>NC_139339.1:7704861-8332361 GCF_056507025.1 Lutjanus erythropterus | reverse complement strand
CTTCCTCACTCTCTGATGTATCCTACAATGTTTTCTGGGTATTTATAGCAACTAGTGGCCAGCAGGATTTGCACCGTTAACCCAAATAAACTCCTGGTATGACCATTTTGGAAACATCAACAAAATATATAACACAGGTCTAGCGGTTTTTATACATTTTTCAGTGGAAATGTCATATTTTATAGCTTTAAGTATAAATCTGCAATGATAAACAGCAACACTACTTAGCTGTACTGGAATAACCTGTATTTAAGTATTAATTTAAGCACTGAAATAAGCAGTTTGTGAAGTTTTCATTTGTGTGTTAAAGTGTGAGTATCACACTAAAAATGACAGACCAATGATGAAGTGCACAATGAATAGACTAAAGGCTTCCTAAGTATCACCTGGTTAACACTTGCCGCTGGCCCTGAATGCATTAATTGCACAGCATATTAATGAAGAAATTAATAATCAAACAAACATCTGTGTGATGTGGTTGCTGTTCCAATTGGCATGGAGTAACTAATCCTCAGCAAACGACAAAAACTACCGAGGTGCAGATGTAGCTATGAGGTGCTGCAGAAAAAAACTGCACACCTACTTCATTTCCTTTCCCGGAGGATTATCAACGTCGTGCAAACATAAAAAGGTAAGAAGCAGACCTCTGGCCTACACAATCAAGAGGAAGAAGCGTGGGAAGCGAAAGCGTCAACATGTGTTCATTTTGCATACCATCAGACTGCAAACATTAACCACTGTATGTACATAAGAGAGAGTTGGATTGTCTTGCAGGGATTGTAAGAAAAAAAATCACATTAAAAATCTCATTAAAATCGGGTAATCATGCTTTGCCTCAGGACTGGGGGGGGGGGGGGGTCGGGAGAGGAAATGCTTACAAGTTGAATCAGCCTGGGGAAGAATACATCTGCTTTTGCTGCATGCCTTAATGCTCCAGAGTATTATTAATGTTGAGAGGAAATAGATCCCATGTGGCACGGTGAAAAAAGAAAGGATTGTTGCCTCTTCTCATCCTGCATTAGGTCATCAACTGATTTACTACTGTGGCTGCTTACAGTAGAAAGCACTATCCAGCAGTGTATTCCCACGCTGGATAAGGCAGGTGGCTTGGGGAAATAAACCTAGTGTGGGAGAGCGGTCACTCAGAATATCAGCCTGACGTGTGTGTGCCAAATATTCTTCTGCTGCAGCTTTTTTCCTCGGGGAGTAGTCATTGTACTGTACGTGAATAGCAATACATTTCATACGTCAGTGCCATAAAACTGGCCTCTTTCTATTTCTCTGCACCTGGATACATTCAAGTACCACCCATCAAGGTTCAGATGAACCGTGAAGTTATTAGAGCAAAAATCTAAACTAGAGTCATGTTATTTAACATGGGTTTCCTTTAAGTGGTCTAATCTTGACTGGCCTGAAATATCAAAATATTATTGACATAACAGCCCCCAGATTTTTGTTGGAAAATGAACATCAATAACATCTTGTTTTCTAAGCGAAGAAAATCTTGTTCCCCATTAACCCAGCATCATCAATGCCATTTCACATCTCGTGGGAAGGGTCAAACAGAGTTAAACTTAAAAAAAATAAAAAGAGTCCTTGAAAGCATGTTCCACATTAAACAGATTTCCTGCTGCTCGTTCCCTGCTTAGTCCTGGCGTTGCACATTTTGAGCCTCTCTATTTGCTTTGGCCTCCCGTAGGTCATGGCTACGAATACAAATAACAGGCACCATATGCTTTTTTCCTGTAGCTTTTGTATTTGCACCATTTAAATAATTTAACCAAGCCATCGTTGGGTGGGACATCTGTTTGGAGAAAGCCTTGTTTCAATGCCGTCTATAACCTTTCCTGAAAAACTGTGCCAGAGTACACAGAGAGGACTTCAACAGTCGTGTAAAGTATGGAGGCACTGGATTTAAGATTAAGTTGTGTTTTTCTTGATAATACGGTAATGCTGAAGCACTGTGTAAATCATCCCAACCCCTTACACTGTAAAAAATCATTAGCAAAACTCAGAATTTGTTTTGAACTCAGACTCTTTCCTACTTCATTGTATTTCAAAAAAATTCAGTAAATTCATTGAAGTGAAAGTGAATAATTTTCAAAGATTGTTGAAATACAGAATTTCTGGGGCCTCTGAAACTCAGAGACTCAAGTTTATATAAAGAAGAAAAGTAAACTATCTCACACAAGATTATAGGTTGGCAAAAAAAACTTGTTTTAGTTTAGTTTTCAAAACATAAGAATTTCATAACTGAAATTATGAGTTTTCTCAACTTTCTGTCACAGTGTAGTCACTGCTGCAACACCTGTCAAGCTCTTCTTCTAGCACAGCACAACATAAGTATAACTTAATTATTCAAACAGTAATTATGAGGACATCTTAGCCCTGAAATGGTTTTGCAAACTAACAGTATCTTGGATAACAACTTTTGCTGCAGTTGCTACAGTGTCAGAGCTTGGCATCACCAGAATTATTCACAAACATGCTGGTTCCCAGACTAGGAGTGTCAACCTCCCCAAATACAATACAGAGCAGGACCAGCCAGGCCCCACCAAATGGTGTATGACTAACACGCCAATGTCTTAAAGACATAATATGCAGGGTTTTCTTTAAAAGAAAAATGACGTATAAAACCATATAAATATAATAGCTGTAAATCCTAACCAAGTAGTTCTGGTGACTAAACCTTACCAAACTGTGACTGTTTAACAGTTAACCAAAACAAAGATTCCCATGACGACAAAGATCACCCAACTATTATGAAGATCATCTGATTATTGTTACCACTTGCAAAACTTACAAAATACACTAGACTAAACAGTGTTAAATAATATGTGAAAAAAGACACGATGAGCAAAATGCCCTTAAAAGTGGTGCTATTTATATGCCATCCCATGAAATCACACTGGCAGAGCAGAGGCACTAATCTCACATAGCACAGTTTCATCCAGGTCGAGCTCCCCTGTACTTTTGGTTTTGGAGAATTTAACAAAAAAGACAAAAACAAAACATCCTTCTAACTTTTTGTACACTGAGCATCACTCTTACTACGGCGCCACGCACACACTCTCAGAGCTAGAAACACCTCTTACAGTTGCAAAGCTATGATTGGGCTGTACCCAGCAGCGCCTTGGTCAACCTCCCCTTATCTGTTTCCTTAAAGTAAAACAAATTTTGAAGACAGTTTAAATATGTTGCTGGGGCAACTGTAAAAGCAACATACACATGTATATAGTTGTATCTTAAGTAAGTTAATGCTGCTAGCTAATCTACATTGATTGCTAGCTACATTTGATAGCTAATGTTAGCAAAATGCTAGCGAACCGGTTAGCTAATCTACATAAATTGTTAGCTAGGTAATTAGCTAGCAATTTGCCAACATTAACTGACGTAAGATGTGAGTATGTAAATGTCTCTGTTACAAGTGCCCCATCAAAACGTGTTTTTCTTTTTAGCATAGATGAGCCTAGCATGTAGCATGTACAGGAAACAGAAAAAAATGAGGTTGGCTGTGATTCTGCTGGGTACCAAGCTTTCATAACTTTTACTGGAGCACAGAGCCAAAAGGGCCTTAGGGACTTATGAAGCATCAACTGGCTAAAGGGACACATTTTGAACTAACAAGTTATTATGTCACTTCTACCTACATTTAACACACGACATTAATGGCTTGTAAAGCTGAGTCTTTATATGTAAGTGATGAGAATGATTTTCGGTGACCATCTGCACCACTGGTGTGTGCAGAAAGGTCAAATTATATCAATCAGGAGCCTCCTGATTCCAAAGGTCTTCTTGCTCAAGCCACGGGGAAACATTATCCTCCGCCTGCCTTTTAGCGCCTGACAACTGACATTAATTACAGTACTTGCGCTTCCTTTTAATTATGCCCAATTATGTGGCATATGTAATAATGGTCCACACACGCCAAACACCAAATGTTGAGATGATAGGTAGATTGATAGTTGTATGGATCGGAAGAACATCCTTTTGTGCTCGGCCCAAAATTAACACAGCAATTACAGCATGTTTATAGCTCACGCAGAGAGACTAACTTGGATATCTCTGCTATTACCCCCCGATAGGAAAGTAGAAAAAAAAAAACGTAAATCAACCAGGCCATCTACAGTGGAGTATCACACACAAGGCCGCTGTAAACTCTAGAGACATTAAGAAGGATGTGGGGACCTAAAAGTGCGGAATTTATGAGTGTGAATTTATATTCTCATTGCTGCAGCGGGCCTACTTTGAAGGGATGATTGATTCCTCCTCCTCATTACCGAGCTATTCAAACTCTACTATAGATTTCTTCACCCTCATAATGATGCAAATGGGAAGGATAAACAAAACAAAAACAGATCTGATAGAGCTGGAAATGCATTGTTGCTCACGTGGAATTGCAGGCTTATTCATGTAAAGACGGGTTTTGCTAAGGCTGCCCAAGGGACACTGGAATAACCGCCGTCCATATGTGTTTTCTTTTACTATTTACTCATGTTTGATCAAAGTTAAACTGCAATGAAAATGTTTCATCATGGGTTCCCATGGCATTGACACGACTACTCTGGTGGTTCCTTTCAAGGTTGCTCAGTGGGCACAAACACAAAGGGCATTTGGAAGAAAGCATTACACAAAATCAACAAGTGGCCATTTCAAAAGTAAACACTTTCTGCTACATCAACTTCAGGAGCTCAACAACATGGAAAGCCAACTTCAAAGTGAGAAAGACTTTTTTTTTTCTCTCTCTCTCTCTCTATGATTTTTCCATGAATCATCTTTTCTGGAATAACGCTTGTAAACCTTAATACCCCAGCAGAGTGGAATAGCACTTATAGGCAACCATAAATTCTCCGAACACCCGCAGCGATTCTTTAACGGTACATAAGTATCAAAAATTCATTGTGGAACTATTAAGTATAGGTTCTTTTTGACCGAAAGGGAAGTTATGAACTAACTGGAGAAATTATGTCACTTGAAAACTGTAATTGCCTTTAACATCTCTGAGAATGTGCTTGAGATTTTCAGAGAAAAGCAGGCATTCAATAATAGAAACAGCTGTGGGAATGATGAACTCGAAATTGGGTTCAGCTGTAAATGTGAACTGCTTTACTCTTCCGTAAAGAAACTAAAAGCGGGATGTATACCATCCTAAAAAGTCTGAGGAAGAGCCTGGAGCTTGAAATATCACAGAAATAGATAGTTTTGTGACTCAGCACCCATTACATTGGGTAGACTGAATGGATGTGCACGTCGTTTTCATGTTTTTTTTCAACCTAAACATAACACTGATGTTGCCTTGAATCACTGTGCACATATAACACATGTATAATACTATATACATTCAGAAGAAGGGCATAATAGAAAGGCTATGTCAACAATTATGGATTGAAGCCAGTGATGGACAGTAATGAAGTACATTTACTTGAGTACTATACTCCTATCTCCTGATAGCATTAAAGTTAGCTCAAGTTAGCCCGCTGACTCAACGGAAACTACAAATCGTCACTGTCGTTCGGTCCTTACTAAGAGTTGACGTACTTGCTGGAGTAGTGAAATAGGTTTTATTACATAGAAGTTATACTGACATGATTGATTGTATTCCAGTTATTAGTCAGACCCTGTGTTTCCAGCAGAATGGCCCAACAATGTTAAAACATTTCAATGATATATTTTATGTTGTTAATAAACATTTTATAATCGCAATGTTGCACAAGAGGGTCAGCTTTGATGCCATTATTGGCCCTAAGTAATGATTATAACTGCATCGCTTTCGTGCCAGTTTTGATAGTAAAGTACATCTTCTCAAGGAATATTACTTAATTTAAAATGTTTAAACCAAAAAGGTCGGTCTGAAGATAAAGGAATGTACATTATGTCAACATTAAGTAAATGGAGGCTCCAAAATGATTCGAATTCTAGATCTATTCACTCGAAAACATTATTTTGAATAGCTTATACTCATATAATCATCACCTGTATTCAGCCTACAGTCTTTTTCACTTTCTCTTGCCGTCTACCGCTCCCTCTCATCTCACTGCTCTCAGTGTTTTGCTTTCTTCTCATTCATTTTTAATGAATTGTTTCAGGTGCGGGCACGAGAAGAGCAAATCAAGGGGACATTTAGCACTGGGAGAAAGGAGGTGACTATTGAGCCGATAAACCAAAGTAATGAAAACAGGAGCTCCAATCTCAATGCTCTCCGCAGGACGTTTGTCTTTTTCTCATAAGCGGTGCGCCAACTCAGTGGCTCTGCCTCTCGTGAGCCATAAGAGTGTCAGCCTCGAGATTGTAAAAGGGTGAAACCTGGGCCTTGGGCCTATTGCATGAATGAATTCCCACATTTCTTGTGTTCGGTCCTGCAGTTGCATTGCATCATGTCTGGTGAACATTTTGGTTTTTGTGGGTGCCTGTGTGTACACTTTGTGGGTGGTCTAAAATTAGCCTATTTCGTGAGAGATGGAACACGTAGGAAATTCACCATGAGGTCATTAGTGATGATAGGTTGAGGCCGTGTGTGTGTGTGAACCTATTGAATGTGCAGCAGCAGGACACATTTGGCAGTATAAAGGACATAGCGTGCCATCATTCATTTTCTCACATAGAAAGCTCCATAAATAGGGAAGGACTGACCTAACAGTGCGGTTCTCCAAATCGTGGTTACTGTACAAACAATATGATTATGTTGACATCATAGCACTTTGGTTATATGAGGGACTATTACCGCCTGACCACACTGTCCTCGGACTTGGCTGGTGGCGGGGACACGCTTACGTAATGGGAGAAGCTGTGTGGGATCAAACTTGGATCCAGCGCTGCTTTGGCAACAAGGAAAAAATGAATCGTTCTGTGCCAGGGTGGCACACTGAAACAAAGACCCTGCTACTCAGAGTCCATTGTTCCCTGAACTCTTCACATGTTGTTCAGTATTTAAAGTTTTATTAAAAGTATCATGACCATCTAATACATTTGTGTGGGACCATTAGCTTAGCTTTGCATAATGACAGGAAGCAGTGGGTAACAGTTAGCCTGGCGCTTTTGAGAAGTAAGAAAAACCACCTACCAGCAATTCAAAAGCTTACTCAAGTGTTAAAAAAAGATTATCTCTGGTTGGACAGGAGGCTGCATGGCAATTTTTGGCTGCTTTAACTTGTCGTCACTGTGAGGTTGCCAGGCAACCAGCGAAGAGACTCCAGGAAGTCACTACTCCCGGCCAAAAAAAGGAAAACAGAGACCATAGCCGAAATACACTACTAAAATAAAAGAAGAAATATGCAATATGTTTCCATACTAAATCATAAAATGATCATGATATGTCATCAGAGATTAAAGAAACAAGCTAAAGTGAAATGCTGGCTTCTCCGACAACAACGCTGGAGCCAGTATATTCTCCTTAAATTTCCCATCTGGTGCAGTACATCTGGATTTATCTTTGTTCACCTCACATAAAAAAAATGATACTAAATGTTTGCCAAATGAATCAGTGTCAGTTTATAGGTCATAAGAAATCATTAGTAATCTTTAAGAAAGACTGGATGGCTATAACAGTTAAATTGAGCAATACATTGATGGAAATCACCACACCTGCTCAATAAAATAGTCTGGCACATAATCCCCTGTAAAACCACAACTGTTTTTTTTATAATCTTATTCATTTATGGCTGACCATGACTGCCTATTGTTAAAGTCCTTATTTTTAAATTATCTTTCATTCCACAAACGATGGTGTTAAATAGATGTGGAAAACGGAAAAAATAACTTAAAAATTTTATAAAATGCACCATGTGTGTGTTTTTGTTCTTTCCTTATTGTGATTTGTCATAGTTAACTTTGTAGAAGGGTATTAAAACCCAGTTTCTGTATGTGAATTTAAGATTTCTTATCCGTTTCCTCCAGTTTAACACAATATATTCTTGAACGCATGTGATGTAGATTCTGTATATGTGGGATGATGATTCTCATATCTTATATATGGTATGTATACGATTTTGCACCATGTACCTTCCTTTATGTACTTGAATTATTGATTGTTTTTGGATCTTTATCACCCTGGGTGGATTGGATGTTTAACCACACGTGCTACTATAGAACTCATCAGTCTATTGGTGTGCATTATGTATTAAAATAGGTGCAGTTTCAATTTTTCAAACATTCTGACCTAACAGAGATCGAAGTGGGATTTAAACATTGCCACTATTAAACTTGAATGGTATGGAGTAAGTTTGCAGGCATGACCTTTTTTATGCCTTTTTCTGACAGCCTTACTCTCCTCCAGTTAGATTGGGT
The DNA here is from genome assembly GCF_056507025.1 of Lutjanus erythropterus. NCBI lineage: Eukaryota > Metazoa > Chordata > Actinopteri > Lutjaniformes > Lutjanidae > Lutjanus > Lutjanus erythropterus. The sequence continues at coordinate 8,324,078 of NC_139339.1, read as the reverse complement.
GAACCATAAAATGAGATAATGCAGTGATGACACATTGTTTAGTCTGTTTGGATATGCCATTAGGGAGAGTTTGGCAGCCATTTTGGTTTAAAAGTTATTCTTTGGTAAGTGTACACATATGCTCACAACAAAACATAATAGTTGAAACCCTTCACTGATTATAATTATCATAATTTCACCTAATTGTCTACCTGGATTGTATGAATTATGTTATTTTTGAAGCTTGTGTGGGCTGTATACCTACAGTCTTGTCAAACTGACAAGCGCCAACACACTTTATTTTTGTTGCAGAACTGCTTTGTTGCTCAGCTTTTTCTTCTCAGATAAACTTCTTTACTCAAAACCAGACATCAGCACTCAAGAAATCCCTCTTTGCCTAAGTCGCAGCAGAGGCAACATTACATTTTAAATGCTGATGACAATGTGAATCATAAAAAGATCACTAAAACCCTTTTGGGGAGAAAGTATCCGATTTTCTGGAAATGGGATATCTCACCGCCTACGAACAAACATGAATCACAAAATTGAGGTGTAATGATGTCAATTCCAAGAGTTTGTAGCAAATAGCAGTCCACCTGCTGTGAAGAGACAATCTGTTCAGCAGGGGGCCGAGATCCACAATGCACTCTGTTATGAGCTCACTTAATAAAACACATTTTTATGATGGAATTTCAATATAAAAATGGTAATGTATAATCAACACTTTATGAGATGGATGGCATTTGCCAATCAAGTGCAGATGAACTGAATCTATTTACAAGTATTTTCTCACCTCATTGTTAAGCATAAGATTTAATCTCTTTAATGTCAGGCTGGAAAATATTGCGTGTAGAATCAGTAATTACTGGTCGTGCTCCTTTGCCTTTCCATGGTTCAGGAGTTTGAAAAGACGAATCAATTTGAGAATGTGTATTCTTTCAATGATCTGGAGGGGGGGAAAGTGTCTTATGTAGTTGTTTTTCAGTACTTCTAGGATTAAACTCATATTATGTGTGAGTTTTTTTTCCTTTTTCTCCACACCCAATTTCACATGAGATGTAAACTGTGTAGACTTGAAACGCTGACATGCTCAGCTATCTGTGATGTATGCCTCATGAAGTATAGTCTCACGTGGTGACATGCTGACAGTATGATTAAACTTCACTTTTTCCCTTTTTAACAGTTATGTTTCTCACATCCTCAATCTGATTCATGCAAACTGAAACACGACACACATTCTTCTGATGGCGCTCTAGAATATAGTCTTATTCCATCTACTTGTATTGTTTTATTTGCAGGTGACATTTTGAGAGTTGATCTGTTTGCATCAAGCTGTAAACTTAACCACCTTGAGACATACAGGCTGTCACGATATACTGGTATGACATGATATTTAAAAATGAAATACTGATGTCATGTTAATAATACAGACATGATAATATCATGCAAATAACCCAGTGCTTCTTAAATATACTATATGCTCTTAAATAATTTCCAAGTCTTCCTGTTCAGGCTTTGTGTGCCTCCACACACACGTTCTCACTGTCTATTCAGTCTAATTAATTTGCCCAAAAACAGACATAATGCACAACAAAACAAAGTTAAATATGAATCGGATTTCATAGCATTTAAAAAAAATAGCTATGAATATTGTGATAATATCATTATCATGAATTTGTTTGGCCATTTTTTCAGCACTGTCATACTTAATATGAGCAAGTACTGTTTGCAGTTCAGTACAACCTGACAAAAATCTCACCCAAAATTAGCCACCTGTTATTTTATCAACACAAAACTGGGTTCACCCACTCGACAAACATAATATTGGACAGGAAGCATGTCCAAAAAATAATGAGCCCCACAAAAGTGCTCTTTTCAAATGGTTGAAATTTGGATTCAATTTGGCACACTATAAGACCAAGTGCTGGGTAGAAATCCCTCTCTTTCCTGGTGAAAGTCAGCCCATGAAAAGTGATTTAATTTGAATCAGGTTGAAGAAGGTGTTACAGTTTTCAAGCTTCATTAATTTGACTTTTGTTGCAAAACAGCAAAAGGCTTTTCACACTGCACCTAGAAAAAAATCTTAGCTAATATGCTCCCCATGTTCGACTGCAATTTGCAAAATGAGCCTGTATACATTGAAGGTAAATCAGCATTTGAACATCTTAGTGATGGAAAACACTGACTACCTTCTCTTCATCTGACAGGTACCAAGGACTCAACTTTGGTGAGATGCTTCATTATAGACTGCAGAGAGAACGTGACATCCATGTTGTCAAAATGTACTTGGTGAGAAGCTCTTAAATCAATTATTTGACAGCAATATTTGTTGAGCAGAGGAGCAAACAAACAGCTGCACCACTACAGAGTGACACCCACAGAGCCTGCAACAGCATACCATTAATTTGGGTGGCTCATATCTATGTCAGATGCTGTTTGTTTCAGACACACAACTGGGTGAGAATTTGTCACCTGTCACATCAAGTCGAGCCAATTCTTTATTGTATCACTGCAGCCAGGTTTTAAAAGCTTATTCGACAACCTAACTGGACCGCATTACATTTTTTCAGAGAGAATAATTTATTCTCTGCGATAAAGCAAAAACAGAAAGTTAAAATTAAAGCGAGTATTGCTTTTTACTCTGTGATTACAAAGCCAAAGCTTTCAACTTAGTGGGGCTTTCTGTCTTCACTGTTGGCATGGTGCTTAATGCAACAAAACATCCACAGTCCTGAAAACTAAAATGAGTTTTTCAGTGGTTGATTTGCTCTCAATCAAGACAGGCTGTAGCCTCTGTACACCAAAGGCGGCTTAATCACTGTTTTTGTATATAAAGTGTGTATCTTTACAGCTAATTTGCATCTCTGCCATCTCCATGAGGTTTGGAGAATCTGCCTGAGGGGTGTGTTAATTATGTCTAATTTTACACTCCGTCTTTTTGAGAGGGACCCAATTTGGTGTCTGGCCCCCTTAGCTTCCTTAACCTGCCATTTACCACTCATCACTACAAAGTAAACAGCCTGAACAATAGATAATCAGAGAGGGGAATGATGAGGAGAGTGTGGCAGATGCGGCTCTGCATTGCAGATATCTGCTGCCTCTGCTTCAAATCAATCGGCAATTAGCGCCATTTCACCGCAGCTGTTATGGAGCGATTTATTTCACTGGAGTGATCCCCTTTTCTGATCAGCCCCAAACGTAATTGCAGAACCCTCCAAGGCCTCGCTGAAAGAAAGACAGAGGGAGAGACGGGTGTGAGGGGGAGAGATGGATGGGGAGAGAAGTAGTGCATGAGCGGGGGGGAAAGGATGAGACTGATGGAGAGAAAAAGAGGAGAATGCAGCGACTGAATTATCTGAGTTCACCAGCACAGGAGACTGCTGCTCTGAATTGTAGTTGACGTTTCAACAGCTGAGCGCCTTTTCAGAGCCTGGTCTTGAAAGTGTTCTTTGAAAGTAGGGGAAAAAAAAAACGCAAATTCCACACTTCTTCATCCGCTTTCAGACAGCGTAAGATAAACTGGGAAAGACAGCCTTCTCTGTTCAATGGAATATTGTTCTAGTTAAGCACCGGGCTGGTTAGTCTCATGAATATCTCTTGTCATGCACTAACTTTCTGTAATATTCTCTATGGAGCACACTGGACACACAATAATCATGTCATTTTACTTGGTTTGGGCACTGGGCATCTCAGGTACTGCTTTAAACTGTTTTTATTCTCATTTGATTAATAGATACTTTAACGTGCGCCTGCTGTGTGGAGTCCCACAGGGTTTGGTTCTCAGGCCACTATAGTTTTCATTGTACATGTCATTTGCTCAGCCACTTTCATGATATTTATACCTGTTATGCTAATGATACTTATACATTTCTATGCCAAACCAAACTTAATTGCTGAGCTGCCACCAAACTCTGGATGTCTCATAACTTTCTCCAACTAAATCCCCTCTGGAACAGTCCCTCTTATTGTGTTATATTCTGTGTCCTCAGTTTTATTTTACTTGTATGTACTTTATATCTCTTTGTGTGAAGCACTTTGTGTTTTCATAGTATGGAGTCGTTGGTATTGGTAGTTTCACAGGGGAACATTATTTACACATTAATTGATTTTTTACCACTTGTGGGTGCTGCAACTTTCAACCCAACACTGACATATGATCACTTTAAAAATGTGATATTGCAGACATGTTAGCAAATCATTGTTTTTTTAGAGCAGCATCAGGATTTATTTGGAGTTTGTGTTCCAGGCAGCTACACAATTGTATGTCCAATATCCATGCTTCTTCTCAACAACAACAACCCCTGAAGGAAATATCTGGCTGTTCAGCAGCTAAATGTTCCACCATGCTCACCATGTTTGGGTGCTGAGCTGGTAGTGTACGGTGGGTTTATCTTAGCTTTTTGCTGGAAACAGCTGCCCGGTGCAGCTGGAAATGAGGTTTATCGGAGCAGTAAGACTGAACCAAAACAGTTAAATGTTGGCTGTAAAACAATGTGTGGAGAGCACTAAACACTCTGTACAGCTGAGATATTGCAGAGCTGGGCAATAATATTTTGTGGGTTTGTCACTACAAGCAACCCCTTTCAAATATACTAATTTGATCCAATGTTAATATAGAAATATTGATTATGGTTTTTTAGATGGTTATGTTAAGCAATGTGAACCCTTACAAATGTATATTAACAACTTAGTTGTTTACAAGAGGGAAAAACAAATGAACAAATGAGAGTTTGTATCGGACATGAAAAAGTGGTATGCAGCCGTCCCTACAGATTGTGTCCAACTCATGTATTCAAAATCTACAATGTCCAGTAGTGGTAGATGACGTGTATGTTTCTCACAAGGAAATGTCTCTGTGCAAAGACCAAAATACAAAAAAGGTTATACTTTTGTCCCTGCCCTCCCCTGCTGTTAAAGGATGTGGACATCCCTGTTGCGCTTTTGATCCACAAATAAACGGTTTGCTGTCGAAGAACTTTAACTTGCCAGGGAACACCTCTGGGATGAATTGGGGCGTTGACTATGAGTCAGGCCTTCATCACCAAACATTATTGCCTGGCCTCCCTGATGCTCCTGAGGCTGCAAGGGAGCAAATCCCTGCAGTCAACTTCTAAAAGCTTGTGGAAAGCTTTCCCCAAAGAGTCCTGGTTGTAATAGCGTCAGATGCACGCCTATAGTTTTAGAATGACATATAGCAGACAGCTGTCCTGGTATTAAAAAAATAAATAAAAGCTATAAAAATAAAAATACAGTATACATGCTTCATCCTGTTGTGTTTTTATAGTATGGCGCTCCAAGTCAATAGATCCATAAAACATGTAGCATCTTTTTCCTACTGTTAAAAAGCCAAGTCCTTACCTCAGACGGCACACAGAGGTACAATTTCATTTGAAAAATCACACACAGTGCCAGAGCAGTTAGCAACCACAACCTGCAATTATGGCTGGCCTTAAGTCATATTGTCCCAGAAGTCTTTATGGAAGGAATTTGGTTTCTATGGAAATGCTTTTACATACAGTAATGGGAGATATGCTTGAATTGCACGGTTGAACGGAGTGCTGAATACGAGATGTAATTGAAATGTTGATTTTGCACCAATATATTAGTTCCTCCATGTTTCTACAATCCCACGCAATTTAAGCGATGCCGAGAAAATGAAACAAAAAACACTACTTTTCAAGCCTCGACTGACAATACAAACATGTATAAAATATAAAAGATGGATAAAATATGCTCAGGCATCCTTTCAGTTCAAGGAGAATTCTTCTGGCAAACATTTTTTTTGAGACTGACGTGTCCTCACATGCAAACGATGAGGACAAAGTAACATGTTGTGAATTTGACATCTATTCTGAGTCATCATCTTGATTACATTTCTCTGTGTGACATAACCAGGAGTCCTTACAGCATGGCAGCAATGAACAACATATATGTGTCACGCCGTTACTGTGACAGCAAGCCTGCACATCAACGTCGCATTTTGAATATACTGCGTGCAAGTGCGTGTGAAGTGTGTTGAGGGGATTGATCATTTAAAAAAATATATAATATATCCTCGCCCATCATCCTGTCCCATCATTAAGTCATCTTTGAAACTCAAACCCTTATCAGCAGGTCTCTGAAAAAGTATGAAATGAAGTTCTCACAAGAAATGTTGATAACACATCAGCTGACTGGCAACACGCTTCTGATTTTATCTGCCGCAGAGAGGAAAGCACTAATTAAACAAATTCTAATGCTGTCCTCTTTCCCCCTCTGCTCACAGTACTTCACACAACAAATACACTCCTTTTTGTCTCGGATGTGCAGCACATTCATCACAAAAACGATGAAGGTGTAATGCTCAGCAATTGATATAATGTTCTGTGTATGCATTACATAAGACAACCTATCAAAGACTTCACTTAAATGATCATAAATGATTTGATTTGATTTCATTGTGGGGAATAGGGTTGGGTACTGAAACTTCTCCCAAAGCAGATTTCAGTGCCACTTACATGTCTGAGCTGTCTATTGACATATTATCTACTTGGGACTCGCAATTCATTGTCCAGTCGATTAAATATCACCACCCTCGTCAGTCGGCACCAGAAAAATTAGTTGCTTAATTCAACTATTAATACTCCATTAATGTACAACGCTGGATAACTGTTGCCTCTGAGATGTTACACAGCCGCCAGTCACTAGCTGGTGCTGCTGCTCTGTCAGACAGCAGCCCCTCTCTCGGTGCGAATACCCGTATGGCCCACATTTTGTAATCAGCAAAGTGGGACAGATGACAGCTCATAAACAGCACGGATTGGCAGTAATATGGTCTAGAAAATGAAAATGAGGTTGTATGTAAGCCGTGTTTGAATAAACTGGCTAAACCATATTCAGCACAGGCAAGTGACGTTAACCTGCAAGGAGAGCAGGCTGCTGGTGTTAATGTGCTAAAGCACTGCTAACATTAGCCACATTGTGTGGCAGCTAGTGTCAGTTCTGGGTAAAGGATGTCTGAAAATCTTCCTGCATTTTCCTTCCGATGTCACACATTAATTTACAAAGCACAAACAATTACAACCAACAGAAAAATAAAACAATAAGGTTCTTGTTTAAAATGGCTGCTCTAGTCCACCTGTCCTTATTCAATAAATGGCTCACAGTAATGTTGAAAGGGCTGCAATTACTGTAATTTCTAGACTTACAAGGCAGAACAAACCATATTGTGATAAACTGCGAGCTCCAGCGATTCTTAACAGTGATTATTCAATTAATGATTAGCATTAATATCCCTATTATCTGAATTTCTTGTGCAAATTTTTTAAGTAGGGTATTAGGGTTGTGTATTGGCAAGTATCTAATAAAATAATACGTATCATGATACAGGAATTATGATTCAATATGTTGCAATTCTGTAAGCAAGATGATGTACTGTTTTGTTTTTTTAAAATCTAATTTTAGGAAAACTGTCATTGTAACCATATGCACAAAGTTAACATTTTTTATGCAGTCATAAAAGTGAGCTTGGATAACAGGACTGCTGTCTAGAAGGTTGGAGGTTTAAACACAATACAAAATGAACCACTGCCACAAATCTTTGCATGTATCACAATATCATAATACAGCATCAGAAAACATAATCATAATTCTCAAGTGCATTAATATTTTCTTACACCCCTATAAAGTATACTTTAAAATGTTAACAGTCATATTGTTCAATTTCAAGTTCAAATTTGCCTTAGCAATAAAAAAGACCTTCTTGACCATTGTCAATTGTCATTTTGTGCCTCTTTAAGGATTGGTTCAGACACTGTTTATGCACCAGAAGTGTTTTAAGTATAATTTTAGGACTGCAAAACAACAGCAGAACAAATGATACCCAACACCAGTGGTGGAATGATTTAATGTTGCATCTTATTCCTCACTGCAAATGGCTCTGAGAGGTCTGTTCACAGTCGGAACCTCACGACTGGCTCTCTGTGTTTTCTTCTTGGAAGTCCACTTAAGATGACAAAAGTAGCCGCCTGCCAAGATGTATGGCCTCAAATTATGTCCCGAGTTTTTCCCGAGCTGTTGCTGATGGCACTTTGGGAGGAAAGTGATAGCGAGTTGTGAGAAAGCAAAGTGGCCGGGCTTTATGACCTATTGCCTTGTCTGGCATCTGCAGGGATCAATTAGTCTTCCTCGTGTAATAGCGGAGAGCAGGAAAGGCTCAAAAATATATACTTTCTCCAGAGTAATAACATGGTTTCCCATGAGTCAGACTTGTGGCACATAGGTGTCTGCACAGTATTGTACACAAACATCAGAAGAAAAACAAAAAACAAACATGTCCCTATCCATGTAGAAATAAGAACAAGCTAATTGTAAAGCCTTCCAATTTTACTCAGCTATAATTTATCTCAACTCCAGCTCTCCGGCACAGAAACGCAGGTCCCCTGCTGTTGTGTCTGGACTGCTGTGATTGACTTCAGGACGAATGGAGTAGCGGCTGTTGAGCTGACACCATCAAAGCACCATATTTAATGGATCACACCCAAGAGGTAAACATGTATCTTTCTAGTCAGATAGTCTTTTCCCATGCTATATGTTCACTCTGAACATCACAAAGTCCATCTTGTGAGCTAAATAATCAATGGCTTCCCTTCTGGCAGCCCCGGGGCTATCTGGCAAAGGACAGAGAGAGGGAAATATTGCATGTTTGCTCTGGAAAAAAAAAAAAAAAAACAGTCTGTAGCATTTTTTGATCCTTGAGGGCGAGTGAGGACAGAACCATTTTCTTCCTTTACCAACTTTTTCCTCCCTCGGGTGACAACTTGTCACTGGCGTCAGGAGGACAAATGTTAATTGAGAGTGACACCCCGAGATGTTCTTTTGAGAAGGGTCATTGCGCTGGGAAATAACTGCACTTTATCAATCTTCAAATGTTTTTCAATCTACAGACTCTGTGTTTTGGCAGTTCAAAGAAAGCACTTTAAGAGAATCTATCTAAAATTTACCCAGCTGGTAGTTTATATAAAGAAAACAGTATCTCAAAATGACACATATTACTGTTTTGTCAAGGTAAGACTGTATGAAGCAATTTAAATACATCAGCTGCAATCATCGTCTCCTTTTCTGTAATGTGGCCATCCTCTTAAATCGAAAGTGCCTTTGACTTTAAGGGAGAGCAGAACAGAATATCATCCTCGCTATGCACATTTCCTATATTATTCTGCATGCATTTACAGCATTTACTGCAATATTTTAAGTCCAAAACTTTGCTTCTTGCTCCATAAACAGTAGATGATTTAATCTGACGAAGGCTGCCACCCCCCTTGTTAACCTGCCATGATTAAAGTCAGTTCACAGAAACATAACTGCAGAATGCAGTCAACTTTAACCAGTTTTGATGTGATGTGCATGTAACACTACAGGTCACAGAATTCTGGTACAACAAACTACTGTCATTTTAATAAACAAGTCAGGCAATAATTGGCCTTTTTCCATCAATCTGTAAGGAAACTGATCTGATTCAATGCAATGAATCTGTGAACTGCAGGTCAAATGAGTTGAATGAAGTGAAGGTGTGCAACTTGCCGGCTGAAGCACCTCATCTAACAGCTCGCTGTAGCCGTCCCTGCAATATTTCAAACTGATCTGCTGTCAGCAAATCCTGAAATCAACCGTTGTCTTGTTTCGTAGACACATTTTTAATAGACGATAGCTAAATGTTGCCATGCTTTAATCAGTGGCCATTCTGTGGCCTGGATGAGAAGCTTTGGTGGATCCAACGTGGCCCACGAGCCACCAGTTGACAATTCCTGCTCTATAGAGTAGTGTTGTTTTAATGGTCAAAGTGACAAGTAGGAATGTGTAGTTGCAGAGGAGCAGGAGGATCACAGAGACACATTGCTCCCTGTTGAATTCCTATATATCCCTTTCACTATCATCATTCAGTAACGTCTGTGTGGCTAAAAATACACACCAAGACCAAATTCTCCCCGTTACAGATTTAGAGTCTACACCATATCCATCATGCACACAGCAAGTACTACCAAAAGCCAAGTGAGAAATATGATGTGGACATAAATATTTTACTTTGAAAATATAAAGTAATTAATAGTTATTCAAGCTATCATGTAAATAAATAACAGACTTTGGCTATTTTAATTTAAAAGTTTTTTCATGCTCCAGTTTCATGATTCTGTTTAATAATTATATACCTGCTCCACTTCCTGCAACATAATTAACCCTTTACTCTCAATAACAAACAGTGACTGTAATCTCCTGGACAAATCCAAGCGAATGACCTCAGGATACTGTAGCAGTTCACTTCCTGTTTCCCAGACTTCCAGTGAAATGTCTCACCGGTGGGTGCCTTTAAATAAGCTTATGTTGATATGAGATTTTCAGAGGTTTGTTATTAAGAAGAGACATTATAATGAGAAAAGCAGAGTTCACATACCTACAGTAATGCAACGCAACATGCCCAGAGTGGCTTGTGACTAAGCGGGGGATTTAATTAATATGTTACTGTCCAACGCTGACCTCAAAACTCTATGGAAGAGAAAAACGGCAAACCAGGGGAAAGGATTGTTTTGACTGTGCAGAGTAGTTAAAGATTTTATCAGACAAGAATGAAAGGGGAATATTATATAGTTACCTGTGCCTTAAAGAAACTATTCAGTGATTTTGCCAATATCATTTCCTTATTTGTGTACATTACTGCCAACTGTTCCCCAAAACATGACAGTGTAAATAGTTTTTCTGTTTTCCTGGCAGCCATTTGTATTTTTGTCAAAAATTCAGTCAAAAATTGTGAGATTGACCTTTCAAAATAAAATCTGTGGTGATAATGGTAAGAGCTCAACCGCACAGTAGGCATCACATGACTGTGGTTTTGTATCATTGCAGCCGTAGTTAGTACTCGCCTGGTCTTGACAAGGTGTTGATGTGGCCTACAAATTCGTCAGATGTCAATCCAATCACGCAACTGTGGGATGTGCTGGAAAAACAAGCCCGATCCATGGAGACCCTGCCTCGTAACTTACATGACTTAAAGGGCCTGCCGCTAACGTCTAACAGGACGCCTTCAGAGGTCTTGTCGAGTCCAGGCCTCGATGGGTCGGAGCTGTTTTGGCAGCATGAGGGGGGACCTACACAACACTGCATTACATAGGCAGGTGGTTCTGATAATGTGGCTGATCAGTGTGTATTTTATGCTGGATAACGATCAATTTAAGTTGGACTTTTAAACAAAATTTTCACGGGCAATGAAGCATGCAAACTCTCAACCTGCAAACAGTTACGCAGCCGTGCACACTAAAACAGAAACAGAATCAGTGTGTTGATTTTAAACACGTTAACCTCATATTAAACCTCATTAGACACGATGAATGCCGGCGAACAATACCCGCAACAGCTTTTTGTTTCAAAGTTGTACCCCTTTTGTGTTACAGGGCCTCCTCTTCTGTCTGCTCTACAGTTTTGCTTTTGTTCTTTTTTTGGGCCCATTACATAATCATATTAATAGCCTCCTCCTTTGCCACCTGCTGACCACTGGAGCTAATTGCTTTGGCTTTGATGTCCACCACTGTGGCTTACCTCAACTAATTCTATAATTCAAATGAGATGACCCCTTCATTTGCTATCAATTACTCTTTCATACTGTGAAATACAATTCTCAAGCAAATGTAGTCTGCGTGGCGCCGGTTGCAGAAAGCACATCAGTGTATGGAAGATATTTAATCTGTTGTTGCGCTATCTGTTCAAGTTGTAGTCTATTTCCTGTACATGAGGTCAAGAGTCTTATTACATTCTTATTACATTACGCTCAGTAACTACAGTATGAAATAATACTATGTACAAACAATATTTCCATGTAAAAAGGTAAAGAATGTGAAATTCTTCCCAAGACTGTTTGTACTAAAATAAAGTAAAATCTGAGTGACTGCTATTTATTAGCTCTGCCACAGCCTCACTCACAGAAACAAATGGAAAGTCTTAATCTGAATGCTATTATTTTGACAACAGCTATTTGTGGTGAAATCAGCCAAGACCACATTTCAGGGTTTCAGAGGGCACTTGGGTGTGTAAATGACTTTAAAATGTTCAGATTAATCTCACAACTAAAACCTTCATAAATCCTATCCTTGGGTACAAAAACTGAGAAAATGGCATAGGCATTTATTTCTACTCGCAAATGAACGCTGAGTCGATGTACTGCTATATTTACTACATTTATCTAAAGATAGACTGAATGTGTCTGTGAAATGTTGATAAAAGTGAACTATTACTCACATACATGACTCTATAATATTCTTTTAAACATAGAATTAAGTTGCACGTGTAATATAACTGACATATATGTACAGTATTTTCCAATTAATTTCAAGATGACACAGCACATGATGTCAAAAGTATGGCGAGGCAATAAAAAGCAAATGGCTCAAGTGTCCTTTTCCAAATGGTGTGCCCAATGAGGCCTTCCTAACCTCGGGCGAATGTTATTCGCCCACTACTATTCCCATCTTATTTATTTGGAATGGAACATCCATTTTTATTTCACATTTGCTCAGAAATCTAGACAAGGCAATCGCATCTCTACCGCTGGGCTCCCGTATTGTTAGAAATTACACTTTCAATTTACCACCGTACAGCCACACTGTAGCCTGCCTCTTTTGTGATGATCAGCGGGGACAATTGAAAATACAATGGATTTTAGAGGACAGACTGGGACTGTTGTGACTGGCATCATAGACTGAATTTGATGGAGGTTCTTGACTCCAGAGGTTTATGTGTGGAAAATGTGGTAATAAAACGACTAATAAAACATTATCTGCTTCATGGGGGAAATGTTGATTAGCAGTAAATAAGTATAAGACTTGAGTAAATCATAATCCTATGTTGCATCCTTTAAGGACACAATATCAACAGTTACATTTTTCCAGACATTTTGCTCTGTCTGGCTTCACTTTTAGCTGGAAAAGCAGCAGAGACTCATTTCAGGGATGGTTCTGTGTGTTTGTGTATCTGAGGCAGAAATCAAGCAAGTCAACTTGCTAAGATTACAGAGAGCTCATGTATTTATTTTGCTGCCACAAGTAACTAAAAGGGAGCTGACAGTCTCTGCTTTAGAATTGCTGTGGACTCATGTTTTTTCAGTGGATTCAAAGGACCTGTTTTTATGAGTGTCGAATGAAACTAGTCCAGGAAGATATTAAACTGAGACAGGCCGTACTTTGAAACAGTGGATAAGTCTACAGCCCTATTTGGGAAGGGATTTATTTGTCTCGGGGAGGTTGGGTGATTTTAATATTGCACGCACTGATCAGTAATTTTAAAGACATCTGAAACACACGCATGTTATTTTCTTTCCCTACCCCAGTATTAATAAGAGACCCAAATGCCTACTTCGTCTCAGCTCATTAGTTGTCCTGTAATCTAAGTCTGAATAGAGACCTTGTGCTTTAAAGTTTATCTGAATTTTTGCTTGATAAAGTTTTATCAGCTCGACATGCAGCTGAAGTTCTTGGTGAAAACTGACCCTATCTGAGTCCTGCCTATTTTGGAGGGTCAGTGAACTCTCTCTTTCACTGCGTCCTGTAACCTACTTATACAGAGCTGCGGGGATGAGGTATTCTTGGCGACCGACCCAGAAGAATCGCTCTGGTTCCCTCCACAAAAACCCAATGGAATTTTTGCATTGGATTCTGAATAAAATAAAATAAACTCGCCTTTATGATGTTTAAAGAGCAAACGCAATCAACAGAGGTAAAAAGTTTTACAGGTCCAGCATCAGCATCTTTTAAGCATCTTTAAAATGTGTTATTCTTTATAACATAGACAAGCCAAGCAGTTAGCAAATCAAAGTATAGGAAACAGGAAAGGAGAAATTTGACAGAGGTGCCACTAGGTACCAACTTTGGTCAACTGTGATTGAAGCACGAAGCAAAAAAAGGGGCGGGACTTGGGAAGGGCAAATTGAATTAGTATCCTGAGACAGTAAACACAAACTCATCAGTGCCAACTTGGGAACCAATAACATGAAGGAGAAAAAAGGACTAAGACTAAGCACTTATGAATGTATACATAAAGTAGACCAGCTTTCACATTGGGCCACGCTTCAAAACACCTCCCTCTCTTTGTTATTCACATGGTGTTTGGTTCTAATATATTAGATTTGAACTTGGGTCCCCAGTTGTTAAACATCTGCCAATCAGCCGAAGGCAAATCCCCATCTGGGTGAGGGAGGTGCATTATAATCGAGAGCCAGGCATTCATACACTATCTGTCTGCAAAACAGTTGGCCTGCTGAGTTAATTTCAAATGCTTGTTTGTTTGATTAAATGGCAAGTGCTGACTTAACTCATTTGCAAATTCTGATGCCGGACATATATTTGCTTCATTTTTTTTTTCAGCAGGTATTAAAAAGATTAACCACCATGACATTAGCTGTGAATAACCAGTGTCACTGCCATGAGGGTCCCCCTGCCAAAGAGGATTCAGCTGAGCAGGTTCCTCCCCCATGTAGAAAGAGGTCTCTTGTTATGTGTTGTGCCCTAGAATGCAGAGCTTCACAGCTGACTGGGTTCCATCATCATTCCAGCTACCTAATGAGTGATTGTTTGTGGGCTGATAAAATTAAATTGCAAGCCTCGCTGATTTCAGCAACAGGTGTTTTTCTCTGTCTCATAATAACATGAGAGACAGGGGTTTTCACCACCTACTCAGGATGATAATGTATTCTGGTTTACCGATTCTCTTGGTTTACCATTCCCCTCCCACATGCAGTGGAAAAAAAGGAAAAGATTTAACCAGTTATGCTTCATGGAGGATCATTATGAGAGCTCATATTCTTCACATAAAATATTTCTCTAACAACAATTTGATATTTCTTATTTATCCTCTTTTTATATAAATTATAATCCGTAGGATTTGCACGAAAACAAATGTAAGGAAATCCTACTTTTGATAATATTTAAGGCTTTTCAGTCCACCATCCCAGCAAAGGATTCAAGTTGCCTTCATGTGCATGACTTTACAAGTATTGCTTGTAATCCAGCGAAACTGACCCTTCCTAAGCCCCACCCTGTTTTGCTCTGCGCTCCAATAACAATTGCAGGCAACCAGCAGAACCTTGGTCAACTTTCTTGTTTCTTCTACTTAGATATGCTATGCTGCATGTGCTGTGCATGTGTATATCATCAAGACTAACTTATTCTAAGTAATTAGTAAGCCAAAGATTGATGTAGATCACCTGGCTATTTAGCTAGTGATTTGCAAACATTAGCTAACTTAACATGTGACCGTCTTCAAATTTTGGTGGCTAACTAACTACCTAATCTATATCAGTCATTTGCTTGCTAGTTAACTGGGGGTTTGTTGACATTAGGTAGCCAGCTACTTAGCATTTTGCTAATATTAGCTAACTTAAGATGTAACCCTATATGTCTCCTTTATAGGAAAAGGAGAAAGTCGACCAAGTTAAGCTCAGATGTTATTGAAGCACAGAGCAGAAAGGGCCAGGACTCAAGGAAGGACCAGTTGTATCTCTTCGATTACAGCCTAACTGTCTCTTTACACCTGATGCAGACAGAACATACCACTGCTGCTGCTTCAAAATAAAAGTATTGAACTGGCCAAACAAAGGGTGTCCTCCACGGCAAGGAAGCTGCAGTAAACCCAATGTACTTCTCACCACAGTGATGCTCACATCATGGCATGATGGAAAAAGGCTGATTATTGATTGACCTCTTTATTCTAAGTTGTTTGACTGCACTGTAAACCTATACACCAGCTTCTCCTCTGTTGTATTTCTCACAAAGTGCTGCATCCAGAACTCTGGGACCTGTATTATTAAACTGCACTTGCTGCCAAATCCACGTTTGAATTCCAACTTAAAATTGACTAAACACAAAAGTCACTGGGAATTTGAGAACACTAACTTACTTTTCAGACAGAATTTATTGTATCCAGGTTTTTTAACAATTGGTTAAGAAACAACAGACAATGCTAAGCCACAAATGAAATGTAAATGTGCAACAGGCTAGGTATGATTTATTGTTTATATAAAACAGCTGGTTTTACTTCTTCACCCCAAGGGAATTTCATTTTTGTTAGTAGTAGAAGTAGTCAATTGTGTTTTTCCATCCAACCCACAGCATGATGTTTCATAAACAGCAAAAACTGTGATTCTCGTGAATTGAAGAACAAGTTTGTTTTGACATGGTAGGCTACTCTACCAAAGGGTTCATACCACCAGTGTTTTCACATTTGGCCTCGTGCGTCACTCTCGTTTTCCCTTAAATACAAACATTTCTCAAATTTGCCAAAGTAATCCAACACTGTCTTCTGTGGGGGCTTTTTTTGTGGTATAATTTCTGGAACTGTGATGGTTGTTATCTTCACACCGGCAACAGCTGTGGCCTGAGGCTTTTTGTTTTCGGGTCGTCCCATTCTTTTGAACCTTATATCTCAAGAACACCTTCAGGGAATTTCTTCAAACTTGGCACAAACATGTACTTGGACTCCAGAACAAGCTGATTAAATATTGGTAGTCAAAGGACTACCTCAGTCCCATTCTTGTGAATGTGATGTCTCGAAGACGCCCTGAGGGAATTTCTTCAAACTTGGCACAAATGTCCACTTTGACTCTAGAATTAAATAATTAGATTTTGGAGGTCAAAAGTCATTGTGCTCTTGCGTGTATCCCACTTTCATCGATGTAATATCTCAGGACTGCTTGCAAAGAGTTTCTTCAAACTTGGTGTAAACATCCACTTGGACTTCAGGATAAACTGCTTGGGTTTTGTAGGTCAAAGGTCATAGTCATTGCGACCTCACAGAGCACATAACTCAAGATTTCATACGCTGATTACGACACAATTTCATACAAATGTCTAATAGAATACTAGCACTTAAATGTAACTAGTAAAACGTAATTAAATTACAAAAAAAATGTAGAGAGATCACTCTTCTAGTTTTTATATGTAACTTAACCCAATTAATAGTGTTCAATGAAATACATATGGTACATATTATGTTCTAAAGCAATTAGTGGCAGTCATGCATCAGGTAGACTGAAGCACTTGAGTGGAAATATTGTTTGGCTACATCAGAAACTTTCCAAAGCTGGTTATGGATATTCAGCATATACTTACTGTTCACAAATTGTCAGTTCTGGTGTGTGTCTGTAGTGCTTGCTTATTACTACCTGGGTTAGGGGACTGGCATCGAACCTGCATTTCAGCTATTTTATTCAACAGAATTTAGATTGTTCTTTCATCCAAGACACCTCTTAATGAAATCATATCTGCAAGTACTTAATATGATAATCTCAATTATGATCAATTGTTGGGGTGTGAATATGCCATGACTTCTGTAAACAAAAGTAGTTCTGCTCAGTGGCAGGATTCACTTCCAAGCCTTCAGAGAAATAAAATGTTTTAATAGCCTCTTTTCCTGTTAATGATATTCAGTTCGTTCTTAACACACCATTGCACAGATATTGAAACCATTCATTTCTGTAATAGGGAAAAGGGGCCCACAGAGAACTCAATCTGAATCCTGTATTCTTGACAGTTACTTTTTTCTGTGATAACAGTTTTAACATCCTGCACCATCATCAACTCACTCGATTTACTGATGGTTTAGATTTTCTTGCAGCTCGATGTTTTAGTTTGATCAGTTCCATGTTTCACGAGGAACCACCTCAAATATTACCGACACTCCTCAGATGCACCAATGTAAGAAATATTAAAAATGTAACATGCAGCTTTGAGGAGTCATGCATCACAGTTAGCATCACAGGTCTTATCCACACACAGAGTACCGCATTGTTGTGTATTTATTGTACGAGTAATACTCAAGAGACGAGCTGTGTGCTCTTGCCGTGACCTCAGGCAATCTAACAGCGGCTTGCCTTTGGCAAAGAAAAAAAAAACATTATACAGCTACATTTTTGAACGCTTCACACAAGAATGGCTGCTATCACTGTCAATATCCAAGAATGCTACCTTGAATAAAATCTTCTTTCAATCAGCTTTTGTTATTCCAGTGGCTGCTGTTTGATGCTGGTTATACCCTTACTCATGACTCATTTTAATGTCAAGGTTTTATCACTAGTATTAACTCTGAAAAGGAGACGCCTTTTGAAAAAATACAGTTTCATGGTTGCAGTCTTTCATAATCTCTTTTTTTTTTTACATATCTTTTTTAATTAATTATAATTGGAACCAGGGTTTTTATAGAAGACCTGAAGATTTTATAGTTAGTTTTCATTATTTCATTTTTAAGTTTTGTTTTCATTTAATTTTGATTTCAGTCCTCGCTTCCAGAGTGAGTTTCAGCTTGTTTCAGGTTAGTTTTCATTGCTTTCCAGTGTTTAGATTTAGTTTCGTTTTTATTAGTTTCAGTATTAGTTTTAATAGGAATGTTAATAATAATAATTGAATAATCACCATTAAGAATTTAACTGATTAAAATGCATTAATCAATGGTTAATCAATAGTCAGTAAATGACAGAAACTGCACCTCATTTCATATTGTTTTGTCTGACAGAGCTGTTTGTTGAACAAAGAAACTGATGAAAGTAAGAATAAATAAATAAATAAGAAAGGAATAGAGAAAAAAACTTGCTTTATATGTCATTAATTCTTAATGATTAATTAATTGTTTCCAACTATCAGTTAAGGAAAATGCACAGAATTTACGCCCTTAAGTTTTAGTTTTTTAATCATAATAAGGTATTACAATACAAACACAATACTTTGTGAATTGACTCAGTCATGTAAACAGCAACTATCCCCACACATAGTTATATTTTTAGTTTAGTTTTAGTTAACTGTAAAAGACCTTGATTAGAACTCACAGTCACGGTCATGAATCTACAAAAGCATTACACATATTCTCAAACCTTAGGTAATAAACACAAAGTACAAAGAGTAGCATCAGTGCTACATTTTCTAGAGTACTTCATGTAATCTAGCAATGTGAGGTAATGTATGAAGTCAGCAGCAGCTTCCCTCAGGGCCATGTGCTGGATCTGAAAAGACAGTTAAAGCTAAAACGAGCCAAAGGTGCAAACAGCACCCGCAGGGCTTTACTGAACACGATGTCTGCGGAGTTAAGTAAAAGGCTTTATTCAGATCGATAGACAACACATTAACCTTTAGCTCTTCAACACAACGGGATCAATACACTCACACAGTTAACTCACTCTGCAAGACTGTGGCTGTGCTGTTTAGATGTGAACAATCTGGATGTCTTACTGTTTCATTAAACTGGCTCTAAATAAATGATGGGGGTCATGCAGGCATCATGATTTCAAAGTGTCATTATTGCCTGGTGTTTTGATTCATCTCACTGATAATGCAGTGATGTGTGTCACTAAATAACCACCGCGCACATCATACAGTGCAGCAGCAGAGGTTGCATGTGCATACTGCAGCTTATGTCAATAGCTGCATTTATACGGACTGTAATATTCCACAAATAATAACAATAGTAGCCCATCAGAATAAAAATGGCCTCATGTGAACACCTCAGTCTGAGGAGTCTGGCCCTAACTAGATTGGAGGGAATTTAAAATCTGGTTGATAAAGGCAGAGTAAACCATTGACAATCCATTTATGATCTGGCTCGACAAAATCTAAAATCCCAGTCGGTGATAACCGACACCACAGCAGTGGTTATGACCTTGCTTTTTTAACCCCAGCTTTGTTCTTTAGTATCTGTACATGTTCTCGTAAAAAGGGGCGTTTGACACATCATTTGACTCTTTTCCGCACAAAATGAACCAATCATGCGACACCTACTTAAGTCACAGGTTGTTATAAAAGAGTTCTAAAAATATATTATGGCAAAAAGCAACACTGTCGCTACAAATAAGACTGTTTATTCCTAACGTGACAGCTCAAAACAAAATTGATGCAGCAGTTTTAAACACCGTCGAAGGAGACGTGCGAATCAAATCAAAGTAACATGTATGTTACTGATTGACTATTATTCATGATTAATAGGATACACTAATTAGTTTTTTAATCGCAGTGTAAAACGGACTTGGCAACAAATCGGGAATCAAGAATGAAAATATCATCGAAGTGTCTGCAGCTGCTTTATCATTCTTAAAGTGATTTGCTGTGCAAAGTTTAAAATGTTAATATGGCCTCAAGCAAACGGGAAATTCTCTGAATTGATTTTCTACATCATAAACAGAGGTTCCTGTGGCAAAGTGATGCATCCAGTTTGTGTTGTATAATTACATTACACAGATTTGTTTGAATCACTAATGTGCAGCTCGGCAATTTTGCATATGTAACATCTTCCCTCAGCTGAAAATCTATATCGCTCATCGAGAATATCATCAGGAAGAGAGTTTGGTTAAAGAGCGGCACCTTTTACAGATGAGTCACTCTTTAACTCTGAATATAACCTGCTCTGGACCGGGTTATGAGTTCAGCATCAGTTGCCATGGTGATCTAGCCGGGTTAAAAGACGAGACACCTTTTAACAAACCTCGCTAACCCATCAACCTCAGTTCATAGCACACCCCTCAGGAGGGACAGAAACATGGCGGGAGCAAAATAGAACTCATCCATAGTGGAAGCAGACTTTTCTGTTAGAAATTACTGTGCAGAGCCAATTCTTTTTCTGTTATATTTTCGGCAGATTACACGCCTCACAGATCCAAAAAAGTTCTGTTTAACACTTTATTTTGCGCCCATGTAAATGGTTAAGTTGGAATTTTTGATCAGAATAATTTCATTCGGATTAAAAAATACTGTCCACGTAAAACTCTCATCAAAAGACAAAAGGCCTGGTCTACCATTGTGCTGAGACTGAATCAAATTGTCTGGCTGTTTTCATATAAAAACAGGATACACCTCAATTTACCAGCCTCAGACAAAGAGGGAAAAGTACAACAACAGAAGAGACTGTGCGGTGAGGCAGAACCGGATCAGCTGTGGTCGTGATGTTTTGGTCAAAGACACAAAAGAGGAGCAGGATGTCTTGACCCCAAAGCAAGGTAACCTGACATCCGGACTATGTTTTGATGACAGTATTCTGCCTCAAATCCTCAGATTCTCCCTCTGCTCTTGATAAATGAACATTTCCACTGAGGTTTGAGGCAGGATGAGAATATTCATCTGCCCTTGAATCTCTGGGGTATGTCCCAGCATTTTCCCCACACAAATCTGCCAGTAGAGACCCATTTGAACAGACTTATCTCTTTGTATACAAATTGGTTTGAACCATGAAAGGACAACAGATTGCACTTATCTGTGGACGCTGTGCCTATGTGTGTATTTGAGTGGCAGGCTCAGGCTGCCAGCAGATTTTGCCGGCTTTAAATTACACTGCACTGCCGAATGCGAAACTGATTTGTCATAACAAAACAATTGTCAACATGTTAGGTTTTGTTATGTTTAATGCAGCTCTCTGGAGTAATGCCGTTTCTACACAGGTTTGCACAGTGTTGTGCTGTTATTGCAGTATTGGGCTGGAGTGAATATGCAACAGTCAGCCAAACATCACCAAAAACTAAACAGCCAAAAGGTGGCCACAGTGGAGTAAACACTGGAATCTGTGTACAAACACACTGACTCAACTCCCTGTGCCACAATAGAAAATGGAACCGACTTCCAACTGGCATTTTTCATTAATTGTATATAAGACAAATGAGATGTGGATGACCAGGCAGTATTCACACATTTCCACTACTGTAAGAGGCCAGCACCTACACCCACATTGTTCTCATTGTTATTTTATGCCATATATATCTTTTTGCTTGAAGGACCAGAGTTTAAACTCCACATTATATTACATAAAATGTTTCTATGTCACAAAAATCATACAACCCAATTCCAAAAATTATGATGTTGTATAAAACATAAATAAAAACAAAATGCAATGATTTGTAAAAAAAAAAAAACACAAAGAGTTTCTGTTATAAATATACACTCATTCTGAACTCAATGCCTGCAACATGCTTCAAAAAAGTTGGGATGAGGAAACAAAAGACTGAGAAAGTTGTGGAATACTCAAAATGGAAATGCATTCAAAACCCATGATTGTATATAGGATGCTACATGGGCTTGGGAAAGTTGTCAGTAAACACAGTTTGTTGCTGCATCTTTAGTTAGTTATGGCTATCATGCAAAGTGCCATATATCAACAACATCCAAAAATGCTACCGACTTCTTGGAGGCTGAGCTCATCTGAGATGGACTGAGACAAAGTGGAAAAGTGTGCTGTGGTCTGAGGAGTCCACAATTGTTTTAGGAAATCAGGCCAGCATCTGTGATGGTATGGGGTTGTCTTAGTGCCTATGGCATCATGGCTAACTGTCACATCTGTGAAGGCATCACTGATACTGAAAGGTACATGTAGGTTTGGAGCAACATATGCTACCATCCAGGTGAAAAACAGTTCATAGACTGACTGGTCCAGACCTGCCTGCCATTGAAAACAACAACAGGGACACCCAGACTGCTGAGCAACTGAAGTTATATAACAAGCTAATGAAAGCATACTTATGAATATTATAGCCCATTTCTGCCACATTCTGCCTATAAAGCCTCGTACATCTTATGCACTGGACCTTAAAAATGCATCCAAACCATAGACTAAACTATGACCGATGCACACCTTTCTCTTCAATCCTCATGTACAAGGAGCAATCTAGACATGTTATCGCATCAGTTAATTTCACACTTGGCTTGATACTTTGTGATGTAACGGGAAGCCATATTGCCCGGGTCCTGCGCAGTCAGCCCAATCACATTCAGCGAGAATATGAAGTGGATGAGTATGTAAAAGAGTTGCTGGAATGAGTGAATGCACCGTAGGATTTCATTGTGTTATAGTTTTGGACTGCGGCGAGAGGAGGGTAAGGCAGATAAGGTAAGGGCACTCGGTGTGTGTGTATGTGTGAGTGTCATTGAAGACAGTGGTTCGGATGATCTGGAGAGAGGCCCAAACATCCAGAGAAATGGGGCTTTCCTTATCATACAGTCACATGATTTTACGACTGAAAAGCCAGCTCATCATCTGCTGGCACTGACTTTGAAGCAGGTCATGAGGATGCCTTTTTTTCCAGCTCTATTCCACACCTATATTACCTTATATACATTCACGTATTGGCATTTTTCACCATGGAAGGACAGAGTGAATATCAGTCTCAGCGTCTGGAAATCATCCCAAGCACACATGCATTTCAGCTAATTGACTTTGCACTTCCTTACTAACTGCAATAAAGTGTTGGAGTATGTGTTTTGTTAATATTTTTTCTGATTGATTTTGTGTCAAAATGTGGCGAATGACATCATGTTCTGGTGCAATTTATAGCATGGCATCGTGACCACAGACACAGCCGATGTAAAGACATGAATCAAGAGCAGATCTGATGCCATAAAGTCACGTCTGCTCCAGTTTAAAATGTTTCGACTCGGGTGAGAATAAGTGCCCGTTCGTAGTTTTATGACTCCAAACATACAGAGGCAGGAACAATAAGGACAGCGTCTGGAGAAAAATAAGAGAAACTGAAGTTCTTCATAAGTTCGAGAACAAAGCTGTTGCTGCTTGTTGTCACAGCAAACATCAGCGGTGGAACTCGTCCATTGACTGCTTGTGGCGAGACTGAAAAACCACTTCAGTGATCAAAAGGGAGCCAAAAGTTCATTTTGCTTTGTATCTAAATGCAGCTTTCTCATTATCTTGAGCTGAGAGAGAACACAAGCTTTCACAAATCTCCACTTAAGCACTCTTGTCCCTGAACGTGTTGCTCACATAACCAATCAATAACAAGAACTTGTATCAGCACTTCGGGTACCAAAAAATATGCCACAACGTTGTTACCTACGACGGTATGACCAAACTGTCATGGGTGACTACGACACCAACTGACTGCTGTGTTAATTGTTGCTTTTTAAAGGGACAGTTCAGATTATTTGATGTGGAATTATCAATAGTCAGTGTATTGCCTTCAGTAGATACCGGTCAGCTGAGAAGTGTACTGCTGTGGACAAGGTCAGTAGAAAAAGGTGTTTTAGCCACTTAAAAACCACTTGACCTTGCTGTCATACAGCCTTTTCTGATGGAAAATCACCGTTATATGAGCCACATATCGCAAACTTCACAGGTGAAATCAGTGATTTTACCTTGCAGAACACAGGAGCTGCTCGTCTACCGCTGCCTTGATTTGTTAGTTTGTTTGTGTTATTGTGTGACTTTGGTGTTACTTGGCTAATATAACATGGTTTCCTGTCAGAAAAGGTTGACATTGATTGTTTTTAAGTGGCCCCTTTTCTAAGTGGCTAAAATTTGTTTTGTTGCTGATCCTGTCCACAGCAGTACATTGTTTCTTCATTGTTTCATTGCTTCTCCAAACTCCAGATGTGTTCACCGCCATCTGCTGTATGTAATACACTGACTATGGGTGAGTACCTCATATGACCCCATATCAGATAATCCTAACTATCCCGATAAGGGAGTCAAGGAATATTTTTCTTACTTCAAGTTAAATTGTTTTCTTTAAAGTGGTGAATGCAAAACAATGAAAAGAAACAACCAATAAAGAATCACATTTTCACAGTCTTAATCAGATTATGCATATGGCAAATTCTCATCTAATTTTTCTCCTCCGGAGGCAGACCTCAATTTACGTAAACGCTGTAGCAAGTTAAGATGTATCACGCCACCTTTGAGAGAATGTGTCAAAAACAGCAAATACTGTAAGGTAATGAAACGTCTGTCACCCGAAACTCACGTTAAGCTATGGTTTCAAAATAAAACATTTTGCCATATGAACCCCAAAGCCGAATGGAGCCCACCGCAAATACGGTCGCATGCAAAAAAGATCCAATGTGGGAAAGAACATTAGAAATGACTTCCACACTTATGGACCATAAACATGAGAGCAAACTCAGATCAATGAGATTCCATTACCATCCTATCTCATTTCCCACAGCTGAATTGGAAATGGGTTAGAGATGGATCGTGTCATTACCAATTCCAGCAGATCCACAGGAGCCATAGATGAGTGTGTGAATGCATGTGTGTGTGTGTATGTGTGTGCGTATGTGTGTGTGTTATCTGCACCCGCTGCCAATGAATAGGTTTTTAGTGACAAGCAGGAAGGTGAGCAGGAGTTCATGCTCTATCGCTACCATCATAGTTGTTAATATGCCTGCTTCGAGATGCAGAGCTCCCAAACTAAACAATTTCTGACAATGTCTTGTTTTGAGTGTGAACTATGGCATGTTTACAATCACTTTAGGATGGTCAAAATATATATGTTTTTTTAAAAGAAAGACCACTACAATTTCCAATATGTGGTCAGTCTGCCCCTATTAAGCTTCTACCTGTTCCTGAAAGATTATTTATTCATTGCGGCTGCCATTCAGCTCCATTTAGCTGTTGTTCCGAGTGAATAATCCCACCAGTACCTCATTTGACTTTCACACACAAATAACAATGCATTTGAGCCCAGAAAAATATAAGCATTGAAAAAAAAAAGACGTTTACTTCCTCTAATGTCTTTATCTTCCACATTCAAGCTCGCTGTACCTCTCTAATCCCCCTTGGCCAAATATTTTACTTGAACACCCACGGATGTTTCACTAAGTAGACAGGTCATAAATAAAGGAGTCTTTTAAACACCAAGTTATAGGCCCATAAAATAGATCACTCTAACTCACACCCTGGGCAGCATCAATTACTGAACATGATTGATTAAAAACAAATTCTCAGCCGCTATTAGAGCACCTCTTCAGCCTTTATTCTTGTTGCTCAGCCATTATGTCTTATTAGAAGGTGGATAAGTTGTAAATTGTAGTAAAAAATTAAATACAGGTTACACAGAGACTTGTATTGACAGTGATGTTAGCTCATCAGAGAACAAACAGCTGCATACAGCTGTGGATCTTCTGCCCTGCGCAGAGGCTCAGTCTCACATGAAGACATATGGAGGGCATGGTGCGAAATGCAAAATGAGCATGTGATCTGAAGCACAGTTTCATTCAGTTGAGTGCAAAGGACAGCCTACAATGGTAGCTGTCAGCTCCGTGGTTTCGATGCATCCTCACCACAGCTGCAGGTCCCACCGGCAGCGCTCAGAAGCATTTCAGCAGCGGAGGAATTCTCCCACCTGATTATGTTTACTAGCCCTTATTTTCTTGATTTGGTCCTCTTTGATCTTGCTTTCTGTGCTTCTACCACAGAAAAGCAGGCTATGTGGTTAAATAGTTTTCTGTAATCTGTTGTCTGTTTTTATGATTCCTGAGTCTGTGCCGTGCTTTATTTTGAAAATTGTCAGGATTCTCTATGGTGTTTCTGTTTGACTTCCTGCCTGTGTTTGAAGCGGAGTGGAGCGCCGTTTCTGGGACACTCCGTGGCACGGCTGGTGGAATCACAAGCGTTGTGTGGAATGGCTGCGATCAGCTCTGGCAGATGTAGTGTGGAGGAGGCGCAGCCGTAACTCAACGCAGCCAGGCCTGGTGGAATTGAGCCGTCAGCCAAATCAACTCAACAACAATAAAATGTTATATTTTGGTGATAAAGACTGATGGGAAAAAACTAAATACTAAAACAGCGTAATAATACAGTGTATGTGGGTTATGTATCAGAGCTGGAGCCTGGTTTGGCTCCCATTTGCACCATTTTTTGTTCAGATTTTCATTTTCGTCCGAATCATAGTCTGGACCAAAACAACCAAACCTTGGTTCGACCAGAAGTGGTGGTCTCGGTCAGAATCAAATTGAACCACGGTTCACTTCATTTCCAGATTGAAAACATTTTTTGGATGGTTGGGTCATTCTCACAAAGTTTTGGCAGGCTAGAAAAATTAACAGTGCAACAAAACAAAATGAGCCATGTTTGCAGTCAAAAGAGACGAATGTCATTGACATTTGGTTTGACTACTTCATCAAGAGCCAGTTGGAAAAAACATCCTGAGGATGACAGGACATGGGTATGTCATGTATAGTTCTTTAGTGCGCTCACATACTTGCAATGTGAAACCAAAACTAGCCGAATCAAATGTATACAATGTTACAAAAATGTGAACTTTGGTTTGGACCTTGGTTCTGACTGTCAGGTATGAAAAGGCTCTTTGTCTGACCCCGCAGTTGATTGTTGTACTGTTGTATTTTTGCTGCAGCCTACTGCACTTCACTGACATGAAATCTGACTAAAAAATTCCTCCTTATTTGCTGGGTGCATATTGTGTGCAGTGGCCCCCTTCCAGAACTGGGTATGGAAAAATAAAGTTTTGATTTTGATCTGCCTTATGTCAAAGAGAACAATTCCACATGATGATTCCAGTTAGATTACGCAGCGTCTGCATTCTGACAGAAAGAAAATACGGCAGAATCACTTGGAACAAATTGTGCAGAAGTACATTGCCTGTTTCAAGCCAGGAAGAAAACATAACGGTTGATGAACGGTTTTGCCAAATGACAAGTCGATGCCAATTCACCCAGTACACTGCAAGCAAAAAAAACAATTTGGCATCAAACTTTGGACACCAAATATGCACTGAACACATTTCCTGAATGCGTAGGGACCCTGATCTACTGTGTGGTGATGCATCTCATACATCTTGTTTCACAGGCAAAAGGAGGAATGGACCATTTCTTTACAACACTCTCCCTGGCTAACGAACTAATTGCCAATAAGACAAGTCTGCTCAGAACCATGAGTAAAATGAGTCAGGAGCTGTCGCCCTCTGTAAAAGCCGACATGCTGTGAGAACTATAGTCAACAACAGTGATGACAGCTGGCAACAGCACTATTAAATTGTACACATACAAGCCAAGAGTGTCTGCATTCTCAGCACTGTCCATCCCGATGTAAAGCATCGGCACAGACACGCTGACAGACTTGGTGTAGGCCTACAGTATGCTATCCACCAGTGACCACAGTTTGTCAGAAATGCTCTTTTGCTCCCTAACACACAACGCGGTGCCAGATGGACAAGAGCATAAGCACACAAAGTGCCACTGATCTGTGAACCAGAGCTGTTTACACAAACATTAGTTCATCGTGTACAGACAATTTACAAGATGAACAGAGAATCGCTGGAAAATTGGCCAGAGATAATCCAGGAGGTTAATGCCCTGGTACTGTCAGTGAGCAGATGTTAAAAGGCAAAGAAGATGTAAGTTGAGCGTTGAATGGAATGACAGATGTAACAAAAATGATATATAAAGGCTTGAAATCCAATGTCCAGTACATGTACATATTATATAAATAGATATACAGCATCATTTCAAATACAACACAGTTGTCAGGTTGTCAACGTCACATGTATACACACTTTGATGTGACACTGACAACAGCAGTCACTTCAGGGTTGACAAATGGCAGTCATAACATCGAACAATGTGTTTATTTCTGTTGTCATTTTCAGCTGTAACTGTAATGTTTAAAGCTATATATTTAAACACAGGGGTCTCTCCTATCTGATGTTCCTGCTCTGATTATTTTATATACTGTGCTGCTTTGATGGCGTCTTTGACCCAACGGCGATATTTCACCCCGATAAGACTAAGTGTTAGTTTTGGGTAAACTCAAACCGTCATTTTCTTTAGTCTGTCACCCAACGGGTAAAGCAGGTCTCTGACTTAATGTAAATTAAAGCATAAAACATGCATTATAAATGCAATAACAAGATAAAAAGACAGCATTCAACATGTCGCTGCCATTAAATTGTATCTAAGTGATGCAGGGGTTTTCTAACCTGAAGTTACTGGAAACAAACATGGCTATTGGTGCTATTAGAACATAGTTTTTTTTTTTTTGCATTACTTTTAGAAAGCTGTTAAAGCAGTGTAAACTTCAACTGTGGAGTAACCGCCTAAGCCAAATCTGAACCCAAGTTCATCAGATAAAGTACATGAAATAATTAAAATAATTTCTTTTCCTGACAATCTGGAATTCTTCATACTGTAACCTTAAAATGTGATCCATGTGGTTGACTGAGGGTGGGGTTCAGCTGCTACTGTCTTCAGAACAACTGATTCTGATAACAAGCTGCCATGTTCATTCTTTCAGTCTAAGTGTTTGTTATTTGTACATGACAGGAAGTGTTTTCTGGTTTTTGCAAATTTATGTGAAGGTGTGAAATAAATCCACTGTAGAAGTGCCTAATAAATGCACAGCTGAGATGATGAGGCCTCGGCTCAGCGCAACCTTGATATACTGTAATTCTAACAGTTCTGGAAATATATCCAGACATATTGCGCTGGCTGATTTGCATATCGCAGAATATTGAACCATTGGCCTCGGTGGAGGTCTGCGCTCTCTGAGTGCCTTCCTAGTTTTTATATGCCACAGATTTTTGATATGTTCACACGATTAATAACATGTCATGTGCATTCTTGAATTTGTGCTCCTTTCCCTGAACTCTGATTGCTAACTCTGCATGTCTTCAAATTGCCTGTGGCGCACAATTAATTAAAATGAATTAATATTATTAATATTTGTTTCTAATTTGTAGAATAATAAGGCCTATAATAAGAGATAACAGACCATAAAGGATGCCCCTTTCTTAATGTATGCGTTCATTAATTTACTGAAGGAGCAGTAAACCAGAATGTATACAGTTATTGTTATTTGCAGTTATTGAGAACAAACACAGAAGCAAAACCACCACACCAATTACCGTAAGAGAAAGAATACACTTTGTACACTGCATGTGTGTGTAGCTGCAACATTATGCAGATATTTCCATATAACTTATGATTACATTTGATGCCTGTGCCCTCCAGGGACAAAGAAAAAGCTGCCATGAAGGTAAGAAAGAAAAGAAGAGAAACGAAATGAAGTACTGTAGTCATTTTAACCGCTTAACTTGAGAAATAATCTCCTCTACCTGGAGTCAATATCCAGTCGAGAATGTAAATTTGAAAAGAGATCTCTGCATTTCTAATGATGAGGAGGGAGCATTTCCTCCAGTTGATGATATTTTGGTGAGGGAAGAATTACAGTCCAACAGATGCCACCAGTCATTGATTTGTGCAATCAGGGATACCCCGTAGTTCAATGCACATTATGCAAGTTGAATAACAAAAAGTGTAGTGTGATGACATTTAAAGTAGAGTGGAATGATGGGAGATGTTTTCTTCTTTATTAAGAACTATTGCAGATGAAAATCAAGGCATGCATCAGCTTTTTAGCACCTTCTAAACTCTTCTGATTTCTTAGATGATAAAAAGCAACCTTAGTAACGTTGTTGATGTGTTTTGACAGCCAGGTTTTTTACTTCAGACTTAGTCTGCAGAACCAGACTTCCAAGTTTGCTTAATATATCTTCTCTCTGTCCATCGGTACCAATTATAAGAATTTCTGTTTTATCTTTGTCTAATTTAAGGACATTTTTACTCATCCACTGTTCGATGCTGGAGAGGAATTGTGTGAAGAGTTTTAGGCAAACACTATCATCTGGTGCAACAGATAAATATAGCTGAATGTTATCAGCCTAACAATAAAAGTTCACACGATGGCCATGAACAATTTTTCTGAGAGGACGCATGTATAGACAGCTCTTTGTGAGGGACCAATCCAATTTCAAGTCTGTTTAGAAGTACTGCATAATCAGCTATGTTGAATGCAGCAGTCTGATGTAGAAGTACAAGGATGGAAATATTTTTATTATCTGCTCTCAGTCTAAGATAATTTATTAGTATAGTAGCAGTAGCAGTATCTTACTGAGAAAAGGCAGGTTTGAAGCAGGCCTAAACTTACTCAAAACAGAAGGGTCAAGATTATGCCTTTTGAGGAGGAGCTTGACTGTAGCTGTTTTATGTGCATCTAGAAAAAATGCCTGCTGGTAGAAAATAGTTTACAGTATCTAATATATCACAAAAAGTGGGAACTACATTAATAACTTGAAAATCATCCAAAAAATTCAAGTGCATGTATTTTTATGTAATGTGAAACAAGCCTCATCAGGTCAATTTTACATGGCCCTTTATTCAATGAGAATGTAAAAGCCACTAGGGCTGGTGATCGATACCCAATACCTCTATGGTATCGATTGGAATAACCAAGTAGTATCGAGACATCTCCAGTTAAATGATATCTGCATTCAATCCTTTTTTTTTACCCAGATCTAGAAAGAAATTACTATTTGTATGGTTCTGCCACCACAACGTTTGAAAGTATACCTTTATTACGTGCCTGTAGTGTGATAAAAATAAATGCATATAATGTGGAAGAATTATTTCAGGAAAACTAGTGATTATGACTAATGATGAAGCATGAAGAAAACTTCAGGGTGAACAGCTCCACTATGCATGTAAAAAAAGAAAGGTATAAAATAGAATTCTCTATACACTTTAATGGTACTGGTATTGGTACTGGTATTGTAATTTTTTTTTGAGTATGATACCAGCTCTAAAGGCCACATTTCAACAATGCCTCGAATGTGGAACAGACACAACACGAGGTCAAGGCACCTTACCTGCCAACAAATTTGTCCTCTCTTTCACAGGAGTGGCAGAACATCCCACAACTGCAGATTGACGGGGTCAAAAGGAAGCGGGCCAAAAACGCCTGCAGAATGACAACTGTAACGAACACAACTCTTAGTGTTCCCGTTGGTGTGGCTACTTCTTTATTATTTACAGGATGGCTGCTGAAAGTTCAGTGAAAGTTCAGCTGTTTTTTGTTTTTCCCTCAGTATGTTTTTTACTCTGCCTTTTGCTGTCCCTCCCAGACAAGATACATCAGCACAACACAAGTCTAATCTGAACTCTGATATATCAAGACAGTCTTGAGAGAATTTCTCAACTATTTTTTTTTTTTAAATCTAGCTTGAGAAATATTGAAACACTTTTTTTCATTGTACGCATCATACAAAGGCTGTGCGTGCTTTAATTTAAATGCCAGCCAGAGAGATGATTTCGACAACTGGTACTAGATTACACTTGTCATTTCTGGGAAGCTACCATCTACTGTATGCAGGGGAAGTCATGTATAATTTGTGCTGGTAGTAACACACAAATGCACAAATACTGGGGAAGTGAAAAGAAAAAGTGACTGACAGGGGGTGGAGGCAGGGAAGAAATAAAATCATGTTGGTAAAACATAGGAAGTGGGGTGAGTTTGGGAAGACCAGATTAGACAAACTAC
Organism: Lutjanus erythropterus; assembly: GCF_056507025.1. Taxonomy (NCBI): domain Eukaryota; kingdom Metazoa; phylum Chordata; class Actinopteri; order Lutjaniformes; family Lutjanidae; genus Lutjanus; species Lutjanus erythropterus. Next base: position 8,291,999 of record NC_139339.1, on the reverse strand, counting down.
AGACAGTGGTACTTTGATGAGCAGAGCAGCCCGTATTTATGATTAAAAATCGTCCGCTTCTCTCTGCCAATAAGCCCTTATCTGTACTGCATGCATATAAGTCTGATAGGGCCCCTAGCCATAGCGAAAGATACAAAAATAATTAGCTAACATTCAGCTTTGAGCAGACAGAAATTTTATACTAAAGGGAAAAAAATGCATTGGAAGGAGGAAGATAGCAAGACGAGCAGCAGTTTTACTTACAGCTTATTCTTACATTAAATGTTTCTGTTTATTTCTGTATGTGTTTGTCAGAATGACATTATTTCCCCTCGGCAAGAGCAGGCAATCACTTTGAGATAAGCAAATACTGAAAATCTGCACTTGCACCTTGCCGTTCAACTGAAGTCAATCTTCAGTGATCTAAAAATGGTTGGAGCCTCAGCTGGGATTTCTATGTATAGGACTGTTTTACCCTTTAGATGATATTTAAACTTGTACCTTGTAGATTATATTTAAACTTGAGTGATGGATGAGATTGATGATGATGCCTTTTATTTACTAATTCACTGTAACCTCTCAGGAAACCCACATTAAAGACAAAAATAACCTAAATTGCTTCAGAGCCGTTTAAAAAGCTGCTGATAGTCTGCAACTGGGTCCATTGTACTATTTGGTGCTCCATTTTCTTATATTTTTACAACTTTAATACACCTAATAAGAGTTTAAAAGGATTCTAGCAGAAAACCTCTCCGTTACAGTAAACATTGATGACAGCTGAAATGTTTGGAGACAACAGTGGAGAATTGTATTGAAGAAAGCTAGTGGTTCCAGTTTGTCCAGTGACAGAAGCGTTAATAATCCATGCTACAATGTTTTGTGGCTATAAGATCCACTTGATTGTTATCAAGTACATCCCAGTGAGACTGGCATTTCTCCCAAGTAAAAGGCTGGAAGAGTGGCAGTAGTTAATCAGCCATTTATTTGATCTGAACATCAAAGCATGATTCTTAACAAGAGGACCACTTTCAAACAATGCATTTGTCAGGATGTAGATTAGTGCAGCTTGACCGCTGTAGTCATTGGCTCCCTAAACCACAAAGCCATGGCTTAGGAGCACATTAATGGATGATTCCACTGACCACTTTGGATGCAGATACCTTGGGATTTATTATTATTATCATTATCATTAAAAATAAACACATTCTGAATTGTATGCCTGCTCAGTAAGCGCTTGGGAACTGAGTACACTAATTTTTTTAGTTTTGGAAGTGAAATTCTTTCTCATTCTCGTTTGATATACGACTTCAGTTGCTCAACAGTCTAGGGGTCTCGGTTATTATATTTTGTGCTTCATAATGCAGCACACATTTTAAAAGGGAGACAAATCTGGATTGCAGAAAGGCCAGTCTAGTACCCAAAACTGTTTTAGTATGATGCCACATTGTTGTAACACGTGCAGAATGTGTCTTGGTGTTGTTTTGCTGAAATAAACAGGGATGTCTCTGAAGAAGACATTGTCTGGATGGAATGGGACCTTCACAGGTATGACAGTTAGCCGTGCCATGGACACTAACACATCCCCATACCGTCACTGGCTTCTGAAGTTAGTACTGGTAATAATCTGGATGGTCCTTCTCCTGTTTAACCTGGAGGTAGTCTGACTCATTAGATGCACACTGCAAGTACAAGTCCTACCATTGCTCGCTTGTTTTAAGCAGCATCACAGTGTCCAATATCTACATTTTGAAAGCTCCTGGGACGCTAATGGTACAAACATAAACAGCTGTAACCTTTTCTTTTGCAGCCATGTAGTCATTTTAATGCAAATGTTCCACCAAAACTAGTTCCCGCTCGACACTCTTTTGCAGCAGCACCATCACTGCATCGTGGGTTTAGCTCCACCCAAGACGTTTATGATTGGTTAAAAAAAAAAAAAGGCAAACAATGCAGGGCATTTTTCACCATAGAAAAATGTGTGTGTGGAGCCCAATCTTTCTCCAGTGCTGAATGCTGTGGAATGAGCTCTGGCTATGCAAGACTAGCCCAGAGATCACGACATCCATGATTTCCGAAAACAATTTGAAATGTGGACTCGTCAGACCACAGCACAGTTTTCCACTTTGCATCAGTCAATCTCAGATGCGTTCGGGCCCAAAGAAGTCGGCAGTGTTTCTGGATGATGTTGATATATGTCTTTTTCTTTGCATGGTAGAGTCTTAACTTGCATTTGTAGATGCAGCAACAAACTGTATTAACTAAACTCCTCAGTGTTCCTCAGTCCATGTAGAATCCTTTATACAATTATGTGGGTTTTTAATGCAGTGCAGCCTGAGGGGTCAAAGGTCATGGGCACTGAATGTTGACTATTTGCTCACAGTTTTTCAAAAAGAAGTGAACCTTGCCTTGGTTGAGTGTTGACCTTTTGAGTCTTCATGCCCATGTTGTGATGCTATCACCTATTAATAATTAACCTGTTCACCACTGGAATCTTTCAAACAAGTGTTTTATGAGCATTTTTAAACATGCATAAAATTCAGAGTATATTTACAAAAAAAACTATTAAGTGTCTTAGTTTGAACATTAAATATCTTATCTTTGCACTGTATTCAATTGAATACAAGTTGGAAATCATTGCATGTTTTACATAACGTTCCAACTTTTAGAATAGGAGTTGTAACTTTTTTAAAGCGACAGGTAATTACCGCTTCTCTGCCGAGTTCTCATGAAGAGACAAACTAGGTTAATGAACTTTTAAGCTACCGAGCAAACAATGCAACATCCTGTTACCCTTTCAGCTAGGAAACAATGTAATGTTTTGTTAACTTTTGAGGTCCTGACAACACTCAAATTCATTTTTCACATCAATAAACTTGGATTTAGCAAACTGAGATTAGCATTTAATTGTGCAAAAGAGCTCTGCATAAGCTTAAATCTGGATTTACTCAGTTTCTACCTTATTTTGCTAAACTGTAATTAGAGCTAATCTTCGATTAAAGTCATCTTTGTTGTTGCAACAGTCTACATTTCTGTGGAGATATAATGCAATCAGTCAATAGTGTTTGCACCCTTGACAACTGTGCATGTATTGGATGCTGTGTTGTCTTCATTAATAAACCTTGTTAGTCATAAAGACAACTTCTTATTACACTTGTCTGAAAGTATTTTTCTCTAAACTATAGCTCAAAGTGAAATACGAACAGACAATCTTGGATTTACTTTCCTCCCTCGAGTCAAACTTCTCCCCTAGTGATGAGTTGAACACGGACGTTTTCTTCTGTGAGCGCACTGTACGCCGAGCCGAAGATAAAACACAGACAGAGGGATAGATTGAGACAGACAGACCACTGTGTCCTACAGAGGAAATGTCTCATCTTTCTCTGTTTAGCACCAAAGAGAGGGTAGCATATGGGATCCCAACAGGCCTTATTAATATACAACATAATTTAAACATCTTAGCCAGATTCACTTTGCCTCAAATGGCAGTTGTGTTTGATAAACACTGATCTACAAAAAGTTAGGAGCACTATTTTCTGTTGCACTTGTTAACTGTTTTGATGGAGACAGCCCACAGTAATTCTACTCAGGGCCAAATCATGTAACTACACACCTCTTAAATACAGAAATAACACAATTTTATTTACTTCTCTGAGAGCAAGATTTACTCTTCTGTACAGTTCCTTATAATTAACTCATCAGAATAACATGACATCCTTCAAAAATTACATAAAGGGATAAATGCTGAACCATGCTAGGTACCACACTGGCTTGAAAAAGTTACAAAAACATGTAACTGTACAATATTGTTAATAATACATATGTTCACTGTTATTAATAATAACCGAATCAGAAGGATGACAGTGACCCAGGAACTGAGGTAAACAATAACTGCAGCATTTTAGTGACAGGGCAAAATGTTCAGCATATCATTAACCATGTTTGCTTGCTCATGTAGGAGACATAACTTTATTGGGTATTTCTTTATTGGGTATTTTGTAGATTTATTTACTCAAATGTTTATTATTAAAACCGGTGCAAAAATATTTAGCTATAAGGCTTTTAAACGTGGTGTATTGTATTATTACAAAAGGTATCTTTACCTTTTTGAATCTGATTGCGTACTGCATATCATCTCAGCGAGAAGCCGTTGGCTATTAGTGGTGCACGCTGTGACATGACATTAACAATATCACCCTTCTTACAGTTATGTGTTAAGTGACAAACTTTAAAAGGAATTGTTCATTAACTCCACAGAAGTGGTTTTTGGTCCCATCTGTCTGCCTTTTATTCAGCAGGATCTCTCAAATATTTAAACAGATTTCAAATAATTTTGGTGAATTTCTTGGCTCTTCTTGACCTAAAAAGAAAGTTAGTAGCTTTTGGTGTGGCGCAGGATTCAACAGTGCCACAACAGCTTCACTGTGATCACAACGTCTTGATACAAAATCGCAATCCGAGCAAGATGACAGTACGTTTTTTATATCTGTGATTTGCACAAATAAAAAAAAGACCAGGTTTACACTGGTAAATGTTTCTTTAAACTGTCTGCCCACCATTACAACATCAGTGTTGTCTACCATCCAAATTGCAACCAAATTATGGTACAATCTAACAGAATGATTCCTCCAACCTGCAAGTGTTTGGTCATTTTAATTGGAAATTTGGTGCTAACATTGATTGAGTAAATGCAGCTCCCGTGAGGATGAAACAACAAAGGCTGATTTTCAGGCAAGATTCCCCGAACACAGTGTGACCATAATTGGATTAGAAGGCTGGTTGCTACAGACTGAATAGGAGAGATGGAGTAAGGAGCTTTTGCCATTTATTCTCTTTTGTGTGGTTGGAGGTGATTATGACTAGTCAATGCTGGCAAGTCTCAGGGAGCTGCCAGAGAAAATGAGGCCCTTTCCAAAGTAGTTACTATTCGGTATCTAATCCGTCTAAACCTTTTCAGCCCAATGTGACTCCACAACACGTTTTACTCCAGCCTTCTTTAAAGGCAAGTACTCAAGTACATTAAAGGTTTAAGAATGTGTATGATTTCAAAATTACCAAAGATACAGGTGCACAGGAGTTTACTGATCAGGCCTCAAATTTCATCATCTTAAGGATCAAGGTAACATGGCCCTTGGTGTTGTCAATTTTTGGACAGCACCCAGGCCATATGCTGGGGCAATTAAAATCAATCCTGTAGAAAAAAATATATTTTACTAAAGGGTTAAGGATAGTTTCATTTATATTAAATCTTTACTAATATGGTAAAATTAAGTACAGGAACACTAGAAGTCAGTTAAAGGCCAGTCTATATAATGATGTCATACTTAATAGTGTGTGATATATATAATGAGCTATTATCTCAAAATAATGAGAAACTTTATCAACATAGTTACTGAATAATAAAGACAAAGTGTCATTATTATCATTTTGAGATACAAACTCATTATTTTGAGATAAGTCATTATCTTTAGACAATAACCCATTATTCTCTCACTGTTTTGGGATAATAAGTCATTATTTTGAGATACTAAGCCATTATTGTAGAAAGTTTCTCATTATAATGACTCACATATTTTCATCATACTGGCAGTAACAGGCTTCCGTAGAGAGAGACAGCACATCCAGCAGTGCAATGAAGAGGAGACAAGCGTATATAGCGCAGAGCTAGGTGTATATCACTGGTAACAGAGACTCCAGTCTGCAGTGTAAATCACAGAACTGTAGAGTAACATCAGGCTTCATGTTTAAAGAAAGTTTATATCACATCGACACCTCTGTCCACACTTGCACGCTCTCTTGTGTGCTGGGTGTTATCACAGTTAAGTAGACTAGTTATGAGCAAAGCATTCCACTTAATGAATCGCAACTCAAGTGGTGTTTAAAAATCATAGTGACAGGAAAGAGGGCAGAGAAGAAAACGGTGAGATCAGCGGGGGCAGTGTAGACAGGACATCAAGGCTACTGTGGCCAAAGGGTACATAATTTAATTTATATTCATATTATATCAATAATTATTTATAATATTTTAGAATTTTTTTAGGGACATAAGCCAAACTGAAGGGACTTGGCCATGGTGGTCATGGCTGCAATGAAATTCCTGCCCTGTTATGGATAATGTGGATTTACAGTATTTTCTAAGGTCACAAGAATTATATCCTTGCATCTTTAAATGCCCAAACAATACTGCAGTGCATGCTTGAATTCCTATTATTTACATAACTACCTGAGCTACACCAACACCCTCGCTGTGAAAATTAATCTCCGTCTTTTTTTCTGGAGTGCCGGCGCACTTAATAACCCAGTCCATGATAGCATCTGAGGAGGTTCCCCATTTTCTCTCTGTTACGTGAAAATGGCCACCACTTCATCAGCTCTCAGCCAGCCCTACTCGAGCGAAAGAGGTTGGGGTGGGGGTGAGGTTAAGGTCCTTGATTCAAGTGAACAATATGAGATCATGCAAATGAGATGAGTGCAGTCCTTAGACCTATATAAAGAACACAATATATGCTGAACACTCACATTGGTACAGTGTTAGGAATCATATATTGCACACTGTAACATTTACTCGTTTAATTTCACCAAATAATATAACTTAAGCTAAAAACAACTATAATTTAGATTTCCTTCCCAAAAGTTTTAATAAGGGCCTGAGAGGAATTTTTTTATCATTAGAATTGTTGCCTCATGAGATACTTTTACATTTTTCAGCATCAGTCAGTAACATTTAGTGCATTTCAGGATTTAGTTACTTTTAAAACAACTGAAATACTTTTAACTAAAGGTCTATTTTAATTAGTCAAAAAAAATATATGGATTTTTTTAAAACTGCTTATCAATGAAGAACAAAATCTAAAAAACTAGAATGAGATTTTGGTGCATTTAGCACATTACCTCACAATGTATTTGCAGTAGACGGAGCAAGGGAGCTATTGCATCATTTGAGTGACTAATTAATCACTGCAGCGTGCGACACACAGCACCAAAAAGACATTTACCCGCAAGCGTGAGGTTCCAGAAACTCTCAGAAATACCAAACTAAATAACCCAGCTTTGTTTTGACTACTCTGCTCTGCTTTAGTTTGCCACAGTCTGGTAAAGTCCCGAGTGCTCATTTCATGTCTCTGTCTGCTGTGACAGGGTGAGTCATTACTCAAATCCAATTTGCCTGCAAGCCTTTATGTTGCCTGCTTTGCTCGTGTGTCTTTCTGTTGACACATAAAAAGCTATCTCTTTCTATCCCTGGCATGTGACCAGCATGTTTCTCCTTATTCTCCCAACATCAGTTGGCGAGAGGGGCAATGAGTGGACAAGATGCCACTTTAACCGAGGGCAAAAGAAAATGAAGCCATTCATCTCCCACTAGGTCATGAAAAGAGATGGGAAACTCAGAGGGGAAACACTGGGCTGCTTTCCGTTATATTTCCGTGGATGGGGAGGCTGTGTGGATGCCTCTCATTACAGCAGCCCCTACCCCTGTGGCACTGACTACGGCCCAGGCTGGCTGCTGCCACCGTGGCCAGCTGTGAACAGATGGGTGGCACAGAGCAGGCCAATATGTCATGCCTGATGGTGTATTGCAAGAAATATGAAGATCTGCTCTGTGGTGTACTCAGTTCACATTCAGCAAATGCAGTAAAGAGACCTGACGTGTGCTCTACACGATGCAATGTGAGCATCAAGAGAATGTGGCCCATTCAAACCACTTTAATAACAGACTTCATTATTTATACAAAATGATATCACAATCTTGTCGCTCTAAGGAATCCTCTTATGGTCTCCTGCTCATTAAACCATATACAGTGTGTGCTCAGTTATTTTAGATTGTGGCATTTCATGTGAGACAAAATGTGCTTTGACAGTTTGTGCCACGTTGCTTTTTCCACAGAGGTGATACATAAGCCATTCTGAGTCCAAGGAGTCTGATGAAAACTTGATGGGAACAACTGCTCCTGAAAGCGAGCTACAGAAAGTTACTAAATTAACAAAATCATTCACACTGAGTGTATATAATAAGTCACTGATGGGGAAGCAAAACTGTCAACTTGATTGTTTCAGTGCTTTGTTTCTGGTCATCACCGTGAACAGTTTTCACAGAAGCAAGACTACATTTTAAAATAGGAATAGTTTTTGTATTTTGTAAGAACATTAGCATTGGCATGTTCAGCTAACTAGCGGACTACCTACAGTAGTAATACTAATGTAGCATTACTTTCAAAGCCAAAATGAAAAACTCCTTAGCTTAACCGGTTGATTCCACCAAGCACGGCACATATGTGCCACGGTTCTGATCCATCCTGCAAGTCTTTTATTTTGAAAATTAACCAGATTCTCCCAGACTTTTCTGTGTCTAACTTCCTGCCCGTTCAATCTGCTCTGTGCTAACTGATGTGGCATCCATCAAGAATAGACTTTGAAGTGGAGCAGAGCGGAGAACCACTTATGGGATGCACCGAGGCCTACAATCAGCTCCGGCTGACGTGGCACAGCCATAATGCGACGCAGCCGCGCCTGGTGGAATTTAGCTGCAAGGAACATCCACTGTGTCGATTTACCAGCTGTGGGCGAGACGATTCTGGATGCTTCTTTATCAGAGTCAAGTCTAATGTATGTTAGCACCTTTATGAAGCTAGGTGTATGCAGCCATTACATTTTTCAGACCCATTTACAAGGTTATTATTTCATCCTATTATTTTTTATCACAGGGATCTTGCTTGGATCTTGTTTGGAAGAATTTTTTTTAAATCAGTATGATATCACACAAGACTGAGACGCTCCAGAGTGGAACAAATTGACAGCACAAAAATTAACAGAGTTGCAAGCAGAATAAACAGACTGAGAAATGAAGGAGTTCTGTCCACTGAAATGGTAGAGGGCTTCTAAATTGAAATGGATACATGAAGTGTTGTGTTTATGTTGCAAGCATAATGTAGTAGTTTTAACAGGGTAAATGGCAGAGCAAAACAAAGCTTCGTTCTTACCTTCCCATCAGCAACATTACTGACTGAACTGGCTGTAGTGTAACTATAGCTGGCTAGCTACGTCGCTCACATAGCAAACAGTCAGGGACATGGATAAATTAGAGTTATACTAAAGGGAAAATGAAGGGGTCATTGTTGAACTTCTCAGCAATGTATTTCGCTAATTAGCAACTTAGCTCTGCACCACCATCTGCTCAGTGATGCGTACTCTGCTACATGTGCTGCAGAGACCATCCTCATTTCCCATCAGGCCTTCTAGCATTAGTTGATGCTGGAATACATAAACAAAACAGCAAACTTTTCATTGCAAATGTTTGTATTTGCAATGTTTTTTTAATGTTTGTAATGCATCTGTTCAGGAAGTGGAAGTTATTTTTGTGCTTGTTTATAGTTGGAATCACAAGTGCAGCTAGATGTTACATTTCATTACCACAGCTGATGCTCCTAATGTTTCTAAGTAGCTCATCTAAATGTCTAAAATGAGAAATGCCAGTTCAGTTGGTTTGCATCAAATCAAATCAATTTAAGCTTGTACACCCAATTGGACCAGTAAAACCAGACACCGACCCAGCCCTAGATAATAAAAATCAAAAGAAGCTGCATTTCTTGAGCTCCAGAGTATGTTAGGATGTGTTCAGTCAACGCAGCATTTGTAACAGACCCCCAATGTTTTGTCATTTCAACACACTCCATGACGCCATTTTTCCATGCGGTCAAGTGTTGAAGCAGCCAGAGCTGCACAGCTTGTCCTCTCCCCCCTCCCAAAAAACAAGATGGAGTCTTCTGATAAATGATTAGCTTGATGAGGAATCATGATCTAGATCAAGAGCAGGCTAATGTCAGCAATCTGTGTTGTCCATCTGTCTCATTAACCAACCAACCACCTAACTCACTCCACACCTAGAGAAAAGTAGAGCCTGTGTCTGCATGAATTCTTGCTCTGTTTTTTGGTTGTTTCACTCCGAGAAGCCTGTAAGATCTCAATGCATAATGTATGGTCTGTGCGGTTGTCTGCCCTCACTTCCTGAAATACTGACCCTGAAGCTTGTATCTTGTTTGTGGCTTAACCTTTACATTGGATAGAGAGGATGCGATGTAGTTGGAAAGCACAAAAATGTTATGAATCGTGTGGCCCTTGAACTCAGAAGATCAAATTAAAGAGTTTGAGGTGATGAAGAAAATGAGGAAAAGATAGAATCACTGTATCACTGGGTTCCTGCTTACAATGGGGAAACATGAAAATGTGTGCGTATAAAAATGTATATGTGAAGGTAAGTCCAACACTAAAAAAATACCTGGTGAGCTGATCAATTCAAAATAATTCACTCCTGGATTTCATATCTCCAGAGATGTTTTCTGCTACAAGAATACACTGTTTACCACAGTTCACAGTTAGCAAGCTCTAAATGTGACATTGGCTTCACAAACAACATTTGCGGTCGTAGAAGAAGATGAGAAAAATGGGAAGAAAACACAACTGAAGGGCTAATTATCCACCGAGGTCCCTCCAATTAGCTAAAAAACCCAATAAATGGCTTAACTACTCTGTAATTTGAAAATACAACTTTCACCTGAATTTTTGTTTGTTTATATCAAATTTCCACTTGTTTTCCAGTATGCCATATAAACACAGATACATTAGAAGAATATTCACGAAGATTTTCAATGGTTATTTAATTATAGATGCACACTGTACAGTGTGATTTCACCTGTGCCCTCTAGCATCAGAAAGGGCAATCATTAAACTTCTACAGGAAAAATCTGACATGGCTTGTTTATTATTACTTCCACCAAGGAGGTTATGTTTTCGGTTCAGTTTGTCTGTTTTTTTTTAGCAAGTTTAAGAAAAAACTACTGGCCCAACTTTCCTGAAACTCGGTGTTGCGTGGGATAAGTAAGAACCCATTTAGTTTTGAAGTGTATCAGAATCACAGGATGGATACACAGATTATTTTTCACTGTCACTGTCTATGGCAAAATGTACTGAATTTGTCATGTATGCTTAGCTAAGGGGAATGGTGTTCCACAGCTAAATATACAACAAAATATACCAGCCACCTCAAACATCAAAGTGCAAAGAAATGCAACAGGTAAAGATGGAATCCATCCGATCTACTATTGGTATCTGGTCCCAATATTGATGTTAAGCGTTCACTGGGTATTGGACCCGTGTAACTGATTCACGTTTTGATACAATTTTCACAACGCCTTATTTTTTATTTGTAAATACTACACTAAGTAGCGTCTAATACGAGGGAAATGCATCTGCACATGGCACAACTTATTACAGCTATAGGTAAAAAATGTAAAAAATCTCAGCAATGCATTGTGGGAAAATATGCAAATGAGGGTTGTCTCTCAGTCTTCCACACCATTACACAAGTTACATTACACAAACTCAACAAGCTTTCCAGATATTGTGCATCAACAGCAACTGACATAGAACTTTTCAACTCTAAACTAAGGTTCAGTTTCAACCTCATGTAATTTCCTCATGTAATTTTACTAATAACATTCATCATCATCAAGAAAAAAGCGCTGGTATCAGTATAGCTAGTACTGAAAAAAAGTGGATCATGCATCTCCAGTGGCAGATGTGTAAGAAATAACAGATGTTGAATTAAGCCTGTTTTTTTCCCCAAGTCTAAATATCCAAAATAAACCTATTTAAAGGTGATTGTGAGAAGGAATAAGACGAGTACCCTTCTGGTTATTAAAGAAATTAAGCTACTATTTGGGGTAAATGTAATGTGTCTGTGAAATTGGTGAGAGAAGAAAATACGGCTTACAGCAAAAAAAAAAAAAAAAAAAAAAAAATGTTCTTATTGTATCGTCATCATAAACATCTCACCACTAATACCTGTATTTATGTCACAGCGAGACGTCTGAAAGGTACCTGTCACATGACTACACATGCAGGCGATGTAGAGAATAATGGTGAGTGATGTGGTGAAATGGCTCACAAAATGAAGTCCTGCTCACTTGAGCTTTGCCATGCAGTGCACCATCCATTTGAATTATCTGCGGTCTGGTAAACACACCCTGTGTGGCACACAACGATCATGTGAAAGCTGGAAAAAACCCGCAGCGCATTATACGTGAGGCGCGCACAGGGTGTCATTTTTCACCTGTTACACGACAGGAGATTTCAAACTGTCACATGTGCAGGTTTTTTGTTCGGAGGAATTCTCGGAAAATAAATGGGTAGCGTTTCTGTGGACCTGACAGATCTCACAGATTCTGTATGCAAAGAGGTGTGAAGCTGGAAGACTGAGTAGCAGTTCTCAACCCACATGCTTAGAAATAAAAAGGTGCTAACTAGAACCATAAAGGGTTCTTTGGCTTAATGAAAGCGTTCTTCGAGGCTTTCAAACTTTACAAAGAACCCTTGATAAACCTTTCCTTCAAAAAAAGAGTTCCTGGGAAGCAAACTGTTCTGGGTAGAACCTCAGTCCTTCAGACAGAACCCTGCCGGAACCCTTATTTCTAAGAGTACAGGTTTAAAGGCAAAGATAAGAGTATATGCTTCGGCTCACACTGCATCTCCCCTTCACACAAACACACACACACACACACACACACATACACACACACAGCAAAGCTAAATCAGAAACAGGTGGGATGGAAAGAAATTATCTCTTGCTTTTAACCAATTACCGCCTCTGACTTACAATGCCAAGCAACGAGCAACGCCAACGTGAGGCTGCCTGGTGCCATGCATTACTTTGTTATGTTGCATTACGTTAGACAGCTCTTGCTAAATGCAAATTCGAGCACTGAAGAAGTGACATTGGTCGCACATGACTTGTTCCACGGGTACCTGGCACCTCCTGTGCAGAATGTAAGGGATGCCAATCCTGCCAGCCTCTATCCTGGCACCGGGCTGACCCAGACTGCTGCCGATGGCATTATCACCAGCTTCCCCACCTTTCCTGGCATGTCACGTCTGGCTAATCTCACAGTCAGTTTGTATCTTGGCTCGGACGGGGCTCGTCATGAGGTCTTTGAGCTGGTGCGAGGACGACTTCTCTGCCATCAGAGGGAGTACAAAGGGAGCGTAAAGTCTGATCCGGCTGTCAGGTTTATTCATTACAGGTAAAAAGCTGACAGCTCAGGTATCTCCACTCTAGGACAGGCTGCGTAAGTCCTTTTCACAACATTCACAATAGCTTGCTCATTGAAAGGGAAATTAATGTCAAATTTGATGCAAAAATTGTACCCACATGGAAATGTGTCTGCAAAACAAGTCCTTTTAAAATGGTCATCAGTGATTCAAACATTAACAAAAGGGTCACCCCAACACAAAAATCAAGGACTGCCACATTCAGTCACTGACTAAATACATGATTACATTTTAAAATGTTTACTGCTATTAAAGGCTAATAAATAAGAATTTGCACCGGGGCAAGTAAAAACTGACTTTGGGCAAGTAGATTGCAGACCCACTTTTCCAACAAGTGAAAAACATCATTTACACTGAACCCTGCAAGTGTTTAAAAAGAAGAGCGAAGCTGTAATACACAGAACCATCAAAAACAAGCTGAAATTCTTCTTCTTTTGGTATACTTATGGCAGATTTGGTTCTTCACAGCAGGCTGAACCACTTTGTGCATGTCAGAGAGGTTATATTCTGATTTAATGCTTTGGGCCATGTAAATGCACTTTATTTCATGAAAGTTGGAATCACTAATCAGAAAGATTTCAATCAGGGTGAAGTCTATAACCACAGCTAATGTTAAATGTTTGTGATGCTGTTAAATCTGTCTTTACAGCTTTTCTCTAAAATACTGGAGGGTGACAGTATATTTTCAATCATGATATGTTCCTATAATTTACATTTAATCTAAGTAAAACTTTTCAATGATATCTGTGACCATAACTAATTCATATGGTCAAAAATGTACTGATTAGGTCTTTAGCAGCCTTGTGGCCCAGCAGGATAGTGTCACAGTTAAGAGTGGAGACCTGCCAGACTGACGGACCGGCCACGGCTGCAAAAATGAAGAAATATTACCTGTGGGGAAAGATTCTGAACCTAAAACCCGGAGGCCATATATTATCCCGATAAGTCATGTCGACCCCATCCAGCAGACCCATTGTCAAGCCCCACCACCTAATGACGGGAAACTGATAAGCGGCCATACCATGTCAGCCACGATGTAAAACAAAAATAGATTCAATTAATCATATGAATTGCTATTAAAGGAAAAAGAAGATGATGGGACAGACTCCAGCCAGGTATGAGAGACTAATGAAGAATAATCAGTCAGTGAATCATTAGGATTTGAGTGGAAGGACATGAGATTTGACTGCTTAAAAAGATAAAGATAAAGAATGGGCGAATAAGTGTGTGAAAGAGTAGCATTCACAGTTGTCAATGCCATTTTTACTTTTTTAAAAATGATCTTTTATTTCAGTGCTACATTTTTTGCCATAGCAATGTACTGCATTTTGTATATAATGGTAGGAGGTAATTGTTTGTATTAGTGTAAATTATATTGTACAACCCTGATTCCAAAAAAATATGTGCAAATCCTTTGTGACATATATTCAATTTAATACCGGCACAATTGAACAAAGACACAAAAGTTAGGAAATGCTCAAAGAACATCTGTTGGGAACATCCAAAAGGTACTTTAACTTTGTGAAAAAGTGTGTGGGCAAATAGTTCAATAGTTTAAGAGCAACATCTCCCAACACAGAAGTGCAAGGAACTTAGTCCACCATAACGTTCAAATATTCAAAGAATGTGAAGAAATCTCTGCTCATAAGGGGCAAGGCCGAAAAACAACACTGAATGCCTTGTATCACTAAAGTGAAACCCACATGATTGTATAAAGGATATTACTACATGGGCTCAGGAGCACTTTGTAAAAATGCCCCTGCTTATTTCAGCAAGACAAAGACAAGACACATTCTGCACGCGTTATAACAGCATGGCTTCATAGTAAAAGAGTTTGTTTACTAGACTGACATGCCTGCAGTCCAGACCTGTGTCCCACTGAAAGTGTGGCACATGAAGTACAATGATGGAGACCTTGGACTGTTGAGCAAATGAAGCAGTATGTCAAGCAATGATGGGAAAGGATATCGCTTTCAAAACTTTAATAATTAGCGTACTCAGTTTCCAGTTGCTTACTGAATGCTGTTAAAAGAAAAGTAGATGTGTCACAGGGGTAAACACGCCCATCTCCCAACTTTTTTGGAACGTGCTGCAATAATTTAATAAAGTTGATCAGTTTCAGCATTAAATGTCTGACTTTGCACTGTATTCATTTGAATATTCATCACAAAGGATTTTCAAATAATTGCATTCAGTTTTTATTTTACACAACATCCAAACTTCCTTGGAATTGGGATTGTAACACGTTAAAGACAAAACTCCCTCCCTCCTGTGTGTGCGTTTGTGTGTGTTAGTGTTATGTATACAAGCAAGGAGCCCTGACATGCATGACTCTACATGGTCACCATACCTCGACCTCACTGAATATAAATATGTTTTGAGGGAAAACTGAAAAATGTTCCCAGAATCCATGATGCAGCATTGTGTGCGATCACATGTTTAAAAAGATGTTTGTCAACTGATTTAAGTGCAAGAAAGAACGAACAGAATAGTTTATCATGTAGCTTTATACAAAACAAAATCTAATTTAAGGCACTAAAGAACATCAGATGCTGCAGTGTCTTCCTATCTCAGAGCTTGTTGAAGTGGACTTACTTGCTTGGAGACATTGTCGATGCCCTCTGAAATGTGAAATTAATATCTGTATCTTTGGGCAAGTAAGGAGAGACAAGTCTAATTGCCTGCGCACCAAGTCATTTATTCATAGATCAGATTTATGTCCAAAAGAATTTTTTCACTCCTACGCTGATAAACTAATAATAGTATATCCCAGTAAACTGTTAACACTGTGTTTTATAACAGCTAAAAATAAAGCTTCTGGAAGGCTCCTCTTAACTTAAGACAGGCTTTATCACAGCTCTCTCTGAAGGACTTGAGGATGGGACTTTGGACGTTTTGGCTGAGAACTGCCTTAAGCAATGTTTACAACATCCTATTGAACCGGTTTCTACGGCAGACCAGAACGGACAAACCTGGCTCAAGATATGTCTTTTTGCGGTTTTTGCTCATTTTGTGTGAACTATAGGTTCTCCTACATGTTTGGAAAGGAACAGTAAGGCAAGGGGTATTCAGTTCATTGCAATAAATCCTACAGACTGGTCCTTAAAGGCAACAGTTTACATTTGGTATGTATTCCATGTAGTTTTATTACAATATATAAAGAGCTCATGTTATGTTTTCATTACAAGACAGAAGGATAGCCTTAAAAACAATTCACAAGCACTATATGCATCGTCAAACCAACAGGTTGTCAGATATGACGGTATTGCATCTGTGTTGATACCCGAGCCTCAAAGACACTTGCTTGTGTATGTATATTGTATGTGTTAAAAAATAAAATGAAATATAGTGTTAGAGTACAGAAACAGCACTCCTACACTGCTTTCTTCTAACTCCCATTAGCCGGTGAGACCTATGACAGCTCAAATGGAAGTTTTATGTCTTTAGGCAGGAGGTAAGCCCTAATGGTGCAGTCTTCTGCATTATAAATGTATAAGTTTCCAGCATTGACAGTGTGATGGCGAGGCACACATGTCACATCTCCGGATCCTTATTCAAAAGAATGGAGCTCTCTCCACCGCCCACCACCACTCCACATTAACATCTGCACTCTTAGAAATAAAGGTGCTAACTAGAACCGTACTTCTTTAGCATGTTCCAACAGGGGAACCCCATTTGCTTCTTGGTAGAACTTTTGTAAAGGCTTCACTTGGAACCCTTTAAGAGAGTTCTACCTCAAACCCAACATAAATGGTTGTACATAGAACCATCTGGATGGTTTCACCAGAACCCCTGATTAGAGGTTCAACAGACAACTCTCATTTGGGTTCTATCTAGAACCTTTCCACTTTCTAAAGATGCTAACAAAAACCTTCGCCGGGGGTTCTAACGAGAACCCTTTTATATTTCAAGGGTTTCATCTTGAACCTATCCATGGGGTTCTACAGAGAACCTTTGTAAATTCCAAGGGTTTCATTTGGAACCCACCTAGGGGGTTCTAACGTTAACCCTTTTATTATGGTAGAAAGAAGCCTTAAAAGAGTTTTTCAAAAATTTCAACAATCTTTGAAGAACTTGCTTCCAAAAAGGTTCTTTGGTTGAAAATGGGTTCTTAATGGAAGCCTTAATCTTACGAAAAGAACACTAAAGTATCCCATTCCTCACAAAAAAAGAAAAAGAAAAGAAGAAGAAGCCTTTTACACCAACGTGGAAATGGCCCAACACTTAATTTTGAACCGTTCAGAGCACTTCCACCAAAAATAAACTGGCTTGGAACCTGAAAAGTTGGTTCCCAGTAGGAACCAAAAATAGCAGGATTCCCTGGGAACCAACCTACAATGGTTCCACTCAACACAGGTGTAAATGCCTGCTGGTTCACTTGCTAGTACCACGGTTCCAAATTTTTTTAACGCAACTGGTTCAAGAACCAGAGCTAATGGACCTGGTGGAAAAGGGCCTATTTCAAAAGCACATGGTTCTATGTAGAACCTCAGCCCTTGAGGGTGAACCCTTTTGGAACTCTTACCTCCAAGAGTGCGCTGAGTAAAGTACATTAAAACACTCAAGATAAACTTGAAATGCTGTGATATACAGTATATTTGCTTAAACTGAGTGATAAAATATACAGGTGTGTTTCCCTTTAAGACTATTTTTTGTGCTTCCACATCTCATCCAAGCATTTAAATTAGAGTAGAACATTATGTACTTGTGGTACTATATATGTATAATAAAAAGAAATTAAGTGATTTAATTTTTTTCACAAGACACATTTGCATAGTAACTTACTTTAGAGTTGCTCAAGAGAACTTTTGGGTACTATAAAGTAGTAAAGTAGCTGATAATGTGTGCTATTGGTCCTTGGTTTTTATCATTTTTCTCTACTCCCACCTTGTTAACTTGACTTTTGTTCTCCTGACTGATCCTTCTTTTATTCCCCAGCTACAGTTCATATGTTGCTCCTCGACCTCATTTAATTCACTCTTTTTCCTCTGTCTTACCCTTTCCTGCTGTCCCTTTTCTTTCTTTGCACTTTCACTATCTCGCCTCCACAGAGGGCACATAAGCACAATGTTCTGGGTGCTGGCGAAGCATCTGGCGTCCAAGCCCATACATCCAGCCGGCCAATATGTTTGCTACTACAATGTCTGTACACAAAGTACACTTGTGACTGCCTGCTTGAGTTGTCAAATACAAATTACTGGCCAGCGGGAGTCTGAGCTCCGCTGCAGTTCTAAAAACCTCATTTCCGAGGCTTTATTTTGTTTACAAGACATAGTTGGAGAAGAGAAGAATATAACCAGTTTAATAGTTTGAGCTGACAACATTAAAAGTGGTGAAGTTTTTTTTTTTTTACCTTTATTGGATGGAAACGGGGAAGAGGCAGACAGAAAACAGGGGCGAGGGAAGGATAAGACATGCAACAAAGGCTGGAATTAAACCAGCAACTGTTGCTTCCATGTAGCATGCACTGTAACCACTCAGCTACCAAGTCGCTCCATGGTCAAAATATTTAAAGGTATTGAACATAGCATTCCTTCTAATGGCCACCAAGGGGCGACTCCACTGGTTGCAAAAAGAAGTCTGACTGTATGTACTGCATGAGCTTACTTCTCTCTTGATTTATGACCCAAGGCAACAGTTTCCTGCTAAGCTTATGATCTCAAACTTTTCTTCAATACAGCATGATGTTCATTTTGTAAACTATGGTCCCATTTAGAATAAAATAGATAATAAAGCTGGGCATGCTTTACATGCAGGGCTACCATGTGACTGACATTCTCAGTGAGAGTCCTGATCAATTATTCATTAACACTGTTACTGCAGTGCCTATTTCTCACTTAACATGTTTTAGAAAAATGTTTTAGTGTACCGTACGAGAACAGCTAACATTATTTCAACTTCAAATTTCTGCACAAGTATCATGCAAGTACATATGATACAAGCAGCATGCTAAAGGAAGGGAAAAGGGAAAAATGTTTCTTTTGTTGTGCTTTGTATGTATGAATGTGAGCATAATATGTGTGTGTATGAACGTACTGTACACATTATGGTATATTTTCCTTATTAATCTTTCTCTCCATCTTCATGCACTGTCCCTTTGTACCAATAAAACACTGGAAATATAACAGAGGAAAATAGTGCTGGAAAAAAACATCACTGGAAGTGAAGAGGCAGCACTGAAAACTCCCTCTTGAAGAAAACCAAACAAAGCTGATCATATTAATATAGTGGAATTTACTGTCTTGTATAGCAAATATTTGAGGTTTAAAAGCCATGTATTGGTATTAATTCCGGTACAGAATTTGCAAAGGCAGTACTGAAGCGTGGATGGGCTCCTAGTTCATCCAAACCTGCATGTGTGCACATCATGCACCCACCACCCAAATGTATTAGTTTTATCTGATGTAGAAACTAGGAATGTCACATTTCCAGAAATTTGGTAGTCAGTAACAATACTTTGCTTTATGTTAATACCCTCTCTTTCTTTCTTTAGCCTTTTCTGTCCCACTCTTCAGCTGTATAAATTACATTTATACATTACTTAAATGTGGAATTCATGAAAAACAAATTAAACTAATCTCAATTCTTGAAGCAGGTAGCTAAAGAGTGAAGGAAATGTTTGCTAAACCTATGCTGCTAATTAAGACAGGCGTGTGTTAGTGCCAAAAACATCTTGTTAAACTTAACAGAAATTGCTTTGCCTCCTTGTCCATCCCTGTGCAGAGAATATAAAATTGCAATATTGCATGCATGTGTTGTACGTATTGGCCTTGTGCCAGGATAAAATGTGCCCTTGAGAGAAAACTAAATTAATAAATGAACATTCTCACGGTCAACTACCCTTCAGTGAACAGGGTTTCTGAGTCATTTACAGTTGTTTAAGTGCATCCTAGATCATTTGAGCGGCGTCTCGTTATGCATTTGTTTTTACTGGGTACAATGCCAGCAATCTAAACTTGTTTTACCTGCACTGAAAAATAAGCCTTCGATATATATATGTTTTTGGTTTGGTGTGAAACTATGACAGAACTTATTTAATTCTCATTCAAACCACCAAAAGTTTGCAAGTACCTTGGTTTTCTGTACATTCAAACTGCTCACACGTCATCTAAATTGGTCAAAAAGCAGAGAGACATGTGAAAGGCACCTTTCCTTTCTACTATTCACACTCTTACTTGTTCATTTCACAGACGGTTAATCATTACTGTGATTATTTAATTAAATAACTTCGCTTTTTCTGCGGCCCCACGTCTATAAAGACACTGCAGTTGCCATGAGCAACGGTGTATGAGGAGCAAAGGAAGACATGTGACACAATGACAGGAGAAACGTCTGTAGGAGCGCCACCAGGGACGGCTTTATGTGTCCTTCTGACCGGCCTGCAGTTGGATTCACACAACAGAGATCCGCTGATGTCAACAAAGTTTCCACTCCATTTCATTGATTAAGCTCACCATGAGGACAACACGCCACACTGCCATATATTATGAGTCCATCTGCAAGACGATTAGCTGGTTTATAGATGCATGGACATAATTTTCAGAGGCAGTTCTCATCAAAATAAATACATATGTGATTAGCTTGTTCATAATTGTTGTGTGCTGCTTCTGTTGGTCTGACTGCAAGGGCAAAAGGTCTGGTTGAAGCGCTATTAATCTCACCAAATTTCTTCCTCAGTGTCCAGCAACTGTCCCACGTTCTACAGCCATTGCCTCAAACCGAAGTCATTGCTGCTGATTAAACCTTTACTTCAGACAAATACAATAGGTTGCACACAGTTACTTTAATTTTAACAGTGCAATTATTATGTAGACACTTTTATACACACACATTAGGTAACATGTGTTGACAATTGCCAATATGATGCAGCTCAGTTAGCACATGCAACAAAGAATGCTGGAATAACGCTGCATATTATATATACATCATATATTTGTCCAGTTGAACCAATTAGATTCTAAATATATGCTTCATGTTTTTGTATTGAAAAGTTTCTCTCCTGTCCCAGAATTGTCCCAGACACCATATCTTTGTGACACAGGTGCTATTTTTATTGTCCCGCGAACGACAGGACATCCTGAGTTTCAAGCGCTGGTTATGAGGATGTAAGGGATACAGCTCAAGAGCACAATCTTTACTTAAAAGCATTTAACTGTAACAGCTTTTTTTTTATCACAACACAAACTACAGTCTGGTAATATCAACTATAAAATTGCTTTATCATACTGTGCCATTTTGGCTGTCCTTAAAAAAAAAAAAAAAAAAGCTTTTAGATGTCAGGGACCCCAAGGCCATAACAGAACTTCTGAAACTCTGAGCGATAAACTCAACTTCCAGGCCCGTGTCCTCTCTGCGTCTTATTGAGCAGGTATTGGCAGCTGTTCAGAGGAGTTGGGCCCTTCAGGTGCATACACTCCAATAGTGTTCTATTCCTCTCCATTAATTCGTCATCAATATGGATCCATCTTTTGTTGATGGTGGCACACTTGCACCTTCCTTGCCCTGTTGCTCTGCCCTGGATGGCCCCGCTTGAATAAAAATGAAGCCAATTTCTTCCATCGTGGCAGTCATTGTGCCATTTGTTGAGTAAAACACACAGGTCCATTATTGGAGTGTCATGATGCTGTGTGTTTGGAACGCGACAAATCACTGCGGGCTGTCGCCCAGGCAGTTTTGTGGCATTACTCTCAGCAGAGAGGAATGCCGTTAATGCTGACAAACACTGGAGAACGAGGGTCATTTACAACACATCCATTAAGCAAGGTGCCAATACTCCACCGACAGCAGAGATGTCTCTCACTCTTACAGGGTCACGTTTTCATCCAGCTGCCCAACATGAAATCTTGCCGCTGCTGGATTTTGTTGAATTTACATACAATCATGAATATTAAGGTGCAATATGCAACATTCAGCCAGCAAACAACTTTTGGCTACATAAAGATAGTGGAGTTATGGCATCCGGAGCAGAGAATGACCTCCTTGTGTGCATATTGTTATCCAAACATTATTGCATGCATGTTCACACCATGTTTCTGAAAACATGCTATGCGTGAAAGTGACAGAATCTTGAGCCATCTTTAATCAGCACTAATCTGAGTTTCCACTGAAAACCAGAGCCACCTGCTCACAATATATCTCCTATTATAGCTAAACTCCGCACTAAAATATATTTATGGAAACATTTTAAGCGTAGACAATGTAGTAACATAATCTTGATATTCATATGAGTTTTGGGAGTCTGTATTGGAAACCAGAGCCAAAATGGCAGCCAGCTAGATACAGTATTTCCTGTATTATAGCCAAACCACACGTTGTAGTAGATGTTTCTAAAAACGTGTTAGGAATAGTTAATGTAGTGACATAATCTTGATCCATTTTTGATCAGCATGGCCTAGTTTGACAGTTTGATCTGCATTTTGTAAGCAGCGTGTTCTCAGATGAGACCCCCCCCTCCCACAACTTTATTGAGTCAACGAAGCGTGCATTTGGCGTTTTGGTCTGAGATGCTGTAGGTCCTCTGTGACTTCTAGAGGAAGTGCTCAAAAAAACAAAACAGTCTTCTGGTTTGGTTTCATTTACTCATCCATTCATCCGTCAATTTACTGAAATTAAAAATGACAATGGTTCATCCCAAGACGACTCCCAGCCCTTGCAGTGTTTCCCCTCCTTCTTTAGACACGGATCGAACCAACAGGCCATACGTTGTTTGGTTTTTGTCAAAGTGCCCAGGGAAGCCTTTCAGGGTTGCCTCACACAGTGTTTTCTGTGGAGGACGCAAGAAAGATCACAGACTTCAAATCCCTTTCAAAGCTCTTGCTCAGGGCTCTAGTTAAAGCTCATTAAAAAGTCTAATCAAAACACAGCAATAGCATAACATGTAAAGTTAATTTGCAAATTTTTTTTCTTGATGAGCAAGAGACCATAACAATATGAACCCTCTTGGCCCCAATGAAATATTAAAGATACGATCACCGACGACTTCCAAGTTACAGCTCACCTCATTTGAATTCTAAGGAAAATGTAATTTATGACTTAACTCGGAACTCATTTTTTCTTTCTAATTGTTGATATTGCCCGAAGGCACTTCTCTTTGTTGGATCTCTAATTTACGTAAATGAGTAAAAATTATTTTCACTTCTGTCCCCACCCCTAGGAAGTCAGGTGTGGAGACACTTATTTCCTTAGACAATTCATGCCACACAATGTGTTTGACACAACTTTAACTGATGCAACCGTATTTCAATTTGTTTTTTTTTGGTTTTTTACAGGAAGACTATCTGAAATATAGGCTATTTCCTCCATGACACTTTGTTAGAGCTGGTATGATGGATGGGTGAGACATTTCAATTCTGACATGAAATATGAATCACTGGAATTGACATTTGCTGACCTGTTCCCATGTGAAGAGTATAAAAGGTCCTCTCTCTTTGAATAGACAGCTTGAGTCTCATAAATATGACATAGAAGCACCTATGACCAATTTTGAGGCTGGCACAGAGCACTGAAATAAAACTAACACTGCTAATCTGCACATTTCATGCATCATTAAAACATCAGTTCAGAGGACTGGAGAGAAGGTCATTTCAAAGTAGCATGCTGTTACAAATGGTGTGTAATCAACCAACGAATGATCTGTTTTGAGTCGAGAAAATTCAAACTCGAGCTGAGCTGCACAGACTCAAGATTTCCATTGGGAGCGTTGGTTGGTTTTGTATGTGTGTGTTCCCGTGCATACTGCAGGATACATCTCACAGCCATGTCCGCAATGACTCATTTTATCATTATGATCGCTGCTCGCAGAATTGTTATGATTCTTATAAAAAATCCACCATGAATCAACTCTTATAGACTGTTGTGGTTATTGTGGTAGCAATGATGCACCACAATAGCACGCTGCAAACCATCCATGACACCACTTAAAATTGCATATATAAACACTAAAGTTAAACATTTTCTCCATAGAAACGGTAATTATAGGATAGAGATAAAAAATCACCGGCATCCATAACAACGATGCATGAAAACGGACTGTTTATGTCAGAGAGTGGGAACGCTTCTCTGGCTGTGTGACCATTAAAGGGAAACAAAGCACCAGTGAAAACATTACGGGAATTGGATGCAAACTGTTAGTGTGTTAGGATTTGAGGCAAACTAATCTCTAATGCGCGTTTGAAATAAACATTGCTCGTTTTATGCAATCATATATATACATTATAGCATAAGAAAGATTTATATATAGCGTGATTCATGAAAATTAGTAAAGACATCAAACTAAACTGACTATACCTTCAGCTGGATAGATCCACATAAAAAATATATGGCCTGGATTATAACTTTTTTAACAGTCACCTATAATATTTGGAATAATGCGTTACTGTAGGTTTTATGTGGAGAGGGGAGTGCCCGTGTGAGGAAAGACATTTTGGACAGGTTTCTGACAGCCTCTCTTCAACCTCAGCATGAATAAAACACTGATATTCAAATGCAGTTATGCACCACAAAAGCAGAACTTTAGAGGCACAGAGAACCTGCAAAGTGTGGCTGAAATAAAACTGCTAGCTGCTGTACTTCTTTAAAAACGAATATCTCTGAAAGTAGACTTTCAATGAAGAGACACCTTTATTCAAGGTGATTAACTTTTACTTACACAATGACAGGAGTTTGAATTGAAGCACCAAGGACAACAACAGCGGTGGAACAACACATCAAATTCAGGCTGATCATTAGCAGGAGCAAGACTGCAGCACTTTGACACAGCCTGAACTATGGGGCGCCAGTACAGTGCAGGTCAGAAAACTGGTCATTTGTCAAGGGTTTCTGAAACAGGGATGCTAGAAATGCATCATCCTTAAGGGACATCTGTGTTACAGGTAAAAAAATATCTTGGCTTATCAATTATTTGTTGCATTGCCACTTCCAGAATAAGAAGATTTTACTTGTCAACAGCTAACTTGGTGCAGTGTAAAATGTGAAATGTAACAAAAAGCTTCAGCAGTGAATCGTGTGAGACGGTGGTCTGAGAGACGACGGAGGCAGCGGGGCAGAGCGACTTCAAAGACGGTGCAGAGAGAGACACAGGTGATTGTCATCCAATCAGAGGCTGTGTAGGAGAGGAGAGTGGCAATGGTTGGTGTGGACAATTTTTGGAGCAACACTATCGAAAACCAGCCTGGACTCAGATGCCGCCATGGTGCGCTATGACTATCACAATCAAAAACACCGGATTTAATAATGACAGTTTTTTTTCTGCGGAGCTACAGAATAACAGAATAATGCAGGTTTTGGAAGATGATGCGTTCCAGAGGAGGCAGAGGACAGAGAAAAGATCAGGATATAATGACGAACACTACAGGCGCAGAAAAAAACTTAGGCCTAGATGTATGCAATTAGAAAAAAAAGTGAGGGCACAGTCCAGGAAAAAAAAGCCTTTAGAAGTTCCACATCCTCTTAAGTTTTCAAGTAATAGTTTACTCATATGGAAGTAGAAACGTTTATTGTATTGAATTTTGAGCTTTTTATAGTTAAGTGTGGGAGGAACATCAGGTGGGCTCTTGCAAACACTACAATTAAAAACAGCGAGGGAAATTTGCATAGCATAAGCATATCATTAACTCTCAGGGAAATAGAAACAATGTAGTCTCCAGGGTGACATCCAAAGATAGGCCTCAAATCCACCCTATGTAGGTGGTTGCCACAGCAGGCTCCTCCGGCTAATAATCCACACAGTATTTACCACATTCCTAATATAGGCATCCAATTCAATAATATTTGCAATTCCAACAGAATTTCTTCCAAAGTATTAGAAGATATTAAAACACATGAGACTTCCGCCAAGTCTGTGTGGGGCATGTACAATGAGTAGATTATTAGTTATTATTATTAGTAGTATCATTTCTGTGCTTGAAGATTGTGTATAGGCCTGCATACAGCAGTAAGTTCCAACCAAGTGATCTGATTGGATGAGGGGCTTTCCATAAGAGCCTGAGTCTGGTTTTGAGAATCAATCCACAAATGATAAAAGGAAATAAAAAAAAAAGTGATCTGAGTTTTATGACCTAACCTAACACTAACTCCCTGGTGATCACCCTGTCTGTACTTATTGTGGCGGTGCCACAACTTTATCCCTTACATGACCGTGGTATGTAGATGTTTATTTACCCATAATATACAAACTGTTTAAAAAAAAAAAGAGGTTTCACAGCGCTGTGAACAAAATCTGACACCATCCCAAAACAATCTTGCTTTGCTTGTGGCTCACAAAACCCTGCGCCATATGTGCGCTGTAGGTGGAGCTAGTAAAAGGATTACATTCCTCTTTTAACTGCTTTCAGACTCGGCTAGACTCAAAAATTTAAAACATGAACGCTCAGTCTGTTGAGGTGGAGCTGAATACAGTGTTGAGGCAGGACAACTAAAGGAGAGCTCTGCTGTGATAATGTGGAGACCTATACAGAGCAGCTAGCAAGCTAACATTTGTTGTACAGGAAAATGTTTGTGTTGCTGTCTATCCGTTTGCAATAAAACTAGCCTTTTAGCACATTAATTTAAAGCTACTACAATCAGATTTCAATCAGTTTGAAGTGTTAATTTATCAGTGATGCCTCTACATAAGTAAATAAGACCAACCAAGAAGATTGGCTGTCTCCATATAGTTATTCTTAATGCCTCACAGTGAGTAATACTTCAGCCAGTTAAAAGGAGTGATTTATGTTTGTATAATTTCATTTTTGACATCATATTTTGTGGTTATCAGCGTGGAAACACTGCTGCTTTTGTCCACTTTGCTTTCTCTTACTTTTCTGTGACTTTGATATTTTGAGCAGTTTTCACCACGAGAGAAACTTGTTTACGGTAAACTGCTCTAACCAGTGTCCTATTCAGCAGGAAACTCAGTTTTTCAGGAATAAAGACGGCTCCTGCCACCTCAAAATCCTCTGAAATTTTACCTTACTCCATGTGGTGCTGCAGGCATGACTGTTCCTCATACTGCATCTGCCAAAAGCACATACTCGTTTCCTAAATGTTATACTTCCCTCCCTTTCAAACCCGAAGATTTAATTCAGAACATTTCAGATTGAGATTGCGTTAACCGATGTACTGTGAACGGATCACCTTCCTGAGCTACACCTACAGCCAATAATTCATCATCGTTTTATTACTGTGTTATTGAGGCATGTGTAATATCTCCTGACGAATCATATTTTTTGAATCCTCGGCTTCTCCCAGACCAAAAAAGCCAGAGACAAATATGCTTAAGGATCGTTTGCAGATTTAGCATGAGCCCACAGCCCAAAGGGTGCAATGAACGGGTTTAAAGAGAAACCAATGAAGGGCAGCTTCAAGAATTTTTTAAAAACTCCAATGTAAACAAGACCTATTCATTATGGCAAATCCAGCCATATTGGAACTCCCTGTCCCACGGCCACTAGGTTTAAATAATACCATTTGAGGCGATAGTTGGAGAAAAGGGAGAAAGTGAGGAATGCTAACATTATTTATGGTCTGTTCCAAGGGTCACAAATTGTCAGTTTTCCTAAAGTCACAGCAAAACCTCTCTCGACTCACTCACTGAAAGCCGGGCAACCGTGCAAAGTGAGAGTGGAGTCCTGGGAAAGTGGTCAGAGAGTGTGGTTCTCTACAAGAACGTAGTTTTGTGAATGAGGATCCGCCCCAGGGAAAGGTGGTTTTGAGGAAAGAAAGGCATAAATTTCATGACAACTAAGTGGGTCATTACACACGGTGCACAGCACAGAAATCCACAGTTTTCTTGTGTATGTGAGATGTGTGTGTTTGACATCAAACTGTGATCCCAGCCATCAGCTTTTGGTTGACAGATTTGACAGAATGGTTGCTGTTTTTCAATTGTTTATCATTTGAATGACAATGGTGCTGTCTGATTACAGCCCATAGTGTATAAATGATAAATGGTATCACTGATGGTACGATATTTTACACCGTGACACAAACTTATTCTAGAAGACAACTGCATCTGCACTCATTCCACGGAGACCATCGCCACCACATGGCTAACCCCAACCCTGTCGGCGGCCAAAAAACAAATCTTTACCCGAGATTTAGTGGTGTAGCTTGTTGGGAACAGCCTGTTCTCGCAAACGGTAATCGAGTCTTCAGAATGTTACTGTAATGTGACCATGAGCACAGGATTTTGTCCTCACAATGTTAATACACAAACACATCCACCATAAACATAATGATTTTTTTGAACAAACAAGTGAATCAAAGTCTCTGAAAAACTGAAGTAGACCAAACATTGCACACTGAATCTAAGCTAGCTATCTAAGCTTTTGCAAGGTCAAGTGTTAAGTAGGGTAAACTTGACTGGATACATTCCCAGCTGTGAGTACCAGTCTAATAGGTGTGGTGAGCCTGGTTTGCAACCACATGAGTGCAGTTTAAAATGATGCACATAACAGGTGCACAAATGCAAAAATATTTCCCACTGTCCTGAGTTATTACACGTTTCGTTGGTCTGAGGTTAGTTGTAGGTCTATCCAATTGCCTCCAGAGGGATTTTGGTTGTTGGCAACACCCCTTGGAATTGAAACTTAACTGAGACGATAGCAGGCTACTGAGCTATCCCACATTATTACAAAAAAAACTCATAAAGTGAAGGTACAGTAGGAGATAAAGTCAAATAAAAGAATACAAGGCTGTCTTGCTCTTACTAATTATGGCTAGAGTAAGTGAGTTATAGCTTCATGTTAACTTACCATTTTGTAAGCTAGCTAAGGTTAGCAATCAGTATGTCAGTTTTTTAAAGGTATTACAATAAACATTAGCTTGAAAAGCTAATGATGCTATATTTTCTTTCCTAAAACAGAGCAGAGGCCAATGGCTATAATACTGTTTAGTGAAACTACTATTTATGGTAATTCAGACTCAACAGACAACAGGCTACTCTGTTGTTCTGCTACAGCAACTAAAGTAATGAGGTTTTTGAATTCCACACCTACATTATGTAGAATAATACTGAGAGAGTTTTCTTTACATAAATAGCACCCCCAAGCATACTCATGCACTGTGCACAATGTGAAGTTGGATGGTGGCATCCACAGAAATTGGGCTTTGCTGGTGGTTTATAGTTGTGCAGATGAGCTTTACCCAGCATACCAACCTACATTACAGTATAACTAAGATGCTTAAATAATACCAGAGCCTGTAGTGTATGTCACAGAAAGGTAGCAGGAACATATTTGATTTACAAGCAACTGTGCATGTTTTTATTACGATAATAAAATGTATGAGTTTGCCAATTTCTGCAGGAATGAAGTGGAACAAACATTCTGTATTATCACAGGTTTATACGTACCCATTCAGTGTATTAAAAGATTATAAGCAGAGCTGCTTTATCATTATATCTTCCCACGGTTATTTTGATTCACTAGAAGCAGCTTCATGAAGTGCGATTTGTCTTTATTACATCTACCGCACATGCAGAGAACCTAAAGTGAAACCACAGAGTTCAAAAGGAATAATGATGGCTTCTCCACAAAAGGTGGGCAGATTGCACTTCGGCTGTGGTATACAGGAGCGATTAACAATGAAAGGTTACATGGAGCTGCAGATGCCACTTGAAAGGCCAGAGTTAGAGCTCAAGAGTTTAAAAACGTATAATCCCGATATCAGTACACTCGTGAGGAGGAACGGAGGCAAATATCCCCTGAGATAACAGCTAATGGGTTTCAACTTAATTTTGATCCAGGTCTGATGAGACTCCTCCAGAGGTGCAGCAGAAACCCACAAGTTTACAATTAGCAGATCATGGCTTACTCTGTTCCACAGCGTGTCATCCCAGCTCAAACCATCTAAACATCTCAGCCCACTACTTCTCTATCCGCATCATGCAGATTTTGTTGTTGCCATTCAGCGCCAGACATCAACGCCAACAACACCCCACGGATGTGTGCTTCTGAAGAAACACCCATGTGAGACTAACAACCCTCACTTCTCAGAGTTTCTTTCCTCACCACCCCTACAAAAATGCAGACTTTTGCCTTGAAGGAGCACAGCTACCAGTAACCAGTAAGATTCTTAGATTAGCTGTGATAAAGAGTTTAATTTTAAAGACCCCCTCCACTGAAAATCAAATTTTTAACCTTGTTAGTATGTGCATGTGGTCTTTTTTGTGTTATAAGACAGATCAGGAGCAAAATAAGCTGCAAACGATATGTTTGAGCATTTCTTGCTTTGAATTTGCAGTGAGCAAAGGCAGTCTCAAAAAAACAGATTCAGTCAGGTTGATTATATGATGTCATAAACCTAAGGAACTGTTAATCGAGAGGGGGGGGGGGGAGCTGGCACTATACATAACATTAGTGGCCATGCCCAGCCCAGAGAAGCCAGTTGTACCATGATTAGCTAGCAAAACAAAGGAGACGCCAGGTGAAGCTACTTAGGGGTAGAAGTGGAGGTGTGGGGTGTGTGAAGAGGGTGGGGGCTGTTTGCACATTCGTGATGTATGGTTGGGCAACTGGACAAATATTTCAGCTATCAGTGATTGGGGGATGGCCAGTTGGATTTTTTTGGATGATTTTTGGGGGCGATTTTTGTCATTTATTTTGCTATTTTAATGGTCCATTAATGAAATAGGTGTAAGAATGTTTCACCCCTTGACATTTTGCAAGTTCATTTTGCAAAAACAAGAAAAGAAACATACCATCTCTGGTCATGAAAGCTTTGAGTTCAGATGTTCTGTACATTTTTGAATGGTAAGAAAAACAGAAATTCAATGATTTGGGTATAAACTGTTGGTGCAACATCAACACTGTATTTTCTGGTCCACTGACTGAAGCTGAAATTTCCTAATACTTCATGGAAATGAGTGTGAGTTGAAGTATTTATTCTTTATGTTGTGTAAGTGATCAAACACCCAACAAATACCTGTTTAAAATAAAACCCTGATAATCACTGCACACACAAGTGAGCAGAAGAATATGCGTGTCAAAACTGCTTATATCTGGACTGTACAGGGAATAAAAAGTTAGCTGCTGAGCAAGAAAAGTGACTCATTTGTTGGTAGTCTTGCCTCACAGCAAGATTTTCTCAGATTCGAATTACAGCCGCTTTTTAGGACTTTGATGGGCTAAATCTTCCAGCATTTAGCACTGTGAAGAGGAGGCCCTGGGTTTGAATCACCGTGCAGGTCCTTTTCATTCTCTTGGTTCTTATTTTGCTTTGGTTTTTATGTTCTCTCTTTGTTGAGAGGGGTACAGATTACCTGACACAGTACAAAGACACAGATGAATTTGCTTCAAACAGGCATCATCTTATGAAGACTACATGGGTAGATGTGTAATACAGTTGATAAAATTCCAGGGTTCATCATTAACCATGGCGCTATGGCCCATGTCCAAAACAAGTTAATCTGTGGCCTCAAATATTCCATGTAGGTGGTCCCGTGTTCAATATATTTTATCCCCGGACTGCGAGCCTTTACCAGAACATTACAGTTCCACAAACAACCCAACCCATTCACACTTTTTAGTTCAACATTCAATCAACAGATAGCTACCAGCATCTCCGAGCTAGAGATGAGACCAATCCCATCCAATATCAGCACTGGGGGCCGATATTGATGTATCTCACTCATCAGCTAATGCGTCAATGTCACAGATCCGTGATCCAATCTAAATTCAACACACCCATGTGTTATTTATTTATGAACATTGTGTTATGCAGCGCAAATTAAAAGAGTAACATCAAACATCATGCCATCACCACATTGGCACTTACCATAGGAGAAACAAATACCAAATAACCAATGGTATTTGCAGCTGGCGTGAATAAATATACTAGCCATTGTACTCATGATGTAACAATAAACTGCACAAAAATGACCAAAATCACCACATTCTGAAGACACACATTACAAATACATTGCAACCGCTAACAAAAAGACATTCAACATTCAACATTCGCAATTTGGAAGATAAAACAGCAAACTTAAACTCTCAGCAATGCACCATGTGAACTCATGCAAATAAGGCTTGTGTCAGCTCTATTTGCACTACAGGTTGAACGTCACAAGCCACAATCGTAGAGCACTCTACAATGGTTGGAGGATGCCATTACACAAGTAACATTACACAAACTAAACAAGCTTTCCAGATGGTGAAAAGTCTGGCTTCTGGATGTGCATCAACATCAACTGACAGAATGTTTCACCGCTAAACCAAAGTTCAGTTTAATTTAAACGATAATGAAAACTACTGGAAATGGGAAAAAAAGGTGGGCTGCTAGTTTGTTCACCTATCTAAAAATTTTAACTGATTTTTCATGGGAAACCTTCAGGAAACTACATCATAATTCAAGGGAAAAGTGGAGAACAAGTTGTATTAAACTGGCTTTTCTGTATTGTTTTTACATAAATTTACATTTGGGTCTGCAAAAATGAACTGTATCTATCCCTGAACTACATTAATGTGTCACTGAATTTGCCATAATGTTTAACTCCAGTGACAACAGTCTATTTGATTTTTGCATCAATGTAATTTAGTACCTTGGTTTGACTACCATTTAATTGGTTGGCTGATTCAAAATCAGACATTCCAGTCAGTTTCTCAACTTTTCAAAAACATAATAATTCTTATCTGCATTGCAGTAAAAATGGCATATTCCTGATTGTATCTATATCATCCACTTCTTCTAATGAGGATGCGCGAAGCTACTGCAGACATGCAGGCCAAGGCTGATGAAGTAATGAA
The DNA here is from genome assembly GCF_056507025.1 of Lutjanus erythropterus. NCBI lineage: Eukaryota > Metazoa > Chordata > Actinopteri > Lutjaniformes > Lutjanidae > Lutjanus > Lutjanus erythropterus. The sequence goes on along the minus strand of NC_139339.1, from coordinate 8,259,198 downwards.
GTCTCTTACCCTGTTTTTTTTATTTAACTAAATACTTCAAGTTTAAAAGGATCACCTCATGTAACACCTTACTAAAAATACACTAATTAAGAAATTATTAATATGCCTTTGAACGTTCATCCTAATTTTTGAAAAAATAATCAGTCCCTCAGTCAAATTCTTTGATCTTGTGATCTTAATTTTCACTGAAGTGTGTGTAGTTTCACGTGTGTGCGCATTTTCAGTGATGTGAGTTTGAGGTACACAGCTTCTGTTGTGCGGTGTGTGTTTGTTTGTGGGCACATCTGAGCAAGGTTGAAAGTGTAATGTACAGAGGGGGCAAACAAAGAGAATGATCTTACCTTTAATTTGGGGCTTTTCTGTGCGAGTGCATGACCCACGTCAGTCGTTGTGATCTTACTCGTCTTCACCTCGTCTGAACTGTGTGGGAGGAAGAATGAATGACTCAGACAAGCAAAGAGATAGTTTGGATTGGTGGTTGGCTACACTGAATGGTTTTGCTTTCCTTCATAATGGTTATAAATCAAGTCAACCAAGCGTAGGAAAATACTTTTCTTGTCTGAAAATATAAGAATTTCAAGTGGAACATCACTCAGATAGTGATAATGGAATAGACATTAGCTTCGATCCGCCTATCCTGTCACAGGCTTTGGTAGAAACTGAAATGGAGACACTCAACTCGAAGCGTGTAAACACAAAGTACAAAAATATAAAAGCATTGTGAATACTTAGTAATCACATGTTGATTCACTTCTTTGTGGTCAGTCAGTGGACAGAAACTGTACAGCCATACAGGGAAAATAAAGGTCACCCTAAGAGTGCGTGCACTTTTACACTGCTGTTTGTACTTTGGTTTGCTTTGAAAAGTTTTGCCAAATTTCCCTTGAGGTACCTTCTTCATTGCCAAGTTTAGGTGGTAGAGACAGATGCTTATTTTGCCACAGAAAATCTTTATTAGTTCTACACACAGTACGATATATATTGTAGAGGGGAATAAAGTATATTTCAACACAGATGACATATACTAGCATAGAGTATTTTGGATTTCCCATGTGGATTTCTAAAACTCTGAATGCGGTGACATGCTTCATATCCTGTGTTATTCATCTGATAGGCTATTTAAACAAAACAGGAAAGTCAAATACTTTGAATAATCACACATTTCAGTATGAAGAGGCGCTCATCCTGTCTTTCACATCATGCTGACGTTTGCACACACTGTGTGCAAATTTTATCTGAGGACTAATCTGGTGGGTTTTGTTTATCTGAATTACCCGCTGACATTTTAGAACTACAGCATATAGTGAGTTGGCAGTAAGATACGCTCTATGAATTTGCTGCGATTACAGGTTGTATTGTAGTTAACTATGTACTAGGATCAGCACCCATCAAATAAAAAACTCATTTGTAAAGTATTGTGTTATCAATACTTTGTCGGGAGACTGATGCTAGTTGATTCAAATTTTATTTATATAGCCTGATATCACAAATCACCATTTACCTCAGAGGATGCAATTATAAACTCAGTCACAGCACAGTGTAGCATGAATCAGATTTCAAACTTAAGCTACCTTTAAATAAAGGGAATAATCACCTGACATGAGGTCGCTTTAAAACTTGACTGTACGTCTCTGTACTATAGTACTCCCTTGACATAGCGACGCCATTCCTGCTGCTAGGAACCTTGGAGGCTTTGCAGCCTTTATTCACTGATGAAGTGGAACCTAAAATGTACATTTACTGCCAGCCAGACAATCTCACAACTCACTTTTCCCTCTGCTCAGCGCATTTTCACCAACACTCTCTGCCACCATAGACAGTAATCAGTCGCTTGCTGCAGTGTTTGTCTGGAGGAATAAAGTTACAGGACTAACAAGTCAAAAATGAAAAATGCCTCTGCTAACACTGTTTCTTAGCTCAGCTGCATTGCCTTGCACACTAGTAGAGAGGCTGACCTCTAGTGGCAAGTGCCATGCACTACAATATATCACCACTATACAGCATCTCAGTATCAGTTAAATAGAAAGAGGAATGGCTGCAGTATTGAATATCTCGACTCATCTGTGGATGCTGGCTTCAGTTGTTGTGGTGTCTGATAAACCTGACAACTCTAAACACAATCATGACCAACCTTCTTAGCATCTGTGTTGTCCAAAGTGAGGGGAAGATCTAAAAATCTAACATTACAAATTTAGTAAGTGCTCTGATGATGCTGTATTGGCATTATAAATGTCCAGTGCAATCTGTGAAAATTTCATCACCGTAGAATCTCTTCTATCCCTACTGCGTACCATAATTAATCTTTTTCTGATCTAATATTCAAAAGTAGTGCATAAAAGGGTTAAGCTTACATTTAAAACACTAGAAATCAAAATCATCTCTGAGGGTAGAATGTTATACAGGAGGCTAATAAATTGCAGCCATTTCATAATTTAAAATTACGAGTAAAACAATTCTATTTGCTAAAATACTATACACCTTGTGTGAGGCAGTGCCTTGGCTTAGAGAGACCTGTTGAAAATAAAGCCAAAACAAATCAACAGCCCCAGATTTAGATAAATATCCCAGTGTTTTCAGCCAAGGCACAAACATCTCTAACCCTAACCCAAGATAAATATGTCCAAATCTAAAAATATTTTACAGGAGTTTTATAGAGATAAAACTTAGGGTAGAGGGTAAAGACAACAGCAAATCACAACTGCAGAGTCATGGCAGACATTTGATGAGAGGAAAGTTTTAAAGAGCTGTGCGTGTGTGTGTGTGTGTGGGTGTGTGTGTGGGTGGGTGGCAGTCGTGGTATAGCTACAACAAGCGAAGAGGTAAAATAGGGAACAACACAGACAAGGCTGTTTGACATAGATAAATTCTGCTTATTCAGAGTAACCGGAGGGTGCACAGCAAAAATAATAGGGCCATTTGCAGGATGGAAGGTTGCCAGATCTTACTCTGTTGTTGAGCAGATGCAAAGCCAAAAATGCATTTGGGAAAGCTGACATACATATGCCAATATGGCTTTTAGTCCATTTTTATTCTTTTTTTTCAGTCTGTGTTGACACAAAGCATCTAACCAGGTTCTTTTACTGTGCATTCAAAGAATAGTGCTGTTGCAAAGCGATCGATAAATCTATACATTCCCCTCTGTTCAGCCACCGTTTATGATTGATTTTCCTGGTGATGTTATTGATTTACGTACACCTCTGCACCCACGCCTTTTTCTACTTGCATGTGAATCAAATCATGCGTAGATCATTGTTAAGTCAAGCTGGACCTTCATAGGTCACTGAGAAAGATATACATGAAAATATATCCTTGCAAAGGACACTCATAAAAATCCATCACATCAAGAAAGATCCCCTTCAACCGCTGTTAACCGCCACGCACGTCAGGTTTGAAAACATCTAGCTGGCTGAGCTCGAAAGCATTTTCTGAAGACATGTTTTCAAATTGGTGGTGCTGATTGGACAGAGGCCATAATCTGCTTTGACCATTGCGTGGCAGTTGTGTTATTTGGTGCTTTATTTTATCCCGAGACATTAGCTGGGCTTTTGGTTGACAGAGCCAAGATCCATTGTGACGGCTCACTCTGGCAGGTCTAAATGGATGATGCCTCAGTGTCACTGGCTCAGTCACTGCTTGTAATCCAGCAAAGCAGAGCTAAACATTTATTTCTTTTAAGATGTTAGCAATGGTGTTTAAGAGGCTCATGAATGACTAACATCAGCAATTGGATTTCATACCACACATACAAATGCACATACAAAAACATGATCACAAAGTTTTTCGGTGCGACTTTGATCATTATTGACAAACAATGGATTTAATAACACTATAGATTTGACACATACAATCCAGGGTATCTGCAGGTTTCAAGTTAGTTAAATTGACACATAATAAATGGTTTTTAAGTGCTTTTATAGGACTTATGTTTAGCTATCATGTGCAGAGATATCAAGTCCAGAGAATGTAGGTGTTTTTGTTGGTAAATCCAAATTAGTAAAATGCTTCATTCAAATGCTGTTTTGTCACACATTTTTTCCTTTATCAAAAAAAATGCAGCTTCTGCAATTTGGATGATGCACTTGGCAATATTGCTAATATAATATTGCTAATATTTAGATTAATTGTGCTGCCCTGATTATAATCAGTTTTGACTCATCGCATCAGACTTGCATAGTTTTCAAGGTCACTAAATACAAACCAGAGTGTAGAACATTTTATCAGTTTTTACGAACTAAGTCCTTGGTTGTTTGAATGTCAGAAAACTGGAGCTTTATTTATATATCACAGATGGTTGGGGGAATATGAAATAAGCCATGTCTTGCCATGTCTTCTATGCAATATGGTCACACAGCTGTGGATCTTGGTTCCATTGTTGGGTAAATCCAAATTTAGCTGTCCAGTTGGCTGCAAACAGCTAGCCTGCAGCATAATTCTTTCACTGGGAAGCCAAAATGCAGAAGAATGTTCCACATAGATTATGTTAGAAGCCTGTTGAATTTTTAACAATGAAATCCAGTTTAACATTGATAAAGGAACAATGAGACGCAACCCTTCGGTTTCTCAGGCTGCTGCATTGCTTCATGTGACGCTGACTCCTGCTGACTGACTGAACACCAGTCAAAAAGCAAAAGAATCTTTTTTTTTCTGTCTTCACTGCTCAAATTGCTATAATGTCTTTAGTCTCATCCTAACATTTTATGCACTCTGTTTTCAGTTTAAACCTTCTTGCCAAATTTAAGCTTTTCGTATTGTGCTCATTTTAGGGTTACTGGAAAATGATGTCATACCACTGCTATTGATGGATTTTAAAGGAGAAATCTGTTATACATTTACTGTAATAAATCATAAAATGACTATGATATGTCATCAGACATTAAGGAAACATTAAATTGACATACTCGCTTCTCTGACAACACTGCAGTAGCGGTGTCCTTTGAAATATCTATTCTGGCCCATAACCTCTGGTATTGTTTGCCAGTTTCATTTCAGTTAGGGTTCAAATTAATGTTGGATGTTTGCCGAAAGAGCAAGTGTATCTTAATGATTTGTAAAAAATCATTAATAATCTTCTAGAAGGAGCAGATGTTCATAACGGTTAAATTTAGTAAATAAAGCAGTGGGCTTTTGTTATAAACAGCTGATCATCTTATAGACTAGGACTTGTCATCGCTTGTTATTGTCAAATTAAAATGTTCAGTCATCTTGCGCTCCTGCAGTGTCCCTGCAGCGTGCCTGAGCTTCCTCGAGCCGTGGGAAGAACAGGCAGAAGGAAACAACTCACTTCAACAGGAGATTGTTTCTTAAAGGAGAAGGATGTAGCAACTGCACGTGCAAAAATGAGTACAGCAACTGAGGAGGTCGAGGAGGCTCAGAGAGGCTGCAGGAACACTGCAGAAGCGCAGGACATGTACAACATCAGAATTGACAATAACAATCAATGATGAGCCGTGCATGTAAGAACACTACTCCAAAAATACACACTGTGGCAGGCAGTAAGGCAGGCAGTCACTGAACTCAAACTCCAGACTCCATTAACATATCGTTCAATTTATGCATTATAAACATCTGCTCCTTCTGAAAGATTTACAGTGATTTCTTACAATTGATGAACAGACACTCATTTTGCAAACCACCAATCGCCATTAATTCGATCTCTCACATGAAATGGGCATACATAAACAGCTATTCTGGCCCGGAATAGAGATTTCAAAGGGGGACAGCACGACTGTAGTGTTGCTGTCAGAGAAGTGAGTATTTCAACTTGACATGTTTCCTTAATCTCTGATGACATATCATGGTCATCATATGTTGACGGTTATTTCATGATTGTATTACAGTAAATATATAATAGATTTGTCCTTTAAATAGGACTTCAACCTCTTTAATACACTGTCTATTGCTCCAACTCACACACAATTGTTTCCTTGGACGCTTCGAGCTGAGATTGTTCTGCTGTTTCACTCATTTTTGGTTGGTAAACGTACAATATCATCCAGAGAAGCCCAAAAAAGTATGAAAAAAACCCTTTTTGTTGGCCTCTGAGTCTCGCAGACCAACAGAGAAACTGAGAGAAAAATTATTAGAAACTCAAACTGACAGCAAGTGAAATACAGAAAGGGAGAAATCGGCACAAGCGGATGAACTCTCCAAATCTAAAATGAGGCACAGACTGCAGAGGGAAAGAGGGGAAGATCTTTCTCTAAGGCTCATTACTCCCCTCATAGCATGCCAAGTGCTGACCTAGCAGCATCCCAGCCCCCTATCCTCCTCTTGCCCTTCAACCCCCTCCTCCTCCAGCAGGTGAGGGAGTCACATGCCGTCAGGCACACCCGTCGTCAGGCCATTTGGTCTGTGACACCCATAAAGCAATGCAGGATGGTAGTGCTCCAAGAGCTTTTAAAGCAGCCAATGGCTACTTTAATGGATGGATACACTATTTAGTTTAATTCATGCTCTGTTCAAGCCTTACAGGGAGGATTTGACCTCTCTTAGGTTAAATAATGGTCCCAGCATAGATGAGTTGGTCGGGGGGCAAGGAGGAGATAAATGCACTGTGACATTCAGCTCACTCCAGCGTCCCCCGATGTGTGATTTGAGAGCAGTCTATTAGGCGCACGCTTTGCTTAAACATGGGAAGAGTTATTAGATGGGGCAGCAATGACTGGGGGCTGCACATAAGGCAGCATTTGAAGAGAGAAACGGGTGTGGGCAGAGCGCGACAGCCATTTATCAAAGCAAATCTGGAAAAACGATGTGAGAATCCATTCTAAGAGATAGTATGACAAATTTAAAGGCCCAGCTGGCATTATGTCTTTTGGGTTTTGGACTGGTGGTGGGACAAAACAAGCACTATGAAGACATTACCCTGGGCTCTGAGAGACTGATCAGCCTTTTTCACATTTTAAAGACCAAAAAATGAATGGTTTATCCAGAAAAAAGAATCAATCAGAAGTTGCAGCACTAGTTTCATGAGGTAGTAGATTGATAACAACAGTTCACATTGGCTCTAAGAAAGTTTTACAAATATAAAACCTTCCTTATTAAAAAAATTAACTCATAGGTCATGATTGACCTTGTTTGTTTGGGGCAGGTGTCCTCTCAACAGTTTGAGAGATGTCTCTTTTATAATTGTAACCTTTGACGTATTACAGAAATATTTATGTGAATGCGTATTGGAAAGTGAATTTGTGAAAGAGGAAAGCTCAATAAGACTAACAACTGAATTGTTAGTATTAATCTATTACTTCATTTAATTAGGGCTGCAACTACCAATTTATTTTCTATTAACTTGTTGATTGTTTTTCTGAATCATCCAATTTTCATGTATCACCCAACATCATCAGGCGATATTAGCCTCTCTGACTACTATCAGTCTATTGGCAAATAAGATGACATTTACTGACCATCAGCTTTGTGCCGGTTAAACATTGTGTTGGTTATTTGCGGTCGGACAACAGGAGTTAGAATACACAACTGCTGATTCAGAGAACCATGAGATCTCAATTAAAGATAGTGTAAAGTGCTGAATGACTTTAAAAGACTAAACATACTTTTTTGTAATTAAAATTTTTCCTGGTACAAAAGGAGGACTACAGCTCATTGGCAATGGCCAAATTGTTGTTTGGAACATCTGTACCAGCCCAGAATTTCAAAATGTGTACTTAGGGCTTCCATACACATGGCATAATATAAAAAAAACATATAAGCAACCAAAAACTGGCAGCTTTAAACCATTTCATGTCTATAAATTGTTATTTAATTTCAGATGTCTGACTTGAAGCTGACCTGCAGTGAACCATGAGCCGCAGCACAGGATGAATGGGTCAACAGTCGGACAGTCATTGAACGGGCCTGGCACTTACGATAATCACATCAGTTTTATTTTCTTGGATTTTCTTGGTCTTCAGTGACATGAAATGTGCAATGACTTTTTGAGCGCCACTGGCATGGAAAGACCAGCGATAACCTGACAAATTGACTTTCATGTGTGAAGCATGTGCCCTAACGCGCTGGCCTCAGTGGTGTAGAAACAAATCACGCAGAACACTAAAGCCATGTTGTCTCATGATTCACGTTTGCATTAACAGAACAAAAAAACAAACTCTCATGTTTTTGCATGCAGCCAGAATAAACCCTTTTACAAACCACATTTCCATACTTCACATTCACTGATTGATTTTTCACTTGCCGTCCCTGTAACTCCTGATAAAAGTTGGTAAAAAGCTTCTCAATTCTTTGAGATCAAAGCGACCGCACCTGAGTACGCCCAGAGCCTCTTGCCCCGACACAACACCTTGATCCCAAGCCCGCATTTCAACTAGACTTAGAGCAAAGAAGCATGAAAAAGGAAAATTCAATCTGAATACGGCATCAACAATGGTGTTGTGTATCTGCTGATGGCGTACAGCCCCGACCACACTCTCCCGTTGAGAAAAGATGATCACTAGCTATGTCCTGATGATGTAAATCTATGAACCAAGAGGTTAGTAGGGGGAAGGAGGGTCTTCAACACACTGTGTATTCATCCTCCTTCAAACAAGTTTTCTGCTTTCCACAGAAATATAACTGTCCTTGCACAAGGATGCAATTTGTACTTCAGCGACTTAGACTCCACCGTTTTAAATAAGCACAAATTTAGGTACCTTATAAAACAGCACAATCCAACCCTACAGTTGAGAGTGTGATAAACAAAACCAAAACAAAGCATTCAAACGTTTCTCTGCAGGAAGCTCCAGGCCAAGTACACATCAAACAAAGACGCTGTTCCTTTCAGCTAGTGACTGACAAACTGCTACCTGGTTTTACCTCTTAAACTGCAAAAACATGTATTATTTACCAGCAATTAAGTCCAGTAATGGAACTTAAAATGGCCATTTCCTTGAAGTCTTCTGTTTTGTTTTTTTTCTTTAATTAAGACGGTGGAAGAATTTAGTTGCTGCTATCACAGTTTCGCCAGTTAAAATGATTTGCTTGAGGAGACGTTATTTTGAAACACACCACACCAGTATTACTAGACCCAAGAACAAAAATTGTGACAAACTTTGCATTTAAATTAGTGAAAGTTTTTGATTTGATTACAAGCAGTTTGCTCCTGATCTATGGTACAACAAACTGAACATAAAAAGCTCTTTTGCTCTCTTACCGCAAATAATTACTGGCATTTTATGTAACAGTCTGTCAGGAATGTAGCACTGCAAGACCTGTTAAAATGTGTGAGAGGAGCGATTAAGCATCTGACCTCTGAGTGCCAAAGTATACGTTATTCATCGCTCTGCCGTTATTCATCTCTAAAATGTGTTCATCTTCACCCTGAGGGGGTCAAGTGGACTCTTTTACTTTCAGCGCAGGTTAGCACGGAGATGTGCGCAGGGGTCAGGCCAAGTTTGGCCATGCTGTCTCCCTCCATCTTTCTCCCTGTGAACATCCTAACATCCACCCCCATCTGCATATTCCCGGAGTGACAAAACTAGTTAGCTGAGTAATAAATCAAACCTCGGCTGCCCAATTTGGTTTCCTAATGTAATTAATAAGTGCTAAAAGCATTTAACTGGCCATAATTTGCGGATGCCACTTTGAAGTGACTATTTAAGGAAAACTTTGTGCACGCGTGAAAGAAAATATTATGGTGGCACTGATATCTTTGCAAGAAGTTGTATGCAATGGCATGCAATGCAAGCACAAACCCAATACTTATCTATAAAATTGAAAATCTCCAGTGAAAACTGAAAAAAAAAATATATATATATTTGACTACAGCAAGATCTATCAACATTTATCTAATCAGTGTCGGGAAATCAGATTATCTGATAGAACATTTGCAATCCAATGTAGTTAGGGGCAAAAAAGGCATTAAGTTTAGACACATCACCAAAATATTTTCCAGTATGCAGAGTAATGGTTGCAGATTAGATTCTGAGATATATACATTTATGATAGTCTTCTCTGGTCTGTGGTAATAGATGTAGTAACTGTGGTTTGGGAGTATGTCCTTGTCGATATATGTTGATTGTTTTGTGTTGCTGGATTATTTATGTATTTATTTATTTGCTTTTCGATAAACGTTTAATACCCATGTTTTGTGCCCGAGGACCCCCTTGAAAACCAGATGGTGCATCTCAAGGGGTTTATCACCTTATTAAAATGTCGAGATGAAAAAAAAAATCCATAATCTGTCATAGATTAGACTTCTAGAGTAACTTTACTGATCTGGACGTTTTTATTAATAGCTTTACTTTTAAATTGCCTTGAATAAATCATTATCGACACATTCTCACGCTGCACTCCAGCCTATCAAAAAGATTGACTCTCTCAGAAAGGATCTATCAATTAAATCTCTATTACTCGGGACTGAATCCATGCAGTCACTTCCAGACTTGCTTAATCCCCTTCTTCACTCTCTCTGCAGCAAACCGCTGAGAGGATAGTGCCGACAGAAGTGAGCAGAGGGAAGGGAAGGCAAGAGAGAGAGGGAGGAAGTGGAGAGGGGGTGATTGCCGAAGAGCAGAGCTTGTCATGAGTGGATTTATGGCTAGGGAGACAGCGGCGGGAGGCGGGCGAATTGATGGGTGACACATAATCAGCCTCCTTATCGCAGCCCCGCAAAACTGGATTGCATCCAGAGGCTTGTGATCCGTCCGGATTTGGCTAATGTCTCCCACTCCTCTCCTGAGCCCCGACAGCTCTCCGTTATCAGGGCCTGGCCTGGGCTTCCTTTCCCTTCCCTCTGACTGCTATCCCTCCACCCCTCCATCCACATGCCTCCTCCATGCTGTCTGTATCTTGACAGTGTGTCAGGTAAAGAGGCAACTAAGGGTTTGTTGACCAGGTCTGTCCATCCACCTCGCTTTCCTACCTCCTCCTTGTTCTCCAGTGCTATTTTAGCCTCCCTCCTTCTTCCTCTTCAGCAATGCTTCCTAAAATGCCACATTAAAGTTTCTGTCGTTCTTTATTTTACAGTACACTAACAAGATGTGACAAGCTGAAAAAAACTAGAAATAATATGTTCTATATTACACAATACTAGACTTTTTATTAGACTCTTTTTCAGGGACACATTACAACAGAACTGTATGGTAAACTATAGTACATTATTTCCCGCTTACAAACTCTTATTAGACTTTATTAGAGGGTAGCTGGGTTGCACCTTTGGCTGCTTCCATGCAGTTGGCAGAGTAGACTTATTTGATTGAATCACATTAAGTGCCTACAGTATTATAATGAGTCTATAAAGTCACCCATAGACAAAATATTCCCCTACCTCTACAGTTTTGCCCTTTACTCAGTAGATCAGTTTCAGTGGTAGTTTTCAGTAGCACAGATATGATTTCACTTTAGTTTACAGTACAGTTGGGTTACATTGTGTTCCAAATTACTCCCTAATAAAGTTCAATAAAGGTCTAACAGTGGGAAATGATATGCTTTAGTTTACAGTACAGTTCTGTTGTAGTGTGTCCCCAATTAAACTCTAATAAAGTGTGTAATACTGTCTATTATAGAACGTTATTCCTAGTTTTTGTCTAATTTGATACAAAGTACAGATAGTTTTGTCTTATTAGTGTACTGTAAAATAAAGTGCGACCAAAGTTCCCACAAGTTAATCTCCAAACCTTCAGCTTCTCAAATCGGAACCAATTGTTTACAGTATTGTTGGCAGAAATGGAACCAAACCTCTAATGTGTCACCGCTGTTGAAAACAACCAAATGAGTCTCTGTAAACTGTTCCTGTTTGCATTCTGCAGCCCAACATGTCAGTTTTTGTCGGGGATGTTTATTGTTTCGTGACTGGAGTTACAAAAGCAACAGCTCAAGGAAGGAGTGAATCACAGCTTCCACAGTGGTTGAGTTCAAAGTTTCACAAAGTGGTTTTGGGGTGAAATGGAGCTATGGTATGACATAATGCTCTGGTTCACTCACACGAGCTCGGCACTGCTCTCCAAAATCTCTCACGAAGTGAATGGTAAAATAGTTTGTTTCCTGTAATATGTCATCGCAGGAGCTGGCCAGGGTGGCAGGAATGACATTGCAAAGCAAAACCAGGGCAATATTTATGCATGCACATTTATTTTATTGCAAGTGGTGCCATCTGGCGGTGTTCCAAAAAACCGGGGTTACTTATTTTTGTTTTGACCTGCTGATTTGGCCCGTTTATCTTCACAGTCAGCGGTTGGAGCAGCAGCAGTGGCTGTGACACAGCTCTGCGTCATAACTCAGACAAATCTGATCACCAAACACGATAACCTACATATTTTCAGATTCGGTGTGACTTATACTTTCCAAGGATATGATTATCTCCAATGTTATTGTCATCCATAAATCTGCTTAGAAATGATAGGAAAAAACAAGCACTAGGCGTCAGAACTTGCCAAAGAATCATCATGTTTTAAAGTTTTCTTCTACATAAAAATAATCCAGCAACAGCTGTCTGTCTATCCATAACCCTAACCTTTTGCAAACAAGGAATCTTAAAAATTAATAAAGGGTTATTATGTTACTGGTGGTTACTTGAAAGCTCTCAGCGGCACTGGTATTTTGTAGTGCAACTAATTAGCTAATGTTTGTCTTTTCAAGGTATTTTTCCTTTGATTTGTATGTTAGTTCAATATTTCATTTTGCATGCAAGTCACGATGATGTTATGCTAAACTTAAAACAGACTTGAACTTCTTATGCATATATGATTGTGGTTAGTAGCAGGCTAACGCAGGTAAATCTGCTAATCTGCAATAATACCATAACTAAATTAACTCATTTCTAAAACTGTCTGATAGCCATGAAATGTTTTACAGCTAAGGGCTAGTTTACAGCCTGGAAATGCACAATTAGTAATGAGCAGAGGTTTCTAAATGTGTCATTTAAACACATGATATTCCCATAAAATTAGCTATTAGCCCTGTCTACCGTTGTAAAGCAGCCAAAATAAGAGAGATGGAATGCAGAATACAGAGTCTGTCTGGGACATTGAACTTTTTTTAATTTACAAAGGTGATCATTTTAATTTGATTCGCCATGACCCCTGAAAAGTACACCTAATCATCTTTGGATACTATTTGGAGGCCAACAGCAAATGCACACATTTGGAAAAATAAGTCAGTATTCTTTGATTCATGTACCAGACCAAACTCACACAAACAAACAACCACGCCACGGACACACGGATAACTGGTCTCCCCACAGCCAATCTTAAGAATTAAACAATAAGGCCATCACACATTGCAAACACAATAGCACACAACAGCACACACCCACTCAACCATCATCTGACCCTACTGCACTCAGGGCACAGGTACAGACTTCTGAGGTGCAGAAGGGCTCCCAGTGTGAACTGACTGACTGATCCCAGAAAAAATAGGCCCTGTTGAGTGTCAGCTGCTGCCTATATAGGTTGTCCCTACATATTGTTTTCTGTTGTCCAATGTGTACATTGTTGTGGCAATTAATTTTTGCTTGGGAGCTATAAAGTCCAAGTCAAAGTCTATCAAAGCTTGCATGGAATAGATATGTTGAGTTTTAGTGAACTTCTCCATGCATCTCCCATAAACCTAAATAGAACTGGCACCAAAGTCTGGCACCAAGCAGAGTCTTAGGATCTTGGTATTATGAAGTCATGACCTTTTCCTTATTTCTTAGGTTCCTTGACTGCAAACAGGACCTGCTGATAGCGAAGCCAACTAGCTTATATAATTTCAAATAAGCTATTTCTCTGTTAAAAAACAATGACACTGCACAAAGTTACCAGAACTAATAAACTGCCTCACCATTTTTTTTTTCCACCATTACTGGCCAAATGAAAATGACTTTTTCAGCTGAACCTCAGACTCCAGAACTAAACTGTACAGGAATAATTTCAGGTCACAAAGCATTATAATGCTGCCACTATTTACAGCAATAATGTGCAACATGTCTGCATTCAAATGTCTAAAAAAAAAAAAAAAAAAAAAAAATTGGACATATGTTATATATTTTGGTGAGTTGTGTACTTCCATTATCCCAAGTGTTTCCAACATGCACAGAAATCCGGAATTTATTAAAAGTAATGGTGTGTTTCCTGCTAGCTGTTGCTTACTAGTTGCTATAACTTCTGGGAAAACAAGGGATACATCTGGACCATGTAATCGCTTCCGTGTGTGTGTGCCTGCATGATGCCTGGAACTACAGCTTGTCCAGCTAATCTCGCATACTAGTGGACGAATCAACCTAATTTTTTATGCAGAATCACGAGTGTATGCTGAAGGACCTCTGTGATTAATAATTCTAGAAACATGCTTTTCTTCTTGCTTCTTTTTTTTTTTCTTCTTTTATGCCTTTATGTTTTTATGGCCAGCGGCATAATGTTTTCCTGTCATCACATTCTTGTGGACGTGATGTCAAGAACACTGTGAGGGAATTACTTCAAACTTGGCACAAACATTCACTACAACTTGAAAATTCGATTTTGGTGGTCAAGGGTAAAAGGCCAAAGTCACAGCAACCTCACTAAACACTTGTTTGGCCATAATTCAAGAATTCACGGGCATTATGACCAACTTGCACACAAATGTCTAACTAGATAAAATGATGATGTGATTACATTTTATATCCAACAGGTCACCGTCACTGCGACATAATGTTCAGCTCTCTTTCAGTCCCCTGTACTTTTCTGTAAAAATAGACAGCGAGATAAAATTAATACTTTTAATTAATTTCCTTCAAAGTTACATGTCAATATAGTGACAGGTTCCATATTAAATTTCTTCAGATTCTTCACTACATACATTATACGAGTCTGGATGTGAACTGCAACTTGGCTGGTTGTCAGAGGCACACAACTGCGAGGCAGTAATACAAATCTTTTGACTGATCCATTTTATACGACAGCGGCAGCTGACTTCTCACTCATCTTAACCAGCTGCTAGAGGCCACAGGTGATCAACAACTGCTTCAGTTAGAAATCTTGTTTCAGCTCGGGACAACATATGTGGAGATCACGTTAACGTTGGCAGAGCTTTGCAGTTGTGGCAGTTGTGGTGGCATTGCAGTAGGTGCTTCACCATCTGTTGACTAATTTGCTGTATTTTTTGTTATTTTGCAGGGCTAATCTAACACATGGACTAAGATAGCCTTCAGTGTAGTCAGTGAGATAACCAACGTAAATCTGAAATTTGGGGCGGGAGTAGCTCAGTATGTAAGGACTTGGGTAGCCAGTCCAAGTCCAGCTCAGACCAAAAAGTAGGGAGTGGACTGGTAGCTGGTGCCATTTCACTTCCTGGGTACTATCGTGGTGCCCTTCAGCAAGGCACTGAAACCCCATTTCCTTAGGGCACCTGTTTCTGGTCAGCATCCATCTCTCTACTACCTCTACAACAAAAAACTGCATGTGGATATGTACAATAATTAACACTGGAGTGGAAAAAAACTGAATTTCCTCCAAGGGGGGACTAATAAAGGTTGCTCTTCTCTTCTGAAAATAACAAAACTCATACCTGACCCAAGCCTACACCTCTATGCAACAAAACTGCAAAGTGCATCTGCACCCTAATGCTTTCTGGAACGCAGGTATGAGAACTCGACCGGAGGTTTCAGCACTCATATGGTCAAAGCGTAGGTGCGTTTTGCTGATGCTGCCAATCTCCATTTTAACTTTGGTACAAAGTAAGAAAATTAGCACATAAAATGACACAGCTCTGTGGCATTTTCTGTGCTCTGTGTGTTGGCAAGCAGAATGCAGAGACTGTAATGAGCTTAATTGCTTTGCTTCAGAGCTAACATGAAGCTGTGTTGCCAGGCTGCTGGATTAAAAACATTTACAGCATTTGCCTGAGTGAACCTCCTCATAAAAGACGACGTACCAAGATCAAGCTAGTTAACACACCGGAATGTTTATTTAAATACCATTAATGTACTGTATCACAGGACTAATGCTGAGAACATATCAGTGAACACACAAACCTTTCTTATAATGAACAATGCAATCCACTATTCACAACATTAAGTGATGTACAGACACATACTGGGACTTATTTACCAGAGTACTCCCTACATTAATCTCACACTTAGTGCCTGATGCACTGTTTAGTGCTGACACAAGCCTTCAGCACACGTCATGGACCATTTAGGCATTGTATAATAATATGATGCACACACAAACACACACTGCATAAATGTCTCATTTCAAACAGTCTCAGTTCATCTACTTTAGCTGAATGTTCAATAAAACTGTATGACAATAAGTTATACAATAGTGAGGCCTTTTTAAAGTAAACATGTATGCACAAATTGCATTTCCCATCCCCTGAAGTGGCTTGGCATCCCTCCTCATGCTCACATTTGTTCTGTTGTTTGGCACTGTATAGTTCATCACAGAGCTGAGGCCAACACGGTTCACATAACGCGCATCTCGGCCCGTCTTAAAGAAAACGAACACAAGGTAATGATGCTGATTGCGGCTGCTGCTCTGAATGACACAAAACAAAAACCAGCCAATGCTGACATAATACAATAAGCTCATTACACAGGAAATATTACATTTACATATAAATTGAGTTAAGTCACAACTCACTCTGCTGTTTTTTAAGATTATTCTTATCAGTAAAGAAGTTGGGTGATTTAAAATATAAAAAAAACACTGTTGACATTGTATTAAAACGAGGACAAAAGTGGTGTTCTTTCTCTGGAGAGAATCAACACTCCTGCTAACCAAGTCAGTTTGGTGAATACCCTTTAACTGAATTTATTGTGCTGCAAAATGCTTTTATAGAACCAGTGAATCTACATGTAGGCACACAACCACAAATCTTTTCAGTAGGAAGCAAAGCTTGTAAATTTGCTGTTACACACACATCAAGCTCTGAATGCTCTGCCAGTTTGCCAAACTCGATTAAACCGAACTACGAGTCTACAGTCTACATACTGAAGATAAAAGTTTGATATCAGGATTACAATGACCATCACAGTTATCACTATCATTGTAGTATTGTTATAAAGTGGTAAAAATGTTCAAAAAGCACTGATACATAAACTGAAAATTTCACCAGGTTTTAAATTGAAAATTTCTCAATGATTTGAAACAGTAATGCTTTGTTACTTTGGTTAATCATGAAACCAGTAATCATTTTATTCCAACCACTTTTGCACTGCAGTACCAAATTTTAGGGCAATCCATCCAATAGTTGTTGAGACATTTCAAGATTCAAAAAACTGTATTTTCCATTAATGCGGGCAATAATGGAAATTTGACTTTCACTGGTGCGGGGCATATAAAAACAGCAACTGGACACAAAAGGACAACACACGTAACAAAAATTTCAAAAATACGTGCAATGCTGCATTACTAGCAGATTTAGGAGTTGAAAAGTTGACATGTGGCAGGTAAAAGCTAAATATTAAATATCTGACATAAAGTGCTGCATGCCAGCTCAGCTCAGAATCCTTTATGGTTTCTGCTGAGCTTTGCAACGGGGATATAAAGGATTTTTCAAGGGCTTTTAAACACAACACCACTAAAGTCAATGTCATAATGGTGCTAGAGGTAAAGTCATAAGGATTCATCCTCCAGGGATGATAAATTAGTGCTGAATGATAAATCATATTATCATTGTTATCACGATATAAACATGTGCATCGTGAATAAGATAAGTATTTTTGCTTACATGCATAACTCATTCACACTCAGCATATGAACATTGGACCTATCAGATGGAGCATGGATACTGCATATCATCATCGCAATATTAAACAATGTTGCAGATTTTCCTCTTGCCACGAATCTACCACATTTTATGGCGATCTGGTCCATACTGAAATTTCGCAACCACTGGACAAAGACAGACAGACCAACCATAGCTACACCTGTAACACGTGTACAATATAAAGGTATTTTCTTTGTACTTCAGAGTTTTATGATAGGATCATTGTTTGTTTGTAGTAACATAAGATAATCCAAATCCTGGTCAAATCCTAGTACTAGTGGCTACAAAAAACCTTTTATATTTTCCCCTGTACTCAAAAATGAAAAGGTGAAGCCATCTGAGCAGCATCCAAAGTCAAGCAGCTACAGCTGGTATTACAGTCGGCTGTTGTTTTTATTCACACTAATATTTCTTGTGGACCAATGCTCATGCGCTTTAATTGTAGAGTAATGATGATTATGATTATATTCTGGCTTAGGTACACCTTAACCCTCCAGATATCAATAACCTAAAAGAGATTCCATTGCACAAACAGTGACAATTAGGAAGAAAGATGTGTGGGAGACGTTTGCTGCCATTATGAGTCCTGGACTATTGGATTCTCTTTAATGACTCTGAAAAGTGGCCATTTACAAAAGGTGGCTACGTGACTGTGTTTGCTATCTCTCAGTCATTCTCCACATCCTCCTCCTCCTCCCTCCTGTAGGGCTGCAATTTTCCCAAGATGCAACAGCCGGATGACAAATGGTTGCTTAAAAAGCAGTTTAAGAGGATTACTGTCTGTGTCTGTGCTGTGCGTGTGTTGTGTGTCTGTGTGTGTGTGTTTGAATATACGAGAGCATGAGTGAGAGAAAAGAGAGGCCAAGGAACATCAGCCCACCCCTACTGATTTATTGTTTGTGGAACTACATGAGGAAAACATTTACTTTGGTGAGGAAGAGGGAACATGATGATTTACTTCATCACCTAAAAGTGATGAAGCCCTCTGTAGGCGCGCTACAAATTTTCATGGAGGCAGGAAAAAAAAAGACCAAAACATCCACAGAAACTTCTAAAAACAGAAGGTTTCAGTCATTTAAATACAGCGTTTCAACTCACCACACTCGCACGGCGGATATTTCCCTCGGACGTCACGCCCAGGGTGGGAAGCTCAAATGTCGCACTGCTGTGTTCCAGGTTTTAAGTCGTAAATGTAGAGAATCTAACAAATCATTAGCATTTCACCACTTCCTGATTGATCAGTCACTGACAAGACAATGGATAGTGAAAATCTGGAGGCACATTTCAAGCTAAAACAGCACACTTGATAACCCATTAGCTACTGTGAGACAGCCGCTTCCATTAGCCTTCACCCACTTCCTGGCTAACATACCGTTTAACGGTGATATAAGATACAACAGGAAAGTCTGAATAAGTAACACACTAAGAAACTGAATTAATTCTCTGGTTATACAACTTAGAAAGTGGAACACAGAAGTTCCACAGACATCGGAGGAAAATGGCCACTGTGTGAACGGTGGTGAATATGATCTGGAAGCTCTTCAAAGTTGCAGACTCTACTATTTACAGCCATCAGTCAAGAAGAAAGCGTTTTGATGCTCAAAGATACATTTTGTAGCATGCCTTGCCTCGAACAAGTCTGCCTGGGTATGACCTTTCATGTGCTTCTTCAAAGGAGCATTTAGATTGAGAGGCTTATTGTTTGGAACTGGGTGCAATGCCTTCTAATGTTATTACTTTTTAAAATGGTGTGGGTGTTAGCCCTGAGCAGAAAAATGATTGAATTCTGTTTTGTTTTGTTTTTTTTCCAGACTTGGAGGATGGGGTTTTCATTTTCTTGAATGAGTGCTCCTGACAGTCATTAGTTATCACGCGGCACCATCCCATATTGATCACTTGGAGTGGTCAGGCTGTCTCATACCAACTTGTCCCAGTCATCAACCACGGAGAGAGACTCAACATCTCCTCCAGATCAACAGGACACATCATGTGTAAAGGCCTCCTCGTGTCAAAACACAGTGCTCAGTATTGACCATAATGACGGACACATTTTACCACTTGACAAAGTGCCGCACACCGAAAAACAGAACCGAAATCCAACCCTCCCTGTGTACCCCACACGTAGTTAATGTAATTATGGATGTTTGATCTGGATCGTGGGAACTGCTTGCATGTATGATAAATAACAGGTCCGTCCAGTCATTAGAGAGCAGTCGAGTTGTTCTTGTGGGTTGCTTGGCAAGGATACCCTGAGGTTTGGAAGCTGCCATGGTGTATGTGGTCAGCAGGTCAGATATATCTGGCAGCTCCCAGTTTCAACTGTTCCAATGCCCGCAGACTTAAAGTGTGTTCTTTAAACAAAAAAACAACACTTTTTACAAGACAGCCTTCAAATGGAGGGAAAGTTACAACTGGATTAAATCTTAACTGACATGATTTTGTGCAGTTGTTCTGCACAATGGAAAGCTACCAACTATACCAGCCTGTTTTGTTTTCTTTTATTTCTTACCACATTTGAAGCCATGAGTCTTTCATTTTAGACATTTTAGGTAAAGTACAGAAATTAATGCCAATGAACATGACTTTGACGTGCTGAGGAGAAAAAAAAAAGGCATACAGGACACTGCTTAGTCGTCCTCTGTTCACAAAAATACACTTTTTTCTTTCACTTTTTGTTCACCGTTTTCTTAAAATCTGTGTGTGGCATATAGAGATGCTGATTAGGCGTGCCTTGGATTGATCACAATAAAAGACCGTTCTAAAATGTGTACTTTTATCTTGAAAAAAACAATTTTATTAGGCACTGAACTACGACTATTTAGACATGAGGACTGAATGGTTAGGATTAGGGTCAGAATAACAGAATTAGCCAGCATAGAAGAGGACTTCAATCTTTTGCTTAACTCGTGGAACACTGGAGCAAAAACAAGTGCTGTGTTTAGATGTGTGTTGAGTGTACTTTACTGCCTACAAGTTAAATATATCATGTGATGTCTTCATCATGCTTGAAGGCATTTTTTTTTATGACTGGTACTCTGTGACACACACACACACACACACACAAGTGCAAGGTTGTTACCTTATGATACTGTGAATTTTTATTTTTCCTTGATTAACTTATGAATAACATAGCTAATTACTTAAATTAATGGCAAATACTAATTTGAAAAATTAAAGATTAGTCTTTAATCAAAAGAAAAATTAACGTTTGATGAAGTTTGGTATAACGTCACAGCTGCAGAACAAAAAAGTGACACATTACCCAAGAAATATGATATTAAAAAGTCAGAATGTGAGATATAAATTGGTTCCAAGCTTACAAAACACATATTTCTGATCAAATAAAAAGAACAGAAGTTTCTTTCTTTGTATACATGCATGGTGATATATATATTATTAGATCTGTGGCTGGTGAAATGTGTATGATAGGGAACTACAGAAACTATAGATTTGCTAACCGTCTTCCAGGAATATGTGGCACTGGATGGTTGAAAAGTTTCTAGGAATAATAATAGAGATAATGCCAAACCGATCATCACACACTCATTTACATACAAATGACAATACAATTCCTTTGCATCTAAAGAGAGAAGAATTACTGCCTAAATAAACTGACTAAATTCATACAAAAACACTAATGACTATAAAAAGGAATATTTAAGAGTGTGACTGCATATTTATTACCCCTTAATGCTGCTATAGTTGGATTTACTCTCGGTGTTGAATAAAGACAAATCAGAGGAGATCCTCCTCTGTGAGGCTGACCCCAAGTCCTGCTTAATTGGACAAATTAGATGGAAGTCTGTGCTTTCTCTAAAGAAGAAGATCAAGGACTGTACAGGAAAACTAAAATTAATGTGCACACATAAGTAATAAATATTGCTTGAGGTATAAAACAGCTTGGCCAATAAAGTAGTTGATTTGTCACTATAGTTAGGGACAAATGAGGCCAGGGTGTCTTGTAAACTGCACCAAAATCGTCAAGTTGGCAACTGGAGTCTCGACTGTAAAACTAATAATGTCCTCAAGTGACATTTAAAGATGCAAACTCATGTTAGGTAATCATTTACCACACAAACTTTAGCCTTGTGTGTCGGTTGTTTTCCTCCATAATTTAATTTTAGCTAAAGTGCACAAGCTCAATAATAATACATAAATCATATCACAAATGTTTCTATTCTAATAAACATCAGTATCATGTTCAGTAGACAGTGAAGGAATTTTTCGGGGGGTTTCACGTGTGAAATCTTGAATATAATGAACAAAGTTTCCACATCAAAAGAGGCGAAATCAGATTGTCTGAGGGGAAAAAAAACAAAACGCAACTTCAAAGAACGTTTAAAAAACCTACAATGCCACATTTCAGGACACTTGCTGATAGAAAAACCTGTCCAACAATAATAAATTGAGGTGAAAAGAGGAGGGAGCATGGAAAACGTCCTTTGTGACACTGCCGCTCACTCTGGTGAACACCCATTGAAGTGCTCCCTCCCTCTCTGATCTATGGACTGTCAGGATGGATATTTGCTGAAATACTTTATCCCATTTCTGCCGCACCAATATGAACTGCCTCTGACACTAGCTGGAGGAAATGGGGGGGGGGTTTAGAGAAACCACAGAACACCTCTTTTCAGTGCTGTATAAATTAAAGCTTTGGTGAGTAAGCTTAACTAGAAAAGTCTGCGAAGGGTATCAGTTGGATTCGGTGTTACGAAAATATGAGTTTTGTATTGGGAAAGATGATTCATACAGGAGACTGACCAAACAGCGTTGTGGGTGAAACCTTGACATTTTGACTCGGGGATTATACACAGGCAGGATGTCCTCTGGAAAGGACACATGTGGGTAACCTCAGAGCACAAACATTCTTCAACAACAAGCCTCTCACTTTGTTTGTCTATTTGTTCCCCCTCAGCAAAAATACAGAGATAGTGGTTAGCTTGTGCCTCTGGAGCCACACACAGACCTCCGCTTTCTTCGAGCTAAATCGCATCACTGTGTCTCCCTTTTGTCGGCCTCTCCACTCGCCCGAGCAAAGAAAAGAAAATAAGTTGAATGCACACAACCAGAAAAAAAATCATAATGATGCTGCAGCCCCAGTGAATCCCTGTGAAAACAACTGTCAGTTTTGGCTTTGTGCTGATTTGTGGTTTTTGGCAGCCTGACACGGTCATTCAACAGTGGCCACTGTTTACCACGCAACCCAACCGTGGTGGTCAAAGGTATTACTTCCTGATCTGACATGTTTACATACAGCTAGTACTAAATATTGGAGGACCAAACACTGCCTGCATATCTGTCTGGATCACTTTTGTAAAACCTCGATACCAAAGTCAGGATCCTTTAGAAATACAATATATTTGATGTTCAAACTGATTAACTTCATTGTTTTTTGTTAAATATACACTCATTTTGAATTTGATTCCTAAAACACGTTCCCAAAAAGTTGGGACAGGGGCATTAAAAGACGATGAATATTTGGAGAATTCCACAGGTAAACAGGTTAGTTGGTAACAGGTGATGGTATCATGATCCGGTATGACAGGGGCAGAAAATGGGTAAGTAACAAATCTATGAAGGCTCCATTAATACTGAAAGATACATACCAGTTTTGGAGCAACATATGCTGCCACCCAGACTTTTTTCGAGAGGCGTCCATGTTTATTTTAGCAGGAAAATGACAAGACACTTTCTGTTCGTGTTATAACAACAAAGAGGCTGTGTACGAGACTGAGCTTCCTGCGGTCTGGACCTGTTTTTTTGGTATCGTGGTTGTCATTTATACACCATAAAGCAAAATTATGAAAGCCGAAGTCCACTTATTTTGTAGCTGAAGACGAGGAATGGATAAAAAGGTTGACCTGGAAATGTGCTACCTCGCTCAGAGACTACCAAGGAAATCCCCCTCCTCAAAGCTCTCATGTCTCAACTGGTCCGGTTGAGCTGATCGGGTCCAAGTTGTGGGTAACTGAGTGTGAAATGGCTCTGCTGAAAAGGAGCATCCACACTCACTGCACAATCTCTGGAGTAAACAAAGTTGTTATCCTATATCGACACAGGAGACATGACGCACATTTATTACTATTCTATTACAACTTGTTACATCACTATTTTAATCACACAGACTTGAAACAAAGTTTGGGATAAAACCGGGAACTTCTAGTGATGTGACTTAATTTTGTAGCTGAGCAAATTAAATGTGGGATGAAATGTAGGTGCACTGCCTCTAAAGCAATTCATTCTTCCGCCTATGGACTGTTGTTGGGTACGTAAGTAAATTGAAGAGGTCTTTGAGAAACCGCGACAGCTCCACAAACATTAACATTTTCATTCTCCTCTCATCGCTAACAGCCCCAGGGAGACCCAACCATGCGTATTCTATTAACAAAAGGCACGCCCAGTGCTCCCAAGTCTCAGTCTCGATTCATACACATCCACAAATCCCTTGGCAAAAGCTGTTTGTGTTCACTAGAGCCTGCAAGAGGGACAGAAAGAAGAAAAAAAACACACTGAGACAAAGACAGAGAAAGGAGAGAGAGATGTAAGAAAAGCTGAAGAACAAACCTTCTACAGAAAAATGTCACTTTTTGCAACAGTACACAGCCCATGGCTGAGCTTCTTTATGTTCATCTGGGCTAAAACCACCGTTTTAACTTTAGGGGCTCAACCTTGGCGCCATCATTAGCATGTAGATCCATAAAAGTGCCACACGAGGCTGACGGCTAGACAACATTGTGGTGTCTTTGCTGCATGTCAGCTCTTCTGCCTACCTGCCTGCACAGGAGGTCAAACACAACAAGGGCATTAGTTTCATTTTTGGCCACTCATGATGCATTTTTGTGCGCCACATATATAACTATATCCAGGAAAGATGAGAAAATGCAATACAGTATAATAATACAATATTAAAACTGTGCTAAAGGCCAAAACGGACTAATGCTAATGATCAGGCTGTATAAGGTCTTAACAGGAAGCATGTTACTGCACACCTAAAAATAACAATGTTATAAAGCCTACTTTAGTTAGAAATAACTATTATATTCTCATTATCTCTTCAGGGGAACCTCACACTTTCCTGATTTACTCTCAGCTGTAATTTCCACATTTAATGACAAAACTGTATATAAATACAACCTTATTAACTTTAACCTCTTAAACTCCATTACTGTCTTTCAGAGGTTGTAGCAGACTCAATTTCAAAGTTAGAGTGAAGATAATGGCATCATATGAAACAGGAAAATGAAATGAATCCATTGGTATTAACCAAGTAATTGCCATCCTAGCTTGTCGGGAAGGGGGCTAAATGATGCTCCAAAGTTAGGCTAAATTTTTGGTGGGAAAAAAACTGGCAAGGCCATTTTCAAAGAAACGTGAGCTCACTGTATAAATTTACCCGGCGTGACCTCTGGGGTAATTAAAGCCTCATGGAGACCCGGAGCATTCAGAAGATGGATGGCTCTCCTTACTGTGTTGACAATAAAGGGGCTTCTGAAAAATTTAAAGTCCATCCAATCTGAAAAATCCAATTCTTAAAGAAATCTCCAAATGTAGCAATTTTTTTTATACCAAATCACAGAGTGAATTTTTCTGTGGTGTTTTCCTTTTAGAGAAAATTGTTTTTAAATCACTTGCTACCAGCAACGGCATCTCAGAAAAGCTCCAATCTGGTTATCTGACTGGTTAAATGACTTATTATAAATGAATTATTGTTGATGCAAACAATGTGGCTGTCCTTGTACTCTTAGACCTCAGTGTGGCATCTGATACAATCGACCGCAATATTTTAATTGACAGACTTGATAAATGGGTGGGTCTTTCTGACCGTATACTAGCCCGGTTTCAGTCTTATTTAACTCTCCACTTAGAAACAATCACCAGTGTGTCAATTACCATTTTTATGTTGACGCCACACAACTCTACATTTCTGTCTCACTGCATGTAATTATTGCCTGTCTAACTGACATTAATATTTGGATGAGCAAGAATTTTTAAAGTGTGACGAAACGACGATAAAACCAAGATTCTTTTAAGTGGATCAAACACAGAACATGACAAACTACCCTTAATGCTTCGTTTATGATTTAAATTTTAATTCTCATTTTAACAGCATTATTGAAACTTCCTTTTTTATCTTATAAATATTGCTAAAGTTAAAGACTTTTTAACTCAGAAGGATGCAGACATTCTCATCCACTCTTTTATTACAAGCTAATTAGACTACTAATTAGACCACTTTTTACTGGCTTACTCAAAAAGTCGATAAAGAAACTACAGCTAATGCAAAATGCTGCGGCTAGAGTTTTATCCAAATTCAAGACAGTCACATTACTCCACTGCTTAAAACGCTACACTGGCTACCTGTCCCTTTTAGAATTGATTTTAAAGTTTTTTCACTTGTTCATAAAGCTTTGACTGACCTTGTTCCTCAATACGTCAGAGATCTTTTTTCATTGAGGTCCTCCACTGCTTTTCTTTAAATGTAACGGCGAGAGTGCCTTCTGTTTTTATGCCCTAAAAACTGTGGCATTCATTGCCTTTTCGACATAAAATCAGCAAGATCGCTCAGTATTTTTAAAGACCTATCTTTTTAGTCTGGCTTTTAATTGTTAATTGGGAGTAATGTTATAACCTTGGTCTTTTAAGTTTCAATCATTAGTTTTTATCTTCCATTTCCCAGTGTTCCTTTTAACTTAATTCTAATGACTTTCATTTTATTGGCGTATTGTTGTAATTTTATTCCTGCATTTTTATTTCATTTATTTGTATTTTATCATTCTTTGCTTGTTTTTATTTGTTTCCTGTCTGCTGTGGGCTGCATGTGTGATGAAAGGTGCTACATAAATAAAGCAGACTTGAATTGAGTTGTTCCTCAAGGTCTTGGTGCAATAATGCGGTATTTTGGAGGTACTTTTGACCAATTTATTTAACTCTCGAGAGGTCAGAAAGTTCGATTCCACACAAAATCTGTGTAGTAAATGGTATCAAACCAAAAACTGCTGCAACAACTTATGACACATGATGACGAGCATGGAAATTACCGCCATATACTCCCATCATAACGTTCTAAGCCCTTATACCTTCACCTCAAGAAAACAGTTTATTACAGATTGTTGAATAGAAAAACTTAACCACACTGCACTGCAAAATTTTCTTCAAGGTCCCGGCTTTCAGATTGTGTGTACCACTTCTATGTGGTGTTCCCTGTTGCCCTGCCATTTGCTGTTAACGTAACAACTCTTGATGTGAACAACGACAACTTGTGTTTCTTGTGGGCTCAGACCCGAGCGTTTAGGACTCACGACTCAGCTAGGACTACTTCACTGTCACTGTATGAAATATCTGAAGAGTGGTGACATCATCAGTACGTAAGAGGTGCTTAGAGCCACACGGAGAGCGCGAGAGACGTGATTCATATGGCAGCGGGGAACAGAGTCTGGATTAAAAAGCTTGACGCCACCCGGGGCAGGTAAAACAGAAGGTGGTCCTGAATTTTCATACAAGGATTTGATAATACAGAAAAACAGCATCGTGCAATAACTGCTATCTCCCCTCTCTCTCTCTCTCTCTCTCTTGAATTGTTGACTGACGCATTCATAATACAGAGAATGAATATTATATTTCACTAAAGGGCAAATATGCCTTCCAATGTAACAGTTTGATTCTTTGCACACCTTTGCAAGTTTTCTGCAGTCAAAAACACACGGACAGCGGGGATCATTTTCCTGTCTGATAGAAATTGAATGCATAGTTAATTTCACAGTAGGTACAAGTAGAGCCAAGTAGAATTGCTGATGGTGGAAGTTGTTTTCTCAGCAGGTAAGCAACACATCACTGACATTTGCCTCTATTCATTTGCTCGAGGTCTCGAACCTGCTGTGAGCTAGACCAGTCAGAATAGTAAGATGGTCTCTTCAGTGGGCAAAGTTGAAGAACCGATCACACTTAAGAGCTGCCTTCTATCAGCCTGTAATGAAATATGAATGGTCACGTAAGAATTATATTTCAAAATCGTCGGTTGTAGATTTCAGGTTCCCAAACATTTTCATTTCAAGGACCTCGACAATAGATGAACATTACACCACAGACCCTCAAAAGCTGAGAGGATTTTGTCTTCAGGCTGCAGTTTTCAAACTGGGGTCTGGGGACCAACAGTGGTCCTTGCATGGGTTGTAGGGGGTCCCTCGAGAAAGGAGGAATAGAATATTTTAACTTTCATCACATTGTGAGTTGGAACAAAAATGGAAGAAATAGGGTTGGCTGTTTTGATTGATTCTAATTTTTGGTAATCTAGGAGTGATTTATACCCAAAATAAATTTAAACTTAAAATAAATAAATAAATTCCTTATGACAGAGGTTTTCACATCAAGACCCCCACTATAGATATGAACCAACAGGGAAGTAACAAAAGTATGAACACTTCATTATTGTACTAAAGTAGAATTTTCATGTATCTGTACCTTACTTAGATTATTTCTTATCTGACAACTTTTTACTTTTATTCCCAACATTTTAACATAAAACAAAAGTTACTTTGTGTATCCAGTAGTGCATATAACGCATGACATAAGATGAAAAAGAAATATCAAGACAAAAGATAATGTAAAAGATTTAGCAAGACAAAAACATGATGCAAGAGGTGCAACAAGATGATCTGGGGGGTTTTATGTTGTCTAGACTGGCATGATTTGATCATTAGGGCCCTTCTATCAGTTTGGTTTGTATGAGCAAATTTAGAAAATGTGATACAGGCAGAAAAGAAAGTATATTTCGCAATCCCATAAATGAAGCAAGTTGGTCTTAGATCTGTGTATTTTATGATGCCTAAAAAATACAGTTCACATTCGAGTTAGAGAATCTTCCCAAGAAGTTTACTGTTGCTATTTCTGAATCCAACTTTCCTGGACTGCAAGTACACTGCACTGCACTGGGCTCTGATAGTGAAAGGTGTTTATCATGTAATGGTATCCACAGTGGAGCCACTGCAGGGTGCAGATAGCAAGCTGCTGTTTTTCAGATCAGTTCTGTTCCAGCAGTCATAATGGTTGTTGCTATGATTAAAGATGGAGAGACAGTTCTTGGACCTTCGTCTTGTTCTCTCTAGGGCAAGTTAGGACTGAAGCAATTCATCGCTCAAATGACACTCATACAAACACAATTGTGTTTTTAGACTTTTCAGAAAGTTCTGTATAATTATGTCCATCCCTTATTCCCCAACCAACAGCTTCTAGTTTTCCTTTGGAAAACTTATTTCTAGACCTCCAAAGTTTTTATATATCTGGCTTTTTTAGGACCCCCAAAACAGTATAAAGGAGTCATGCTCAACCACCGGACCTCAATGCACCATCCAGTGAGGCACAGAGGCCATGGTACTGCCAAAAAGGTTATTTTTTCCTTGTAATTTACTAATCTTGCTTTATATCTAAATGTGCTCAAGTATTCATATATAAATACATAATTTCAGTGACTAGATCACGTTTTTATATCACCACGCCAATCATCCCGCTGACGATGGGATGCGTACAGTCCTCATTCTTCTGAACCGTAATGCGGCCACTTTACTTTCTCGGTACATGCTCCACTGGGACAGATTATCGCAATCCACTGTGTTTTCATTGCATTGTTATGTGGATGATACGCAGCTCTACCTGCTCATTATTTGCTTGGATTTTATTGCCTGTCCATTTGCAAGTCAGATTATTCCTTGGGCACTTTTTAATGATCATTTTTTTAATCAGCTGGTTATGAAGCTGCTGCCTTGTTTAAAAAAATGCTCGTTAAAGCTTCTTATTCCTCTTATTATTTTTATGATCATCACGACATTCCACAGACAGACGTGTTTTGCCACTGTTAGCTAGCAAACAAAAAAGCTCCAGAGTTATTGGTTAGGAAATGTCCTGCTGAATACATTAAATTTAGATTCATAAAGACAGGCATGTAGTGAATTACTTTTTTTGTTTGTTTTTTTTAAATTGGAAGGTGGTCCTCAAATTTTGTTTTAATAATCAGAAGTGGTCATTAAGTTACAAAAGGTCAGGATTCCCTGGTATAAAGATTTAAAACCCACATTTAAAATAATAGATGAGCTACAACTATCAGTGGATGATCTCTCTTATCTCAGGTTATCTTTAAGAGTCTGTCATATTCATGCAATGTGACAGCTGCAAAGAGTGAGTACACATATGCATGTTTTTGCCCACCACTCCCCTTCTCCTGTTTGCTTTCACATCTAACCTCAGTGGGGTTGGGACACGGTTCTTCCCACATCTTCCTGTTGAGGTGAGTTGTCCCTCACCCCGACAGAGAGGGGCAGCCTCGACGGTGAGGGGGGAAATGAAATCCAGCCACATCCTTGTATGCAACTGCAACAGTAGTTGTGACTTGAGACAAGGAAAGGCAACACTGCCCCCTAGGTGTAGAAAATGTAAGAATATCCAGTAAAGCAGAGTGGGGGTAAGACAGAGGAGAGGAGGTATCGTCTCCTACCTGCAGAAGCTACTTCTGCTGCCCAGATTTTTAAATGTTGATGATTAAAAGACATGATATATAACATTTTCCATAAAAAATGTCTAGACTCAAATAAGCATAATCTCTTTCAATCATCACTTATGACCCACTAGAAGTGTGTGGTGGTGCCTGCATCTGCAGAGACCCTGCCCTCTGCCTGTATTTCCTTATTTTGTCATTATTTTGACGTGCTCAGGATGCTCTACTGACCCAAAATGTTGGTGTTCGACATCCTGGGAATGGGACTGAGCAAACAATCAGTGATCTTGCTTGTGCGTTTAAGAGCAGCTTGGAGAAATCCTTATGATTCAATGTTCTTGTGGTCTTTACCTAAATTCATGTAACAATAATTGCAAATCTTTCACTTTGTCAGCATGAGACGAAAAAAAAAAAAAGGTAAAAGAAAAAATATATCTCATAAGTTAGATAAGCCAGTTTAGTTAAAACTACAGAAAGAAAAGATTTTGGTGTACAAGTGAAACTGAAGGAAAAAGGAAATAGGAGGCACTGCCAAACATATGATAGAACAACTGAGAGTATTGTATTATTACATTACCACAACTTCCCATAGATGTGGACAGTTAAGGCCCTCTATACTTTACATTATTTAGTCGAGATCAACAGAATATCATCAGTACTCCAAATTGGAGCTAGACAACAATCTTCATCAAAGCAAGCAGTGAGCCCATCAACAGCCCTTGAATCCCTCTCTCTTCTTTTCATTCCGTCTCTCATATGCAGCTCAACTCGTTGCGCCTGGCTGTAGCTAATCTGGCTCTAAGCAGCGTGGGCGGCAGCGGGCAAGGGCACAAAGGGGCTGCTGGGTAAAAAAACTGTGGGGAGACAGCGGTGATTGACGGCTATAATTAGCCTGCTGAAGTTGTGCCGACGGAACGAGGCCGAGGGGAGGAGCCGGGGTGTTGTGAGAGCATCTAGCACACTTGGATACACACAAACTTGCATGTTTTTATGCAAACAAGTGTCACAACGTATGGGCACAGAAATATGAATTCCTGATGTGCATTTCACTATACGATGCCTTGAGAAACAGCATAAGTAACAGACATGTTTTAGGGAGACAAAGAGTTTTTTTTAGCTTTTTCTTCTTGTGATGGATCAAAATTCATTAAAAAAAGACATGAGATGTTAATATGAATATAATTAGGAGTCTATGATAGGGTGTCATGAGTGAAAACATGCCCATCTGCTTAAGTTTAATAATCATTCAAGCCTACAGCCTAATTTGTTTGGACACAAGACAAACTTTTTACATACACAAAACTCACAACATGCATCGTGCACTTAAACACAAAATCTCGGTAACACCATTAGCACAATTTAAACTTGGCAAAAACAGACAAGGCGATAATGGGCAACGCTGACAAGGCCTTGAAGCAACACAACTTCTGATCACGTTAATGGAAGTTTTGCACCCCGTCTCGCTCCTCTTGGCTCCTTTTATGTGGAATATCATGTCACTGTCAGCGTGGCCATTAAGGCAGAACGAGGGAAAGAGGGGTGCAACTCGCTGCCAAATGGTCCAGAGAAATGAGGATTCCATCAGGCTGACAGACCCCTCGCCGGCTTTCTGAAAAGGTGTCATTTGCTTTAATTTGATTGTTTTTGGTGGCCAATAATATGGCTTTTATTTAGCCCACCTGCTGATCTTCCTCAGTCTGCCCTTCAGCAAATCGGCTTATGTGTACCTGCATGCAGATCCTTTTAGACAATTTACTATTCAGAGATATTTGAGAGCACTGTATTTATATGCATTGTTTTCAGAGCTATAATGATCATCTACAGCATTAACTTCAATACAGAGAAAAATATGACTTTGCATTTTGAGCACCAATGCCCTTTGTTTACTTCTACTTTATTTTTTATTTTGTATACTTACTAAATACACCTTACCTCTGGCATCTGTAGCAGTATTTCAATACACGCTTTGCTTAAAAAAACAACAAAAAAAGACAAAACTTTAAAAAACTTTATACCTATTCCAGCATCTGTTTATATCAGGGGTGTTAAACTAAAATTTGTTTGGGGTCACTGATGGTATTGTCATCTCATTCAGGAGCCACTTCAACATCCAAGTACTCAAAACAACACGTTTTTTTTTACATCACCAACACCTTTTTGTCATACTTAACAAAAACAAATGCAATCAGCAGTTTCTCTATATTTTTATATACATTAGCGAGCTGTGCACCGAACACAAACTTAGCAACTCTTCCTTCACTAGGCGGATACAAAACTAACCCTGAGAGTCAACAATACATTTTCAAGAAGGGCATTCCAAAAAAAATCATATTGTGATTATTCTTTACAGATATTGCAGTTATGTTATGAGTCACAATTTTAGTGACAAGGGTAATGTTTTAATTAAATTTTCACTGAGAAAAATGACCTGATTTTTGCTGGGATGTGTACCAAACAAGACCTCTCTTAAGTCTCGAGAGTAGGATTTGTAGACGAGGGCATTTCTGTAGCACGAGAGTGTTTCATTTATAATGGCAAATTGTGAGTGTGACACATTTTATCAGAAAACTGCAGCTCTTGTAATTTGGATATTGAGATTTTGGCAATATTTTGATTAAATATTCAGCCCAATTTTAAATGTTGTGCCAAGAGTGGATGTATGTTGGTGTCTTACACTGTGTACTGCAGGGAAAACCTTACTATACTAAATCAATTTTATATCATTGCTCCATATTTTCAATTGCAAAGGAACGGAAGGAAACAGTTCCTTCTACTACTCATCACTGGGGTTTATAGGTCCAACAACTCTGAACGACTGTCATAGTTACTGTGAAAACCTTCCCATCTATCCTTTTCTGCATCAGTGTCCACCAAACGGCCTGCAGCAGGTTGTAAGTTACAGTAGCAAACTGTGCCATGATTTAGGACAGCTCAGCTGTTACAACTGTCAGCTACCCCCCCTCTGACACAGAATTCATAACTACAACCTCTTATTTTAATAAGGTCTGACTGCTCCCAGCCTGCACTATAATTCTATATAACTCCCCCCTAACAATTACAGCTAGGGGGGAGGTTTCAGAGCGCTGTCATAATCTAGTGCCGGCCAATTATCACTTCCTGATGTGTCATGGGGTACAGGGCAGTTCTTTTGACTTACGGTTCAACTCAAATGGCTGTGAATGAAACCGTGTGAATGTACTTTGAGACAGATCTGGCCCTTTCCAACATGAGACAGACTCCACTATTAAGTATGTCTGGATCACCCATTAGTGGTACGTTGCAAGATGCAAGAAAACCACTTATAATTTATTGATAAAATCTGAGAACTTTGCTATGCAGGCAAGTGTCCTCCAATAAAAAACACATTGATTAACAAACATATCACTACTCAAGTAATATGTTATGGTGTAAATCATCTAGAGTAGCTGGCAGAACTGAAGGCATTAAAAGAAATGTAGCCCCAGAGAGAGAACACAAGCCAACAAGAAATTAGTGCAGCCGCGTACACTGATCCGAACAGTGAGTACGACTCTATCCCTGCATTCCAAATCGCTTACTTTTCTTGTTTACTTTTAGCGTGTGCTGCAGGGGCCCTTACAAAGTACATACTGTTGCATGCAGTATGTATACAATTGGGACATATTTGACTGGATGCAGGACGTAAGACATCCTGGTATTTTTGGCATAAATCTCTTTCTGGCATACTAAATAGTTCAGTCATTAAATATCTTGTCTTTGTACTGTATTCAGTTGAATACAGATCAAAAAGTTTTTGCAAATCATGGCATTCTATTTTAATGTATTAATGTATTTTATCCAACTTTTTTTTGTATGTTGAGACAGAATTGGTCTTTTTAACACAAAACTGAAAAAGCTAATAAGAGCACATTTGAATCACCTGTTAATGGTATGTTTCAAGATGCAAGAACACTAATTGTAATTTAATGATAATCATCAGAGAACAAAAAATAAATGCGGGTTCAGAAAGAGGATACAAGCCAATGAGAATTTAGTGCCACTACTTTGATCCAGGCAGCAAGTGCGACCATATCTTATTGTGCATGGCAGTGCATTAGTACTGGACTCTAGCGGAGCACAATTTTTCCACGCTGTGATTGACAAGTAGTCACTCTCTGGAGACCTTGTTGGTACACTCAGGAAATTAGAAAATGAAAACAGATTAGAAAAATGCCACAGGACTGCTTCTATCCATGGCAGATAAAATGGCCTCGCAGTGTGCCACTACAGTCACATGTCAACCATATCGACTTCACGCACCTTTCTAAAGCAGCACTGCAATCTCAAAAACACAAACTTTCCTTTCCTTCTGCTCTCCAGCTATGATGGTTTGGTTTGGGCTGTCTGGCCCCAGGCTTTAACTGGCGTGTTATTTGTCTTCTTCGGAAAATGTTCACATACAAGTTAAGTTATTTGCTGTCAAGAAGGCAGGAGGCATGTCATATACTAAAGATTTGTGGAGCACCTTCAGTGGCTGCACAGTTTTTGAGGCAGAATAGATACCTTTGGGGGCTTCTGCGCTGACAGTTCAGGACAGTCCACAGCTAAATTTGAGAAGATACTTTTTCAAACACGGGTGCAAACCAATGAACTGTACCTGACCTCACCTGTATGAGACGTGTGTACCGCAAAATAGTTAAAGAATAGTTAGTGTCAAACTTTCTGTGCACTTTAAAAAACTATTGTCCTTTTTGATATTTAAATGCAGCGCTCAGCATATCAGGGGAAATGTTTTCATGTTTTCAATTATTGGCACTGCAATGACAACTACTGGGGTACGAGAACAATAAAGTCAAATAAAATTTTCAGTCAACTAGATTTTTGAAAGTTTATGCTGTCATCAGCAACAATCCCATTTTGCTGCAATAAAAATGAAGTACAATGCACAGGCTGAAAATGTTATCTTTTTAGATAAACAGATGTTGACAAAGATTTTCTCTGGGACATAATTTGCTGTTGAAAAAGGTAAATCACAACATATTGCAATGTTGTTATTGCAATACTCCTCATAAGGCAAAACAATTAAATTTGCATTAATATTGTATCATGACTTAAGAAATCACAGTCGTATTGTATCTGGGCCTCTGGTGATTCCCACGCCTAATCTGCTCTACAGAAGTGCAGTAATTATGGTGCTTGAACATGCTACATAAAATTAAATGTTACATTGTGCTTGGGTTATAATCCCCTTGTGCGACAATAGTCACACGTCTGCAGCAATAAATCAGGACAAGTACCAGTAAAGCCTTCTCTGATATCTGCATTTGATCAGTGTTACTGTTGCTAAACTATACTGATGGAAACATGGTGGTATCCTATTCTGAGTAAATTCCAAACTATGACTTATCGGATATGAATGACAAATTCACTACCGTGCATCCATAATTAATGAGAAGTAATTGATTAAAATCTTTACAGGCGCCCCCGACACATCTAATTTAAATACAAATAACTAACATACTTACAGTGATAATCAGTTCCTTTTCCTAAAACTTGCCTTAACTGCTATAATGTGGGAGCAATTTCTACCTTGTCAAAATGTCTTTTCCCTCATGCATACGGTCTCCTATCTCCCCTTTTTCTACCCTAAAAACAGACAATAAGTCTAATATTGTGCAGCTCTAAACCCACTGTTTACCAGCAGGTTTAATGCAGCAAGCCCTTAATTGCATTCATTATCTAAAGCTCCAGGTCTGGGCCAAGGTTGCGGAAAGAGATGGGGGATTTCAGTTATCTCTTGTTTATTCAAAAATATATATAATAATAACTGCCAGTACTGTAGATAATAAGTAATGAGCACATATTGTGAAAATAAATAATGAAAAAGGAAAGGATTGCCTCTGCACTTTTATCATCGCCCATTTTCCATACAGAAAAGAAATAAGGATGTGTAGGCCATCATAGCTTAAGACGTATTGAAAGTCTAGAGGAAAATGGAAGTTTCTTTGTGTGAGGGGACACATAATGGAGTCCTCCCCCGTCCCCTGAGGTGAAGTGGAAAATGGGGATATAATTGAAAAGCAGCGCATGAACACAAAAAAGGAATATGTGAGTTTACCTGCAAGGAATGTCATGTCAGCGGACCTTAAGCAGAATTGAAGTTTGGAGAAGAGATGTGAACTAAAATGAATAATCACAAATATTAACACTCAATATTTTACAAGACGTGCTTGGCGTTTAAGTGGTTAAGTCACAAGAACACCTCTGCTAGACAATGGTAACATGACACCAAGGGTCAACGTCTCGACGCCATCGAAGCCAACAATTTAACAAGCTAGACAGCAGGCGACGTGCGCAGGAAATGCAAAGGCATTATGAAAAGATTATTATAACATACATTCCTCAGACATATCATAAACTACAAATAAAACTCCACATATAAATATATTAAAGGAACAATTTGTAGCAATTGCACGTGCAAAAATGCGCGTTGCAGTCCAAAGACAGCCAACTGGAGCAACAGGTTGAAATCCTATTTAATATACAGTCTATGGTTGAAGCAAGTTGTTTGTCCAAGTCCCCTCCTCCCCAGGAACATTACAGGAGCACCAGGCGAGTGCAACTTGTTAACTGATGACAACAAAAGACAAGTCTTCCACTGTAAGTTGATCAGCTGTTTCTAACAGTTTTTGTCTGTCATAAATTTAAGCCCCTTATCCTGAAAACAAAATCCCACTGCAGCAAAAGTACACTCTGTGCTGCCTGTGCAAGACTCCATTAACATATTGCTCAAATTAACCATTATAAACATCTACTCCTTCTACAAGATTGATTACTTTTGACTCATTAACGGACATTTACTCATAAGACAAGCATTTAGTGTTAATTTGAGCTCAAATTAACATGAAACGGGCAAAGAAAAGCAATTATTCTGGCCCAGAACAGAAAGAAACAAATATTTCAACTTAGCACCTCTCCTTGATACACTTACTTTAAGAAATCATAAAGTGAACACAATGTGTCATCAGATATTACACATTTCTGTTAATTTACTAACCACAAAAAAATAAACTTTCATTGCCTCTGTTTTTTTTCTCAAGCCATCAGCAAAAACATGACAACAAAAGAACTTGGAGCTCTCGAAATATTTCCACTTCGAAGGTTGTGAATATCTCAAAATGGGGACGTTCATGTGGACTCTTCTCGTGAATACGGTAAACACGTCCCCATACGAAGGCAGCACAAGTCTCAGTGCAGGCTTACAGTTTTCATTGTTGTTTCAATTGTTGTTTGTAGTGGTTGTGTGTCTATATATGTTTTATTGTTAGTTTCCATGGCCATGTTGGAGTGCTGCATTTTGTGCTTTATTCCTTAAAAAACCTACCCAGGTGTAAGGACTGCAGATTAAATGCAATTAAATAAATAAAATGAAATATGACATATGTTGCAAAACATATGTAATGTCATTGTTGAGCCACAGTTCCCATATTTATTTAGATATAAGAAACATCTAAAGAGTAGCTACAATAAAATGTATGTTACTATATGTTGGATCACGTTAAGAGGCATAAACATACTGCTGGGGAGATATAAGTTTCAGTATTTAAATATATTACAGTAACATTAGAAATGACTAAAGAGTATAAAGTATGTTAAGCTGTAAGGACACGGATATTATATGAATATTATACAGAGCTTGAAGTGAACAAGTGCTGCAATTTTTTCATGCTTCAGTTCTTGTTGATAGCATTTCCCAGCTGTATGCTGCTTACATCTTTCATGCAGTCCTGCTGAATAATATAATACATCTCTTGCAGATTTCACGACACAGAAATATAATAGGCATAATCAGTCCCAAATTTCAGTTTAGGCTTTTGTTATTTTTCATACACATGGAAATTGACGGTGTAGGAGTGACAATTTCTCATTTTTAAGATGATAGACTAAGTGGGTCTTCTTATATTTCTGATTATTTGTTTGTCTGGAGACTGAAGGATCTGAATAGAGGACCAAAAACTCCCGACCTTAAAATAAAGTTCTGGTAAACTATGAAGACATTCATGACATCAGTAGTTGGATTTGGTTGGTAATATGGACAATCACACAGCCCATTATTTTTATTCAACTACATTTCTTCTGTTGCTATTTTCCCCACATACTTCCACAGCACCACCAACATAAAAACAGAAGGCAGTGATTTGCAAATCATTCTCAACCTATATTCAATACAACCAAAAACAAGATACTTAATGTTCAAACTGATCAACTTCATCGTTGTTTTTGTAAATATACACACTCATTCTGAATTTGATGTCCATGTTCCTGGACAGGGGCACGATTACCACCGTTTTACATCACCTTTTCTTTGAACAAAATTCAGTAAGTGTTTGGGAAATGAGGTCACTAATTGTCGAAGTTTTAAAAGTGAAATTCTTTCTCATTCTTGCTTAATACTCAACTTCAGTTGCTCAACAGTCTGGGGTCTCCGTGCCACACATTTTCAATGCAGTCTAGTACCTGCCCTCTTTTACTACGAAGCCACACTGTTCTAACACGTACAGTATTATATCATGGCACTGTCTTGCTGAAATATGCATGAACGTCTCTGAAAAAGATGTCGTTTGGATGGCAGCTTATGTTGCTCCAAAACCTGCAGGTACCTTTCAGTATTAGCGGCGCCTTCGCAGATGTGACAGTTGCCAATGATGCCAAGCCACACAACCCCATACCATCACAGATGCTGGTTCTCTAACTTTGCACAATCTAAATGGCCCTTTTCACCGGAGAACACGACATTGAGCCTGGAGAAGTCGGCGACGTTTCTGGATAATGTTAGAGGACTTTCGCTCTGCATGGAAGAGTCTTAACTTGCATTCATAGATGCAGTGACAATCTATGTTTACTGACAGTTTTCTGAAGTGATATCCTTCATTCCCAGTCTTTTGTTGCCCCTGTCCCAACCTTTTTTTGAAATGTATAGCAGACATCAGATTGAGAATGACTGTATATACAAAATACATTTAATATCTTGTATTTGTACTGTATTCAACTGAATATGGGTTGACAGGGTTTTGTAAACCATTGCATTCTGATTTATTAACATTTTGGATAGCATCCCAACCTTTTCAGAACTGTGGCTGCAGGTCTTGCAAATAATCATGGAAAACACATCAGAGAGAAATAGATTTACTTTAACTGTCTGTTTCACCAGAAGGTATGTTTTGCTTGGTTTTCAGGACTGAACTGACATGTATATTACCATGTTGTTCGGTAAAAGCAGTGATATTCCAACTGGGCTTTAGAAAAAAAATCTGCTATTGTTCAATTTTCCCCCACAGCCAGATGTGGGTATCCTAGATTTTAAACATTGAATGGTGCTTTCTGTATTCCCTGTGGCATCAGAGAATAAAACTGAAAACATAGCAGCAGTGAGACAGAGAGGAAAGGCTTCTGCTGCATCCAGGTGCATTTTCTGTATAGAAGCCTATATATAGACAAGTAGTTTACTAAATTAAATATCCTCTAAGCACACAAAGTTAAATTCAATTCTATCAACCAGACAGCTTGCTGCGTTCTTCTACTGAACAGCACACTGGCGCTTTGGTTCTGTAAAATCTCAAATTAATTGGCATTCTCTTTCAATAAAAGCACTCATACATTAGCCTCTGAATGAATGTATTACAACCACCTGGCAGCCAAGCATGTGCTGATTCTGACTCAGTAAGGTGTAAGCTCCCATCCCAGCGAGTTACATCAGATGACATATGTAGGGGCAGATGGGATGGATAGTTCTTCCAGGTTTATTTATCAGGGATGTCGGCAGCATGTTGTACCAACTGATCAAGCCAGGTGCCAAATCAGATAACAACCTGATTGATGAAAACTGCTCTAACAAACACCCACCTGAATATGAAGAGTCCCAGTGTGGTTGCTTGACCCAAAACAATCTTGTAATTTGTTGTAAACTCAAAGCGCAGTAAATATAATCACATTTACTGACGGAAAAACCAATTAGAGGCTTGCAGCTTTTAGCCTTTACAAGTTATTAAACTATTGTAATGTTGGAGCACCTGTGATCTTGTAATGAGACATAAAATAGTCTAGTCACAGACTAGTATCAAACACATCTTGCCGGTGAGGCTGTCACAATACCTGAGAGCAAACACGCACACTTTCAGTCCACCAGGACTCTCCTGGCTTCACCATCATATGCTAGTCTCGATTGCTTGTAATATTCATTCATTTTTCCTCCTTCATTCTCGCTGTCTCCGTCTCTATCAACTGTTTACCTGGCAGTCGTCCCAGAGTACACAGCAGCCCAAACAGAATCTCTGGAGACCTCTCTTCCTAACTCCCACACTCTGTTTCCCTTTTTACTTTTACCTTTCTTTCCTTCCCTTGCCGTCTTTCTGACACGCACAGTCAGCGAGCTGCCTGAAAAATCCCACACATCTCAGCTGCTCTCAAAATAGAACAACTGTAGGAAGGCCAAAATACAGTATGAGTCATGTGACATGTCACACTGACCCCTCTGTGAAAACAACACAAGGGAGTCAGGGCAGTTTGCCACCTACATCTCTCACCCTTTAAATCCAATTAGAGCTACAATAATGAAGATGATCTAGAAGGCCTTGCTACCTCTATAATCACTTTATATTGAAGCAAGGAGCATGTTCTTTATAGGAAACAGTGTCAATTAGAAGAGTGCACTCAGAGTGCAGATCCCCGCCAGGCAACAGATGGTGAAGCACCTACTGCAAAGCCACCACGACTGCCAAATGCAATTAACAGAGATTTGCAAAGATCCACCGACATTAACATCACCCCCACATATGTTGTGTCTCTAGCTGAAATTAGATTTCTAACTTAAGTAGTTGTTTAGCCATTGCAGAGGCTGGTTAAGAAGAGTGAGAAGTCAGCTGTTGATGGCTGAATAAAACAGAGTAGTCTACAAAATAGGATTACTGTCTTGCAGTTTGATTTGAAACACACTTCTGTTTTCATTTTTTCCAGCTAATGTTATTTTATCAGCTAACCCAAGAACAAAACTTGAAAAACACTACATGCTAAAACAGAAACACACCTGTTCTGTACAGATTACAGAAGTGAGTGACCCAGAGTTGGTCATTTTATAACATAAATTAAAACGTTGATTGACAAGCCAAAAATCATAACTGCAAAGTTTCACTGTCCTCAAATTGAATTGACAAAGAAGTGCACGTTTCAAGAAATGTAGTATACTTTATGTAAGATATATGACAGGAGAAAGGATCAGAAATGTAGTATACTTAATGGTAATAAGAAATTTATGTTTGATAACAATAGATGTTTCGAGTGTTCATTATTTCTACTGTAACCAAAAGTGATTTTATTTAACTAAATCTATCATAGATTTAGTTCATACATTAAGTTATTAATTTAACTAAAACTAAAATCAGATGACTAAAATATGACTAAAAGTAAACATAATTTTAGACTAAAAATAAATCAAAATTTGCTGTCAAAATTAACACTGGTTTGACATACATGCTATCAAAACAAAGTCAGCTGTGGGATATACTATAGATGCCAACACAGTCACAAGTAGGCTTCTTTCACGAGAGCGAGACAAGATGCCATGAAGACCAAAAAGAAATACTGGTTGATTACACTAGTGAGGAGGTTGATTTTGGTATTGTCATGCAAATAAATTATTTTCTTTTGCTTGTAAAGGCAGTTGTCTGTTATAGTCCGCAGGAGCAATAAAAAAAGACAGTCGAGTTATTCCAGTAATGGTGTCGCCACCTTGCTGAATTTATAACCCTTTTAATATGGCAGAAGATGGCAGGAAGGAAAGAGGAAAGGGGGGGAGACGATTTTTATCTGAAAGAGGAAGAATGACAGTTCCATTACCTGAGAGTCGCAGGATGCTGCCTGCAATCCAACAAGTAGACTTTTTTCCCCCCAATGAGTGCTTATCAATACTGAAGGCGTGCCATTTTGAACCATCAGCAGCGAGGGCTCTCATCGATCACGCCGTGAAAAGTCAATCATGGTTTTCACTAATCAAAGCTCACAAAGATTTGTGACTCGTCGTTGGACTGCTCTCACATGGAGCACCATGTGAACCGTCGCACTGTACCTAATAAAGCAAGTCTCCTCCCGGCCTGTGATGATATTGATAATTTCTCACTGTAGTCATCCAACAGCGTAGCCCACACACACACACACACACACACACTGGAATATTGACCTGACTGAGGGACTTGCAAATCGTTGCTCGAGAGTACTGTAGGTTTGGGCAGTATAAAAGATATTACACTCATTATGAAATTAAGGAAGAATTATAGGTATTAAGAAATCCTGACTGTATTTTTGATGGTACTGACAATTGATATTAAACTGATACAGAGATGCTGTATTGAGGTGATGTGATGTAATGTAGTGCAGAGCACACACCACCAGAGGTCAGTCTCTTGTCTGGAGGACAAGGCAACACAGCTGAGCAGAGAAACATGGCAACTGGGGGAAAAAGAAAAAATGCCTCATCCCTGGGAGCATTTCTGGTTTATTCCCAATGATAAAGGTCAATCAGCAAACACTGCAGACTACTGTTTGGTCAGAGTAGCATAAGGTACTCAACGTATAACTTTAGTTGAGTGAAGACGAGAGAGCGGGTGAGTGAGCAAAAAAGAAAACGTAAGCAGTGATGTTGTGGTCTGGCAGTAAATGTACTGCTATGTCAAGCAGCTCCATCTACACTGATGGAGTACTATCTGCAGCGGAAAACCACGTAGAGGTATCCTACCAAAAGCAAATATAGTTGGTACCATCTACCCGAGTAAAATATCAGGAAGCAATGAAGGTAAGGAAAAATACATACCGCTCAAACCAAGTCTAACCCTCAATGCTACAAATTAGCAGTTGCTGATGATGTTGATGAAGGCTACAGGAAACTATAGCTGCTTCACCATAAAAGCATGACAATGGTTGGTAGAAAGTGCAACATTAACAAGGCAAAGGGGAAAAAGCAGATTTTTTTTCCCCCACTTATATGTTGCCCAATTATTGATAAAGACTAGTGGATTCTTGCCTGAAATTACAGGGACAAAAAAATTGTGATGACTGTAATGGGCTTCACTTCATAGCAGTATCATAATACCAGTGTTCTGTGGTAATGTAACCATTTTTCCCATGATTATTAGGGCTGCACAAATCATATAAAAAAAACCATATTGAAATTATTTTGGCAGTTATGATTCAAGATTTGTGGAAATAACTTTTTTTGCATCTCAATTTTCATTTTAACTGGAAAAAAAATTAAAATCATGATGATGTGACATTTGTTGAGGTCTGTAACAAAGAAACATGTTTTCTGAAACGTGGAGGACATTTTTAGGCCAAGGCATCTCTGTAGCACTACAGTACAGTACTGCATAATAATGCTGCCTATGCCTACACATTTTACCTTAATATTAATGTAAACTAATGTGCCATATCAATATTACACTCAGGGTAATATCAATGTATACTATAGTGTACAATATTTCACTCAGGTACAATATAAATTCTTACCCACCTGTGCAGCATCTAAACTCCAAAACTATGTGCAACAGTGTTAACTGTTGAGTCTGTTTCTTGTTTATATTGTTTGTTTTATTCTCTTGTCTATATCTTACTTGTTTCCTTATTATATCTTTTTTATTCACTATTTTGCCTCTGTGATTATACTATCGCCTTTTGCTGCTTTAACAATGCAAATTTCTCCACTGTGGAATCAATAAAGGATTCTTTTATCCTATCTTATCTTTATCAAAAAATTCCACAAGCCAGACAAAAACAAAAAATAATTACACATACACTTTCATTTAAGTTGAAAGTCACCTGGTGATATAAATGTGTGACAAGTGTGTGTGTACATACCTTTAATCTGGAAGGTTCCACAGGTTATTAATCACCATCAAGTCAAAGGAACAATCCAGAAAATCTGCAACAAAAAAGACAAGCTGGCATCACTATAAATCTGCTTCTGATAAAGTAATCTGCAATTGTCTTATGTTGTACCTTCATATAATATTTCTTTTTTTTTTTCTGTTCATGTGTCCTAAACATCTTATTGAATTTACCATGGGAGGTTAATACTGGTTACAGTCACAATATCTTTGCATTTTAGGGGGTAACAGCAAGGACTGCAGTAACTGGCAACTGGCAGTGGCAGTGACCCCTCCCTGATCTTTCCACAAAAACAGTCGGGCCAAATGTTTGGACTGCATCTAATCAAAAATGACCAATCATTACCGCAAAGACAGCCAATCGCGCTCCCATTCTGTTATGATGTCAAAGAGGCTAATGGTTCTCTAATGCTAATTAAACTTCAAATATAGATCAGTTGAGCACATGTAAGCAATCATCGTCAGGGCATCGGGGGCCCTAATGTAAAATGGCAGCCAAGCATGAATAATCAATTTGCCAAAAATTCCACAGGAAAGAAAATCAAGCATCACACGAGCACACTTCATTTGACTTATTAATTCCCTCAACAGTGACCACCTCCCATTTTGGTAATTGAGACCAGAATTTTAACAAAGGAGCACGGTCAAGTGCTCAAGTTCGCCTCAAGCTGAAGAAATTGACTTCATTTCCTCCTGCATGTTCCTGTATTTTTTGTAACAAGGTTCCCTACCATTAATGGATTTTTTTTTTTCCTGTGGAACAAAAACACTGTGCACATTTTAAGCACCATAAGACAAAGACACAAAGTATCTCTGAACAGTTAAGCTAATATCATCTAATGTTAAT
Organism: Lutjanus erythropterus; assembly: GCF_056507025.1. Lineage (NCBI taxonomy): Eukaryota > Metazoa > Chordata > Actinopteri > Lutjaniformes > Lutjanidae > Lutjanus > Lutjanus erythropterus. The sequence goes on along the minus strand of NC_139339.1, from coordinate 8,214,317 downwards.
GACCTTTATTTCAAAGCCATACAACTGCATACCCAAGAGCCAGTGGATTTAAACTTTAATATCTATGAATAATTAAAGCTCTGGGAAAAGACCATTTAGCTGGCCAATAAAGATGAAGGGAACTGCCATGTTAAATGTTGAAATTTTGAATAGGCCTGGAATAGCTCTCATTTGGGAAGTATTACATTACACTCATCCATGTTTTGGTCAATAAGGGTAAAAGCCATCAGATGCACTAAGTAATGGAAAAGAAGACCCCCCAGCGTATTTGAATACTGCATATCCAACATGCTTTCACCACTTAAAAGCCACCTGTCCTAAATAATAATATTTATTTAAGTCATGAGCTTGTTAGGGGGTAAATTGAGCTTTATAGAGCCTCTGAAGTACCGACAGGATTAGAGAACTCCGGCATGAGACAGAGCCTGAGAGGCCTTAGCTGAGCAAGCTATCTCAGCAACTACAGAAACCAAGCGTGTGCGTGTGTGTGTGCATGTGTGTACACTTCAGTCTGACTGGAGAAGGATCATTGTGATAACTACAGTCTTGGCAGAGTGGAGCCAACACATTTGAAAAGACTAAATAGTGAGAGATAAATTAAATCGCCTCGTCATCGAGCGTTGATGCCAAGTGCCATTACACACAGCGGGAGGACAGAATGATAGGTCTTAAAGAAAACAAGTAGCATCCACACTTTTGGCTTAATGTGAGTACTCCGAGTCATCATCTTTTGCGAGCATTAATGACATTTGCCATCACTACTGGGCAAAAACTTCATTACACAGGCATATATGCATAAAGACTCAAACTAGGGCCGCTGGGTAAACAAGTCTGGCTCTTTCTCCAATAGAATAAATGACTATTTTCAAAGTCATCTACTTTTGCTTGTGCATTAAAACAAAGAGACAAAGAGAGAGAACTAGAATTACTGCCTTGCAGTAGTTTGCCTCTGCTAACCACTCAGGTTGAAGTTTACATGCATGTCAGTCCAAACTTATATGTAGTGAAGACTTTGAAGGAATTCAATAAATTGTATTGAGTGTATCAGGTGCATTTTTTCAGCAAAATTGAAGTTATTATATTCACACCTACAATTACAGTGAATGCAATACACTGAGAGGAGTACAGACGACTGAGGGAGATGAATATTATGTCACAGTGAAGTTGACCTTTTTTGTGTCTATTAGACATTTGTGCAAAACTTAGTCATAGTTGGCAGAGTGAATGCTTGAGTTGTGGCCAAGGCCTGTTTTGTGAGGTCACAGTGACCCTGACCTTTGACCTCTAAATTTTCAGCAGTTTTTTCCTCGAGTCCAAGTGAACGTTTATACCGAAATTAGAAGAAATTGCCTCAAGGCTTTTTTGAGATATCACATTTACATGAATGGGATATCTCATTCAGTCACAATGACTGCTGACCACCAAAATCTCATCAGTTCATTCAAGTGCAGGTGGTCATTTGTGCCAAGTTTGACAAAGGTCTGTGAAGGCACTCTTGAGATACTGCATGAAGAACAGATGTACAGACAAACAGTTGTACTGACGGACAGACAACCTGAAAATTAACACCTCCAACTACTGCTGTCACTGACCCAGAGACATAAAAACTGCCTTGTTTATATTTTTCTGATTCTCCCAAATAGTTTGAAAAGATTTTGCCAAGTAATCCCCTACCGGTATATATTTTTTTTGTATTTAAATATAAAGATCAATGATCAAACTAGCATCACTATAAATTGAACTCAAAATGGTTAACACTATTATTCCCTTGTAATTCTTACTTCAAAAACTGTAATTAAATTAAACTATTCTGTTCCTCCTTTTGCCCGGGACACCCTACAATCCATTCAAGGACCCCTGCTGGTCCCTGAACCCCAGTTTGAAAAGCACTGCTCTACCAAGAATCCAGCAAACTTTGATCTCCAGCAGAACCTCCAGCTGATTGGCAGAAAAATGCTAAGGATACTAGTCAACACAAAGGGGTCGCTGACCCACCCCTGGGCTAGTCCAATCAACACAACCACTCCCTGCACTTCTCAGTCTCTTGCTGCCATCTTCGGCGCTGCTCTGTCCTTCAGACTGTCTGAGAGGGCAAACGGGCTGAACACGGGCCGTCGGCCGACCTGTGATGGATGGGTTTGGGCATGTCGGGCGTTGGGCGGCAAGATGCCGTGCTCCAGATAAATGTCTGCGCTTAAGGTTTTAAAGCATTCTCCTCTCCTAATAAAGATGTCTATCATCTGTGAATAAGTAACCTTGTCGACCCGCCAAGTCGGCACTGAGCAAGGGGTGGAGGGCGAGATCAGCAACCCACAAATCAATCACGCATAAACAACGCGACAAGATGAACTCGCCTCCGATAACAATTCCAAGAGAATATTGCAGCATAAAAATGGATAATGAAAGCCAAGAAGCCATGCCAGTAATAGCATCAAGCTAATAAAAGAGATAAGCAATCAAATGGGAAGCTGACTTGCGGTAAAGGGAACAATATCAGTTCTCATTCTTTCTGATGGCACGGGGAGAGGGGGGCTTTTCATAGCTGGAGTAACCCAGATTAAAAGAAAGTCTTTTCAAAATATGACCAAACTTTAAAGTAGAAACTAATTAAAATCAATAACATTAAGACAAAGGGGCCTTGGCTGACAGACATGACATAAAGTGGAAGGCCCAGAGGATGTTATATACATTGTGTTAATAGTATTTATTAATATGTGGACAGTCTTTTCAATAATATAGACTGCATGCACTTTCAAAGGAGGTGTCTGCAGTGTCTGTTTTGGCAAACTGCCTAAAGTTGTTTTTGTATAGTGGCCAGAATTCAGTGCCTTGAGCATAAATGTGATATATTCATAAAACACAACAGGTTATATTACCATAGTTTAGCACCATTTTGAGCCAACACTATGCACAGACATGCCTTGCAACAACACTGTGTTTAGTCCATGTAAAGGAAGAACTGTCCAAACAAGGAAAGGCTGGGGAAAGGATCAGAAAAGAGGGGGGGTTAAGGCTGACAGAAGAAGAGGGAATTGGCAGAAAGGTACGGGACAGGAGCTATGTGACTGGAATCCGTGTCATCCTCCTCACTCCATCAACTCCAATACACCCGCTCAGATGATGCATGAAAATCCATTTATGCTACAAGCCGGGAGGGAAGACAACGCAGAGAAAGAGGGGGAGAAATACAAAGGATGGATGGAAAGATAGATGTATCTCTACTGGTTCTGTCTGGACAAAACCAAATGGTACCACTGAGCAAGTCAAACTTCATAGTTGGTATCAACAATTCACTTCTGGGTTCTTAATAGTGGATCTGAGACACCCAGATTGATTTTTCAGCTTTTTTCGTGGAGAAAAATTCAGTTGGAAAGCATTTAAAGTCATACATTGAGACTGATATCCTGATTTTGCAACCCACACATTGCCCGCAGTGCATCAACTTCACTTTACCAGCATAGTGCATTTATCTTTTCAAGGTTTTCGATTGTCTCAAGCCAGCCAAGCCAGTTGCAAATTTAGTTTGGAGAGACCTGAGACTTATTAATTGAAAGTTGAATTTGCACTTGAACATGTGTTTAAAAAAAAAAAAAAAGTACATTTAATCTGTGATGATCTGTTTATAAGTACATAGTGTACTCTAGCATGGAGCAGGTTTAAAACTAAACTGCAGTAACTTTTAAACTTCAAATATTGATCGCATATACCTTGTACACATATATATATATAAAAAAATATGTTTAAATAGAGATTCCTACAGCTTTAATTTAGTTCAAACAGTACAAAGAAAACAGAAGGTCGGAAGGTTGAGCATCAAATCAAGCACAATTAATAACTTCATACTTCATAAAATGGACGAATAAAAGGTAAATGTAGGAATGACTAAGCCTCTGCAAGTCAAAAAATAATTACCACATGTTAGAAATCTAATTGAATTCACCACTCCATACTTTTAATTCAATAATACCCTTACTATTTTACATGGTGGTTAATAGCTATTATTTTAACCCAATCACATTTATGGACACAGTGGGAAAGATTAGGGGTGGTGTTGACTCTGGCGTTAAACTGATCTGTCTTCACTGCTTACACAGTGCACAGGGGAGTGTGGGCGTGAGAGCTGCTCTTTATAAATTGGACCTTACAACCTATCACAAGGTACTTGAGTAAAAATTGACTTTTATACACTTACTTGTTGTCACGCCACATTAAGAGATGTATTTACCAGAGCAAAACAAACAGGACACTAAATGGTGGTGACTGCTTTCCTTTTTAATAGTGTAGCTCTGAGTTCGTGTGAAACACCTTTTGTCTCTTACCTCCCTCCTCCTGATTGGTCATTGCTGTAGTTATGCCTCTAAAATAACCCCCAAAATAATCCAATTCCAAGACAAGATATTTCACATTAATTCTTTTTTTTTTTTTTTTTTGTAAATATACACTCAGTCTTTATTTGATGCCTGCAACATGTTTCATAAAAGTTGGGACAGGGGCAACAACCAACTGGGAAAGTTCTGGAATTCTCAAAAAGCAAGTTTGGAACATTTTCCAGGTAAACAGGTAGGTTGGGACCAGGTGATCGTATCAGTACCTTTGACCCCTTCGGCTCCACTGCATTACAAGCAGACATACTTGTATAAAGGACGCTACATGGGCTCGGTAACACTTTGGAAAACCGTTCAGTAAACACAGTTTGTTGCTGCATCTACAAAGGCAAGTTAAGACTTTGCCATGAAAAGAGAAAGCCATCTATCAGCAACATCCAGAAACGCTGCCGACTTCTCTTGGACCGAGCTCTGACCAAGCTGACGGAAAGTGGAAAAGTGTCCACATTTCAGATTGTTTTTGGAAATCAAAAGGCATCAAATTCAGAAAGAGTGTATATTTACATTGCAGTTTGAACAGTATTCAATTGAATACAGTACAAGGACAATATTTTTTCATGTACGTTTCACACAGCATCCCATTTTTTTAGGTCTGGGGTGGAATATAATGATTCTTTTTACATTTCGAGATATATTTTGCAGAGTGCCAACTGCTCTCTAAAATGTTAATTCTTGGTGTTTCAGCCAGTTGTAAACATGTGCAACTGAATGGTAAAAATATAACTGCTGGAGCTTCATCTCTGATAAATACCTCCAATAGAGTGTATGTAATGCACGCTTTGTGAATCTGAGCGCTCTTGCGGGAAATGTCATTTGGGATGTTCTCAAGCTCCCGTCTCACTTGTGGACCCAGGTGTTGGACATCCTCTCTAATTGCCCCCCATGGTTTGCCTGTCTGTAGCACACCTGGACTTCAACAAAGCACACCAACAGTGTCACAAAAGCCTGTTTGCACATGTCTTGTCATAAAGAACAGATTTGTTTTTTGACAACCCTCAGAATTCCCTGAACTTTTTAAGTCAATGAACTATATAATTGCTTTGAAAACATTATTTTTAGCACCGCTGTTGCTAGAGTGAAATATATGATGATGTATAAAGCATGCAGAGCTGAAGTTGTGCATTTAAAAATGTGTTTTGGAACTTGGGTTCTCTGTAACTTCATGCATTCATGTTTTACCTAATATTTACTAGAACCCATTTGCTAGCGGATATCTAATTGGTTGAGACTCTCACCGAAGGCCACATGATGGTTTCAGGAGATGGGAAAGTGCAAACAAACAAGTGTTTGTTTATCAAAGCCGGGCCAGTGTGTGATCTGACTGTGTGTCAAAAGTCCATTTATCTTGCTGAACAAGGTGGCAGAAGCCGGCCAGGATTAAAGAACTGGGTCTCTGGCCGACTCTCACCTTCAGCGCTCTCTCAACTCGGAATGAGAGTGCTCCATCATCCAACGCGCTCTGTGACATCGGCTGGGCACACGGGGGGAAAGAGCAATGGGGTGTCGTGCACTCCACAAGCACCTTCCTCGCGGCTCGACCAGGCCTGCTTTGGTTTCACCTCACGCGTCAACTGCACATGAACAAAGAGGAAGCATCTCGGTAGCTGCTCCTGATCAAGGCCATTACCACTGTCCACAATATCCAAGAAAGAGTTTTGTCTTTTGTATATCACAAAGTTACCATGAAGTTAAAGGGACAGTTTGGATAATAAAATGTGGGGTTGTATGAGGTACTTACTGATAGTCCAGGTATTAGCTGCAGTAGATGGCGGTCGGCACACCCCCAGATTGGAGAAGCAGCAGGAGTACAGTTGTTGGAAGCGAAGCAATACACTGCAACAGAAGATATTTTAGCCACTTAAATAAAGTCCACTTGAAAGAAAACAATACCAGTTTACTTCGCAGTCAGACAGCCTTTTCCAAACCACTGTTATATGAGCCAAATATCGCTCTCTCCAAATCAACCCAACTTCAACTCAAATGAGTAATTTTACTTTGCAGAGCACAAGAGTTGCAGAACCATCACATCCATAATATTGTTAATTTGACTGTTGTGGTTGAATGGCTTCGCTGAATTTGAACTATCCTTTTAAAACACCAAAGTCACACAATAACACAAACAAACTGACCTATCAAGGCAGTGGTAGACCAGCAACTACCATGTTCTAAAAGGTCAGGTGATTTTGCCCATGGAGTTTGTTTTGTTGTAGAGAGACCAATATTTGGCTTTTATCATTATGTTTTCCCATTTGAAAAGGCTGGCTAGCTGCAAAGTAAAGTGGTGAAAATATGAGAGATGTACCAGTCCCCTTTTGTACATTTCTGATCCCATTCCAATATCTGAATTTGCATATATCTGCCAATAACCAATTCTATACCAATACCAGCGACATTTTTTCATGATGTGCATAATTAGCAGCAGCATTGTTCACTTTATTAGCATTAGTAGTAATAAGACTGCATGAGGCTGAAACTGGACTTCAGTCTGGAGAGGTAATTTGTGTAATGTAACTTGTGTAACGGTGTACTTTAGCCATTGTTGGGCACTGCAGGATTCTGTTACAAAATGAAAAAGTTATTGATCATTAACAGTTTGTCATACGTTTGTGATGTGCTTGTTCAGAACATGGTGGTTTATGTTGGTAATTGTCATTTTTGTGCTGGTTCATTATTACTGGTGTTAGTTTGACATTTACGCCAGCTGTACTGAACCATAAGTTGGAATGTGCTTCCTTTATTTTACGTGTAAATGTGGAGTAACACCAAAAAGCTCTATTCAGCTCCCAATTTGCACTGCATATAGGATACATGTGGTAAGGATGTGGTGGTGCAGAATCTGCAGATGGGTGTCGCGAGTTCAATATGGGCCCCAATACCAATACTGGATCTGATGTCTCCCACCTCTAGAAAATATTCTAAATATAGTACACAATTACTCTGATATTGATTTTTTCAGTGGACCTTTTTTAATTGACTAAAAAACATTTTGCTGCTGACCCTGTCCATAGCAGTACATTTCTTAGCTTCCATACTGGTGCTCCTCTCTGTTTCTCCTCATAAAACCCCACTTTAAATAATCCAAACTATCCCTTTAAATTTATGTTAGGGTTTCACTTTTTTTGGGAAGTTTCATAGTGTGCACCAGCATCAAAAGGCGAGCCTGTCGTTTGACTTTATCTCCTTCAACTTGTTTTCTAACAAGAAAATGCTTCCTGTTGTTTGCATCACATTCATTTTAATTAGAGATTGTGGCCATCGCAAGACGCACATGCATTTTAATTTAATCTAATTACCTGAAAAGCAGGACTCTATCCATAACTGTCACTTTTTAATCATGAGGTTCCTTTACAAGAGCAACAAAATAAGTGAAACTGGAGGAGTTTCTCATCACAGTATCACAACCTCTTGGGCAATATCAATGCTGCTGAGGGATTTGTGGGGAAAAAATTGCCTTTAACAGATATGAACCACATCATTTCCAGTCAGTGGGAACCTTACAATCCTTGTTATTAATTGCCATGCATAGCATGCACACACGCACTTTTAAGATATAGAAAAATATGTATCTGGAATGCATGGGGAGTTCTTTCACATTTGCCCCCAAACAGTCATGCTGAAAATCTAAGGCAAATTTTCATTTTACGGCCCGTCAGCTCCCTGATACAGAGCAAATGAATGCAGCAGCAAACAAATCTATCAAATCCTACATCAAAACAACCGTGCTCTCTCTCCCTGTGACTTAAGGACACAGACAGAGCAGGAGAGAGGAGTGAGGGAGGAAAGGAAGAAGTGGTGGTGAAAGGAAAGCGAGGAATTGTAGACATTTCTGAATGTATGATCCAACCCGGTGACTTCAGAAAACCCTCAGTGAGGAAGACCTTTGGCTCCAATCCTGGATAACTGCAAACTCTATTTGACCGGGGAGAGCAAATTATTGCTACTCGGATCATGTCTTATACTCTGAAACAATCCTCTGTAGTAAGGGCAAACAGTCATCATGAAGGGCTAAAAAAAAAGAAAGAATGGTAATTACAATCTGACAGATATGAAAATCTTGGGTTTAAAAAAAAAACAGAACATAATGCAGATTGTTTTCATTTGTTAGCATCAGTATTCAGCTCTCAATATGCAAAGCTTCGCATAGAAAATGAGTCACATTGTGGTTTCCTATTAGGTTTAATATATAAATCTAGTTTGTTCTATTTGTATTTATCAATTATAGTTATTTATAGTGATTAAAAACACAGGTGAAAGTTTACTGTTTCAGCGCCCTGATATTTTGGACAATAACACTGAAAAATACACTAAAATATCCTGAACTGTAAAGTATCTTAAGGCCATTGCAGGTCTGTATGAAAATCTATACATTCTTTATTTAATATCGGAATTTTTATACTTACTTATTTATATTATCTTGCTAATGTCTCATAATTAGGCTGCAGGTTTGGCTGCCACTACATGGGACCTGTCTGTTGAGATGAATCTGCCTCCAAGATCATCCAACATGCTCGAGATGAGAAACATTTATTTTTGACGCGGACTGGGAAAACAAAGGATCTTTCAGAGGCTTTGATGCGTGAAGACGGCGGGTGCAAAGTACAGGTTAGAGCAGCTACAAGTGCACTGACGTATAGGGCAGTATCCGCTCAGTTCAGTGCTTCTCGTGAGGCATTATGGTGGGTTGAAAATGTCAATTTCATGCCATATAGACTTTGATTAAAGAGCCTAATGGATACCTGTCTGGAACATGACAGGTTAATCAGTGTCTTTTCATAAAGCTTTTTGTCCATCTCTGCTTGAGCGTCGCTTGCCTTCAACAGGAATGGTGAGAAAAGAAATGGAAAACATGCACAAGATGAGACATTAGACCTTTAATTAGAAGCACACTTTTGAGCCACTGTGTCTACCTCAGTGGTTCCAATAAATGCACGCTGCATATTGATGTTCTCGAGAATACTCCGAGGCACTCTGATTGTTCTTGGTCCTCCGAGCATGATGACATAACTGGACCTTTAATTTGAGATGACATTGGTTGATTCAATAATGAGAAAAGTGCGAGGATGTAGACGTCACACGTGGAACGTTGACGCAGAAATGAAAGCATACACATGTTCCTGCACACTGTCCATCTATACAAAACATCCATTTGAATTATGTTTTAGGGACATTTTTATTGCTAGCGCTGATAAGGACCACTAAAATTAGGCTCTCTCTTCATCTGAGTTTTTTTTATTTTTCCAGCAAGTCACTGCAGTCGAAATGATGACTTTGGAGAAATTAATGTGCTGCTGGGTTACTTTCAAAAGGCTCAGAGTACTGTGAGGGGGAGAAATGCAATCAGTCATCAATGGCCATAAATTTCATTGCAGAGTGAAGAGAGACTGGCGCATTTGTGCTGACACTGTAAAATAGTTTGACAGAGCGCTGGCTGGTTTTACAGTTATTTTTTCGCAATGAGCTTTTCCATTAGGGAAATATCTACTCTGGGTCTATACCTCCACAGAGGTGCTGAATGTGTTTATGTACGTGTACGAGTATATGCCAATGTGTAGTCTGCGTACATCACAGCAGCCAAAGAGAGGCAGCAAGTGGATGGTGGGTGAGGTCATTTCCAGTTAGAGACGTGCCACTGAAACCATTTAATTTAATAAGCCATAACTCATTGTGTCGCCACGACACATTACTACGGATCCCGAGTGATGAATTGCACTTTAAAGAGAAATAAACACTATCAGAAATCCTCTTTTTAATGAGCATGTGTACTGAATCACATCACCTGCCACCTTACAGACACCAATGGAGCTTTGATGCTTATGCCAAACCCCTTGTCAGAGTCACATCGTGTTATGACAAACAAATAGTCTGCAAAAAAAAGCTGTATCATGGATAATAGACATCATGGTGATATATGCTGAAGCAGGTAAATAGAGTGAAGCACTTCTACCACAATCAACCTTATTTTAAGCAGATATTTTTGCTATAGAAATACCTCCAACAGGGATTCAGTAGTGCACACCTACCAAGGTAAATTAGAATTTCACCATTAAACCTTTTGCTTGGTAGGCCTGACTCTACAACAGTGCAAAAGCATGCATTGCACCATCAATTTAACATTCTGCACCCTCAATTGAAATTTTAATATGGTACACTCAGGATGCGCAGACTGTGGGTCCCTATGTGTACCTTCTATTTCAGTTCATATATGTGCAGCCACACAATGTGCAAAAGTGCTGAGTGAAGGTGAATACAGATCAGCGTATGTTGTGATTATAAAACACTCTCCTAGCCAGTCACAACACTGGTCTCACAGCTCTGAAACAACGGTGCAAATCACAGTTAAACGTGATAACGAAAGCTCAGCAAAAGTAAAGATTTAACTCGGGAAATGACTGCAAGTTTCTGATCACCATAAATGTGCACAGGAAGGCAGATGGAGTAGGATTTCCATCATGGAGTGACAATAACGATAGAAAAAAAAAGCAAAGTTGCTGATAATTACATCGGACCGATACTACTTTAGCAATAATTCTTAAACAAATAATTCTAAACAAGCTAAAACCTCAGTTGTCTGTATGTTAGCTAACTATTTAGCTTAGTTTGCTAGATATGTTAAAATCTGTCAAAGCTCCAACATTATACGTTTGTGTAAAATAAAGTTGCGGTGAATGAGACTGCTAAAAGCCGACAAAAAGAGCAGGGAGCAAATTACACCAATCACAGCACACTACGACTCAACTGTGCAGTGCTTTTAGCCATTTCTCTTTTTCTCGTTTTCCAGAAGACTAGCTGCCACAGGATGATGATGATGGATCTTGGGTCAGGCTGGTCAGCATGGTACGATCAAAGTTTAACGCCACAGGCCACTGGTCTATTTTCTATATTGTTTGCAAATCAATACAGTGTTGGACTCTTTTTAGTGGTGAGGTACAAATTCTTAAGGCTCTGACATTTTTCTGAACATTTTTACAAAATGCTCTCAGACCAATTTATTCCCCATATAAAGATTGACTGTTGAAGTACATTTTTTTTCAAGTAACCTTCCCTTTTTCTTGTACCTGTTTTCCTTTTTTGTCTTCTACCAATGGATCACACATTTTTCGTGTACCTTACTTTGTTCAGCTACCCACACATTTTAAGTCAACCATTTCAATGTGTTAAACATACTTTTGAAATGTCAGCTTTTTAAACAAGTCAGCTAAATATTAAGTATTTGAAACTAAAAGCAATGTCTTTTTCTACAGCATGTGTCAATGGTGGCAGGCAGGAAAGCAAACAACGACAGTGTATAGCTATCGCTTTTGCTCCACGTTTTGCACATCACACCAGCCCCATGCTCTTCCAAGTCCCCACCACCCCACCCCCACCCCACACCATGCAAACACGCACTTTAATCATTTAGATTTCCATTATCACAGCTTCCTCCTCTCATTACTCAACCTAGTTCTCCTCACTACTGAGCCATGAACCAAAATTAATTCATTACCTTGTCTTCACCACAAGATTGCTATCTTAGCTGGATTTGAGTCCTCATTTCAAACTCAAACATTTGACGTTTTCTATATTTTCTCACAGAACCTGGCTAGATTAATTATAATAAGTTAGCTGAAACAGAGAAGAGACGAGGAACAATATAACTGCTTGAGTGAATATGGCAAAGAAGAATAAGACTACAGACTGTCTCAGTATCACTGAGGCAATTTTATTGAGACAGGAAAGTGTGACTGGGGGGTTCCCATCTACAGCAGGTTGTCAGTCACAGAAACCTGTGCCTAGCGGCTTTGAACACTGTGTGCGACCATGCTCAGCTTGTTCTTTTACTCTCGTCTTCACTCCACCCCCTCCCGCCGCCCATTTCCCTCCTGCTTCAGTGCATTTCACATCTAAGGGAAAACAAACAAGCAATGTCATTCCTCTATTATTTGCCAGGAAGCCCACTACTCAAGTCTTGACACTTGCATAATGAGAAGTAGATGTACATGCAGCCCCTTCTCAGATGAGAGCTCTATTAAATGATCTGCAGCAACAGCCCAAGGAGTTTGATGAGTTTGTTGGATAAGGAAAAATACACAGAAGTAAAATGTATGGACATTCACTCCGGTACAATGGCAAATATGTCCTCTGCAGCTGCAGTTTATGTGCTTATAGAATACTTCTCACATGATGCGCTGACAATCCATTTTTAAAAAATAGGCAAGACAAGGATATCAGTTGTATATTACCCATTCTTGAGACTTGGGACAAATCATGTCCTATCAAAAAACAAAAAAAACTTTCAATATTATATACCAACTCTCTGATTCCATTTTTTCTTAGTGGAAATGTATTTTTTAAGGATTTATCTATGAAATATGCAATTTATGAAATGTTCTGGTTGTCCCATACAAGAACTCACAACATCAAACAATTAAAAAAATGTGTTAAAAGCCTTCAAAATCTAAGACAAGCAGTACCTACCAATAACATAGGAATGAAAATGTGCTATTATAATGATCTTTATTTTATTTTTTTTTTATTTTTTTTTTAAATGAAACTACTTGCCTAAAATTGTTTCCCAGATTTGCATCAGTTCTGATCAGATTTTAGACTCCATGGCCCTTCTAAATCAAAGCCAAATACTGAATTTAAAAAAGTGTATTTTGCATTCAGAGGACTCTTGAAAACTCCATCAGATTTTCCATCTGACGGAACTGATGTCTACATTTAATAAAATTAATCAATGGGAGCTTGGCCCGTTACAAGGTTTAGTAGCCAAGAGTTTGTTCTTTTAAAATATATTTACCCTGCATAATTGAAGAGCAAAAACCAAAACCCTCTCAAAATATTGTTTGTTCCAATTCTCAAGAATGACAGATATCTCCTTTGTGAGCATGCTAGCTACCCTCTTCTAATTGCAAAATTGCAAGAAACAACTTTTCACGAGCAATTTTTAATCCCCTCCACAGAGTCCGCTTAAAAAAAAAGTGTCACACCCTGCCACAGAAATTGGATTATCTCTTTTTTTCGTGGGCGGAAAATTCTGCTGCTTTGGCATATAAATATAGAAACAGTCTCAGGCGGCTCAACATAGATGCTCTCTGGATAGCCAAAAAAAAGAAAGAAAATTAATTGGGAAACTCTGGGCTGGAGTGTGATTGTGACTTTGATCAATGACTGGGGAAACTCATTACCAGCGTGGGCCAGTGCGTGAGGCGGACCCTAATTGCGTGCCAGTCTGTAATTCAGTGCTGTAATTGACAGCTGGATGAAGCAGGTGTGCCCAGTGACACAGTGGCGCCATGAGAGAGACAAAGGAGAAAGGGACAGAGAGATCACAAGATGGGATGAGGAAACAGGAGTGATTATGGATTTAAAAAAGGCAAAAGGAGAGTCTAACCATTCCTCGGCACAGATACTTAAGACTCTGGAGATGGAATGAGAGAGGAAAAGTAGAGTAAACAAATAAAAAAACAAAGGGAAGAGAGTGGGAGGATGCAGAGGCCAAAGGAGAAAAAGTAGTGAGCGGACATGAGCAATGTGGGCTGAAGACGTGTCTTAAGTATTGAATATGTGAACTATACACTTGGGTATTAGTAAAAATCAGTTGGCTAATTTGTGTGGTGAAGTTCCTGATCCTTTGGCATTATACAGCCACTGGTTCAATTGTATTTTTATTAACCAATCAAATGCACTGGATCACTACTAGCCTTGATAATGATCTTTAGAAGGGGTATCGGCCATTACATAACTGATCCACATTAACTGTTTCTTTGTCAAAGTCATTATAAGCTCCAGGGTTTCTGCTATTGGTTAACTTCTGTCAGTAATGGTGGGCCACTACAGCGATGCACAGACAGCAGATGCAATCGCAGTCACAGTGCTTAATCCACAGATTGGGTGGGCTGGGTCAAAAAAACATTCTTATAATAGCGAATGGTTTGCAGGTGGGGAAAATGGGTGCGTCTTTGCAGTAAGAGAAGCTGTGTGTGCATAATGCACGAGGCACAGCAGTGCAACTTCTTAACTAAAATTTGTTTCCTCTGGAGAGTTTCCTTTGTCCTGTCAAAATTATAACTACTAGAGCTGCATCAATTAGTTGTCAGGTTTTAAATTCATTGCCAATAATTTTGATAATCATCGGTTTGAGTAATTTTTTAGGAAAAAAGTCAAAATTATCTAATTTCAGCTTCTTTTCTAGTTTCTTTATTCCTCTATGACAGTAAACTGCATATCTTTGGGTTACAGACAAAACAAGACATTTAAGGATGTAAACAGAACGTCATTTTTTCATAATTCTCTGGCATCTTATAGATCAATCAACTAATCAATTTCTAGTGACAACTAGAAGAGTGCACTCAGAGTTCAGATCCCTGCCAGGAAACAGATGGTGATGCACCTACTGCAATGCCACAACTGCCAGATGCAACCAGCAGAGATTTTCAAAATTCTGCCAACATACACATGACTCCCACATACATTATCTCTAGCTGAAACAAGATTTCAAACTGAAGCAGCTGTTGTCGATCTGACAGTGAAATGATTTGTAAAATGATGGTAATCACTATACATGTATGATCCCAGTGAATCATTTCTAGTGAGAAACATGTCTCCACCTCAAGACTATTTTAAAAGAGGAGTACAGAGGACTGATAGAGTGCTGAGCATTATCATGTCACAGTGAAGTTGACCTTTGACCTAGTCTCACATAGGCAGACCTCTCTCCACATTACCTCATCATCTTATCCTGTTAAATATTGGTGTGTAATTTTGTCACAGTCAGCATATGAATTCTTGAGTTAGGGCCAAAAATGTGTTTTGTGAGGTCACCGTGACCTTTGACCACCAAAATCTACTCAGTTCATCATTGACTCAAAGTAGTTGCTTGAACCGAGTTTGAAGAAATTCCCTCAAGGCCTTCTTGAGATATTGCATTTACAAGAATGGGATGAAAACATAATGGCTGTGGCCACGGCTGTCGCCGGAGTGGAACAATACAAAAGGTTTTTCATGTTTTTTTCAAGAATTCTGAATCACAGAGAATCACAGAATCCTTCAGCATAAATGTACACAAAAAAATAGGGTGGTCAGCCCAGTAGTATTAAAGATTAGCTCTGGACAAGATGAAGGTCTGTTAATCATGCAAACACACACACACTGAAGCAATCCTATTAAAGTTATTAGTAGTTGCAGCTTCAAATAACCATAGATTTTAGTTTTGCTGATTAAATGTCCCATGGTATTTGCTGCAGTCACATTAATGCATGCATGGAAACAAACTGAAAGCAGGCTCTAATCATACAAGTAAATCACTAAAGAAAACACTCATCTGGAAAGCACCTGGAGAACCTCATGCTTCTCAACATAATTTAAAAAGTCATATAGCCTGCAGGCAAGGGTATACATCGGAGAAAATAATACATTCAGGTGGGTAGCAGTTGGATGATTTAGGCATATATATTCACATGAATTTAAAGCTCTGCTCCACACAGTAAAGTATACACATTCAGGGAAAAGAGATGTATATTCACTATCAGTTGATATCCTGAATTATGATATTAGAAAAGGCGTCAGGAGAGAAACGGGGCCCAACGACGTTCCAGTATCATTTCATTTTGTTTTACCTAACAGGCGATCGTGAAAAACATAGTTATTGCTTTCCTGCTCAGTAGCTAGTAACATCTGCAGATCTCATCTGCTGCTGCAGTTACTTTACTTACCTAAAGGTGGTGTGGGTTGGCATCCAGATTGACAATGACTGAACAGCTCCCACCTGTGGAGGACCTGCAGCAGGAGACAGATAGCGAGTTGTGAGCCAGTTTCATGAAGTGCTTTGCATCTAATAAAAAGTGCACTCCAAACAAGGCCCGTCTTCTTGCTTGAAGTGATACACCAATACAGGGAGGCTTTTGTCGGCTTTTTTTGCCACCTTCTGGCACGCTCTCATAGACCAGGGGCAAAGAATGTTGAATTCAATCAAGCACGCCATAATTCCTTGCAGTGTATGAGTGGGGCTGACTCACAGGCGTCTAATGGCTGCTCATAATCAAGCACCATGATTAAGCACTTGGGGAAGTGGGCACACACTGAAAATCCTTTGGAGATGTCCTTTCCCTTAGAGCTAAGTACACTCATTACCTTGCGACAGCGGGTACGTGGGTGCTTCATTAGCTTTTATGCTGGGTTGCCTGTATTTGCTCATAGTTTTTCTGATTTTCACAGACTGAAAAGGCGCCCCAAGAGCCCTTGACTGTAACAGTTTGAAATCTGTATGCTGGCTATGTGGCAACAAGAAAGTCTCAAACTGTAGTAATTGCAAGTTTCACAGTCTCACTTCGAGCAGGATATGAAAGGAACAATTTTTTTTCCCAAAAATTTCATCCATTTGAGCCCTAATAATTTTACGTAATACACTTTGAATTTATGGAGACTAGTATGATACGTAATACTCTTCAGAATTATCGAGAATGGCATGACAACTTCAGTAGAGCACAAACGACCACCCTGCAGCTCTGACATTACAGATACTTAAGTGCACTCATAAAACCTTGTATAATCCCACTTTAAATCATCCCTGCAGAAACTATGCAATGTATTATTCTTTAAATTCTGCTACAAAAACGCAATAAAAGCCTGATCCATAACCACATTTTTCCTTCCCTTGTGTTTAAAGCACAACTTCCACTGAGAAGAAATGGGCACCTTTGATAGGTCATGGTCAGCACAAAGTAAAGTGAACCTCTCAGGATGCCTTGATTGTAGACTAATTATAATGTCAGCCCTGCCGTTAGAGACTTGACTGTGGCTAGAGGCCAGACGGAGGATGACATTCTCCACATGGCGAGTTACATTAGATATCCAGACAGATGCTTCAGCCACATAGACTCATTAGCGAGGGCCATGCAGGGTCCGAACCGAGAACTACAACTTTGACCACAGCCATCTGCATTCTAAAAACATCGTGTATCTGTTTAAAGAGCATTACTGAAGTCAGATTTACGGTTAATTGACACTTAAACACAGCAAATTCAATTTCTGCCACTAGGGGTCTCACATCAAAACAATAACGCAGTAATGCATCATATCTACATGATCATCATATGTTTATGCAATTTGAGAATTTAGGGTAGGTTATTATGGAGAAAATGTGTATCGAGGTACACATGGCATAGCCTAAAATATTAAGATATAATCTATAAGCCTTAATCTGACATGACAGGAATCATATTGACAGATAAGGTAACTTATTAAACTTTTATTTATGTTACATTTCTGTTCACATTTGCAAACCTCCTCCCTCACTCTCTGACATATACCAAATTTCTCTGGATGCCATTGACAGGCGACCAAATAAAGAACAAATGTCAAAAGAACAATGTAATATTAAGGCTGAACAATTAATCCAAATTTTATTGAAATCGCAATATAGTCTACTGCAATTTTCAAAACTATCAATCATATGACTCACAATATTTGTGAATATTTTTATAAGGGAAAATATGTGTCAAAATACTATTTTAAATCAAATACTGTGCTGCAGTCCTGGCTCACACATCACATTCTACACACTTGCAAAAAGAAAGAAAAAAAAAAGAAAAAGAAAAAATCCTATCATAATTGCAATATCAATCAAATAATCGCAATTAGATATTTTTTCCAAATTATTCAGTCCAACTAATATTACACAGAAATACAAGAGTGGTAGCATTTCTACTGGTACAATACATACGGTAGTTGAGGTCATTTTCAAAAGCATGAATAAATTTGAAACAGCCCTTGTTCAAGACTTACACTTCATGACAACTACACACAGCTCATCAATAAACGCGGTCCACAAGAGTTTTGGATTGATGGTTCTGCAGTTTTCAACATTAACGATGGTAGTTACAATGGGTGTGCAAATTCAGACCTTGCAAATCTGTGCATATGCATGCAAACACGCACACTATTGCCTTGAGGCATAGGGGAAGATGGATTGCCACTAAGTGTTTTCTGAATCATATTACAGTCCATAGATTATAACCATTATAGGTAAACCTCCTGGCAAAAAGATTAGTCTAATTAGTTCTCTCTTCAACTGTGCTCATCTTTGGTTGGACACATTCGTGATGCATTGCCTCTTTAAAATTTAGAGAAGCAAGTAGAATGCCACTTTAATCGAGTGTTTTACATCTTCCAATCTGTTTACCCTTGTCATCATAATGAGACTTGAAATGCTTAAATGGCTCTCGAAACGATTTATTGATGACGATTTGCTTAATATTTGTTTGAGAGAGCTCGGCCCACGAAAACACAAGAAATGCAGTGAGAAAACAGTTGAGCTGCTCTGACTCTTCCACATCAAAGACGTCTTCCATCAACTTTGAGCCGTTTTTCCTCCTCAAAATATGGATTTGATGATACCCATCTCTCACTCCTAAAAATAAGCAGACAGATGCCTGACAAATGTCCTGATATCTATCAAAGTACTATCTCCTTGTCTTGTTTTTTCCCTATCCATGCAGCTGCTGACAATACATCACTGCCTTTGATCCCAACTGTCTAAATGTCTGCTGAATGTCACGCAAGTTTTCAAACCAGCTGTCAGTGTGTGTTGTGTAGACAAACTCTGCGTGCGATATATGTGCAGAAAGTGATGTGTAGGCGCTTGATTGTGTGAAATGCACACAGATATGTGCAGAGAGCGCTGCTGTAATTTGTGTGTACGTGGGTGCGTGTGTGTACACGTCTGAGCACAAGCCTTATCCAGAGAGGGATAAATCCAATCCATTACCTGGCGGGGCTCAGGGCAGCTCAATCGATGGCACTCTCAGTGGCTGCTGATGAACTTCCCTCTCTGACAAGGTGTATCATTCAGACCTGTCGCAGAGCAAGACTCTGTCTGGCATTTCAAAGCACCGAGAAAACTTAAGGCCAACATTTTTACTTGCGGGGAAATGGAGCAGCGTCCACATCGCTGAAAGTACAATCCCAATTCCAAAAAGGCTGGGACATTGTGTAAAATGTAAATAACGACAGAGTCATGTCTACCACTGTGATACATCACCTTTTCAACATTCAGTAAGCGTAGGGGAAATGAGGACACTGATTATGGAAGTTTTGAAAGGGGATTTTTGTCTAATTCTTGCTTTATATACAACAACAGATGCTCAACAGTCCAGGGTTTCTCTTGTATTTCATGCTTCATAATGCCACCCAAATTTTCAACAGAAGAAAGGTCTGGACTGCAGGCAGGACTCTAGTACCTAAACTCTTTTATGCTGTTCTAACACATGCAGAATGTGTCTTGGAATCATCCTGCTGAAATAAGCATGTCTCTGAAAAATACGTTGTTTGGATGGCAGCATATGTCGCTCCAAATAAAGGATTTCTCCACCACCAGTAACGTCAATGGCGCAAGTAGAGCTATGTATATCCATCATGTCACATTCAAAGAGCGCTGAATGCATGTATTATCAATTCATGCATGGGTCAAACATAAACTGTAATTATATTCAATCATACCGAATGAGAAAACACTGAATAACATGCTTCTGGCGTGTCGAATCTGTGCTCATCTACAAGCATGTTTTCTTATCGTCTGGCTGCCACTTCCCTTCAACCTGACAAAAAAAAAAAAAAAAAACTGGAGGGATGGAGAGATGGAGAAGCAGTCAGTGTGAAGGAGGAGGAGGAGAAGATCAAATGGCAGGGCGGTTATGAGATGTGTGTCTGATGCCTTTTCAGACTGCGCTGTTTTGGCCGCCGCACCAGTCAATCACGATTACAATGGCGAGGAGAGATGGGAGCAGTGGTGCAGAAAGAGCAGGAGTGATAATTACAATGCAAGGGACAAGATAATGGGAACACGCTGCACTCTCCCAATCATTTCATGTATCAGCAGCCGACTGACCCCCCTTCCATCCCCTCCGCCCCCCTCCCCTACTGACAACCGGCAATCACAGGTCATATTTGTGAAATCCAAAATGAATTAATTTGATGACAGCAGTGGGGGTTGTGATCCGTCTCTGTGTATGCATGTGTTTGTGTGCACAGTTTTGTCAAATGTCAAAGAATATTGACTTGTACTTTTCATGATGAAATAAGCATATGAGCTTATGATTGTAGGATGAAGACGAGAGGGGCCATGAGTACTGCACTGTAAGTGTTGTTGCATGAATCACACCAAGTGTGCCAACCCTTCAAAGATATAAAAATTGCGCTCTTAGAAATTGTAATAATGCCAGTAACAGATTTAACATTGCTTTAGCCTCTGTTAGTAATGTCCATGTTGTGCACCTATTTAACAATATATGCTAGGGCTGCACAGTTTATCTAAATATTATCTAAATTGTAATATGGCCAAGTGCAATATCGAAATTGCAATTTTTTGATAGCAGAAAAGTGTGTAACAAAACAGCATTATAATGAAGTACTGTGGTGCTGCAGAGACGTCCTGGCCGACAAACCTTGTTCTCTAGATGTGAGAAAACATGTTTGTTTGGTACAGACCCCAATAAATGTCACATCATCATGATTTATTTATTTATTTTTACATGTTATGCATTGGTGCCCAAACCTGGTTCCTATTATAAGAATCCCTTCACTGGGCTGGGAGCAGTACATGTTATCCCACTGCTCCTCTTAAGTATAGTCAGCTGAGAACATTAATCACAGGATCGTCTAAATTAAATTTACCATAAAGCGTAAAGAGGCTTAATGAAAATTAAGTTGTTTATGATGTGCATGATTACAAGGGTATCTTCTCTTTACTGGAAGTACTTGGGATGAACAATGGGGATTTGAGCCATTTGGAAAGGGACAACTCTGATCGCACAGTTGACGCCCAAAAGCATTCAAGCAAAGTTTATAGGCACAATCAATCAATGTGCTGTTATTGGGGGAGTTAAGTTGTATTTAACTCATTTGTATTTGAATGTATTGGCTTAAGCTACAAGTAAAGCTGTCTTTTTCCTTTTCCTTTTCCATTCCTACAAAAAATTCCGTCTGTCCTGTTGTGTTCAAATAGTCCACTTACACTTTTTATTTTTGGTCCTTTCATACACGAAAACATGGGGAAAGCAACTTTAAAAGTACGGGTAATTCAGTTTTTTCTACTTTACACCCATGATGCTTTGCCTTGCGGTAACTTTTCTGCTTCCAGCTTCCTTCACATCCGAAAAACTTAAGTCTCCACAAAACTTGTAACAAACGGCCAAAAGTGATCCAATGTGATGCAACAACAAAACTAGAGTAATCTATATATTATATACAATACTGGACTGCATTATACAGTTATTCAATATTAAATGAATTTCAGTTTAAGTTACTGTTTATTTGTAATTCTGAAATCAACTTATTTACTATCCTTAAAACATGTATTGAACCTTCTTTTAGTCAGTCTGTGTTCTGCACTTTCAGCCAGCTGGCTGAACCAGAAAATTTGGGCAATTTCAAATGCCAACAGCACATTACAGACAAAATGACAACACATATTGAAAAATGAAGTGTTGAAGAGTAATTTCTACTATAGTTTTGATAGTTGTTTTTTTCCACATTCCAAATAAGACATGTTGAAAGTCTAAGTGTTTCTGGACTGACAGCACACAGGTCATGCCCATTTCAAATGCCATCTACAGGTCATAGGAGGACAGGAGGAGTGGAGACAAAATGAAAACAGCTGTGCAGAGCTAAGAGATTATAGATTTGAATAGAGCAAATTTGTATTGTTCAGATTTTTAAGAAATTTATTCATTCATCAACAAATCATGAAATGGGCTTATTTGGAAAATCCATGGGCTTAAAGGGCACGTTAGGGAGCCATTAAGATACCCTTAAACTCTCAGCAATGTATCATTGGAAATTATGTAAATGAGGGCCATCTCTCAGCCTTTTAGCTGCACATGTGAATGTCACAAGCCAGAATCCTACAGTTTCCCACAATGGTTGAAGGAAACATTACACAAGTTATATTATATGAACTACAAAAACTTTCCAAACTTAAGTTTAGTTTCAGCCTAATGTAAATTTACTAATAATAGTAATAATAATACATAATCAAGAAAAAAAGAGCCCTGGTATCAGTATAGTATGTTATTAGCAGATATCCAAATTCAGATACCAGAGTCACATCAGAGGACCTTTATTAGAAATGTACAAAAAGCAAATTTGGTGTGTTAAATAGCAATGTTTACCCTAATGAATGATCATATCACAATAATTTTGGCCAATATAATCACACTATACAATACATTCCTTATATTAGCATCTGCCTAACAAGTGCAGTGTTAGCAGCAATATTCCCAGTGCTGGTGTAAATACACAACACAACACAGGAGCATCAAACTTGATCATTCGCAGCATGCAAAGGAACAACAGAGCAAGAAAACAGTTTCTCTGAATACTAAAAGTCTTTGAGAGCATTAATTGCATCTGCTTGCACATTGTCAATCAACTGATCCTTGCAACCAAAGCTGTTCACACAAATACATGAGGAGTGGATGATGGAGATTACAAATTATATGCATCCATGGTCTGTTTAAACAAGTGTCAAAGATAAGGCTGCTTTTCCTCCTTGGCATCGTTCAAATGACAAAGTTGCCATTTCATGCTTAGTAAAACTGAGCATACTTTACATGACTGAAGGCTAGATTACCTTGTTGACCTCATATCCAAGGCTGCACAAGACATTTGCTGCTCTGCTTCATGTTATGCAAATGAATTTATATGAACCATTCTTAAGAAGAAGCCCAATATGTTTATAGTGTATGTGTGTGAGTGAGTAGTTCAAAACACACAGACAACATGTGAAACAACGCACAAAAGCAACTAAATAATTACACAACTGAATAAAATTCAACGATCAAAGCAAAAGTCTCACAAACGCAACGCCCACACACGTGCAATTCTGCATACTGTATGTACAGACAAAAGAAGGAAGGTTGAAGAGAAAGAGACCACACAGTTAAAGCTGCTTGAGGGAGAAGGCACAGCTAATCCGTTGTTATCAACACTTTTAAGCCTGCAGACTTCAGAGCCATTTGCAAATGCTCCCCTCCATTTCTGCTGCTTTTCCTTCCTTCCCTTTTTCACTGGCACACGAAGATGCTTGTGTTTCCACCTGAATCCGTGACAGACCGCCTGCAAGTGGCAGCACGGTAATGGTTTCCAGGGAGACAGCAAAAACCAACGCTCCTAGATGTACAGGGATGCAATGCGTTACGCCCCATTTCTGCTCCCAGGCACAAGCCACTGAGTCCTCTATCCAGCAAGCTCCTGCTTGAACCCGTGTTTACCACATCTGCTCGATTCCGGCAGTAAGAACCGAGAGTGCTGCTGCCACCCGCTGATGAGTGTGCAAGTAATTCCACCAAATATGGCCATTTTGCCCTTCTGCTGTTAATGCACAACAAAAAAAGGGATATTATTTAAAACTTTAAAAAGCAGAATATCTTAAAGGGACATTTGGATTCCAAGAACTTGTTAGTCCTGCTATTCTACTCAAATATCTCCACCCATTTTCAAATATCCAACAATCTTTTTGTAACCTGTATGGCATAAACCCACAATGTGCAAGTTCTGCTGCTAGGGATTTTTCTCACATCAAAAACAATGACAATGACATGAAGTAGTGTGGAATAATGGGCATTGTTTGCTCCACTGCTAAACAACCACCACTGCAAATCAACATCCGACATGACTCAGGCAGAAGTCATGTTCATGGAGGCGGTAACGTTTAAAAGTTTGTTGACTTCCCACCTCACTCTGATATATCCAATGAATGAATAAATCACAGATTCATCAGTTTGACCATTGTTCAAAACATTTAGGACAGGATTTTAATTTCAAAACTATATAACAGACCAAGTGTTGTAATACAGAAATGTTATATATTATATCTTTATGTTAACAATATTTTTCAAAGACATTTTCCATGTTTTTTTATTTCCAATCAATGTTCTTCAGAGGTAATTAAGGCCCCCCACTACTCTTAATTAGAGCTGATTAATGGATTATGAATCAATTAAATTAATCGTCAACTATTTTGATGTTAAGTCAAAATTCTGATTCCAGTTTCTTAAATGTGAATATTTTCTGGTTTCTTTGTTCCTGTAAAAACAGTAGGCATAATAAGACATTTCAAGGACGTATTGTTGGGCTTCGAGAAACACTGATCAACATTTTATGGGCCAAACAACTAATCAATTAATCAACAATGAAAATGATTGTTAAGTGTAGCCCTACCTTAAATGTTGAACTTGTTTTGTTATCAGTAATCTATGCAAACAAGCCAATTGTAGAATGGATTTGGGAGAAATAAATGAATCAAATTATTCTGTTTCTGATTTCTGTAAGTATATGAAAGAGAACTCGCTAAAACCAAAATGTAAACCACACGGCCTACATTTTAAAAAAGACTTGTCACTCATTTCACAGTAGGCTAATTTGCCTTAAAAAAGTAGGAGTAGTTTAGTGTCTAAACGATACCCTCATTTTACTTTGTTGATTTCAAGTGGATCTGTGAGATTTCTATAAATGTCTGTCAGCAGCTGAATGCTACAAACGGTCAGAGGGAAGTCTGAACAATTAATCAAAGCAGAACTTGGTCTCAGTCTACCTCAGCACAACATCTTGAACACGCAGACACACGCAGAACGTCAGCTTTCATAAGGCATGACAGTCGATGTCATTTCCGCATGAATATTTACAGTCTAATGGTAACAACTTTGAGAGCTTAGCGATCAAAGCAAAAGAAAAGGATGTGAACGGTTTTCTAAATGAGTTTTCAAAAAACGATCTGCTGGGGTCAAAGCACTAACATGCAATCAGGGTGCCCTCAGTGAGAAGCAGGAAGATTATGGGAGGCACAAAGAAAAAAAAAATGTTTTCTCAGCTAAAGAAAGGATTAAAATTTTTCAAATTGCAATTAAAAATACTCAAAAGTCACAAGGAGAAAAAGTTAACAGCGAGCACTTGTTAATGAAAGACATATTTCAAGTTCAGCTTTGTCTCTCTGTACATTTTTCTATCATTCTAATCCTTGTAATAGCTTTCATCGTATTATAGAGTCTAAGCTTCCTTCTTGCATGATATTGATTTGTTGCAGGTGAAGAAAGCCGATAGCGGTTTGCTGCAGGTGTCGTGAAACAAACAACATGCCTGGAGAAGGCAACAAAAACAAACAGATGAACAGAAAAGCATCATGACGTCATTGCAGACCGTCGTGGGTTGAATTTTGCATACAGCGGATTGGGAAATATCACGAAATGCAACATGTGAATTAGAAGAAGAAGGAGAAGGCAGAAAAGAGAAAAGCGGGAAGGCAAAGCGTGTGGTAGCAAAAGCCTTCAACCATCAAAACCACCCCACCTCTGCCAGTGTAGTCTTTCTAAAGCCTCTCAATAAGACGTGAGATTGGCATTATGTGACTAATCTCCAGTCCTGCCAGAAAAACTAAAAAAACGTGCCGCTACGTCTGTTTTTTATTTCCCAAAAGACAGCTCTGCCCTCACACTCACTTGTGTTACTGTTTCTCGGCACCATGCAGTCATTACTGTATAGTGATTTTGTTTCATGCAGGCAAGTGGAAGAGGCTCATAAATGGGAAGTGGTAGAAAAACTGGCAAGTGGGCTTTGCCAAACAGCCTCAGGCTGGAGTCAGACAAGAACACAATACATTAATGCCCCCTAGTGATGAATTATGATAAAGACAGAGGACCCAGCCCATGTGTCAAATGTTCAACCTCAGAACTGTGTGTATAATTTATTAACTTTTTATGTACATAACTGTACATTGATGTACAGACATGATTATATTGGGAAAGATAATGCAGCTTTAAGAACAGCAGCATATGTGAGACGGTTTTAACTACCTACAACAGTAGGGTGAGTTCAGGTAATGTGGGACACCTACTTCAGCTTCAGTGTGAATTTCCTATTCTAACAAAATCTGTTCAACAGTTCTTTTAATATCTCTGTCTAAAATCTATTACAGCTCAGCAGTGACCACCCGTTTTTTTCAGCAGGTCTGGTTCCACAAGCAAATTTCCTATTCATTCACTTCGTTGACATTTCAGAAAAAAATTCTGTGAAGAGTTAAGTTTACTTAAAACAAATTAGGAAACCAATTACCTTAAGAAAAGTAAGTGAAAGAACTTCACTGTGTCAAGCTGAGCATTACTGCCGCCAACTTACTCAGAATAACCAAGTAAATATTGCAGAATGAAACATGCATGAGGGCAAAATGTACTGGAAATTAAGCGTAGGCAAGTAAAATTTATTATAAATTAAGTTACAGGCATTATATAATTTAAGTGAGGATAATGTTGCATGTACTTCCTTCATTCTATAATATTTACCTGTTTTTTCTGGGTAAGTTGATTAAGTAAACTAATCAGCCTGCAGGGGGTACTACCCGTGTGTAGGGGCAGTAAACATTTCCATGGTAGCAGCGAGCGAGCTCTGCCAATCAGAGGCATTGCTGTTAAACCTTAGGATTGAAATCACCTGATTGGACGGGAGTGATGTCACAGAAAAGGGCAGGGCACTTGTCAATCATGAATCTACCCCGAGGAATTGCAAGATCAGTAACAAAGACTCCAACAAGATTAATGTTCAAGACTGACTGTTATCAGATTATCATCACTGTCAGAGGAAAACCTTGTATCTCCTCGTTCCAATATTATGTTTCTGATCTAATTAAGCAACAAAATATGCATAAATGCGACTGATAATATGGGACAGCATGCTTTGTGTAATCTGAGACAGTCAAATAGGTATACTTCAAATGGGGAAAATGTGTATTTAGGGACTTCCTATAGTTGCATCCACAATTATTCAAGGTTTATCAGGCCAATTCTAGTAGACAAGGTTCTGTACACACACAGTATTGTTCATAATTGAAAAATGCAACTCATTTGTGAGCTAAAATATGTAAATTAAGAGTGACAACAAAAAACACCAATATGTCTCCTCTGGTTATGAGATCTACATTCTTTCTTCTGGTCTGGTTAGAAAACATCTAAGGATTTCAGAAAGTTGATCTTATGAGTCAGATATCAGAATAAGAAGTCAAAATGGCAAAAAAAAATAAATGTCCCAGGTTACCCAAAGTCTAAATTTTGCATGTTGAAACCAAAAATATCCTGATATGACAAAAACATTCTTCAGCAAGTTAACAGTACGGTATTAACGAAACCAAACTTGCAAAAGAGACGCTGGGTAAAAAAAGTAGCTATTGCCACCTATGCACCCTGCAGCTTCTTCTTCTTTCTGTCCTCTATTAAGCCACCCTCTCAAGTCTGAAAATTTGGCAAATCCCCGGAACAGACTACACCCTACTGCTATACTTCTTCAGCCCGCTCATATTTAGGATTCTACCGACCTCACAGGGTCCTATTTCTTAAATCTTCCAAAGCAATCAGATTTCACACTTTCTTCTGCCCCAAGTAAGAGGGCCTCTACCCATAATCCTGTTCCTACTGCTTGTCAGGATGACAACAAGAACAGAAACCCGTGGGCTGTGTGTGCATGTGTCTCTGTGTGTGTGTACACACATGTACACAACTGGGCACAGGGTGGTCTGCTAAAGAAGAGATGCAGACAAGACAGGAAAAGCTGGGAAAAAAACGAACAAACTGTGGGGAAGAGAATATGTTAAAAGGGAGTGGAAATAACTGACAGAAAACATACATTCCTGTTAAAACTCAACAGTGAAAAGATGTGTTAAACAAGTAATAGAGCAGAAATAAGCTTCTACAAAAAGCAACAAAAATAAATCTAACATAATAAAATGGCTGACATAAAAATTAATCAGTCACAACTCCAGCCACTTTGTCAATCCCCCGTCTAAAATGGGACACAGTGAAAATGTTTCCCTCACAGCCAGAGATGTAGTCAGCAATAAAAATCATAAACTTGCAGCTTAAAGCTGATAATTCATTACATTACAAACAGCATTTCAGCCTACAGCGATGAACCAGAGAAACCAAGTTTGTGCAGCATAAAAATAAAACACTGCAGCAACAAATAGCCTACATTTATACAGAGAGGAGGCAATAAGCTTGACAATACACAGGAGACGTGAGATGCCATTGTTTTAACATAAATAAATCAATATAAATTCTAAACTTTTTACATTTTTCTACCATAGTCTAGTTTTATCCAACACCAACACCAAAAGTGCCTACAGATAGAGTTCCTCTGTTGGCCACTAGGTGATGCCTCCAAGAAAAATACACTAATCCTGGCAGTTCAATTACCCACAACGTCAATGACATAATGCTTCAGTCTATTCAGTCTAGTCACATAAACTGAGGTGAAGACACGACGCTGCAAGTCAAAATGTTTTAACTCCACTTATCCTTTGTATTCTCACACACACACACACACACACACACACACACACACACACACACACACACAGCCGGCGTGGACTGTTTACCAGAGCAAAAGTCTGTCAGTGCATTAAGCTGTTTGTGCTGAATAAAACGACTGCAAAAACACTCCAGCGGTCGATGTCTGTGAATAAAGAGGTGAAAACTTCCTATGTATTCAAACTGAAAACACCTTAGGACTTAAACCACGATCAAGTCAACTGCGTTCCTGTCTAGCTACATTTAACTTTTAATTCCCAGGAAAAAATACAGAATAAGTTGCCCCTCTGGTGTGATCATTCATTCATTTATTCTTTGCCCTGACCTGAAAAAAAAAAATTGATGTAGCAGATTTTACAAAATGCATACCCCTTTCATTTAAAACCTTCCTTAAAAATGGGGGTTCTTTGTAGTCTGGTTTGTTGTGGCTGTGTTGTTCAGCCAGTAACTGTGAACTCACAGGTTGTGATAATGAAAAGGGGAAAAAAATAATAAATTGGGAGAACAGAGAGAAAGAGAGGAAATTTCCACAGCCAACGTCTCAAAAACTCAAGTCTTTCAAATAAAAACTAGATTAATGAATAACACTACAGGCCAGGGGGGAAAAATATGTATTCAGGGCAGAAAGTGAACAGAATTTATTTTTATTTTTATTTCTGGCAAGCATGTTGACATCTCCTGGGTCTTATTTACGACTGTGGTCAACTTTGACATGTGAATCTGCAAACATCAGTCAATACACCTGCTTTGGCTCGGCTTACAAAGTCACTCAGAGATTTACACAACTGTATTTAGGGCACAGAATTAGCACCAGTCACCCTCAAAATGCTGGTAAAATACAAAAACTGCTGGCAGGTTTGCTTCATTGTATTCTAGACCAAAGAGCCCAATTTGCATTAAATCAACTTTGGGTTAAAATATATCTTATGTTTACTTTTATCTCATTGCTGCCCCCATAACCTTAGCAACCTTTCCTCATATATTCTGCAAACATTTTTTTAAGTATCAGAATTACCACAGTTAACCACAGTTAATCTAACAAGCAAAACAGACAAAAATAAAGTATACCATGACTCACCAATGGAGGCGCTTGCAGTGTCGTCTGGGGTAACTCATTCCTGGGAGGATTTGTTGACTTCTGACTTTGTCCAAATTAAGTTAAAACACGCGTATGTGGACTCCCCGTCATTAATTATGGATAAATGTAATAAATGATTTAGATTATTTCATATGATCACGTACAAAACGGCAGTTTGGGGCTGGTGTTGGTGGTCACGGCCTGGACTTCACCAGGTGTTTCTAATTGGCAGGATGGCACCGATGCAGCCCAGGAGCGTCTCTAAAGATGCGTTCAAGAGCTTCTCGGAAATTCCCCCTTTCACAGATTTGCTTTACTTTACACAACTTCTACATTCAGTTGACACAATATAATGTCGTGGTGACTGTTCTGGATACTAATAAGTAGCTGATAGTGCAGCCCATTCTGATGGATAGCAGTTATCTGGTATCATTAAACTTTGTTATGTGACAAATTGTTGAAAATACAGACAGGACTGCAGGTGGATTTATTCCCAGCCTATATTAATTGTTGTCAATGATATCAGACCTATTAAATACGGTGTAACAAAAACACAACCTACTACAATAATGACCTACCAAAGGTATATCAGTCTACATAGATACTAGCATGTATGTTGTCCAATATGCAGTGATGTGAAAACGTTTTTTAATAGAACAAAATGCAGATTGTTTTTATTTGTTGCCTTCATAGGCATAGGCATTCTTAATTCAGGTTTAATATATATAAATGTTTTCCTATATCTGTGTGTTTTGTTGTGTTTTGTTTTTAATTTATAGGTATGTATAAAAATACTAGTGACCAATACTGTTTCAGTGCCCTAATATAATTTTGGATAATAAAGTTTAATATCCTGCCTGCATTATATCTCTTTGTTACAAGTTTTGATAAGCACATTGCAAAAAATGTTTGTTCTTCTATATATTGTATATTATATTCTGGATATAGAATATCAGTCAAACATTTTTTCACTCCCTAATATCAGTATCAGCCCCAAAAATCCAGCACTAGTGGTGCTTTAATACCTACCTGTGTCCCTTTAGTTAGTCAGTAAGCTGTAACACTAAATGTTTGTCATTGTAATGACATCAGGTGCAACCGCCTTTATTTCAGGGACTGGTGTGAAGCTACGCTCATATGTAAGAGTTTTACTATAACAGCATTTCAAGGTACATAAATGTATATAAAGAGTATTAGCATGAAGCAATGCAGTTTTAGAAATACTGCATTTAGAGTAAAAAGAAACCTTTATTTTACTATGCAAGGTAATCAGTGGTGTGTGTTGCTTCAGAAAAATAAAGGTTATGCTGATTTAAAGAGGGAATAATAGAAAAAAACAGAACAATAAATAGAGAGTTGGCTAAAAAGGAATACAGGGAGAAGAGATGGTGCAGAGTGAGAGCAGGGGAGAATTTAGCAAGAAGCGGGAGACTGAGGTAAGTTGACAGAGTGAGAAATCATATGACGATGAAGGATGTGAGTGAGCTTGAGGGACAGTTTGCCAGAGAGAGACAGAGAGAGAAGGAGAGGAAAAAATGAGAAAACAGAAGTCTGACTCTGACAGTGGAGCACTGAGTTCAGCTGATGGCCCCTAATGAAGTACGGCAGCTGCAGAGGAGGAGCCCACGCTGACAGGCCGGGTCCCACTCTGACGGATGGCTGAGAAGACACACACTCACACACACACACACACACACACACACTAGAAGACAGCTAAGATTTAAGCACACCAAAACTATGATAGACGTGCCATGCAATGAGGAGTAGAGTACTGAATGGCAGAACATTGTCAGGATTCTGTGAATACATTGCATGGCGAGCACTTTCCCTTTTCCTCCAGTCCAGCTAACATTAGAAGAAGAATTCTCCAGTCTGGGATTGACATTTGAACAGTGTTTTGCTATGTAGCAAAATGCTAGCTAACAATTAAACAATTGCAATCAAACTTTACAAGCTAGCTAATTATATCTGATAGCTAATGGTTGCAATACGCTAGCTAACTAGCCAGCTCAACATCAATCATTAGGTAGCTATTTAGCTGCTGTTTTGCTAACATTAGCTAACTTCAGTCTAATTAGCAGCAGGGCGACCTGCTCAGGTTTCTCCAAAGCTGCATTCATGAACCCATCATAAATTACACATGTCTTTAATTTAGCTAGAAAATAGTTGGTAAGACTTTTTCTGAAACTTAAAGAGTTTGAGTTGGGCTCAAAACTCACAAATCTATTGAATTAAGCTGCCTGGAAATTTTGTGTTTTCTCAACTTTTTTTGTGAGAACAGTGTGGGACATTTGGACAGCTGCTTCATTAATGAGACAAAATAAGTGCATTCAGGCAGAATTAACAAGCTCTTATTTTTTCCTCTCATCAGTTAAACCAGTATTCATATTCTAATGATTAAATAAGAATGTATTGCAGATATAAATCTTAAATTAGGATGATTTCTTCCAGTCTTTTATTTATTTGGGGACCCAAATACAATGTCCAGTGACCCACCTGTGGATCACGACCCAAGGTTTTGGAATGACTGTTTTAGAGGACCCTGGACAGGACTCTTTTTGCAGCCACTTTTCCATATTACTGTTGTTAACTACGGAGTCTAGATTGTAAGGTAAAAGCCAGTGACATATTAAAAATGCTGTGTCCTTTCTCCCAAATGTAATGCAGTCTTTAATGTAGTTGACGGTGAGGTGACAGTGAGAGAGTGATGCCACAGGTCAGTGATTAAAAAAAAAAGAGGAGGCTCATTACCTTCAGGTTTCTCAGATGAACAGGGTATTTGTGAGTTGGAGAATTCCTGCAAGAAGCCACAAATAGTTGCAAATGAGTGGGAGTGAAAATCCATTCTCTACCTGCTTTTCTGAGTCAATTATGCTGCTGCCATTTTGGTACAAGCATGAAAGTCCATTTTGTTTCCACAGGTTTGCGTCTTTTTGGGGAATTTATTTAGCGTATTTTCAGCATTGTTAGAGAGCCAATAAAACCCTGAAATACCTTTGGTGAGTCACCCTCATTGTTAGTGTTGAAGGATGAAGACAAGTTGAGGGGCAACGTGCTAGAAAACGGAAAAAAAAGTGAAAGAACGCTAAAAATATCTGCTTCAGGGGCGTGAGTTTCATCAGTTTTTTTTTTTTTAACCGATGTTGGATCAAGGACACACTCTCCACCTGGATTACATTTTAACAATGGAAAGACTGGACCCCCTTTGTGCACAAATATTCTGTAATAAAGCCCAGCTGAGATACAGAGAGACACACTGAATGAGCAGGAATTTGAAATAAAGTCCTGACAGTGAAATAAAGTAAAGGTTATAGCGCACATGGTCATGAATGTCTAGATCAAGCTGCAGCTTATATTTTGGTAGAAAAGTCCTCTACTTCCCTCTTGAGGATGAAAACTGCATGTTCATTTATTTTTTGTTCTGAATCATCAAGAGACTTTTCAGAAAGTCTTAGATGATTAACAAGACATTGTAAACCGTTTATTTCATGTTAGAACACAACAATCCTGAAAAAAAACTGTTTCAAACTCAAAATATTGGTATTATTGATTGGCAAGTGGCTGTACAATTGCTATTTTAAAGGTATATATTCAGTATTTTAGAGAGACACAACTCTGTTGGGGTGAGTTGTAACATTAGCTGAGGACAGATGTGGAGCAATGAAAGGTCATTTGCTGATTTAACATCCACACCATCCAAAATGCTCCATACAGACAATGCACAAATATACATAATTTTAATGCACTGTTACAACTATCCCCCTCGAGCAGCCAGTACATAGCTATCTGTTTTAGCATTTGGGTTTTATGGTAGCAGAAGTGCAAATTAAAGTAGAGAAATTGTTACTTTATCTCATGTCAGTCAAACCATTGTATCTACAATGCTCAGCAAAAAATAATCGTGGGAATGAAAATGAAAATCATTTTTTTTTTGTCATAAATTCCACAATGTTGCTTGCAGAGCCACTTAGCCTGCAAGCTCAAAGAGGAAATAGGACATCACCTCAGCTCTTACCTGGTTGGTCAAACTGAACAGTGTTACAACTAACCCGGTGTTACAGCACTCCCTGGTCTCCCCCCTATATTTAGTTTGAGTATGAAAGTCTTGTATGCTCTCAGGCCACGTTCTCATCCAGTGGCAGATTCATTGTCTCTAGTCATAAATTACAGAGACAGAAGTTATTTATTTATCTGGACTTTTCTTTTCTTTTCCAGTGAAAAATCTGGTAATTGCCTTTTTCCCATATGGCGACATCATTTTTCTGCCCCTGTAACAAATTGTGCTGGACACTACCTCACATTAAAATCAGAAATATCCAGTATTGCTCATCGATGCTATTTGAGACGCTGTGCCCTTTGGATGTAAGAGAAAACTTGTTCTGAGGTGAAAATTGTGAAGTCCTACTTGAGCAGACCTTTTCAGTTGGCAGCCCATGGACTGAATCTAACCCTCTGATCGTGTCTAAATACATAAAAAAGAAAAGCAGATCATTGTGATTTGAGTCAAACTAAATGAAAAAAGTATGTTAATCCTTGTGGTTAAACAAAAACAACAAGCTACTCATAATCTAAGATTGAAAAGGTGCATTGTTTTTCCTGTGCTTTTGTGCACAGGAAGTGGAGGAAAAATTTTTGAAAAAAGTGCATTGTTTTACTCACCCGGACCCTTTGTGCTTCACTTTTTTTTCAAATCCATCTTATTTTAAAAAGGTTACTGAATACGCTTGTCATATAGAGAAGGGGTAAAAATATCTTGAAAGAATGACACCAGTCTATGTTCATAATGGTGACCATCTGCAACACTTTTATACACAAGTTAATGTGAATTATGTATAATTTATTTAAAATAATATGAGATTAAAATGATTAAGTAAATACAGGAATAAACTACAAATAAAAAGGTAAGTGAAAAAGCACTGAGGTGTTAAAATTACCATAAAAGCAAAACTTACCAAACGACATATAAGCAGAAAGCAGTGTTCTTTAGACAGAGTTGACACGAGTGTCCCGCTTTTTACCAAATATGTGATTACAGTCTGGGGATTTTCAGTTGCATAACCAGTAGTTGATATCAGAAGTTGCTTTACAGACACATGACAGCAGGTGGCAGCAAACCACTATATTTCCCAACATCTGTTGCATACAATCATCACCATTTGCAGGAACTGTTTATCTAGTAGACTGTTTATCATCAGTACTTAACATTTGAATAACTTAAAAATTAGCACATTGATCATAGACCAAGTTTCCTCGTACTCTGTTGTAAAAATTCAAGATCAGCTTTGCTATACTCTAAATGTATTGCTCTTGAATAAACAAAACTTGACACACAGATATGGTTAAATAAAATTGTTTATTTAACAATTGTTAATCAATAAAAATAAAATTAAATGTTACAAAACTTCTTTAAAATCAAAGAATTGTACAAATAATGGCTCCAATTTATTCTCATCATGACATAGAAAAATACAAAAGGCACTGTGCATTAGAGTCTGCTGCATATATAAAAAATTTTGAACCAAAAAAATAGTCCACTACTCAGATTTACAACATGTTATTATTAATAATAACCCCTTTTAACAAGGAAAAAAAGCAAGCCCTGTCTAACTCTAGATGTCCTCTTCGTGCAGACTTGCTGCTAATAGGAGCTATTTTTAAGAAACAGGACAGAAAAATGAATTATTGATTTGACTAAAGACAGAAAAAATAAAGTTTATAACTGTGAGGAGTGTGAAAAGAATCAACCAGAAATACAGTGCAAAGACATAAACAAAGATAAATATGTGAGGATGATGGGACGTGTGCAGGTGAGGAGATAAGAATGTGCCTTCAGTGTTGGCCATCCATGTGCCAAATACTTTTCAACCAATAAGCGATCAATTTAATATTTACCTATTACCTTCAAGCCCCCGGACACAGTGGTGATATTCTGGCAGAGATATTTTGGTATGTTTGACCTCCTCTGGTTGAAGTTTGACAAAAAGACAAAAGTAAGTAGGGCTCAATAAACTCATGTACCAACAAAAATCTGAGGTTTTAAGTTTTCTCCTCTAACAGTCCTGTGAAGAGGTCTGATCAGACAAAATCCAATGTGAGTGTCCTGAATACAGATCCTTGAGATCCTTTTTTCTTTTTAAAGTTGTGCCAAAAGAGTGTCCAATATGCTGTCCAAAATTTACAAAAGAACATAAACAAAAGAACTTTGATTCTGTTCTGATATAGAGTGCTGCAGGATACAGTCTTAAATCCCGGATATTAGTTGGCGTATTAACACTTCCGGTTCCCTTGTCTTGAAGTCAGCTGGTTTTTTGAAAGTGTTTTTGGTTATATGCCTGGCAGAGATTTTCATGTTTTGTTCTCCAACATAGAATATGTCAGCAAATATCCCACTTGTGAATTTTGAAGCTTTCTTTAAAAAAAAGGCAGTTGCTAACAAGTGGCTAAATAAAACTCATCAAAACTCATAATAGTGGTGTGTTTGTGAAGATTATCTTGCTGAACAAAATGCAAGTATCAGAAACCTTTGTTTGCCACAGAGCTCATTTTCGGCAATAATCCAATGGAAAAATCCCATCGCATTTTTGTGTAGTGAACCAGAGTGATGGCCCACAAAAATAAGTCATCCCTGCAGCACTCTATTACTAGAACCTTTAAAACTCACTGAATGGTATCTATCTGAGACCAGATAGAACCGAGGCAGACACCTCATAACACTGAAATGGGAATAGTTAAACAAACAAATAAAAGCATTCCATGGAGTGAAAGAAAACGGAACTGTAAAATATTAGTTATTTCATTGTGTAAAATAATCTCATGTGTGGTAAAGTGGCTTTTTTTTATGAAACATTCTTTACTACCCCAACCCAAAAGTCCAAACATGCTGACCAGCAAATGTTTCTTTCTCTGTACCTGCTCTCTGCTGTGCAAATTCACTATTCATTCAAAGCTTTTAGTAGTTCTTACCAAAACAGATCGGTATTAAGGACACCTGTCATTCTTTTTACAATCTCTTTGGCATCCAGTTTCACGTCCAACCAATATATAAATTCACATCCTAGCTGGAAGATGTCAAACTGTGTAGCAGTCATAGTGCAGAACGATTCCTTTTGACATCCAATCACTGGATCATACAAGGTCTATTGTTGCTTTTGCTCCAATCATAGGAAACCATGCTCATCTAGTCCTTTTGGAGTAACCGGGTTCCACTTTGCAGTAGTCTTCATTGTAGAATATCCTGTGAGGCAAAAGCCAAAAGATTGAATCAATGCCAATATTTACAAAAGTTAACTTAGTTGACTAATCATTTACAGTGTTTTATTATTATTATTTTCATTTTTTTGTTGTTGCAGTTTGGCTCAGGCAACAAAAGTACTTGGTTAGGTTTAGAAAAATATCATGTTTGTCTCTGCCATGTGGGTGTAAATAGCTACAGTGGCAATTTACACCCCAGGTGCAAACAGCGCTGTTGGCTGTGGACATCTGGGTGGTTGTGTCCAGGTGTAAACAGCCATGATGGCCATTTCAAACTGGGTACAAATAGCATGTTTTTTATTATTTTTTTCAATTTAAATAGTATGACTAGCACAATACGGTACCTGGTTCTGATCTGCTTTTAGAAGGCTCTGGCGGCTGAACATCTGGGATAGGGAGCCCCCTTCCTTCAACGTCACTCTCCCCTGACGACGTGTGGTCCTCTGCTTTCATGTACAAGGCAGGCCTCTTGTGGTATTTGGCCCGGTAAGTGTCCGTCATACAGTTATCCACAGAAAAGTATGTGGTGGGAAGAACCACATCTGCCAGACCAGGGGAGTCTGTACCGTCATCGTGCCTGGGCTTCGGACTCGGCAACCTCTCATCGCTCTCGCTAGCCGACAGATCGTTCCTGTCCTGGTCCGATGACCCCGACTTGGAGCTGGCGTCCGATGAAAGCCTGTGCTCGGCAGGTGTCTCGATCCACCGACGGAGGGTGGCGTGCGGGTGGGCGGACAAGCCAGTTTTGGGTTCGTTGCGGGGGCTCGACCGCGCTGGCACCTCCGGCGGTTGTGAGTGCACGCCAGATGGGTCAGCATGGCTGCTGCCAAAGGTCTTGGGGGGTAAAGGTGGGGGATAGTTGTGCAAGAAAGGGTCACTGTGGGCAACTGTGCCAGTCTCTTCTTGTTCAGAGAAAGGTCCGGCAAGGTCATCTGAGCTGTTCCACTCAGAGCTGCTGGTCTTTGCTAAGTAAGGAGGCACAGGGCTCACAGGGCTGCCGTCCACATTTTCCTCTTGTTCGCTATTCAGACCATCGTTGCTTTCCAAGATCCCGGGAGTGTATCGGAAGGCTCTTCTTCTATTACAGAGCAAAAACACAAACATCAGGATTTTATTCCTCCCTTTGCCAAATCACTTCTTCTCATGCGGTGTTCTTTTAAAGGGATAGTTTAGATTATTTGATGTGTAGTAGATGCCATACAACAAGCTAAGCAATGAACTGTTGTAGACAGGATCAGTAACAAAAGGTATTTTAGCCATTTCACACAACTCCACATCTAATATTCTCAACTATGCCTTTAAAGATCCTTTTTTTTTTTTTACCTTTGTATTGGCTGCCCAGAGAGGATGTTTATATCTGGTAGATCTGGAGATTTTCTTCCTTCTTCACCTAGACAATAATATATCTTTATGAGCATTTTTACATCACAACACACTAATTTATAAACTCACGGTCATCAACAGCAGATGGTCAAAAAATAGAGCTAGGTAACATCTGTCATGGGTGTCTATTTGAAAACAGCTACAATATATATTTATATTTTTGTGTGTCTCTCTCCAGCAAAGACATGTTATCTAACAGGGGTCACGGTGAGGCCCTTTGCCTGGTGCTGGGAGAGGAAGTATCAAAGCAGCTAGTCTGGCAGAGTGCCCTCAGGCCCCCTGTGTACCACTCTGACTGTCTGATCCAGCCAAAGAACATAGCCCCTCAAAGGGAATTTGGGTTCATATCCAGGCCCTGTTAGCTTTCAGCTAACGGTACTAATGAAACAATAAAGACCCTGAATGAACTCTGGCAGATTTAGAAGTTGGAACATACGAAAACTAATGAAAGCAAGGGAAATTCTTTAAACCTATTAAGGTCAATCGGGCTGTAATGTGATGCCATTTGGAATACGCTGCGATAATTTTTGAGATAATAGCTGATTTCGTCCATTAGATCAGCAAAAGCACTTGTTTAGAAACAGGTCTCTGGGTGGGGGCTGGTGTGGAGCTTAGCCAAGTTAGCAGGGTGGGTGTGATTTACAAGGCCTGAGACAGACAACAGCTGACTAACAGGACAAGAAGAGAGTGAGTGGCTGAGGACCATCTGTGATGTGTCAGCATACCCTCTTTTTTTCCCTGTGCTCTCTCAAAGCATTAGTGGCTAAATCCTTTGTGCTGGCATGCAATTACGCCGGGGTCAGACTCCAGACTCCAGATCCCCTCCACAACACTATTGCGTTTTTAAGCCGCTAAGTCCATGTGGCAATTCACAATTTGATGACGCTGATCTGCAATGTTGGCAAGCAACTGTAACAATATCATTCTCGCAAACAAAAAGGGATGCAGTTTACAATGCTGTCTCCTGAGAAAATCCCCTCGTCTTCATGGTCACATGCGCTGTTGCCAAGAGAAAGCTTGGAGGAGAAAGCAGCTGGATAACAAACACGGCGAGGCGACTGTTACTGTCTCCCACTGTTGAAATCAAAAGGCTTTTCAGCTGTCAAATACTCGCCCTGATCCCATCTGAATTTAAAGTAAATCGATTCTTCAGGTTTGTCTGGCTGATCTCCAGAAAACGTTCATTTCAGCGGAATTTTGGGATCACTGCTGTAGCTGCGAACGCCAGCAAAACAGATGTACTCAAGGTGTCCTGCTGTTTACATGGCCTACTGCACTTGCCTGGGAAACAGCCCATGTACTGTGATTGCAGGGATTAGACTGAGGTACGGTGGCATTTAAGGTGCTATCTAAACTGCACCGAGGGGTGTGCAGTAAAGTTTCCCTGACATTTCCATGTTAACTGGAAAGCATAAAGTCAAGTTGTTGAATAGGATTAAGAAAGTGAAGTTGTCTCACATGCGTTCACGTTCTTTTGCACTTGCTAAACATGTGAGCAGCCATGTTTAAAAGGTGTGTAATATTTAGTGGCATCTAGCAGCAAGCCTGCAGACTGCAAACACTGTACCTCACCCTCCCCTTCCATGCATGTATGAGAACCTACGCTGGCTGCAAAACTCACACGAAATGCAAATGGCCATATCTAGTGCCAGTATTTGATTTGTTCATTCTGGGCTACTGTAGAAACATGGCAGTGGTAGATTAGCAATGAGGGCCAATTGTTATTATACACAACTTAAAACATATTTATGAATATTATATTTCCATTTCTGCCATATTCTGCCAATAGTTCCCAGAAAATCTTACACACTGGACCTTTAAACAATTAAATAGATACGATAAAGTATAAAGATAGTCTGCTCATCTAAATCACTTGCAGACCTGCCTCTAATCCCATTTCATCATAAAGGATCACTCTGAGAAAAGCTCAAGAGAGGCACCTGTTCGGGGAATTCTGTTATCCACTAAAAAGTTGAGGGGAAACAGAGAAGCGATCTGACATTATTTCAATTATTCCAACTGCCAGAGTGTGAAACTCCCAGAGCAAATAGCAAATGTGCCTCCACACAGACCATGAAAGCAAACCCTAACTAGGTTTTGAGAAATTGTACATGCAAAATTTCCTGACAGCCCCTTTGAAGTTTTGTTGATGCGACAAAAAAACAAAAAACTCTACACATTTCAGTTTGGAGGCTGTCAAGCTGAGATTTGTAGTTCTCTGCGTTCTGCTGTCTGGGGTACTTAAAATTCTTCAACATCAATCAGACCCGCGTGCATATTTGCAGCTCAGCTTTTCATTAAGACCTGAACTATGTGGGAAGCAGAAATGAACCCTGGAAAAATGTCAAGTTTTGGCCTGAACTGTGGTAAAGTCATCACATATTCTTAAAAATCATACAGAATAGTCGTTGTTTTAGCAATAGGAACATCAAGCCAGATGCCACAATATAAATATGTCCTAATGCCACGGCGTTAACCCTTTGGTTATCACGTCAGACGCTGGATTGTTGAGTGGCATCAATAAATGGGCTAAGCTGAGCAGCATTACAGCTCTCAACACGCCAACTCATGGGCACACATTGACGGCAGAAGATGTATGCAAACAAACACAATGGAGACAAATCCATTTAGTCGGATAAAGGAGAAAATTCAGCATGATCCACCCCTTTAAATCTTTTTCTGAACTTTGCATCACAAACATTGATTCAGAAAGGGGCACTATCTCAAACAAATGATAATGAAAATGAAATATTTTGGAAAAGTCACTGATAATGACCTGAAATTTGATGTTAATTACGATCCTTTTCTATGATTGCCTGGTGTTGTAACCTGAGAATCAGGGCTAAAAAAAAACACCAGCCATATTGTTAAGGTGGCAGTAGGGACCAGCAGGTGACCAGCAGGTTCTCTGCAAGGCCAGGTCCACCCAAAAACCACCCTCTTAATAATGAGTTTGTGACCCTTCCCTCAGGCTGCAAATTTAGAATACCCCAGTTGAAGTGCAACAGGGCTAAAAACTCCTTTGTCCCCTGTGCAGTAACCCTGCTAAATCTGCACGTGTAATTTGCCTTATTATTGAGTGCTGTGGTTTTTTTTATTGTTTTTATTGTATTCTATATATTATCTATAAAGATGACACTTCTGTTCTTCTTGTCTGTTTGTACTTTGGTTATGTGTACACGTGTTGTTTTCTTAATCTTGAGCCCTGACTGCAGGTCAAGTATTCCAGTTCATACACAGGTTTTTAATAAATAGGTCAATGCCATCCTGTTATATTTTACTGACAGACAGTCTTTTGTCATAATTAATCTAGTCAACTTCCTGGTGTAGACTGGACTGATGATTGCCCCAGGATAACAGTGGCATTAGAATTTAAATGTGTTGTCAGACATTTTGAGATTTTTTAAGGATCTGCGGCCATCCTGATAACTTTGAAGAGGACATGGTCATGTTCAAACTGAGTCATAACAGCCTATTAAGTGTTTTTTATGGTCTCTTCATGACGTCTGCGGGAGACACTGGAGCCGATCTGGACAAATTGAGAAAAGGCAAGATTAACCGTTAAGATGGCAAGTTGAAGAGCGGATTTCTCCTGACAGTCGTGGCCTTTCATGCCGTTATAGACAGGACGTTCTGCTACCATTCTGCTGTAATGAAGCTCAATGAGATGTATTCACAACAAGGACAAAATGTTGTCATTAAGCGACTAAGATGGGCCTCCAACCGGTCATAAGACTGAACGCCTGTGGTCGAAATATCAACTGAAGTCCTCACACTGAGCACCCGCCCACAACTGTGTGCTTTTAGAAAGGATTTTGGACTTTAATGGACTGCTGGAATCTGCTCAGCCTTCTCTGAAACTGCAGCTCAAGCCAGACTACCGCCGCTGAACTCAGCCAAATTGACTTTGGACACATTTACTGCAGCCTGTCAATACAATTTGCAGACGACAGGGCGTAAATATCCAGCCCTGATTTTAAAATAGCCACTGAAAAATAAACCTCAAAAGCCCCCAAGTTTAACAATTAATAATTCAGCATGTAAAGGCATTCAAATTAATCAAGCACTAATTCAAAATACAGACGTGGATGTTTTTCAGACACAAAAAAAATTCTAGTGATTGTGTGTGATGCGTGGACTAAAAGCTGAAATGATTAGTCAATTATTTGATCAGCTGTCAGCTATTAAATCAATCGCCAAGAATTATGAAAATCGAATAATCATTTTGAGTCATTTTTCAGGGCGAAAATATCTAAATTCTCTTTTTTTAAGCTTCTCAAATGCCATTTTTTTCTAGTTTCTTTAGTCTTCTATGAAAGTACACTGAATAGTTTTGGATAGAACAAGACATTTGGGGAAACCATTAAGTGTTTATCTACATTTTGTTACTGTTTTCTGCCATTTTATACACAACAACTAATCTGTTTATCGATAAATGAATTAATAATGAAAATAACCGGTAGTTGCAGCCCGGGTGTAGACACGGTTATATCTCCTTAAAGGCACTAGGGGGCAAAAAGCCTGGGTAAGTAAATAAAAGCATTAATGACTGTATTTCATACACTTGTTTACATGTTTACATATTTATATCAGATAAGGGCTACCCTTAAAAATCATTTCAGGGAAAATCCTTTAGAGAAATATAAAAATATATATCAAGAGAGATTTTACAGCAGTGAATAAGTGTTTCTCTCATTGCCAGGGATTTTTTCACATGAATCACTCTGCATGTGCAGATGCTCACAGCCCAATGACAAGACCAGCATTCGACACTATGCATTTCTGCCTCAGTTTCCCTAACTAAAATCTATTTTTAACTCTGAATAAAACTAGAAGACAGATACAACTGTAGCTGCTGTTTCTCTGCTGTATTTCATGACTCTGTGGGACCTTGAAATAACTGCAGTGCTACAAAATGGCATTTTCACTCGCCTCATGTTTGAATACCACCTTCTGACAGGCCCAGTCATGGCATTTTCTGCCCGGCTGGGCACAGCTGGGTGGCCCCTACAAACTCACTCATCTGCCCCTCTTACTCAGGATTAACTCGGTGTATTCCTGCTGAGGGAATTAGCGAGGCATTTTTCAAGATACTTGTTAATTTAGGAGATATTTTCGCTGTGTATCACAAGCGAGCATGTGCTAAAGATAAAGAATGTGAAGGGTGTCCAGGCGACAAACCCCCTGGAGCTATTCATGTCATCTAATCTCCCTCCATCCTGTCTGGAAGATAAAAATAACCATTATTGCAACTTCGCAACATGACTCATATTTCAGGCTCATCATTTTTATCTTCAATAGAAGTTGTGTCCAAACTGATTCTCCGCCCAGATTTTGTAGCCCCATGGATCTAAAAGTTAGTGTACTGATGCAGGAAGGCATTATTCACTGCATTTAACAGTTAAAGCCCATGACAATCACTACTTTTTCATGATTTCTCTAACGTGTGAAGAAGGACAAATCCAATTCAAAGGGGCCAAGCAAATCCTAACTAACTTTAGGAATCGTATCTTACCTTACCTCAGGTTAGGAAATCCTAAATGCTCAATCCAACATCACTTCTCAACTTTTTATGTCATGGCCAACAACTGACACTACTTTCCCTAAACTTGCAGAGTTAAGAGTTTTTAAACATTGACACACATTGTTTGCAAGCGCTAC
The DNA here is from genome assembly GCF_056507025.1 of Lutjanus erythropterus. Lineage (NCBI taxonomy): Eukaryota > Metazoa > Chordata > Actinopteri > Lutjaniformes > Lutjanidae > Lutjanus > Lutjanus erythropterus. The sequence goes on along the minus strand of NC_139339.1, from coordinate 8,170,233 downwards.
TGTTAGCTTCTGTTAGCGAACACTACTGTTCACTAGCTAGTAAGTTATAGCAACTACTACTGGTGAAAATTAGGCGAGCTTAACAGTTATCCTAAAGTTAAGTTTATTTAGCATTTTGGGAAGTAAGGATGCTCGTGTAATACTTGTTTTCTATCTTAAGTTAGCATATGAACTTTAACTTAGGAAGTGTCCATCTCTAATGGCTTTTTTCCTAAGTCAGGTCCTAACCCTAATTACCATGGTTAACAATCAGTTAAATTAGGATCTGCTAGTTAGGAATTTTATGCAATGCATTCCCAGGATTTTGTTCTGTCAATTCTGTTTAAGGTTTTTCACTTAGCATTGAAAGAGGTAACATAATTCTCAATAAGTCGGTTCTTTACCAGTTTCCTGCTGGGGTTGATGTTTCCTTTAAGCCCATGTACATGTCTCTACGTGCTGCATAACATAAACTTTACTCAGGAAAAAAGGTCAAGGCGAGTCAGGGAGTTACGAGCGCACTCTTATTTCCATACAGTATCCCTTCAATCAGGCTGTGACCTTAACACCACTGATGGAACAATAAATCAAGGAAATTGCTCAGTACTATCTTAATGTTTCAGATCCTTACAACACACGCAAGTCTTTTGGGCAGAGGAAATTTATTTAAAGTCAAGGCCAAGCCTTTGTGAGAGGCTGATACTTTAATTTGTGACTTACTTCCACAATGTAACACATAGAAAATCCATGTTTCTTCTGGATTTACAATTAATACATCTGTTTTAATGAAACATCAGCAAAGTTGCTGGTGTGCAGAAATAAGAAATTATGCCAAGTGTGAGAGAGTTGCTTACCAGTGGAAAATGTAGAGTGCAATATGTCAGCCTTCAAATCATCACTTCTTCTCTGAGGGAAGTTATCCCTAAAATACAAAATAAATTCAATTATTCATGCATTGTGGACCGCCACGAGACATTCCAGAGCTTGATCTTATACCAACCACTTAAAAGCGCTAAGATGGATCTGCCCTGTGAGCAAAAGAGCAGAAATAAACCCTCATGACCTCAGCCTAAATGTGTATTTCTATCATGAATGATTCACCATGGTGTAATCTGATGCTAATTCCTGCAGTATTCCTTTCTTAAATGTGAAGACAGCACATGTGCCAAGACATTTTAATCTGCTTTTTCCCCTTTGTTATGGATGTTTGTGTGTGGTGTGATGATGCATTAAACCTAATGAAAACTCTTAGAAAAAACAATATAATTACAAAACACATTTTCAGTGCCTTCGGGCCTTAACCTATTCCCAAAACATTTCAACTACGGAAGAATTAATAATCAAAAGAGTACGTTACCAAAATGCTGTCAAGAGATAGGTTTGAATAATGCACTCGCGGTTGAGGAAGTCAGCTATCTGCTGGATCTCCCCTCTGAGTACAGGAGTTGTCAGCTAGCTGGGATCATTATCTCCAAACAAGACCTGTACTACAAAGCCAACAAATGACAGCCCAGCATAATAAGGCTGGCGCATCTGTCTTGTGTGCATTTATGTTAAATGGGTCTTGCTATTCTTAGAACAGTTTGTTTGTAATGTTTAATCATTTAAAAATGGCAGCACTTTTGAGACCCAGTTGGGCATGTGATGACAAAGCAGAACTATGCGGCTGGCATCACACAGCAAAAACGTTTTCTGCGCCATACCTTGAGATGCCAAGTAGAGCAACGATTAGTTGATCAATCGATTTGTTGACTCAGGGAAAATTAGTTGTTGGTTTTGTTGTTTCACCCGTAAATCAACAGAGTATGTAGTCACACATACATAAAAATATATTTATCATTCCCCTAACTTATAATCCCTTCATGGAAATGTTAACCCTGTGCATTTTTATAAGCTTCTATCTGTTTTATTCCAGTATTGTAAGACACACTCGAATGGAAGTATCTTAGTCAACTGAGTGGTCTCTGACTAATGATTAGAATCAGCAGTTTAATCAATGGTGAAAACGATCATTAGTTGCAGCCCTATTTCCAAGATTTTGTGGATCTGGATGATAAAAACTCAGACCCAACAGTATATTTTACCTTGTCAGGTGCTGCTCAGGAATGGGCCGCAGGTCCTTCGATGAGAGGTTCTCCACCACAGGTGAGTCGAGGTTTGCTGAGCCATTGCTCAGTCTGTCACTGCTTTCATATCCAGACTCAGTTCTTTGGATCTTCCAGTTGTCATTCCGCACTTTTAGCGTTGCTGAGCCCTTCGACCGGTCCTTGTCACTGTAACCGCCTCGGCTGTCTGAGTCCAACGAGCTCCGGCTACCGCCAGTTTCGTGCCTCTGTTCGTCCTCGTAGATGGTCATTAGGCTCTTGGGCTTGCGTTCCTCTCGGCCTCCCCACGTAAAATCTCTGTCTCTGTCTCGGTCACGAGAGGGCGACTGGCTGCTGGGTCTTCTCCGGGGGCTGTGTTGCCTTCGCTCTTGACTCACTGAATTACCTCCGCCGCCGCCACTTATAACACTGTCCACATTTAGTGCCTCGCGCATGGGCTTCCACGGGCGGCTGGACCTGCTGCGGCCGTTCCCTCCACTACCAGGTCGCTCTCGGGAGTCTTGGCTGCTGTCAGTATCGTATCCGTTGGAGAGGTGGTCTAACCTCCGGCTGCGGTGACCACCGCTGTTACTGGGCACGGTGGGCAACACCTGGACCCTCGAGTGAGAGCGAGGAGGCTCATGTGAGGACCGCCCGCCCAAGTGGGGCGTTCGCTCAGCCCGAGTAGGACCTTTTCCTTGGCTGCTGTACAGTCTACTCTCCAGGTGCTGTTTGAAACCGTTCTCTGGAGGCGAGGCGGAGCGGGAGTAGGTCCTGTCCTGACCTGGATCTGGTTTTAAACAGAGGAAGTTTCGTAAGAGCTCCAACTAGGAAAACAGCAAAATACATTCTGAATCCTTAAATCAGTGATTCAATAACGTGACACTAGTTTAAATTAAATTTTAGCTTTAAAAAATATACTCTAAGTGTTTCAATGTTAAGTTTACACTGATGTTTCTTTTCCTTTTGTAAACACCTTTTATAGTAACAATCTCATGTAATTCTCGCTTTATTGACTTTTAACTCCGTTTACTCTTTTTAAAAACATTCACTTAAACTTTTCTCACCTCCCAACTGTATAAGTGCCAGACAATAATGCAAATATTAATGCTTCAAATTTGGTAGAAATTAAACATCTTTTGTTTAAAGACTCCCGCATACAAGGAAAATATAATTTTATCTGATTTTCTGCTGCACCTAATGCCAAAAGATGTTGTGAACAACGCTGCCAAGACCAAAAATTCCCTTTCACTGACTCCAAGACGCAAAGCTGTGTGAAAGCACAGTGCAGGTTGGGCAGAATGTGAGGGAGGGGCATGATGACAACAGGGTTACTGACATTTCTGTTTGCAGATGACAGGAGGGTGTAAATTACGACCGGCAGGAGTCGATTTTCATCCCTACTGTACGGAGAGGCGAGCCAGCTCACATACAGACATCCATGCAGATACTGATGATAACAGGTAGCGCTTTGGTGTCGGGTGTATTTTTGTGTGCCTACATGCACACGTGTGCCAAATGCAGAAGTGACATGTCTGCACATGATAGTGTGTCACGGATGTGTCTGCTTTTCCAAGGACACTTCCAGCCGTAATAGCCACTGTCAAAATATATGGCCAGACATCCTTCCAGGAAACTAGTTCATTCGTGTCAAACTACACATGCAGCCACACGCCCTTATTTATCTACATGGCAGTGACATTTCTGAACAGCACTCAATTGTCTACAGCGGTTTTGTTTTACAAATACAATAAAAAAGATCATTCTATGATAGCCTTTGTTTATGATTATGTATCTAGTGTGCAAAAAAACTTCTCTAGTCTGTCTGAAATCTACATGGGAGAATAATTTAAACTGGAAATAACAGAAGATCAGTGGGAAAACGCCTTGAAGAATCTACATACAGTATCAATATGCATTAGTCATGGGCTAGTACACTTCAAAGTACCACATCACCTTCATTACTCCAAAGTACACTTGCCAAAATGTTTCCTAATGTAGATTTAGTGTTTGTGACTGATAAATGCAGCTCCTTGTGCAAATGTTCTGGCTCTGTGCTAAACTACATAACTACTGGAAATCTATTTTCCAAACTCTATCTGATGCTTTTGGGCCGATGCTCCCTTGATTGCCATATTTGGTGTCTTAGGAGAGGGCTATTAGCACGCAGGCTAATGCTCCAAAACTGGAAAAACACCACAGCCTCCCAGTTATATTTAACCATTAAAAAAGTGAAACAGCACTTGAAACTAAACAAACTCTCCGCATATGTAGCTTTCAGGCTGTCTGTCATTTTTTGTTTGGATACTTTCTGCAGAACTGACTGATGGACTTATAAACACAATTAAAAAAAAAAGGTAACTATTAAATTTTGCATGGATAATGTTGTGTTAAAGTGGAAATAAATGCTCAAAAAGTTGTTTCCTCAATGAAAGCAAAACTTATATTATGAGAATCATCATTTAAATTATTATTAGGCTGCATGCCTTGTATTGGAGGAAATTGATTTATGATCACGTCATGTTTGAGGGTACAAAAAGTGAATTTAATACAACATATAACTGTCAGTCCTTGGAAATAAGTCCACAAGAGATGGAGCCCCTATTGCTTTGGAATTTGCTGACCGTGTTCCAGAGTTAAATCACTTTGAACATTAGCCTCTACGTTTCTGCTCGTATATATACGTGTTGTGGAGTTTCTGCGGCCTGCTCGGTGCTGTCCATTGTACACAAGGCTGTGGATCATTTTGGAAGAACGGTAACACATCCCCATCAATACAGTCAGACAGTCCATTATAAGCAGCAAACGTGCTTAAGCTCTTCCTAAGTATTTTATTTTTTTCTTTCTGGAGAACACTTCTTAGCGAAGTGCTATCCCGGGCCGTGGCTGTGCTGCGGTAAATTCTTAGTGCTTACAGCAACTGTAGTGTCACCTCCAGCCTCAACATTCATCACCACACCAGCCTCCTTTAGCCTGCTGCATTCAATCATAACGGGACGCGAGCTCGCTGTGAACACAGGCTGTTGATGTGGTGGATTTGGGAGCATGTTACAATTCTTCATAATCCCTTCACTGATACTTAATTGAAGGCAGCGATGCACTAAAAGAGTATTAAAAGGAGCAGACCAATCGGGCTACTGATAAGAACTGACACACTCAATTTGTGAAGTACAAATGAGAAAAAAAGTGGCAGGACTACAGATTTTTGGAGTTAAATGCACCCTCTAATTAAATTACCCAGTATTTATTTATCACCATTCTGTTAGATCTGCTCAGTTCACAGTGCATGTTTGTTTGTAAATGTTCCTGTCGACCACAGAGAGGGGAACCAATGGCTCTGAATATGAGAGAGTGGGATGAAGGCAGGCTCCAACAGACGTCAGCACTTAATCCCCTTTCTGACACATTGCTCCCGAACCGACGGTTACATAAGGGCTGGGTGGGAGTGAAAGGCTAGCCTTTTGTGTCTTAAAGCTTGTGTGTTCATGTGTCGCACTACATCTATACATCCACAAGTGCTATCTATCCGCGACCCACCTCTGTAGCGTGACTCCGGCCTCCGCTGGCCGCTCCTGTCAGGCTCCCTTCTGGCTGGATGCATCCCACGCACCTCTCCCGCTCTCTGGGCAGCTTCTCGAGAAATGTCCCTGAAGCGGCTCTTGGGATCGCTGGCGCCAATTTTCACTTGAAAACAAAAGAGATGTCAGGTGTTACAGAGTCCTACACCTTTTCCAAAGTCAAATTCAAGCACTTTTAAAGCTGCGTTTTAAGTCTTTTCCAGCACCTTACACCTCAGGTAAATGACACATTTATGTATACATATATAGATACAGGTTAAATCAGATGCTATTGTGCTTTACCACATGAATTTGACTCTATTCTGATTGGTCAATATGTCATTCTATGGGACCACTGCTATGAGTAACAGACCATTGTTATGGATACAGTTCTGATTATAGACTCTAAAGGAGCAATAAAATGATTTTTAAATGAATATTTTGTGTCAAATTACTAATCTTGTTAAGTAAGTAGCAGTGTAAGAAGCAGGATAATGTACAGTGGGTGGGTCATTATTGTGAAATAACACCCCTCCCGGGTGATTCAAGTCCTGCACCACCCTGTCTGGGAGTTTGTTTTTTCCACAACAATGACCTGCACACTGTACATTATCCTTACAACCAAAACGATGATTTATGATATCATTCTACAAAAGAGTGGAAAATTAAAGGACACTACAACAAAGACTTGGCATCCTATAAAACCTGGCTGAGCCGATATAAAACAATCACTAGACAAACAACTTCAATTCAAATAAAATCTTTACTTTACTTTTGTGTAATGTTAGCCTAATGGAAAATTTGTTACTATAGCTCACTGTGAAAGCAAAAGTAATGCATGTACGGTTTCAAGCAGTTTCAAGCACTTTATCCACAATCCAAGCATATTCCAAACCTTGAAAACACTGCGTTAAAATTCAAGAGTTTAAAGAAAAAGCAAAAAGCCTCCCGCACGCTGTCTTCTGCATTTGCAAATCTAAGATTATTATGAACGTTGTGGTGCAATGTGCATCCAGTGATCTAGTTGGAGGCAAGGAAGAACTACAGGCTATCTGAGCTTCTAGTCTCCGCCGTTCATGTCATGTAACACTATGTTTAGTCCAGCTACGTAACAGCTAACAGCTAGGGTGGTTATAACATGACAACAAGGGCATGGGAGTCACAAGCTCGCACGCAATGCATCCTTGTACATGTAGGCATCACAGTGGAAACTACATTTGTCAATGTAGCACCCACTGAGGAATTTATTGCTTCAAATTGACTATATTTCCATGCATCCACATGAAAAGTGTACAAATCCTGAAAAGCGATATGCAAATAACTTTTTTTCCCCCAATCTTAGCTGAACCGCTGCTGAATCAAGTGGGTATTTCCACCACTGCACCACACAATTAAAAGTATTTTTATCACAGTGCATACATATAGATATCTATTGTCACTACATCCTTTTCCTTGTCACTGTTTTCCAACTCGAGCACCCCCCCCAGGGCACTGAGCAGCAGTCGCCGAGTGTGTAGACCAAGGTTAACTTTACAGCACGTCATTGTGCCGATGTATACGGTCGATTTTCTGCTCCATGAGGGGAAAAGCAACAGGGCGGAAACACGGCCGCGCAGAGAAGCTTCTCTGCCCCGTCTCTGGCAGATATTCACTTTGAGACGCAGTGATTGGTCACGGCAGTGGAAAACACGGTCACACTGTGGTTCTGTTAGCCGTCAGAGATTTCAACAGGAATCACAGCAGAGAGAACATGTTGTTTCAAAAAACACCAGGTGTTTTTTAAGACTTTATCTTTGGGACTCCATATAAACTCAATATTATGGTCTTGACCGTTACTTCAGGGGTCCTACAGGTTTCTGCAAGTTAAATTGTATCATACATGATGCCTCTGTGACCTTCATAACTTTAAACAGCCACATAATAAACAATTGGATGTACCATTTTATCAGTTTTGTCTGTTCCCAACATTTTTGTTTCTTTGTCTTTCCAGTAAGGCCATTTGCTTCTCCAAAATTTACACTCCTCTCCTCACTTGCACTTAAGTACGTGCTGAATTGGCAGCTCTTTGCGACCTCTCTCCTCAACAAGGGTCCCTAATCCCTTCTGTATTAGTAACATGGTGAGATTTAGTTTTACAGCAAACACATTTAATTATCTCTTCCGCCTCTGCTTCTATTCGTCACCACTCTCTGTGGACACAAATATTTAGAAATGAAGAAGTATTTCGAGGCTAAAAACTACAACCGCCACACAATGTGACTCATTTCTCCTATTCATCATTGCAAAACAGTACTTCAACAAGCACATACTGTGTGTTTAAACCATGGTTTTGTTTAGACTGATGCTTTTTGTCACATTAGAAGAATTTTCTTTAAAACACTCTTGAATTTGCAGTGGAAACGAGTAAAAATATCTTGTTAAAATGGAAAACTTCGTGTTTTCCTCCACATCTTCATTCTAAACATTTGGGGTCCTTTCATATTTTCTTTCTTACCTGGTCCTCGTCCTCCACTAGTCTGCGCGCTGCCCCTGCTCAAGGTCGAAGGGGTCTTCTTCTTGAAAGATTCTTGACCCAACAGAGCGCTCAGATTCTCCCTGGTGAGATCCAGCTTCTTGGGGGCTAAAACTGGAGACTCAAAGCCTGCAAAGGGGAAAAGAGGAAACATTTTCAAGCTATGCCATGTATGCATCATTGTCTTTCTCCTGCAAAACCGGTTTATATGATAAAACATTATATAAACACACAAACTGCACCTGAAGCTAAGAAACGGAATTTAAATTACAAAATCCACACAACGTCCTCCTTGGTTTTTGTAGGATGATCCAGTTTGGTCCAGCGCCCTGTCAGCTCTGATGGGCAGTGAGCGGCTGCCACAGCCTGGACCTGGGGCACGGCCAGCATGGAGAGTTGGAGGAGGATCTTTAAAGGGGATAAAAACCTCCCCAACCAAACAAATCCAGGGATATATAATCCAAACGGCAGAGATGTTCAGCTGTTGTCCTCAACAAATTTTCATTACTGCCTGCAAAGGCAGCTATCTGGGATTTTACACGTCCTATAAAGAGTTTTTTGTTTGCTGGCGTTTCTGTCAATTTGATTTCCATTTAAAGTGATTTGTGAAGAAGGGAATTTTTATTTACACTTAATTAATTGTGTCCTGAGGGAGTGGAAGCATTCCTTGAACAAAAAAAAACAGCACTGCAAGAGCTTGACTTCAAAAGGAATAGCTTGGATTATTTGAAGTGGGGTTGTATGAGGTACTTATCCATAGTGAGTGAAAGCTAAAATAGATGGCAGCTTTGGAGAGGCAGCAAGAGCACTGATGTATGAAGCTTATCAATGAACTGCTATGGAAACAAACAGCAACAGCACACAGATGTTAGCCACCTCATAAAAGGCCCATCTCATTAAAAAAAAAGCAAAAAAAAGAAGCTTTTCTTTGCCATCAGACAGACCGATCTGATGGGAAACTGCTGTAACAGAAGCCAAATATTGCTCTCTACAAACCAAACATAACATAACATGGGAGTTCCTGTCTACCACTGCCTTAATCCTTGATTGGTTAGTTAGTTTGTGTTTCTGTGTGTCTCTGGTGAATCTAAAATAACCTTTTAAAACACTGAAGTCAGCTTCCAGGCAGGTTTCCCTCTTTGCTTCTTCAAACCGCAGGGATGTCAACCGTCACCTACTGTAGGCAATACACTGACCGCAAAACTACCTCATACAGCCCCACATCAAATAATCCAAACTATCCCTTTAAGTCAAAAACATCACGGCTTTCCAAACTTCCATCGACATTGGTTCTTAGCCAAACATTTAACTCCAGCAGGGTGTGCAGAGGCAAAAAGGTCAAAAGAAAAAAAATAAGTCTCACTTCAGCCAAACAAAATCTGAAATTCCAGAAACATCTGCCTCACTCTGGTGTTGCCACAATCAGCAGCTGCCAAAACTTTCTTCGGTTTTTCTTACATTCCCTCCACATCCTGCACTACTTCCTACGACTACACAGACTGAAAAAAGAAGTTAATGCACACATCAGCTTCAATTTTATAAGTGTTTTACAGCGTGGCATTAGAATCCAACAGGTCACTTGGGATGGGATTATGGTTAGTGGATGCAAAGAAAAACACATAACACTCAGCAGCACTAATAACCAAGATAATTGCATCTCAAGGGAATATGATGCTTTTATTTCAGAGGGACACTAAATCAATTAAACACCTCATCTTACCAGATATAATATAGCTATGCTGCCAACAGAATGTCTATAGTAGATGCGGTTTCTCTTCATTTTTCATAAAAATGTGTTAACTTTTAAGCAATTCATGTTGGATCATACCTTGCACTTCTCCATTGACAGGGGCCTTGTGTTGAGACTGGCCGCTGTTTTGTCTTGAGGCATCTTCTGCGGTGATGGCGCTGCCATCGGGGTTGGAGTAAAAGAGGAGGAGAGGCTGGAAGTGATCTTTGATACATTTGCTGACCACATCTTTCCACCTGGAGCTGATCTACAGCAAAAGACAAAGAGAAGCCGGTCAGTGCACAAGTACGTGCAGATATGAATTCACAACAGGAAACAGTGAAATGAAATAAAGTGAAAATAGTATCTATATATTTTAATGGGGATCAGTTCATCTGAGGATGTAAAAGATGCCTGATGTTGAACATAACTGGATAATTTGCTTTCTTGTCTCCATCTGTATAAAAAAAAATTTTAGTTGTAGAACTCTGATCTGATATGAAGCCTTTAAACTCATTACGAACTTTAAGACTTTCCACTAATACCCGGCTCGAGTGGCAGCACCAAATTAACCCAACAGAAAATTATCTGTCAGCCTTCATCAGTTGCATTGGCAACTCAAAAAACAAAACCTCGACTTTACCGTCGAGAGTCTAATTTGTGAATGAATCTAACAGACTGAGGCCAAATCGCACAATCACATTAGCTAAGCTGTGTAAGGTGCATGTCTCGCCACAAAGGCACCACAAAGGCAGGCTGCCGGCTAACAGATGCTTGTGTGCTCCTTAATTAAGCAAATGACGGTGGAGGAGGGGGGTAGGAGGAGAGATAGAAAGATGAGGTAAGGGAAAACGAATACAAAGCAGAACAAAGGATACACAACAGAAGGAATGTTGCAGAGACGGATGAGGCGGATATGGGTTTTCATGCTCTAAAGAAAATATTTGCTAAATTTGGAAGCCAAAACTCGACTGTATTTATGTGTTTCACTGATGCACCCAAGGCCTTAGACAGGTGGCATTGTCTCCTACCTTGTTCAAAGTGTATATGGATGATTAACAAAACAATTGAATGAGTATAACACAAGCTGTTTAGCAGTAATTTCTAATCCATACAGTCCTGGGCTGTAGCAGTTATTGAGGATGTGCTCACAGTACAACAACGATTACATTATTAAATCTATTGCCAAAAAGAGGAATGTCATGATGGTCAAGTAGAGAGGATAGATTATTCTTTTCCTCTCATGGCATGCAAGAAAATAAAATACAACTATCATCATTAAAATTATCAGTGAGATATTTACAGACAGTCTTGTTAACTGTATACTCAGGCCAGTATGTTGCTGCACAAGTGCAGTGTGTGTTCTGACAGTGTAAAATGCTCATCATTTAAGAGCTTTTTGCACACACACAGACATATATGCAGCTCATCTTTGGTGGGTAGTATGTGGAGGCTAACAGTGGTTTACAAAGATGCAGTGAGGTTGTTGCTTCAATTGTTTGTGTCCTCTGGTGTTCGTACATATGGGGCACAATTCTTTATGTCACTTGGATAAGTTAGAGAACAGCATCATATAGGGGTTTTCCATTGTCACTTAAGGCTGTGCTGAGTCAACCCATGCAGCGCTGATTTGCCGAGTCACACCCGAGATGAATCATTCCAGAGTAGGGCTACAACGCGCCTGACCCACCCCCAAGCTAGCTGCGTTGATGTCTCAGCAGCTATGGCCAACACATCACAACTCTCCTACCACCCCTGAAACAAGCATGTTGTGAGGCACAACTCATGTCTGTGCAGGAAAGCAGATATAAAAGCGTTTTTAAAAGTCTCTGTATTCAGCTCTCAGCCTCCAAGTGAATCTCTGCTGTTTGAAGTTTTGTTTTCCTCCTACGTCACTGTTTTCACTTTCAGGTATCTGCTTTCCTTTACTGTTTCACGTCCCTTTCATCTGATAGGAGTCATGCTAAGTCACTGCTGATGAAAACCCAACATTTCTTGATTTTACTGCTTTGTAATAACAACTTTTAAATGATAAAATAACAGGCAAAGAATTTTCAGGAAATTAAATGTTCATCCGCCATTTTTTCAGCTGCTCAACTCAAGACAAGTGAGTCATTAGTTAAAAGACCTGTCTTCAAGCGCGTAGCCCTGTTGTACAAGGAGATACAAATCACTGCCGGGCTACACCGATGAGCCAAGTCAAACTGAGTCAGGCAAAGCCTGCACATGTGCATGGAAAATAGACTGTGGAGGCTTTAATTAGCCCTAGAAAGTGTTTCTCTCCTGGCTTAGAAAACAATAGCTAGATAACCTACATATGAACTGTTTAAATAGAATGATGAAATGCTATGGTTTTATCTTGTTTGATTAATTTTCTTTTTTTTTTTGCTATGGATCCTCTTGTGCATCTGAAATGAAGTTTGAATTTAATGTATATAATTTTATGAAAAACTGAAGAGATTGTGAAATATTAAAGACTATATTCAAACAACAGGAAGACAAGAACAACGTCCAGGGTCTGCTTTCTTTATGTATACAACTAGAAGCAAAGCTCAATGCTTAAAGGTATTTTATGCTAACGCCATGAGGCTTGCAAAGATCTTTGCACCTACTTGTCTGTTTTATTGGCTACATAAACTAAATGGAGCTGTGCCACTACCTACCATTGTGTCCAGTTATATTGCCAGTGACAAGAAAATAAATTTGCACCTCCCAGGATAATTCCCAACAGCCATGGTAAGAATGTGAGGACTGTAATTCACTACTGTAAACAAGACATTTTTGTTACTATTTGCACGTAACTATATTTTATCTGGATTTCATTCACCTCAATAAAAAACAAAGCCCATCTTCTGTACTGGCAAAGCAGCGATCAGGCTGCACTACAGCAGTCATTTAGCAGCTGGGACTTGGGGAGTCACTGAAATGCTGGCAAGTTTCGACCCAGGTATGGACTTGGCAGGCGCCGCTGAGCGCTGTAGCTGCTCCATCTCAGCCAGGGAGAGGAGAGGAGGGGAGGGGAGAGGAGGAGAGAGGAGAGGAGAGGAGAGGAGGGGAGGGGGCTGCACACACAGCACAAGCTGCTGATGGATTGACACAGAGCCAGCCAGCCGCTGCACCACAGTCCCAGAGAAAACTGTGAGGATGTGAGACAAAAGGCACGCTCACGTGTGCACACCATGAAGATAAATCCAATATTTAGAAAAAAAAGAAAGGACAAAAGAGAGGACAGCCTATATACTGTATACGCTCACATACACACAAGCACCAGCGTGGAAAAAACACACAGACACACAAATAAAACCTCTGATTCTCATGCACAGACAGCGAACACGCCTACACAAAGCAACTCAGCGCTCTCACTGACCCTTCAACTTTAACCAGTGAAGGGATCCGTAAAATAATCTTTACTGGTTAAGCTCCACTTCACTACTGCAGTACTTTGTGATGACAGAGTTGGGGAACTGCAGTAGAAATGTAGGTGGGGGTTCGCTGACTCTTCAGTGCCATAAAGGCTCATCAACCCACAGGCTCATGAAGGGCAATCGATGTGGCCCTTATTGGCCGATAAAGACACTTGGTGATGGAGATAAGAGGCTGAACAGTGCTACTCTGATGCTACTTTTAAAATGGAGACTGTATTTTACAGGGCTGCAACTTGCGCTTATTTTTATTGTCAATTAATCTGCTGATTATTTTCGTGATCTGATTTATTGCTTAGTCTATAAAATGTCAAAAAATGCCTTTTTGATTTGTCATTTGTTTAAGGACTCTTGTAATCTGAATTTTTTGTGCATTTTTTAATTTTACCTTTATTTTTCTTTATTTTTGATGTATTGTCTTCTTGTTTTTGTCTTTGTTTTTATAATGGTGAAAATAATCAATAAGTGCAACAACAACACTCATTATAATTTCCCAGAGCAAAGTGACATCTTCAGATTCTTCTTCTGTCCAACCAACAGTCCAAAGCCCAAAAACTTTTCATTAACTGTCATAAATGACAAAGAAATTAGCAAATTATTACACTCAAGAAGCTGGAACAAGCATTTGATTGATTTTTTTGCTTGAAAATTAACTGAAACATTTATGTCAATAAAAAGCCTGTTGTAGCTTTAATGTTTTATCAACTGAAAAAAATCATATTTTTATGAATAGAAATGTCAAAAGTAATAATAATAACCTGATGCTCAGACTGTCAACACTATTAAAACACGTTTATACACAAAAAGTTGTCCTTTTTTGCTACAAGATGCAGTATAACAAGTCGGATAAATACTGGATCAATATATTCCTATGTAAATGACTATAAAAAACATGAATACACAGTTTTTCGTGTGTGTTGTAATAACTCTGTCAACATTTCCCAAACTCATGGTTGGGACCCAAAATGGGTCATGGACCTAGGGTGTTTTTTTTTTTTGTTTTTTTTTGGTTGCCGATTGTCAGAGTAAAATGTACACTGCTTTTCCTCACACAGTGACAAGCAACATGGAATAAGAGACAGAAAGCAGCTCTCAGCAATGTCAACACAGGGTACAAGAATTTTAAAACACAGTAGCAAAGTACAGCTGACAGCCGGGGTCAAGAAATGGAACAGCCACCTCACTAATGGTCAAAACTATAAACCAGCATAAAAATGACAATTAGGCTGCCAAAATGACGCTGCATAAAAGTAAACGTCGCATTTTGGAACACAAAACAGCTAACAGGCTACTAAGTCCAGGCATGATGGGAAATGTGGGCCATCACAACAATATTTTAGTACCGTGCCTCGTTTTGATCCGCTTCAGTTTGCCCTGTTTAAAGTCACCACATCATACTGTTAATAAAAACTCAACACTTCCTATATCTGTTCACAGATTAAAAGCTTTTCAGTGGAAGAAGCAAGTTTGTGATGCAGTGGAGAGAAACTTCACATTTCACTGAGCAAATCTGATACTGATATTGATATGTTTCTGTGATGTACTTTCACAATGATACACGATCATGATCCGTTTATAAATGTAACTGTCATTCATTTCTAGGTTTGGGTCCTGGGTCTGAAAAAGTTTCATAATCATTGTGTTGCTGTGTTTACATTCCTAATTATTTTGACGATTTGTCATGTCCGGAAAAGGTGGAAAAAACAGTGTGTCCCATAGTCCCACCTCCAAAAATATTTAAAGAAGCTTGAGCCAGCAAATGTTTGCCTTTCTTGTTTGTTACTTTCTGTCTATCAACTGAATTACTTAATTGATTTGAGCACGAGGGCACCACGTCTCACCTCTTTCACCGTGGCGTCATCAAAGAAGACCCATTTGGAGGACTTTGTGTGGTAGGCGAAGGCACAGTAGTGGCGGCTGGAGTAGCAGATCATCCCCACAAGTTGCAGCTCCCCCTTTTTGGCGTGCTCATCTGTCACCCTGTAGAAGAGCTGTGTCCACACACACACACACACACACACACACATATAAATATACTGTATATACCGATTACTCATCAACAACATTGCCACAGTAAGTGGGCTGGCAAGTGAGTGATGTTGATAGCCGGTGGAATCAGTTACTCCATCTGTTTATAGATTAAGGTCTGAGGGAATGAACTGGCATTGATCTGACAATCAGTACAAATAAGGGGCTGGTTTAAATCAGTGGCGCCACAGCAGCACTTGATATCTGGACTAATCCTACGGTGGCCCACAGTCTCATTAATGATGGCCTTAATACTAATATACAGTGGTGTTTTCTCATTTTATTCCTTTCATAAATAATGCAGAAATATGAGCAAGGGAAAAAAACATGAATTAAAACTATTAAAGCGATCATTTGGATTATTTAAAATGGGGTTGTATGAGGTTCTTCAGCTTCAGTAGATGCTGTTATATAAGCCAAATATCCCTCTCTCCAAACAAACCAAACTCCATACGCGAAAGCAGTAATTTTACCTTGCAGGACACAAGAGCTGCTGGTCTGCTGCTGCCTCCATCTGTTTGTTTGTTTTTTGTTGCTGTGTGACTTCGGTGTTTTAAAAGGATGGTTCGGATTCACCAAAGTCAGATAATAACATAAACAAACTAAGAGCTTGAAGCAGCGGTAGACTACTAGACAACTCCTGTGTTCTTTGAGGTAAAATGACTGATTTTGTCTGTGGAGATTGGTTGGTTTGAA
The DNA here is from genome assembly GCF_056507025.1 of Lutjanus erythropterus. NCBI lineage: Eukaryota > Metazoa > Chordata > Actinopteri > Lutjaniformes > Lutjanidae > Lutjanus > Lutjanus erythropterus. The sequence goes on along the minus strand of NC_139339.1, from coordinate 8,154,226 downwards.
AACGGCAATATCTGGCAGTTTCTCGTCAGACAAAGATGCCTGACGGCAACATGAAGCAGTGAAAACATAGTGTACACTAGTTCATCTTTTTTAAAGTGGCTCAAATACATTTTGTTGCTGACCCTGTCCTTAACTTTCATGTTTGTACTCCTCTCTGCTTCTCCAAACTAATCCAAACTATCCCTTTAAAGTTAAAAAGGGTACAGAATTTAGCAGACATATTGAGACAGCGTTGGTGAGACTGTCACTTGTTTCTGCTCCCTCTCGTGTTTCCTGCACAGCCGGCTCTCTGTCTCGGTTTCACTCTCTCAAACAACAGATTTCAAAGCTAACGAAAGGGGTGGCGGAGAGCTCCCTTTAACACCCAGTAAAGTCACATGAAATGCTCCCTAATGAATCAAGGCTTTTGTGGCACACCAGTGGGAGGGGAGCGGGGTCGGACAAATTCTTCTGATGGTATGCTTTGGAAACGCGCGAGAGGGAGCTGTCAAATGAAGGGTTTGAACTCTTCGATAAAGAAGTTATGTAATGTGTAGAGCATACGAGCATTGCCCTGATCTGAAATACACTGATTGATTTTTTTTTTTGCTTGTGAAGCGCATCCAACACAGCGGTCTGATCTGAACAGGCTACTGAGGAATATTAAGGAGGTCATCATGTGCCAATATTTCACATACATATTTCATGTGAACACTGCAGATAACCTCACCATATAGATGTGCGAGAAGATCTGACTTTATGGACAGGAAAGGAGCAAAGTGTACCCACGTTTCTGCATACTTACAATCAAGAATGTGTGAACATAAACACTGCAACAAAAGCACGTTTTCTCCCCGGTCTCGGTGACGTCTATGCAGCCCACATGTTCCCTCAGACAGGCATGCACACACACAGGCTCAGGAAAACACACAGATGAGGGGAGGGGCTTTCTGACAAGCTGACCAAGGCCAGCAGGGGCTTTTTGATCAGTGGCGCGGGCCAACTGGGCATTGGGCGTTGACTGCTTACGCAACGGGCCCGACTTACAGAGAAATAAATCCCCACTTTATTTCCCACATATGTTCGATTGCACCAAAATAAACTGACCCCCCCCCAAAAAAAAAAAACTAAATGGCAGCTGTGTGAATTAACAAATTCCAAAATGATACTGAAATAACTGGACCATGTCTGGAGAGAGTTACTTAATTTCCTCATTGGAAAAGTTTAATTAAATGTTCTGGCACATTCATGCACAGCTTGCAAATTTTGACTTAAAACATTATTTCAGATACCTTAAAGTGATAGATCGGATTATTTGAAGTAAAGTTGCATAAGGCACTTCCTCATAGTTGGGTGAATTTCCTACATCCTACGTCTGTGAGCCAGGGTCAGCAGCAAAACATAATTTAACAACCTACAAAAATTCATCAGTTTAAGTGTACACTATATTTAGAATATTTTCACCACTTTACCTTCCTGTCAGACAGCCTTTTCTGATGGGAAACTGCTGTTATATAAGCCAAATGTCTCTCTCTCTCGCTTTTTTTTTTTTTTTTAAATCACTGAAGCACTGAAGTCACAAAATAACACAAACTAACAGATCAAGGCAACAGAAGATCAGCAACTCCCATGTTCTGCATGGAAAAATTACTGGTTTTCCTTAAAAAGTCTGGCTGGATTGGAGACAGAGCGATATTTCGCTTATATAACAATAATTTCATGTCGAAGGAAGTCACTCTGCTGATTTTCACATTGGACTACAGGCCACAAAATATGAACGGAGGAGGAGGAAAAAAAGACCTACAAAGTGTAAAATGTCCATAAAATGTTGACTCACCGCAGAAAGACTGAGTTGATGCCCCAGCGATCGGATTACATCCTCTGTGAGGTCTGACTGGTCAGAGTCCCAGACGAAGCCTATGGTAACGATCTCAGGGGAGTTCATGAGGACCCGTCTGATCCTAATCCTCTGCCCACAGTTGCTCTGGAAAAAAAGAAAAAAAAAACACAGAAAAAGACTAGTTTTACCAGGGACACTCCAAAACTAATGTCAGGACACTGGACCATTTGTTTCACATTAGTTATCACACACTTAACAGATTAGGTTACACCAACAAAGATTAATTTAATTGAGGATAATCAGATTTTAGCGAAACCTGGTTCAAAATGAGTTAATCCAGATTTAAAATTAGGCAGAGCTCTGCTGCACAGTTAAAAATGAATCTCCATTTAGTAAATCCAAGTTTTGTACCCAAATTAAAACAAATAAATAAGTAAAAACATAATAAATTTGAGTGCTATTCCTTAACAAAATGTTACACTCTTTGCCAAAAACCTAACTAAAAAGTTAACAAAATGTGACACGACTTTTTAGTTAGCTAAAACAAAATTTAAACGTATTGTTTGCTAGCCAACTTAAGTTAGTTAGCCTCCTCATGACAGCACAGCAGAGAAGCTCTAATTTCACCTCCTTCAGGAAACTTTATTATTCAGCAAAGTCCATTTCTTAAGGCAGCTATTTTAAAAGTTAAAGTGCAAGTATAAATTTAATAATGGAATAAAATATTAAAGTGAGGTTTAAATTAAATCTTTCTTAATTTAAAGCTAGTTTTCTACAACATAATTTAAAGATAAACCATTATTTAATTGGGTTTAAATCTCAATCTTTACTGGTGTTACCCAGCCATATTGCGTTTACTAAAAAACTTTGTATAGGTCACTTACTGGACAGTTTCGGAGGTCCCCTATTGTACTTGCTGCTTGTAACAGTTCCCCAAATGACTCGTGTCTGCGCTGAAGCATCTGTTGACTGAAAAAGAAGAGGCGCGTTGTCAGCAAGAACGAACAAGAGAGCAACAGAAAAGAAGAACAACTTAGAATTAAGTATGTAAAGAGGGAAAAAAAAGTTCTATATGAAATGTCAGCTTAAAAGTCAAGTTATGGCTTCGTGAGAAAAGGGCAGGGAGCGACATGAAAAGCGAAAACAGAGCGGAGCGGGACAGATATACTGCCAATGTCTTACCAGAGTGCGGTGGTGGAGACATAATGCACCAGCTCTGTAAACGGCAGCGGGTCAGAGGACGCCCCACAGCTACGGCACACAGACTGCAGAGAGACAGACAGTCGGACACCAAGAGGGTGACAAAACACACACACAAAAAAAAGGTTACAAAAAACGAGATACACAGGTGTCATTTCAACACGGATTTCTGCTGTCGAGGACTAATTATCAAGTCAGCATGTCATTTTCCAAACAAAGGATATCATAAATAGTGACAGTAAAAAAAAATAAATAAAACCCACTTTCCTTGTGAATAGTTACGAACACTGTCGTATCCTTTTAAGTCACCAAGTCAAGTGACTGACAGTATGAGGCATCCAGTTTAATTCGTGAAGTTATCAATCTCCCTCTGACCGAGGCAATCCTCATTTAAGGCCTTGATAATATTTGCTGGATTGGGTGCCCTCAAGTCGAGGTGGAACAAAATCCACTGACTGTGCCCCTAAGGGATTTAGTCCAAAGGCGCATTATCTGTTTGATTCCGAGATAGGACTGGTTTGGGACAGGGACAGAGTCAGTGATGGGCAACACAGCCACAGGGAAGGAAGGGTGGTGTCTGTGTGTGTTTGTTTGTGTGTGTGTGTGTGTGTGTGTGTGTATATGTGTGTGTGTGTGTGTGTGTGTGTGTGTGTGTGTGTGTGTGTGTGTGTGTGTGTGTGTGTGTTGGAATTTATGTGTACACCATCTGTGATTTATCTGGTGCTGCCGCTGCTGCTGCACTGTGGAATCTGACCAGAAACACCCTCCTTATTCCACTGGGGCGACCCGGTATCAAAACATGACGGATTGGATTTCTACTGTCTCAGACAGTGATTCATGTACCTGTCTGTGTGCGCGCGTGCTGCTTAATCCTAACGCTGGCTAGTCCACACATTAGAGGCCGTGCAAACAAAACACTGTATGAACTACAGGAAGGCGCAATAAAAGTTTAATTAACAAAGCACACAGCTTTTAATTCTCAGATGGATAAAGGATATAAGGACGTGTTCGTGAAGGTCTGGACACCTTGTCTGATTCACTTTGATTATCTAACCATTGTAACAAACTGTATTTCTTGCACAAATGTTGCATTGTTTGTTAGCTTGTTGAAAAGCAAAAAAAAGAACATGTTATGTTCTTTTAAGTTTTTTTTTTTTAAAGAAAAGTTATATTGTTTGCTGACTAGCTAAAAAGATTTTTAATTAGTTGCATTTTTTGTTAGAGAACTAGCTAAAAAAAGGTTATATTGTTTGCTAGCAAACTAAAAAGTTGACAAAACATTGCTTTGTTTGTTTGCTAGCTAAAACTCTATTTTAAATTGCATGGTTTGCTACCTAGCTAAAACATTAGTTAGCCTAGTTAGCCTCCTCATAATGGTGCAGCAGAGAAGCTGAGAGTGTTGAGTTATGTCTGACTTTCCTTATTTCATTTATTCAACATCTGTTTGTCTTTGATTTTGCTGTCTATAACTTGTTGTTTTTCTACACTATCATCTAATTTATCTGTTTTGAGAGTGTGAGGAGGGGAGGGAGGGAGTGGGGGGGGGGTAACTTTGTAGAATTACTCAATGTGTCATTTGTACACATGTTCAAACCGAAAATGTCAATTAACAGATCGGTTAAAAAAACACAACTATAATTAACACCTCTTCTTCAAAGCAAAACTGAGTATCAGTCCAAATTAACACATATCTAACACCACTTTTTTTAAAGATTGGTGCAGCAGCAAAAAAAACAAATAAAAATCTCTGAAGTAAAATGACATAATAGTTTCTAACCCCTCCACTGACCTGCTCATAAAGTGACATAGCAAACTTCTGATGCGTGATGCAGGACTTTGAAGTGCAGGCGTCCGTCTCCTCGGGCACAATGTGCAGGTGGATCCTCTCCAGTATGTTCTCCTGTGACACAGGAAAACATATTTCCAACTCTTGTTTAGGTGCAGCTAACGAACATTTTCATCGCTACTTTCATCCAGTGGTTTTCAAACTTTTTGTGCTCACCAAAGGGCAAATCTGGAGACATACTTTCATACCCGTGCACAATAACCTCTATAAGACATATTATCACTCTTAATCGTTGCAGCTCTACTCAACATAGATATTTCCTGCAGTATGGTGGGACACCCCAACAGCTGAGGTTTAGGAGTGATGCTGTAAAACTCTGACAGCAGCGGGATCACATTTAAAGAGCCAGCTATTCTCCATTTTACCTCCCACCTGTTTCTATGGAGCACTTGTGAGTTTATAAAAAATTAAGGCTGAGAGGTGGACCTGCAAAGGTTACAGGCACAGCTCCACAGCCTGTTAATCTGACACTGGCTAACTCCTCACATAAACTCCACACCGGCACGCTGCTGCCAATGCATTACATGGTGAACGCTCAAGGGCAAAGATCCGCGTGGGATTAAGAATTAAGATCGTCTATAAAAGATAACAACCTCGGCACGTAAGCTTCAGTCTAAGATGGTGAAAAGGCCTGTTTTCGTGTGAGTGGACTTGGAAGAGAAAGAATGAAGCAGAGCATCAAAGGTGCTTTTTCTGCAAATTCATTGAAAATAATTTTGTTATTTAAGAAGCAAAGTGGCTTAATGTTCACAATAGCTCACAGTATCATATAAAATGCAGATTTATCAATACATATCAATTCTGAGGATTTGAAATGGCCTTAATGTTAGGCCCCATGTCATCAAAAATGGTGTTAATATAATAATATCAACATTTTTCAACACTTGTTCTACACTTACGCAACTTGCGTTCACATATAGTAACGAGCTCTCAATGTCTGTTAAAAACATGTTAGATTTTTTCTTTTGTTTTTATCCACTGTGGTGTAATTGGACTTCCTAAGTGGATAAACAATGATTGAGGGAGAAAAAAATCCGGATACATCTGTGCTGGGTTTACAGATATTAAGCAGAAGTGATCGAAATCATGAGAAGAAAATAAACTAATTAAGCTAATACAAAACATGGTTGAAAAAAACGAAGCATCTGTTTTATATTTGATGGTTGAAGTATAAACAAAACTGAACAAAAGTATATGAAAATTAAACTGCAATTACAAGTTTCTGGCAAACTGTGCTTTTTTGTTCCAAAAAGAACAAAAAAAAGAAGAAACCCTGGAACTAATGTGTAAAAACAATGAAATCAACTTTAAAGAAAGCACAGAAATGATGCGACATAATATGGTAGCACAAAACAGTGAGGTTCAAACACGACTCTGCTGCTTATATAACCTGTCATGATGATATTTAGCGGCAATGTGGCAGGGGTTGATGGGAGGGACAGAAGCTCTTTCAGTGACCTCGCCAAACAGTTTGTTGCAGTGCATTACCCCGAACTGTGTGGCAGGGCAACACACAAACACAAACACACACACACACACACACACACACACACACACACACACACACACACACACCCCTCCTCTCCGTACACTAGTCTCCCTCCTCCCTAAGGACAGCCGGGTTGCCACAGGAACTTACAAAGCACTCTGCGGCATCGTCCATGAAGCCCAGCTGGAAGCGCTGCTCGTCCTTAAAGGTCTCTGCCAAGGCGTGACGCAGGTTGTCGGAGGGCAGGGCGCGCTCCCGACTGTGCTGGAACTGGGAGAAAATCCCCTGAAGAGGAGAACAAGAAGATGATTGCACACTGGGACAATGGGACATTTTGTTTATTAAAAGCGTTTGTGTCGCCCTCGCTGCTCAATACACACCCTGGACGTGTGTCCAAAACAGTCGCCACATTCATGATGGCAAACCAGAACTTAATGTTCGTGCCTGTTAAATATTCTTCTGATTGTGTCTTACCTTTAATGCACAAAAGATGCATGATTCTCCCAGACAGAAGTGTCCAGGTAGCTGCCTCAAGCTGCGCCTGAAGATGTCCAGCTGCCAAAGTACCTACACAAGGAAAACAAGAGGAGGTTCGACAGATTCTTTACACCGTAAACCATAAAGGGACAGCTCTATTATTTGATGTGGGGTTTGTAAGAGGTACTTATCAATAATCAGTGTATTAAATGCAGTAGATGTTGGTCAGAGAGAGGCGCACAAGCACTGAAGCCCACTAATGAACTGATGATGTGGACAGGGTCAGCAGCAAAAGGCATTTTAAGCACCTGAAAAAGGTACACCTAAAAAAAAATAAATACCAGTTTAGGTAAACACTATATTAAGAATATTTTAACTACTTCATGCAGCTGCCAGAGAGCCTTTTCTGACAGGAAACTGCCTGTACGTAAGCCAAATATCACTCTCTCCAAACCAACCAAACTCCACAGGAAAAATCAGTGATTTTACTGTGCAGAAAATGAGAGTTGCCAGACATTTTTTGTGCTATTGTGTGACTTCAATGTCATAAAAGGATAATATGGATTCACAGAAGTTCCACAATAACCCTAACAAGCTAACAGATTGTGACAGCGGTAGACAAGCAACTCTCATATTCTGTGAGGTAAAATTATTGATTTTGCCTGGGGAGTTTGGTTCATTCCAAGAGAGCAATACTTGGCTTATATAACGGCGGTTTCCCATCGGAAAAAGCCGCCTGCTGGCAAGGTAAAGCAGTAAAAATATTCCAAATATAGTGTACGCTTAAACTGATAATGATTTATTTTAGGTGGGGCTTTTTTAAGTGGCTAAAATTGCTTAGCTTCCGTGCTGGTTCTCCTCTCTGCTTGTCCCAGTTGGGGGTGTGCTGACCGCCATCTACTGTAGGTAATACATGGACTATCAAGAAGAACCTCAGGCAACACCACATTAAATAACACGAACTATCCCTTAAACACTGACTCTGACGTTATAGTAGTTCTTAGTTACAGCCTAAAATAGGAACCAGACATAAGAACAGTTTCTTGTTTGTTTTGTTGCCCAATTGAAAAGCATATTAGTCTTTTGTTATTTCACAGCTTTTAGGCATTAGAACGGAGTCTCCAAGGTCGTGAGGATGAGGAGCGGGCGAACAAGTCCCTCACAGAAACACAGCCGAAGGTAATGATCATCTTCCACCAGCTCATCGGTGGTCTCATCCTCTGAGTCACAGTCAGGGAATGACCTCACTGTGGGGCTGATGGCAACACTGAACTAACCAGCCACCCGGCCAGTATCCCAGTAGTCAAAGCAACCTTCAACCCAGGGAAATTGCTGGGAAGCTCTGACAAATTTAGACAGTGACTAAGCTTTGAAATTTCTAAATAAATTTCTAAATAAAGGGTGGAACATGGCGTACAGTTCCTGGAGGCAGACTGCAACAAGTGAAGAGGAAAGGCTTTTAAGTTCATCTTATAATTCTGTTATCTTTTATATGTAAATATTCTACAATACATAGTATTTTCATGCAGGTTCATTTTTTTAACTTATTTATATGATCCGAGTTTGATCACTGATTGACCTTTTTTAATTTTGGGTTTGAAGATGATAAAATCGTCACAGTCAGACGGGATTTCTTCAGACAAAATCGTCTCAAATTGCTACTAATGTGCATCTTTTGTGGGGGACCCTGACATGAAAAAGTTTGGGAATGCAAACTTTTTCTGGCATGCACCCCTCAGAAGATGAAAAAAAGTTCATGTCCCCATTCCACAAATTTTATCAGTCATTAAAAACGACAGGGGGACTAACTAATACAATAGGATCCAAGTTAAATTTTGGTCAAATTAAGGTCAGCTTGATAGCATCTGCAAACTCACGGTTTATTTTCCCTACATAAATCACATTCATTCAACTTAGTTTCAATCCATATTTTTCTCCTGGTCATCCACAGCCCGCCTGCATTGGCTCTAGCCTAAACTGGATTTTTAGTATATGATCCACTTATAAAATGAAAAAATCAGATAAGAAACTGCAACACAGATGAAATACACATACTGATTTGTTTAAGTAAACCTATAGGGAAGAAACTCTATCAAGTTTACAAGAGGATTCAGAGGCTTCCTTGATACCTGCTCACATCCGACATACTTTTACTTCTTAGTTGCTGATTGTATTGACAAAATAATTTCTAGAATAAAATCGAGCCAGGCCTACCTGCACAGCACTGTTGAGGAAGCAGCTGTTCTGGCCCGGCTCATTGAGGAGTCCTTTGGTTGGGGCCAGAGACAGCATGCTCCCCGGCTGGTACGATTTCCCCAGATTGCCCCCCGGCCTTCTGAAGAACTTGACCCATGCCATTGGATAGTGGGGTCGGCTTTAGACAGGTGGGACAGTCAGACGACGACAGGGGGGAGGTAGGGGTGAGGGGGGGGGCGCAGGCGCTGGGTTTAGACCCCTTGGCCCCTGAAGGAGCGACTCCCCAACAGTCTGGGGCTTTAAGTTATTCCACAAGCTGCAGCAGCTGCCCTGCTACACATGAGCTTCTAGTCCATTTCTGCAGCTCATGGAGAAGCTTTACTTTGTCTTGACACTTAAAAGATTTTTCCAAAGAAAAAAGAAAGAAAAAAAAAATTAAAAGTCCACACAAAAAAATTACAATCCAAGTCTTTGTTTTGGGAAGCCTTTGAAGATCAGCGGTCTGATGCTTCTGATGCGGTGCGTTTTGACTTCGGAGGAACCCGCCTCAGTCATCCTGACGGCTCTGCACGAGGCTCCACAGCAGCTTCAGAAGGGCCCGTGGAGCCCTGTAAGCAAATTTTTCCACATGCTCCTGATGCCGTTGAAGATATTCAGCTGCAGTCATTTGTTCCTCTCGGAGCAGAGGCTCACCCACGGTAAAGTTTTATCCAGGCGGGACGGCAAACATGAGCGGGCTGTGTTAGAGAAACAGAGAATGAGATTAGATGAGATTAAATGAGATTTTAGACAACATTATGGAGCTTATTATCAGACACTACTCTTTGTAGTACAGAGCCACAATTTGTTTAACTTCTCTTTTCACTGTGGTCATTTTATTTTAAATGATTTTATAATAACAAACATTTCTGTGCACTTTCTAGGCCAGATTTCAAACTGGTCTTTTTAGTCATGTCAACAAGGCTTAAACATTAACTTACAAACACCCTTTGCACTGGGGGTGTGTCAAACTGAGGCTGGGCCCAGCTGAAGCTGCACAATAACAATCAGACAGATTCAAATTCAGTTTCCTAAACAAATGACAACAGCCAAGAGACATTTAAAAAGAAGGAAGATAATGCTGAGAGCAGACTTTGCACAAACATGTTGACTATAACTGATATATTTATTTTGTAATTATACCTAGTAGTCCTAAATATGGACACATTTACTATATTCAGGCAAATCTGACAACCATACTTGCAATTAAAGCACACGAAGGAAAATTAGTACAAAGTACAGTTGCATCTTATTAGTGTTCAGGGAAATAAAGTGCAATCAAAAGGTATGTACACCAAATTTGGCCAACAATTAATAAATCAGGAGCAGTCCATCTGAATCTGCCTAAATAAACATTAGCCGTGTTTAAAAAAAAAAAGAACCATCATGCACAATAAAATGAATTAATTGCAAAATAATTATTTTTCTGACTTCCTATGCAACTCAGTACAAATTTCCAAATTCCAAAGTTTTCTTGTACAAAGTGCGAGGAGCTTTAAATTTATTTTCATACATGTGTACCAAACAATATAAGCCAGGTTTTGCTGAACTTGTACCTCAAAACCATGCTACACTATAGAACAGTGTCCATAATATTGCTGCATGTATTGCACAGCTGAGTTACTGCACAAAATATTGTAATGTCAAGTCAGTACTGCACTGTTGAGATACTGCACAGAATTACTGTTATGTCAGTCAGTAGTGGACAGCTCGACACTGCCACATTTTCATAGGTTTTAAAACATCCAAGTTTGCAGCTGGAACTCCAGATGAGAGCCAAACTAAAGTTGCTGGCCAGCAATTTGTGGCCTGAGATTTTAAAATTCCAGTATAAAAAAAAAATACCGCCTCAGGTTTCTTTTGTGTCAGTTTTCCTGGCATTGTCATTCTTTTCTAAACTCAACTACAAAAGAGAACTGGTCTGACCTATTTTTAACACGAGACGAGCAGTGCAGGACGTTGGAACAAACCACTGAAGGTGCAGTTCAATTTATGAAGCCTGCAGCCCATGCAGCTTAAACAACACAGTGAGAAAGAGCAACAAAATCTGCAGTGAATGTGCAGGACAGAACACTTTGAGAGGTTTGATGGATGAGCATGTTTGTGCCGAGCGAGGCTCTAGGTTATTATAATAGTGAATGCCCCGAGAGCTACATACAGTCTCAGCCTTTAAGATTTGATGTGTTTATTGTGATTTTTTTTTTATAGGATATTCTTTTCTTGTCGTTCTAAATGAAACAAAGCTTGCATTGTGACTTTATGGAAAACTGAGGTTGTGGCAAAGCAGATGAATTTCCAGCACCGAAGAAGCAACAATGAGCAGGAGTTCTTTGTGTGAGGCACAGTGATTCACCCTCTTTTTGTCTCCAACACCTTGAAAAAATAACCTCGAAGAACAAACCTCAAGAAGAACAAAGAAAATACTGCCCTACTTTGCACAAACAATGAAACTTCCCTCTTGTGACAGTCTCCAGAAGCACACAAAGTTTCAGCCAAAACCTGTTGGACGACATTTCCATCCTGGTATTTCAGGAATCCTCCCTGGATGATGATGATGTTGCAACACTGAAACCTTACAGCAGGTTTAATGGCGCAACCTGAAGTTTAGTATTTAATATGTAACATTTGCAGTCATCTTCACGTGATTCAGCTGAACACGCTAAACGTCTCTGCCTCCGTACTTTGCAACTGGACTCCATAGCAACAGCATTCCAAAGCAATCACTTAAGCTCACCGTTGCTTAAGAGCTGCTGTTTTCGGATTAGTTTCAGGGCTGCGAGGCCGAGTGGAAAACTGCACGCTGCACCTACACAGTCCCACCTTTCGGGGTGACAACACGTGCCCTGACACGTCTATACGTCTCATCATGCAGTCAGTCATCCACAGGTCATGCCAGCATGTGATGAAATGGAAAAAAACAACACTTCTATAATACATCGCTCCTGCATTATAATAACATTATTATCCTTTGTTGTTATTACTGCAGGGGTTTTAACAGCACTTTGACAGCTCAGTCACTCCAGGATATTACGATTCACATCCCCTCTGTTAAAGAATGGTGACATTCAGGTTTCTGCAGGTTTCAACAACTTACATTTAAGATGTTTTAGGACAACGCAATTTAAGACCTATTTCGTGTTCATACTGGCAAAAAGTCAGACAGTTTTAGTGACACCTGAATTATAGAACATGGTTTGAAACGGCTCACCTGTGTTATGTTGCTTTTACAGGACTGATTTTTAACTTCTAAAGCCCAGTAACTGGGCATGCACCAATAAATTCTAACCAGGCTGCTGCACATTAGTGATTATTGGTTTTGTGTTGGTTAATTTTTAATGTCTGTAGGTGCTAGAGCGTGATCAAGACAGTTTTTTTTTAACCAGAAACACATTCAAAAGCAAGACTGAATGATGCAACTTTATCAAATTTAATGTCATATATAATTAACGTATGGGGAAAAGGTCTAAAGTGAAACAGTGAGAAGGACCATTTTACTTCACAATGAGTACTTTTGATATTTTAAGTACATTTTGCTTCTAATACTTACAGACTTTTTATTAATTAAAGGGATAGTTCACCCAAAAATGGAAATTCAGTCATTATCTAGTTTGACAGGAAAACAGTGTTGCAGAATCTCTGAAACAATGTAAGTGAATGGTGACCGGTTTTAACTAACACCGTCACACCACACACACACAGTTCAGACGTGCGCACACACACACACACACACACACAAACTTGGCCCCAAGCTAAGGATCTATGGTGAACATTTAGGCTAAAACATGGTGTAAATGACGTTCATTGTTTCAAGTCAATCTTAGCATGTGAGGGCTTTAAGAGACTTGTTTTTTCCATTAGAACATTTTTGGGTGAAGTATCCCTTTAAGGTTTTAACTACAGGACTTTCACCTGTAACAGAGTACTTCACAGTGTAGTATTAGTCAGCAGAATACTCAAAATTCACAAAAAAAGCCCCCTGACAATAGCTTGAATGCCAAAATGTGTTCCCACATGACCACGCCGTGATATAAAAGACATTTTAATTGCTTTGTGGAGTTTTCTGTGATCCTTGAAAACACACGTATCCAAAGCTCCTCAAACAAAACACAACCGAGTCCAAAAAGTCCTCCTAACCACACAACAAAAGATCAGAATACTTCTTCCACCTCTGCATGACTGTGTGGAATCCCTTCCACATCAACCAAGCAAAAACACAACACATCCACACGTCCACACTATTCAACGTCAATCTGATGGCACGGACGGCGAAGCCAAGGCATGTTTTCTCTATTGTGACATTGCTGACAACAGCGAGAATAAATACGGCTCTGCCTTGCTGGTCTGAGAAATTTTATTACATTATGGTGGTCCACTTGAAAAACTGCCAACCTCACTTACGTTAAAGCATCTTTTAGTCCGAGCAAAACTGACACTTGCTGACTACTATTCAATTACATGATTTTGAAAGATTATGCTCTGCTGCTTAAGAGCAGAGAGCATTATTACTCATGAAGAACTCGCCCCTCCGAAAGAAATTAAAAATACATTCTAGGATTATCAGATTAAGCATGACACCTTTCGTCTGACAGCATCATGTCACGGGGTCCATGCAGTGTTTGCACTGCAGGACAGGCGACACATTTTTAGACACAGACCGGCCGAGCTACAATCCACAGAGGTTAAAGTGGCACGTATCGTAGCTCACATGTGATCAGGAGAGAGTGTTGAGCTGGAGAGAATAATGTTCACTGTCTGCGCAGGTGGCCACACTGATATGAGCACTCTTACTGCATTTCATGCGCAGCTGTTTTATGATTTATGTGAAATATCTGTCGCCTTGCTTATAACCCGAGGTGGAGCAAATGACTCAACTGCCTGGTCACAATATTGTCCAGAAGCCAGGTTTACGTCATTACTTCATGTAAGCTAACACGGCTGTTGACACCCTTTCCGTTTCAAGTCTTAGTGGTTAGGTTTTCCTCAGGCTCATTTTATTTTCTTTGGGCTGATCCTTACACGTTTGCTCATGTTTCAGCTCCATATCAACAGGTCAGTTAACCGAAATGAGCTCATTTTGATAAGAAAAGTCAGTTCTGTAGACAAACAGCTAACTCAAGTTTCTCTTTGTGTTGGCTGGCTTTAATAAACCCAACATTGGTGATTCACACGGCTCAGATGACCGCAGGGTTTTTTTCAGTTCTGCCATGAGCTCAGACACATGAAACAAGCAGGGTTCAATCACATATGATATGATTGATATGAGATAAGATGAAATCATTGATCCCCGCAGGGAAATCAGGCCAGGACTGCAGCAGAAAGTAATATTCAGTGAGGTCAAAGAGACTAAATTTAAGCATGCCACCTCAATATAAAAACGCAACACATGAAATAGCAAAAAAAAAGAAGAAAATTCAAGTACCAAAACATTTCATGTTGTTTTACTGTGTGTGCATTCTTCCTTTTAATAAATGAAACCCAATTTAAAACACACTGGTAATAATTTCTAATAACATAATCTAATATTTAGTCTATAGCAGAGGTTCTCAAAGTGCGGGACAGGCCTCCTCAGGGAGGCTCCCAACAGATTCAAGGGAGGCTCAGTGAATGGAGGTGAAAAAATATCATGTTAGTTATGTACAGGAGATAAAACAGAATAACCTGAATGTGTGTTTCGGTTAAAGGATGAGGCACAGTATTGTGTATCAGTTTCCCAGAGTCAGAAACTAATAAAATTTGGACAGACCTCTTTCATGCATTTGATGCTGTCTGAAGTTACATCAAACGGCAACATTAGGCTATCTTTGGTGTCAAAAGGATCAAATTATATAATCATGATCCCACAGACATCAGGAATGGAGTGAAACTAATCCACGGGGAGGGGAGCTCAGCTTTGTCTGAGAGGAGGCCCACCATCTCAGACTTTGAAAACCCCTGGTTTAGTCTATAAAACATCAGAAAATTGTGAAAAATGCTCCTCACAATTTCCCAGACTGACATCTTCAAATTGCTTTTTTTTTGTCCAACCATCAGTCTAAGACCTAAAGACTCTTCATTTACTGTCATTAAAAGCTTACATTTAAGAAGCTGGAGCCAGCAAACGTTTGACAGCTCTGCTTGAGAAATGACTGAAACGTTTAATCGATTATCAAAATAGTTGGCACGGGTCTCAGACTTTGAAAACCCCTGGTGTATAGAATGATTACAGTATCAATTCACAGAGACGTCTTATAGTCTGTCCTCTGGTGCAAAAAGCTGCACAGTATAACACAGATACATGAGAGAAGTGTATATTAAAGGGCAGAGCAAAATAGTAAAGCAGACATTTGTTGGGGTCTGTACCTTACAAATGTGTTTTCCTACATCTCGAGAACAAGATTTGTCGGTCAGGGCATCTCTGCAGCACTACAGCACTTCCTGTTTTGTCATAACTTTATCAAAAACTTTGCAGCTTCTGCGATTTGGATACTGCACTTGACCATACTGCGATTTCGATAATATTTCAATTGTGCAGGCCTAGAATATTTTATTTATTACTGATATTGTTGACATCATTTTTTCTCATCATTTTTTCTCTGTGAATGCTATATTTCTGTCTACAGCGTGATTTAATGAGAATTATGACTGGATTTTTCCTCACAGCCGAACAGGGAGGAAGTGGTGGTAACATTGTTTTTTTTTAAGTTTGAACAAAAGTCTGTGTCATTATTAATACAGCAGGGAACTCAGTCTGAACTAAACCCCTCATGGAGATAATTTCTAAAAGTTAGCTGGCCAAAATACACTAATTCTACTTCATGAGAGAGAGTCTATTTCTCTGTATCTACAACACAAGACACATGGACTAAAGGATATAACATTTTAATAACTTAATTACCAATTTAACAACTTAATAAATAAATAAAGGTATAATTAAACAATTAAAAACAATTTAATTTCCCTTAATGATGCTACAAGCTTTGTTCTATGTGCCATTCTTAGAGCTGCAATACGCAGTTTTGGAGAAAGATAGCTGATTTTTTGAGTCTCATTCCCAGGTCGTAAAATATAGATGTTTTGGGAATGAGACTCAACAATCAGCTGTCTCACTGACCTGTGATTGACCAAAGTCTCCTGTCGCAGACTAGACTTTCGAAAGCCTGAAAGCAGAGCCAAGAGGAGGACAAGCAGAAGTCTAGTTTTCTCTCAGACCACTTGAATTTCATTATGATTAAAGTTTAATCAGGAACTTTTGCCCAATGATGCCAAAAATATACTTAATACCACAGCTTTAATAAATAAATGTGAAATTGAAATTAACAATTTAACTACCTTAAATGCTGCCACAAGCTTTTAAAGTGCACATAAAGGAAATTCAGAGTTAAACTGTTGCTCAGTTTTTTGGGGTTTTTTTTGGGCGGGCCTGAAATATGGCTTGGTGAGGCGCCACAGCCACAGTTCCCCAACACGATATAAGCCTCACGAACAACAACAAATCTGTCCTGCAGTTACTATTCGCTTCCAGAACGAGTTGACAGGTCACTGTCCGCTGGTTCTGGCGGCTCAAACACGTCTGCACAACAGACACAACAGACACAACAGACACAGCAGAGCGAACAAGCCCCGAGCGTTTCAGAGCAGAGAAAACTGCCCATTTTTTCATGGTTTTTAGACCTAATTTGATAAAACCTTGCAATTTTTTCCATCATTCAGATTTGGCTGGGTGATGAAGAACACATGTTTCTGTGGTGTGACAAATCCAGACCACACATTTATCATTGCTTTACACAGACTTTAACATTGTCTATGTGTGCCATTTTAAAATCATTTCTCACTATTAAAAAAGTCCCACAAGAGCTTCAACATTGATTGATATAAGTGTAACTGTTTACAGGTAACAAAAACAAACCCAATATCACTCTCTCTGCGTTATGGAGGTCTTGCCAAAAAACGTAGTAGGCCTATAGATCTGAGCAGACGCCAAACAAAAGAAGTGATTTCACTTTTTCTCCCAGGAGCACCAGTACAGGAAGCCCAGTCTTCCTTTATAAACAAAGGCTTGCTCAGCCTTGTCAAGCAAAGACCAGGATTGACTCTTTTTCCCCTCCTCGTAATAGGGAAAATGCTAAGGCTAGCACCTCGGAGCAATCAGCCAAAGAGTGTGTTGTGCATCAGCACCTTTGACAGGCCTAAGGGAGACAGTCAGATGTGGGCATGTTTGGTGTGAAGGCACGGGGAGTCAGACGCTATAATTTATCTATTAGTGATCTGTTGATGGATAGCCTCATTAAGAATGATTCAATTGATCTCCTTCATATGGTGATGCAAAGAGCCGCTGATGAATCAATCTGTGGGAAACCGAGTCGCGCTGATTCGATGTCTATAAGATGTGAAAACAGAAACACACCGTGGGAACAGCGCAAAGACAGCGGAAGCATTCAATGAGGGCTTTGTTGGGACAATTTAGCTTGCAGGTTCAGTGTCAAGGTGATAATCTTCTCTACATCATGGCTCTTTCCAACACTCTAAATGATGCTCATGCATCATACACAGCCTTCAAATTAATTTTTAATCCACCTTTTCCTTGATAAAACACAACGTGCCCCACAGCACAGAACAACATTCGGCCTCTCTTCAACTTCTCAGAATCTAGGCATTAAATCAAAGTACAGTCAAGTTTTTCAGGGTACAGTCGACCTTTTTCTCAAAGCTGATCAATACATCTTTCCGTCGGAGCGACGTTCCCTCCTGTTATTCCTCAGCTCTGACTCCCCGTTGATGAATGTCTTTCCTTACTTGGGGATTACTTTCAACAGCAACTGCAACTCCCACAGGGAGCAAACTGTTGTGCACTTTTTTTTCTCTATTTTTAAGCCATTTCTATGTGTTTTCATTCATTATCACAAACAAGAAACTTGCAAATAATCACATTTTACCTTCAGATGAATTACTTCTGAGCTACATTCAGTGAGTCATACTCATGACAGCTGCAAAATGAAAAAAGCTTTTCACACCTACGCTTACAAAGCCCACACAGATGCTTTTTTTTATGCAAAGCACACATGAACTCTGAGTTGTTCACTGACAACATAATTAGATGGTGTTTAAAATTTAACTTTACTGTTACTACAGTATCAAAGAAACTTATGCTTTAAGATGCAAACTTTTATGTTAAATTCTACGAGGACCTGTTTCTTACAGGTGGGAAGTAATAAAGTGAAATGTATTACAAGTATTTGTTTTTCTGACAACTTCTTACTTTTACTCCCCACATTTTCACACAAATGTCTGTGCTTTCTACTGTAAACATTTTCAAAACAGGTTCATTATTTTAGTTTTAACAAATTTGAAGGCAATTACTGAATACTCTTATTTCATAGCATTGTGCACTGCCTTCCAAACATCAGCCAGAAAAATCTTCATATTTGTGAGACTGAAAGAAACATTTTCTGCCATTTTTGCATGAAAAATTAATGCACCAATTAATCAATAATAAAAATAGTTGCACATTTTATTTATTTTTTTTTTTTTAACTACTTGCTTGGTTGGGCAACTGACTTACTTGCCCAACATGACATTTCCTTTGCCCTGGATAAGCAGGCAATCCTTTTTGTTGAGCACTTTTCAGAGGCTGTAGTCTTCTTTTTACTTCTGCTTGAGAAAAGAACGTGTGTACTTTTGCCACCTCTGCAATTTCTTTAACAGATAATGTGTTAACCGTTACTTACACCTGAAAATTAACTGGGTGGTGTTATGTCAAAGTTTGGGAAAAGGCAAAAAACATCCCCATAAATGCAATAACAATGCTGAGCAAAGTTAATAGTTAAGTTTTTGTTATTTTAATTTTTTTGTGCACACACGTATATATACACATATATACACACACACACATGGATAAAGGCTGCACCTGTTATTCTTAAGTGTTTAGTTATTCCTGTCTACACTTAAAATCATTCACTGTCCACTTAACAAGTGGACAATTACTTAAATTTTTCATGTCTAAGTTAGCCTTGGGGCAGGGAAAAAGCTCTCTATTTGGATGCAGTCACACAAATGTCTTAGAAGTCTGACTCACATGGTAAACTTTGGTATGAAGTCACATTTTTTACAGAGAAGTCTCACAGCTGACAGGCTCCCACTCAGACTTGTACTTCCACTTTATGTTTTTTTTTTATGATGTGGTGAACTAAGTGTCTGACATTGGGACATAAACATTTTCCTCTACATTTCCTCTCTGCTGTCGACACCATGTTCTCATTTTCTATGACGCATTGGCTTCCAACAACTCTGTCAGTCTGTTTATTTTAATTAGAAGTTGGGGCTGGGCAAACATACAAAAGTCTGCGTGTACAAAGAGAAGCAATAAAACGTCACCCTACACGCTAAAACCCTAATGTTTAACGGTGAAACTTGACTGTAAAATTCCCTACGGACTGCAGACATGGTTTAAGCCTCCGGGCAACAATGCAGCGGTCGTTTCCTGTGTGGGCTTCCTGCTCAAAGGCTTGCCGCTTTCCAGCACACGGTCACCGCGTTCAACCCTGTGAAACTGAACAGGTCACCCACACCACGCTGAGTCACCCAGTATTCCTAACTGCGTCCAAGAGAGGAAGAGGCAGAACAAAAGCACATGTTCCAGGATCTCGAGCTGAATAGAGTCTCATTGAAATTAACATCCTCCTCTGTGCTTTAATGATTGCTTCCTTAATTTCCCAACACTGGATAACAGCTTCCCAAGAAATATCAAGTGTGATGACCAACAACTCTGTTCCCTCGCCCCCCCAACCTTGTGAATGTGAGGTGATAAACAGCTGGGTAAAGAGTATATACCTGCCACAGTCTTTATCAAAAGCAGATCAACACATTAAAAGGCACACTATGCAGGATTTTCCTAGAAAACGTGACTCATATAAAATAATAGGGATGCACATCATTAGTATCAGCAGACGAAGGCTTTAAAAAAAAATGAAATATTGGTATCGGCTTGAAACACCAATATTTACACTGATGAGATGACGCTTTAATTACACTTACACTGTGTGAGTACTTCTGTGGTGTGGAGGTTTTATGAAGTATTTGAGAGGGATATGAAAGAGGAGCCAATTTTTCAACGCTACAAATTTAATTGCCCTTATTAGAAGCCGTCATTCTGATCATTATGACAAATTAATGAAACACAAAGAGAAAATAAAAAAACAACTCAGCAGCAGTTTTCTTATTTTGCCAAGGGAACTAGTCCATTTTGAAAAGCACTGTATTTTATTTTTAAACACATTTTATTTTACTTTGAGAAGGATTTTATTTTATTATGAGAAGCCTTGTATTTTATTTTGAAAAGCCTTGTATTTTGTGTCTGCATCTGCCACTGGGCCATCACAACAAGATTAGGCAGAATAATATGCTATTTCACTATAGCAGAGATTTCATGTTGTCCGACATCAGCTGGAAAACAATGAGTGCAGATATCAGCAATCAGCCAAAATGAGATGGAAAATATCGGCATATTGGTTATCAGCAAAAATCCAGCATTGCGCTTCCCTAAAAAGTAAATCCCATCACAAATGGCCCACTAGAAGTGCGTGGTGGTGTCTGTATCTGCAGAGAGCCTGGCCTCTGCCTGTATTTTCTTATTTTGCTGTGTTTGGAAAGCTTTACCAACCCAAAGTGTCACTATTTGCTGGCCTGGGAATAAAACTCAACAATCAACTATCTTTCTGGCGCAATTACCAACAGATACCGAAAAATCCTACTTATTCTACCTTTAAGAAAACAACACCTGAAAATATGCTTATTCCAGGTACTCTTGCTCGACATGCCTACAAACAAAGAGGTGACGGAAGGCTTCCTCTCAAAACTGGTTCTTCAACATGCCTCCATATTTACTTCACCATCTAACGTTGTGTCCTGAAGGAAATGTTTCACAACCAGCAACATAAAGGATGAGTGTGCAGGGTGTTTATAGGGATGGTGATCTCACTGCCTCATCATCACCGTGCTTATGGGAGTGAGGTCGGCTACTCAGGAGGGGGGCGTCTTATCACAGGAATGAATTACAGTGGGAGAAACCAGTTCACAGGGTGCACAGAGTGCATATGAGCTCATGTATCCTCATGAATGTTTTGTCTAAATTTTAAAAGGGTGTGCAAAAATTACGCAATATGAAACCTCTCAGTCCACTCCAAAACATTAACAGGAGACTTGGCAGTTAGCTTGTTTATCCTGAGGGGACACGACTACATCACAGAAAGAGGAAAGCTGATATTTATACTTTATAAAATTACCTGGAATGCATGTTCATGGGCAAGTAAATGCATATTTAAACAGGCTGAAGAAATAATGTGTTCAATTAAAACCTGAATATTAGAGGAGCAGTCACTTGAGCCTCATTTCGAGTTTGACCAGCTACATATTTTAAATATTTAATGAAAAAGTGACACATACAGTCGAGAAACCAGGGTGAATGTGTAGGGGGTATTGTTCCACGCTCAATTTCTCCAATCAGAAACAAGCTAGGGTGATGACACTTACTTATGCACACGCTCAAAAGTGATCCCCTCGCTCTCGGCAGAAGTTTAACAAAAAAGTGATTTTGAAGTATGAAAGCTTAAGTAAAAGTATCTTGAGGTTACTGGTTAAAAATTAAAATGAAAAACCTAAGCTAAAATTCAAGGTTGCAGATTAGACTGTAACTTACTTTTAAATGAATTCAAATAATTACAATCCAATTACCACAAGAACCTGACAGAAACAATATCAGCATGTCAGTCTCTATCAGTATCAAGTGTTGTCTGATATATTTTTTTAAACCAAATACAATGCAGGCTATTTTTATACTTTTAATTATTACATGAAGCATTTTGTACATATTTGATCCCTTGTCTTAATATTTAAAATACCACATAAAGTTTACTGTTTCAGTGTCCTGGTGTCATTTTGGATTTTATGCATACAAATTAAACAATATCAGATGTGATAATGATAGATTTTTTTAAAAAAATCCCTAATATTGGTATCAGCAAGGGCCCAAAAAATGCAGTATTAGTTGGGATCTAATAGAAATAGACTTTTGCTATGAATGCATATCATGTCTGATAGCTAAAAGCATTTGACCCATATACAAATAAAATAAGGGCACATTATTAAACACTACAGCTGTAACGTGACTACTTAGATGTGTGTTTTTATTTTACACTGGGTAAGTGACACTGTTTTTTTTTTTACTTACAATTACACCCATCAAGGTGACAATCGTAACACTCTTGACTTCTTGCATTAAATTTAATATTGTATGCTTTGTGCTCATTAGTGTAAATATATAAACTGTATTTTTAACCAATGCACATATACTTTTATATCACAAAAGTACTGGTGTATCTCAAGTTGCCTGTTATTTATTAAGTAAAATGTTTAAAACTGTCACTATTGTCCCAGGTCTCCCCTATATTAGCTAGCTGTCAACAACATCGCCCCTAAGGACGATTTTCAAAATAAAATACCAACAGTAAGATAACGTCAGACTAAATAAAAATACAAGACAACTCTTCTGCCTTTTTAAACACCTAAAAACAACATTATCATAACTTAACAAGAGTGCTAACTAAAGCTACGTGACCGACGACCAGCTGCTAACGCTACAGGCCTCAGCTACCTGGTTTCAGACTTACCTGAGCTCCAGGTGAAGCTACATTTCCGCCCCACGTACTGCTGCAAAAGCACGAAACCAGGAAAGTTTGAACAACTACTCGCGTCAAACTGTAATAAAGAGCCAACACTCACCTACGAGGGGGAGAAATAAACCAAAGTGCTGTAAAAATCCTCCGGTGAGAAGAAGAGTTTGAGTGTTTCTGCTGAGTTTCGGGGTGAGGAAGCGGAGTCGCTGGTTGAAATGTACTTAAAGGCAGAGGCAGGCAGAACCCACGCTGGAAACTACACACAGAGGACAACAAAAGTGTTGTCTTTAAGGGGCTGAAACTTCACTCCCTCTCTGTCTTTTTTGTAGGGCTTTCTTTTCCACTTCGGACTCGGCGGCGGCGGTCCGTCCGCGTCCACTTGGCGATGTTATTCCTGTTTTCGAGAGGCGTGCGGTTCTGCTGCAGTTCGCGGCGGACGCGCGGCGGTAGTGAGCAATGGTCGCTCGGTCGACTTCGGCACCTGAAATACTGGATTAGAGATGTTTTCAGAGCTGAGATGTCAAACCCCGCCTCTTCAACAGTGTATTTACTGCAGTCTGCCATGCTACTGTACACCACTGCCACAGCGCACACACTCTCACACACACTCTCACACACACTCCAACATTTGCAGAGCGCCAACTCTACTGGCAGGCTCGTTAATGTTGCTCCATGGTGCAGGGGTTTGCAGTTTGCAGCCCAGTATAATGCGTAGTGTTTGTTTGCAACTGCATCACATACATACTCGAAAATTGATTTAAAATGATTGCGTTTCATGCAAAACTAAAAAAAAACCCCACTTTAATTACATTTTGATATCGGTAATACATATTTTGTCTTTGATGCCTGTATTAAGGGATAAAAAAAAGCCATAAAAGCCAGCAACTAGGGGAGACTGGGGACAGTTGCAACACTTTTTTCATTTCACTTGGTTACTCAGTGGCTATTTGGACTAGATCAACCAAATCTTTATTATTATACTTCCATCTGTCTACTAATTACCCATACCACTTAAACAATATTTACATTGTTCACAATATTAAGAAGTCAGCTGGCATAACTGATAAGATAAAACATACCTTTATTGATCCCCAAATAGTATAAAAATAATTAGAATAATACAATAATTAGAAAAATAGAATCAAAATAAACAAAATGAAGACTATTTATAATAACTGGCTCTGTGTACATACAGTATACATATGCAATAGGTATTAACATTTGTAATGTGAAAAAAGTAATACAGATTATTTATATACATGGGCAAAATATATTAATGTCAGGCAGACTTTTACCCCCAACCCTGGGGGCAGTTGCAACACAGGGGATCTGGGGTTGGTTGGAACTTATTTAAAAAACAAACAAACAAAAAAAAAAACATCAACTTTCACAGCTTTTTTGTTGTTGGTTTTGGCATGGTGGTGCAGTTTCTATGTGTGAATGTGTGTGAATGTTTGGGTGTTTCCGTGTGTCAGCCCTGAACTGATGAATTGGTGAGTCGTCCAGGGTGAACTCCCACCTCTTGGCCAGTGTCAGCTGGGATGGGCTCCAGCCTTCCCACAACCCTTCAAGGATAAGTGGTCACTGGTAATAAGTGAATAAAAACTTTGCTTTTGCTCTTGGTCTTAGTAAGCATTGAAAATATGCATAGCTTTACAATAATATTACAGTATTATTTGTTTAGAGAAATTTAGGCTATTAAGTAACATTTATTGACGGTTTTTTTGTTTATGCCTAAAACAGAGGCCTACTTTGAGTCAGTGTGCAGATGTTACAGATGTTTTTCAATCTCTCTATATTTCAGTGTGAGGCAGGAAGAGTAGAACAATTTTCACTGCAACAAACTTTTGTTAAACATGTGTTTATTGTTCAAAATTGCATCTGTTTTAAAAACCGAAGTGTGTGAATTATTCTTATACAACTTTATTTTCCTCACAATGAATTGTGTGTGTTGGGAAAAAAAAGCAACACACATTTGTATTTGGATGAACTCTCTGTTTATGTGCCCCACAATGATTAATTCATATGAGAGGTCGGGTCATGTTCACTTGTTGCAGCTGCCCCCTGTTGCAGCCATCCCCATTCTACCCTACCGATAGAATATCTGGATGCATACATTTGATGCAATGATTAAACCCGCTTTAAGGGGGTGTTAAACATTCACCTGCATGGTTATACCCCAACAATGTGCTGAAAAATATACCACCGACAATTATGAAGTGAGTGGAGGAAAGTGATGTAAGGCTCTTGTTACCCAAACACCATCTGTCCTGAT
Organism: Lutjanus erythropterus; assembly: GCF_056507025.1. NCBI lineage: Eukaryota > Metazoa > Chordata > Actinopteri > Lutjaniformes > Lutjanidae > Lutjanus > Lutjanus erythropterus. The sequence goes on along the minus strand of NC_139339.1, from coordinate 8,129,239 downwards.
CCTGTTATATAAAAAAAAAAAGCAACAAGAGAGACGTGTACAATTAAAGCAGAGACGCAGAGAGTGTAATAGCCCTATCATGTTTCAAGGCTCAAGGGAGGCCCTCGGAGAGCCGAGCACATTTTTATCTGCAAAAATTACATTAATTAAAATAAGTAGTTTGAATCACATCCACAAGAGGGCACATTATATAGGATATGTAATTATGAGGCCATAAACTATATTCTTTGATGTTCCATTCATTTAATTCCAAAAACATCTCGACTGCAGGTAATAACATTTAACTTATGCTGTGGATTATAAATGAGAAATAGAGCTAACATTACTGACCGCACACTTTTTGTTTGGTTGCTATGGAGAAGGAAAATGTATTTTTAATATTTACAACTCAGAGAACTCTTGGGTTTATATATATCATATGCCTGTGTACATGGTGATCCTGTCTACTTTTCACCTTCATTTGTTCAGCTTTGTCGTCGTTGTTATAGCTGTTGTGTCTATTTTATGTCTGTACTTTGAGAGCAATGTAAAATCTCGCTCAGATTCCTTGTATCTGTACACATTCTTGGCCACAGACCATTCTGATTCTGATTTATAATACTTGTAATCCTTATCTCGCCTATCTTTCAACAATATTTTTGTTTATGCACACAGTTGTTGTATAACATCTCTTATTTTAGAACTTTTTCTGTACTATTATATGTAGTATAATGCATATTTTTGCATACTTCTAATTTCTGTTTTCTCATAATTTCTCTGTGCTTTTATATATTTCTATTCTTGAGTGGCAGCATAACCCATTTTCCTCCAGGGATCAATTCCTGATTCACAAGTTTAGTCTACTTTCTCTCTCAGGCCCAGAAGCCCCAATTAAAAGTCATTTTTGCAAATTCTACAGACTTGGCCAATTAATTTCGAACATTTGCTTTCACTTGAGACCTAATACTTCAAGAGGAAACTTTGGAGGAGCTGTGTCACCGTGTTGTCAGTAAAAATAAACTATTTGTTTCAACTTATAAAAGTTAGGGTCTAGGCTGCCTTAAAATTTTACTGAAATTAACAAGCGAGGTTGAGAATGGCAAATTTTTCTAATCAAATAAATGGGATATTAATTCAGCTGTATATGACATATAACATGCAAGAGCAAGAGTCTTGCAAATTTGGGTTCCCCTCTAGACCCAACCAGCAAACCCCGAGATATAGACGGACATGACGTGCCACCGCAGCAATGGCAGCGCTGCAAGATAGCGGAACACACAACGTGGTCACTGGATTGGTCTATATGTTTTCTTCAAACTATAAAAAGAAAGGTCTTGGGAGAGTTTTAACTTTGCAATAATGCATGATGGGAAGTCTGCTAATAATGCTGGTCACGTTTCTCAAGAAACTTGAGTTGACATTAATTTAGCTCATCTTTTCAAATCAAAAGACTTCAAGTTATGTTTATAAGTTTTGAAGTGTCCTGAAAATAAATATTAGAAACTTTAAGTTTAAATAACTGGAACAGATAAAACCTTTATATTTATGTTAAGTTAATAAGAAAGGAATTCTAGTTTTACAGTGTTTGTGTTCTAGTGTTCCTTAAAATTAGTGAATATCCTTAGATGGACAGAACAATAATCAGTTGTAAAATAAAGCCTGCCCATTATTTTAACCCTTCAACATGTCCGACAAGCTTTGTCTTAAAAGGAAAATTCTCTGCTTTAAACAAAAAAAAAATCAGCACAGTCACTCATTAAGGCAGAGGAAACTGTTTGCAGTGATCGAGTGTGCGGTGAAGGGTCACAATATATCAGCGTGTTCCAGCCTTTCCCCAGGAAGTACTTGAAAGGGCCCGTTGAGGAGACAATGCCATTTCCCTCTCTACACATTTCCTCGAGGGACATATAATGCTTCCTCTTAAAATATAAAAAAGTCTGAGAGTGCGGTAATAATCAGTTTGAGTGATGTGAGCTTCGGTGTGAGAGTATTTAACTTACCATGTAGCCCTATACTTGCTCACTATACTATGGGAAATAAAATAGCCAATAAAACTTTAGGCATTTTCTAACTTTTTAGACAGGATTAGATTTTTTTTTTTTTTTTTTGGTGTGTTGCTCTGAGCTCACATCGACAAAATCCACTTTATGATGTTGGACATTCCCACCCTGGCTGTATCGCCCTCTCTCACTTTGAAGTGCTGCCACTGAATATCTTACACTCCCTATAAATTATGGATCAGACAAGCTCAAACAGAGCGGGTCTTTAACAAGTCCCACAAATGTAAACTTTTCTTTTCTGACCTTGCCGGGCAGCTTGCAATCCAGCCGCTGAAGCTGACGATTTGTGCCCCGTCAGCACTGCTGCCTCACTGTGAGCCAAAAGTCTAAAAATGACTGTATCATTGCACTGACATATCACTGCCTGGCTGGCATGCACTTTGAATGACTTCTGCAGTCATCTTCTCATTGGGTTTTTATTTTGATTTATTCATCTTTGCCCCTTCATACTTGTCCTAAGTGTTCTCTACTTTTCTTGTGTTGGTAAAGGGATAGTCCGGATCGTCTGAAGTGCCTTTTCTGACAGGAAATTGCCAAATATCACTCTCTCAAAACCAACCAAACTACATAGGCAAAATTAGTCATTTTACCTTGCAGAACACAGGAGTGGCTGGTGTACCACTGCCTCGATCTGGGCTATTGTATGACTATGGAGTTTTAAAAGGACAGTTCAGATTCACCAAAGTCACACCCTAACACAAACTAACCTCCAGATCGAGGCCACGGTAAACCGGCAACTTCTGTGTCCTGCAAAGTAAAATTACTCATTTTGCGTATGGAGTTTGGTTGGTTTGAAGAGACTGAAATCTGGCTTGTATACTGTCAGCTTCCCAACAGAAAAGGCTGTTTGATGGCAACGGAAAGTGGTAAAAATATTCTAAATATATCATACACTTAAACTGATATTGGTGTTTTTAAATGTAGACCTTTTAAAGTGGCTAAAATACCTTAAGTTCCTGACCCTGTCCACAGCAGTACATTGCTTAGCTTAGCATCTATTGTAACTGATAAACTGACTATCAATAATTACTTTATACAACCCCCTTTTTAAAAAATCCAAACTGTCTCTGACGTCCAATTGTTCCTAAACTCAACCCTAACAGCCCAGTGAACCACTGATCCTACACAAGTTCAATTCTATTGTGAAGGGCGTCTTAATTCAAGATTAATTAGCAAGACTTTGCCAGCTCTGCAAGGAGAGACGCAGTAAACGTCCCACTGAGAGCCGTTGCCGTTGCCCTGACTCCTCACCTTGAGAGAGCCCCTGGTGAACAGCAAGAGATCTGCTGAACGCGGTGGATGAACACAGCTCAAATGACAAACCTGCGTCCTCCCTTTGCTTGTGTTGCCCTTTTTACAATTTCACTAACAACAACAGCAGTATAGAAACTCTGAGGATTTACTTTTAATTTGTTTTATTTTGCTTTTTCCTCACTACATAGGTTGCCAGTGCTTTTTATTTTCTGATAGATACTCTCATTGATGATCTTGATTGGGTCACTAGGCAGCCAAAGTACATTTCACCCCAAATGTGCTATTTTTAGCTCTGTTGTCTGGCCGTTCAATCCATAGTTACTGTACTCTATAGCCCCGAGACAGAGTGGGAAAGTGGGGCAACAATTCCAAAACCAACTTTTTTTAATAGTGTGTTTCAAGGGTGGTCTGTAAAATAAAACACATAAGGTTAAAATGTATCAGAAATTAATCTGATTAATCACAAAGTAAGAATCAACTGAAACATTTTCTGATAGTGCAGATACAGTGTAAATAAATTAAAATGTGACTGGATGAAGTTACAGCTTCTTGTTCTGCTGGTCTCATCAGCTGTCGTAATAATGAGAACTGCACAATTTAAGTGTCTAGTTAAAATGTAAACCTAATTTGCTCCTGTCTGAGCCTAGGTAATAATAAGTGCCCTAGTTTGTGTGCATGTTTGTTTATGGGCACGCAAACCTGGATGTGTGCGGTACCATGGGAAATGCAAATAATTCAAATGGAACAGCTTGTACAAATGAAAAGTAACATGAGGACACAAGTTGTTCTGACCGTGCACATTAACACAAACAAATATGGGACGTTTGTTGTGCGAGACTGTCAATCAAGGCTTCTCAACTTAACCGAAAACACCCTTTTGTCACAAAGTGGAAGGACTGAACAAAGCAAAGCTTGTAATGTTTTCTGTGAACAACATTTGTTGTGTTGCTATTGAATTACTACTAATGAGAAACCACACAGTGGTGAATGCCCCGTTGTTACGTAAGAGATTAGACATGCTCGAACGCCACAATGGGGGCCACGGGAGGCGACGCCTCTGAAGCAACTCGTACTATATTTAACTGGGGATTAAAATCCGGTAATGATGAGTTTTTTTTTGGAATGAAAGAGCTCCTCAGGTTTCCCAAGAACAATTAAGTCAACGGTTCTTAGTGAGGACTTTTTGTTCAATCACTTTTCGCTATGCATCTTGGTTGTGACATCTGGAAAATACTTCTTAAGTGGCCTGTAGCGCTATTTATCCATCTAGAGAGCTAAAGAGTGAGTTGCAGAGTTTATTGGCCGTAGAGATTCCTGCCTTCTCTTGAATATAATGAAACTAGAAAAACTAACAAAACTCAACAGCATTGCACTTTAAGATAAGTAACGGTTGTTTTCACTAAATATAAAGAGGTTTAGTATAAATTATAATAAATGTTAAATGTTATAAATATTCATCATGACTGGAGTCAGCTTGATATCTTAAGGTTATTGAACATGTTTTCTCAAGTACAACTGAATTAATATCAAGTTTATTTGATGATAAAAGTTATTTGTTTTAGATCATTTCAAAATAACCTCAACTTGTGGATGTATAAATAGCACTACAGGTAAAATATGTAAACATGTCTGATTTTGTTGTGAGCTATCCCTTTAAATCTAGTCAAACTTTAAAATAAGGTCATGCTGAACAGCTGAAATAATCACTGATAAGACAGAGAACAAAGCATCCTTTCGTACATCTTGTCTACATTGTGTATCACTCACTGGAATGGTATTTGTGCGCTATCATGCTGACTACAGACACAATATGGGCATATTTCACAATGCACCATGGGAGCAGGTGAGAGATTTTGACTCTTCTGTGTGCGTTTATTTTACTTTTAATTCCTTTGTAGCAATTTACCTTTACTTTCTAACCCCCATGTAGGGCTGTGCTCATTGTTTTACTGCAGAAAAGTGGATGACATAAGCATCATTTTTTGGCAATTGCCCACGTTACATTAATTCTGGAGTGCAGCCAACGGGGTGACTGTGATATATTTCACTGCTGTGTTTGCCGTATCCGTGGTAGCTGCAGCGCACAGGAAAAGCATGCTATCGCCTTCAGTGCTGTCTGTTAGGGAAAGTAATACCCTTCAATTGACTAAGATAAGGCACATTAATTATTCTTTCCCTGGCAACATCATCAAAAATGGGTTATTTCCGCCCTAGCTGCACATTAAGGGCTATTTTCAAGCTATTTTAGATGAAAAAAAGAACATTTATTTGTCACCTGAAGGTCTCAGTGCGACAGTTTGTTTACTTACCGGTTGTGTTAGAAGTTGTAAGTTAATAATTCTTCACTCACAAGTAACCAAAGAGAAGAGGTTAACATTTATTGACCAGTCAGGAATATAGATGAGCCCCCAGAGGTAAAAGTCACAGGCTGGATTACTGCGAGAGAACACAGTCCTAATTGGTCTCAAGGGCTTTTGCAAGTAAACAGGAACACAATCTTGAATGTTCATTTGTACAAACAGGCTAATAACTAGCCTGGTTGTGTGCATCCTTCCGTGAAGAGGTTAGTTCAGTGGTGAATTTTGTGTGTAGTTACCCTCCGCTGCATAAATATCCTCCACAAACTTGCACATAAGCAGCACACTCATCATTGTTTATGGATGAACGTGCACAAGCATCCGCCCTCACACGCCCTGCTGACACTTGATGGATTGAACATTTTCTCAGAGCGAAACATAGTTCAACCCATTGCGTCATTTCACCTCATTGCAGGACAGGAATGTATGCCTCCCCCCGTGTCCCTTCACCTCACCTCATCGGCAACCCAACGCCACCCTACTGACCTCAGGGATGCTTCATTTTCACTCATATTTTTAGATATCCCACTGGGCTTTGCACTTGCCTGCGAGAATGACCACCTGCTGCGCACATCTATCAGGCTAGGCAAGTCCATCGTGCCGTCAGATGAGGATGGCATGAACTAAAATGTTTGACACACCACGCAGCTCATGGATTTTTATGTCAGGAGGTCAGTTTATCCGAGGTTAATCCAATATTTCCAACCTGTCTGGTGGAAAATCTGAGCATCAACTCCACCTAAAATCTAACTGAGAGGTTCATTTAATCTCAGAGTAGTTCTAATCATTGTTTAGCTAAGACAGATTTAAATGAGTAAAACCACATTTTAAATTAAGCAGAGCTCAGTTGCATAAAAGAATGAAAAACAGAATATTGCAAGTTTTAACAAAGTGTTCTATTGTTTGCTAGCTAGATAAAAAAAAAAAGTGAACAAAACATTGCAAGTCAGAAAAACAATGTTATATTGTCTGCTAGCTAGCTAAAAAGTTAACAAAACATTTCCCTCAAAAAATGGAAGAGAAATATATTGCATTTAATAGCTAGCAAGAAAAAAAAAAACATGTTATACTGTTTTTGGTAAACTTTAATTAGCCTTGTTAGCGTACTTATGATGGCTCAGCAGAAAAGCTCTAACCTTTTGAGAAAAACCTGTTGACAGATTCATTAACTGGAGTGAAAGAAGGAAGAAACCCATCATAAAACTCATTTGGGTTTATTCTGTCCTTTAATAGTCTCTGAAGAACTAGATAATATTTCTCAATCCTTTTAAAACTGGCAGCCATTTTAAAAGTTAAACCTCCTCAAGTGTTGGTTTAAAGTTAATACTGATTGCATTTTTAAGTAAGAATTAAACTGAATATGTTTAGGGTATAAAATAAAGTGAAGTTTAAAGGGAGGTTTAGATTTGACATAACATAATTTAAAGTTAAATCATGATTTAATCAGGTTTAAACATTAAGCCTTGTTGGTGCAGCTTGACAGAAGCATATGTCTCCCTCAGCTCATTCAACATATTTGTTTTCTCTTGACCTCGTGCATACTTAAAGAAATCCTTCTGGATTATTGGCTGGTCGTGTGGCTCAACCTTTTGGAAGTTGTCTGTGTCAGCAGCACACTGCACACTCAGTGCTGCGCTGCTGTGTGTGCAGATGGAAACCCGAGGGACTCCAGCTTTAAAACATGACAGTGAATGCAACAGCAGCAGAGTCCATTGTTAACTGCTGATAAAGATACTGAAGGCCAGCTGCTCAGTTTTAGATTGAGCGAGGTCACAGAGTATAAAACATGATGAATGATGATATTGAGTTGATTTGACTCTCAAGTTTTGCACCTGTTGAACACAAAAGAAACGCACATTTTCCCATCTTATCGGGCTTCATGTTATATAACAAGTGGTCACTCCAGTCTTAGATCCCTATCAGGTGTTTGTGAGCTGTTCCACCCTCCCTCAATGCCCTGAAACTCCACCCTCACTGGAAAAAATCATACAGGAATTTAGTGGAATCAACTAATCTTTTCTCATCAATGTCAAACAAATATACAAGTTGAATTTATTCAAGCTAATTTAAACCAGAAGACTTCAGAAACTGGAGACATAACTTCTTCCAACTTGAATTCTTTTGACTTGAAAAGATGAGCTGAATTAGTTCAATCAGCTCTAAAGAAACATGATCAACATTTTAGCAGACTTCCCAGAATGCATTGCTTGCTGAGAGTGTTGGAAGTCTTTTCTTTTATTTTTATAGTTTGTAAAATGAGGAACTTCAAACTGTTAAAATGAGAAAGTTTTTTTTATAATGTTTATCAGTGACTGCAGAGTTGTAGGTTCAGCTTAATATCTTAAGCTTATTAAGCATGTTTTCTCAAGTACAAATGAATTAATTCTTATTATTTTCAAATTAAAAGACAATAACTTTTTTAAGATACATTTTTTTTCATAGTGTATTAGCCTTTATTTCCTAAGACATCCCGAACAACTATTACACTGTTACCATAGATCAGATGTAAACTGAGTTTTTGTACCTCAACTTGTCATCTTAAAATTTTAAGGTAGCCTCTATACTATTTTTTCAAGTTAAAACTTTTTTTTTTTTTTTTACAGTGCTGCTATCACCTCAATTTTCCTTAACATTCTTATTGAGAACAATTTAGAAGGACCAAGAATCTTGTCAAGGATGCTACAGGATTCGATTGCTGCAAATAACTTTTCAGTGCAGTCAATCTGGCCACGAGGCCGCCCCATCATCCAGAGCGAGATGTGGATCTCACAGCCTATAATCCGGTGTCCTGTGCCCACTGTGCCAGCCCCTGCCAAGGCAAACACGCCTGAGGGGAAACCGGTTACATTTAGAGACTAATAATCGAATCGTCTGGCTCCCCTCACCCTCGGCCTACGCTGCAGCCTCTGCCAATAATATTTCCGTTGCTGCATTTTGATAATGGCTACAATCAAAGTTCAAAGAGAGTTCATGCCTGCCCTTGATAAACACTGCTCGATATTTACTGTGGTACTTGGCAGAGCTACTGGTGCTGTCGGAAGCCGGTTGGTGTGTTGTACACACCGTTCTCCAGAAGAGTCTGGCAGCAGGAATTGAATAGGACTCGAAAAGGGAGTGGCACCAGGAGCTGCACATTCCAAAGGCTCTCCGACAGAGGCGAGGAATGCTGATGCTGGACTTCAAGTCACATAGCTGAGTGAGAGGCATTTCCTAATTCTTTTTTGGAGACGGAGAAGACTTTAAAAACTCAAAAACAAAATTAAACACAGCAGAAATGCATTGCATATTTTGTGAGCAAATATTTGGATTTTCATTTCTAATCTGTCGCTTCAGAAGCAGCAGTAAATGTGCAAAAGTTTATAGATGCAATGCAAACTGCTGTTATATTTCTCAGACGTATTACATTTAAAGTAACACATTGCTATACTATACTTATGTCAAAATCAATTAGCACTGACAGCAAGAAGCTAGCAGGTTAGCTTTATAATGCCAGCTGCAGCACGAAAAAAGCAGATTTTTTGTTTAATACAAGTTGTTTACTACACCATAATTATTTCCAGTGTATTATAAATGACTTGAATTCAAAATACAGCAAATATTATTGATAAATATTTAAGTACTAGTAATCCAAGTGAAAAAAAAAAACTTTTCTTTTTGTTTTAGCTGAATAAAAACAGAATAAAATCACTGTACATAATTTGTGCATCTCATGTAAACGTGCTGGCAACTTTCAGTCAGTCAAGTCTGTTTGCTTAGGCCCGTTATCTCTGAGATAAATTCCTAAGTGCTGCAGTAATAAACAGACGTACAGATAAGGGGTGGGCACAGCACATCAAGCAGCTCTCCCCTCGGTCCCATTCCTGCGACTGGGCATGGCCAAAAGATGAGACACATCAGTCAAGCCGCTCGTGTCAGTGAAGCAGATTTGATTTGTCAGGCGGTGTAACCTTGAGGCGTGTTACAGTGGCTCACATGTATCTTTGGCCTCTCACACGATGTGATAAGTGATGGGTTTGCATACGACAATAACACGCCGGCGAGGCATCATTCACTCAAGTGAGCCTTCAGTGTAGCTCAGGCCAACTTGCTGTGAAATGATCACCTGGGGACATGTTGTGGAAAAAGTTAGATTTACATCCATGTTCAAAAACAAAAGCATATTGAAATAGTTGTTTTTTTAGTGGAAGAAAATGAAACTAGAAGAGGTCACTCAGGAGAGTCCACCAGGCAACCTGAAAAGAATATTTGGATGGAACCCCTTTGTAATCACCAATATTTTGATTATTAAGAATTTCCACCAAAAATAAATGGTTTGGCACAGAAAAAAAGGTTGTTATGCATTGTGCAGCACCCTCTGTTGGTGATATCTTGAACAGAAACAGGTTAAGAACCAGAGCTTATAAGGTGCACAAGGGCCATGTATGAAAAACTGTCATAATTAGTGTTTCAATTATGGCTAACAATAAGTTTTCAGTAATCAAATCATCCTTGATTCCAAGTGGATGCTTGTATAAAGTTTGAAGAAATTCCCTCCAACTGTTCCTGAGATATTGGGGTCATGAAAGTGAGATGGACCTGAGATCACAGTGACCTTTGACCTTTGATCACCATCTAATCAGTTCATCCTTATGCCCAAGTGGACATTTATGCCAAGTTTGAAGAAATTCCCTCATGGAGCTTTAAGATATTACATTAACAAGAAAGAGATGACCCAAAAACGTAATGCCTCTGGCCAGAGCTGTTAGGCTTATGAACCCTGTAGCATGCAAGATTAGCTGCGGACAAGCTCCAGGTCTGTTGGTCACACACATAACAAGTCACATGATACACTCCAGGCATAAGCAACAAACCAAAAAAAACAACTTGAACGCTGAATTCTATGACATTTTATTGAGCAAAATCTTGTGTCTGCAAAATAAAATACTCTTATGCACATTAATATACAACAAATTCCATTTATTCTTGTCATGTCTCTGCCTACTGTACAGGAAGATTAATTTATTTTTGATCCCTGGAACAACCAAGGATGCTGCATGCATGGCGTCTTGAGCCAGCACCGCCCAACAGGACACGTTCTCTCCCCCTGACTCTGTTCTGGCCGACCCCGCTCACCACAACCTCTGGTGCAGCAACTAAGTAGGCGGCATCTCTGTGTGACCTCGGTGCGGGTTCAAAGGTCATCTGACTCAGGGATGAGCACAGGCTCAAGGGAAACGGTGGGGACGGGGGCTGGACCGCCTGCCGACACCCACCCCAGGGCAGATCTGTTGAAGGAGGGTCGATTAACCCCCGCTGCGTCCCCCTGCAGCTCTGGGTAGTCGGGGAGGGGTTCCACCGGGAGGGTCTTGATGGGAGCAGGTCTGGGCGCCTTGCTGAAGCCACCGAACGGGGTTGCCACCCTGGAGGTGACGGAGTGACAGCGTTTTAGCAGAAGTCGTCATGAGAGGAACTGCAGTGACATTTGAAGTGATGTAACTAATTAAAGCGAAGCAAAGACTTTGACCAGCGGACATATTCTAAGAGATAGAGAGCTTCGAGTGTGGAGCGCACTTTGGTGCATTGTGAGTTAGATGAAGGACGGCCCTTGTTTTGCTCGCTCAGCATTTGTATGCATGATGAATTAAAGCGGAACTATGCCAGTTTTGAATAACAAAATATCACAATGTTCCTCTTGTGAACAAAAAGTTGAATTTAGAAGCAATAAAACACTCCAATGCTCAATTCGCCAGACTCAGAGATTTTACTGCTGCAGCCAAGTGTAGGGGGAAATGTTCAAGTAACCTTCTCAGAACATTCTGGAGAGTAACAGTAATGTTAGTTTTATGTCAGAAATACTTGCCATTCTAACATCCAGGGAATGTTATGCAGGAAGGTTTAATAAATGTTCCCAGAACCAAAGACATCTGTTTTGCTAGCTGGGAAATAGTTTACCAAAAGTTCGGGTCACTTGAAACAACAAATGTTCACGTTTCAGCTAAAGTTCAGTTCATTTGTATGTGATTATTGACTTGCTGTCCACCTGTAAGGTTGTTACCTGTTGAAGCTTTTGTACCCTGGTAGGTCTGGTCGGGGCTCCGGTTCGGGCATGCAGGTGATGAGGGTGTCAGCCAGGGCCGGGTCACTGATGATAGCCTGCTGCCAGGGTGAGTGGTAGGACTTTGGCACTGCTGTAGTGTTGAACTTCTCTGGAGGGATGTCTTTCAAAGGTCCTCCATACCCTGGGCGGGTTTACAACACAGACAGTGATTGAAAATAGGATGTTCATATGTCATACATAGAGCAGGCATATGGGATAATGTACAGTACAGTAAACTGACACAAACTATTATTTTAAAAATGTGTCCATAGCAAAATAAGAAATAAGAGACCTTAAAATGCCGCAAATGTTCAACCAAACTGAGGATTTCACAAAATCGTGTAATAAATCTAGTTATTTATACTTCTCAGTTTTGCTCCAAGACTCCAAAACTTTCCAAAACTATTCTGGTGTCAGTATTTCCCCACCCACACATGGTTGGTAATGAAGTGAAACTGAACCAAATTCTAAACCATTTCTGAAGTGGTAACAAGCAAACCTACTGTCCAAAGACGGCTGATTGTTCCCTTTAATTTCCTTTTTTTTTGTACAAAATGATCACAGACCAGTCAGCTGGTCATGGGTAAACTTAGCAGGCATGCATGAAGATTGATGATGTCTCATCATATGATTTTTAGGCCATCAAGTTAAAAAAGTAAAGTACTTATTATTACATGCAATTTCAGCAATCTTTTTTAGATTTTAAGATTTTCAAAATCCATAAGAACAGTATATTTAGACTAAACTGTTGATTAATAACATAATTTTGGTATTGATATATATTTAATATCAGTCTCAGTGCACAACATTGCAATATCCTCTGTGCTCTTTTTTTAATCTCTTTATTCCTTCATAGCAAAACAAATCAAGAGACAGCTTCCCCGTGTTTCTTTGTGTGTGTGTGTTTGTGTTTGTGTGTGCGTGTGTGTGCATGCCTGCATGTATGTCTCCCCGCATTGTCTGTGTGTGTTGATGGGAGAGGCCTATCCAAAGCACTATCCTTCAAACCCAGCGCTTCACTCAGGGGGGCTTGCAAGCTCAGGCATTACATAACACAGGGCGTCGTGTCATGTCCGAACCTCTCACAATGAACAATCCCCCTTCCTGAGTTTATGTTTTGCCCTCAGGAGGAAGCGGGAGAGACCAAACAGACCTGTGGGGAAGTTTACAGATTTTTGGGGGGAATCTATTACAAAACATTGTGTCAGAGATTTTCTGAGGACGTGGAGGATTGTTCTCGTGATCGGACGTTTGGCCGAGTTGATTTTTTTATGTGAGAGGACTGTCACGCACCCAGCTGCTCTATGAAATGTGGTGAAGAAAGAGGGATCCCAAAACGCACTAAAAGGGCAGAGAGAAAGGAAGGCAGACTAGATTTTTGGACATAACTTTTTTTTCCCTAGTTTTCTAAAACATACAAATTTTGTGACATTTAGAAACTCCTATACTAAAGATACATCTGATTTTCGTCTGTGTTTTCTTTGAAAATGGCACAAAACAATTCAAATAGTTTTAACAGCTATTGCACTAAGCACCATATGGTAGAAGGGAATCCTAGATTTGCAAAACACACAGATTTGTACATGTCGTTTCTTCTAGCTAGCTAGCTAACCAGTCTTAACCAGTGCACCGCTGCTAACTGTGCTGTAGCTGCCATTAGCTCGTTAGCAGGCCTATTTCACTGGTGCGCAGCCTCAGAGAACAATGGAGGCCAGTTTTACTACCGGGATCACAGTCACATTACCAAGGTGACCTACAGGACTCTGACTCTGGGGACGATGAAGACATGGCAAGTTCAGGACAAGACAGGAAGTGTGAAGCAGTTGAGGAGAAAGTTTATAGCAAGTTCATTTGCAACTATACATAATTCATCATTTTGATAAGCCCATGTATATGATTTTGTGAAGATGAGAGTTATTTATTCACGTGTTTTGAAGACTTGTGTGAGAAGCTGAAATAAATTAACAAAATGTTAAGTCTCATTTCATGCAACAAAAATATTTAAATATTTTTATCATAAACATGTGACGACTATTGGCTTTAACCAATGACTGCTAGTCGATTAGGAAGTTGGGGCAGCCCTTCTAGCTAGCAAGTATTTTGTTAACATTAGCTAACTTAAGATGTGACTCCATGCCACTTTTAAAAGAAAAGGGGAAAGTTGAATGAGGTACCAAGTTTGCTTAATTATTACTGGAGCACAGAAAAAAAGGAAGGGTAATTCTGTTTTATAATGTGACAATGCTGTGGTTAAGATCTGCTTAGGTTTGGGGATGAGAAACATTTGGTTAGGATAAGGGAAAGATCATGTTTTGGCTGTGGTTCTGGCGTCCACATCCAGACATAACCAACTTATTACTTGTGCAGCTAAAACTTTCCACATCTTCAGCATATTACTGTCAATTCTTGTTTTATTTAAACTCAACTAGAAAGTGCTTACTGTATACGACTATATAGCCTGGTTAAAACATTTTGTCACCAGTACAGGCGCATGGAAAATGCACCCCTTGGTGGATAAGTGTGCTATTTTAAGAGTTCTTACCATTTGATACCTAATGCACTTTGGCCTGATTTCTGCTACAGCTGGAGTGACTTCATTCAGACAGTGAAGGGTGGTGTCTGGTCCGGTGCTCCAGAAATAACACCCCAACTCAGTGTGGACACACTCATCCCTAAATCAGTATCGGTTTGTGTCAACTGGGCAGAATTGAGGGAGGATGTGAGTGCAAGGCTGATGGTATCAGTGGCACGAGAGGCAAACAGGAAACACTTCCCGTGGGTAAAGCTCACCAATTTTTTAAAAAGATGGTCAAAGCTGATTGTGGGGTTAAAAAAAAATAATAAGAGTTGGGGAATGAGAGGAGCAGGAGAATGTGGAGGAGTAGACTTGAAACAAAGGAGTGGGATGAAGATAGGAAGACAGAGAAAGAAAGGAGACAAGCAGAGAGAGGGAGAATAAAAACATGTAATCATATTGTGCCTGAGGCCAGCAGATTCCAGGCAAGAAGAAAATGTTTTCCTGCATGATCAAAGCCTCCGTGAGCACAAACAATGAAAACTGTTGAATCCTTATCAAAACATCCAGTGCTTTGTGTAGAGCACATCCACACAGTCTATCCAACAGGAGCAGAACCATTTCTCATGAGCTGTACTGTATATTCAGTATATCAGTATGTTTCAAAGCAACCAAGAAGGGAGTTCAGCAAAATTTTGCCAAAACTCTCTAAGATCTATGAGTAACAATTGTAAATTGAATGCTCTGCTCAGGACTGGGCTTTGTCAGTGATTATGTAATAAATCGAAAGCAGCTCTTAGAACATTGCTGCAGAAGCAGAGATAAAATAAGGTCACTGAATTGTGAAGAGGAGAGGTCAACTGGTTTGCCGATCCAACCTTAGCTACAGTGTGCCACTGCTGCAGAGGTTTCGGGTCCTTGAAAAGTATTTGTGTTCCAGTACACGAGATTTGTTACCTACCCGGGGCGATACTCTCTGGATTTGGAACCACTTTGGTATCTGGCGTGTCTGATGGCTCTTTAGGTGGTTGGTCAACGACACCAGAAATGTTCTCATCATGTTGGCTGTCCGCGGCGTTCCCGTTCTCAGTTTGAGAAACTGTTTTGTTCTAAAAGAAAGATGGAAGAAGCGAGTTGTTCAGGTGAGTTCATTCTTGACACTAAGGACATTATAGTCTAGGACTGGAACTTCTGATCATATCCACAGCAGATGCCCAGTGATCATTAGTGGTCACAAAAACATAGTTGGTCAAATTTCCATTTTTCTGAGCACTACATTATGTTTCAACTTGTCAAAGATACGGGACAGAAAACCCCATTTCCTGGGTGAAAGTTAAGATAATTTGTACATTTGACATATGTTATCTTGGCTTTAAAAATGCAAATATGGGTAAACTGTATCTGCTTAAGAAGCTCAGTGTCCAGCATGGAAGAAGTAAGTCCTCAAAAATGTGCAAATTTAACATCTACATTTCCATATGTACATTTGAATTCAAATAAAAAATGTTGCATGCATGGCAAATGTCTAATTGATTCTTAGCTAAACCCAGTTTTCCACCTTTCAGTGCTGTTATTTTTCATGTGGACTCAAAGCCATTAACAAACCTCAATTTTACATTTTCCAACAACAACAAGAAGCAGAGAAATTTGTCTGTGTCCACTTTTCCTTTAATATTAAGAAACATTGTACATTGTGGCTGTAAGTAAAATATACTGTGGCCCATGCACCCAGCTTTCATCCCTCTAAAGGATATTTATGATGATTTACTCCAGGACTTCCTCAGGAAATGTTGACAACTTGAAACAAAATCCCTTTGTAGCCCCGAGCAATAAACAAACCAGAGATATGCGACTTCTTCTCACTTCAAAGATGAGGGGAAAAACTTCCCTGGAGCATAATAATTATTTTATCTGTGGGCTTCAAGAGGGCAATGAAAAGTACACAAGGGCACCACACAACTAAATAAAAGAGGTTATATAAGTAGTGCTGCTAATTAATTACATGTAACAAAGAGAAACTTTGTTAGTTTATCTTGATTCAATTTTACTGAGAGCTTTCATATATAAATTACTTTGTGTGTGACCAGGTCAGACTGAGATAAGTACCGCTGGGGAAAGAAAATACTGAGTTGGCACACTGCCAATCCATACACAAAGGGACATTAATAAAGCTACTTATGACCAGCTGGAAGACTTTCACTACTACTATTCTGTCGGCCCGCTCCATGTCTGTAGCACGAGTCAAATAAACACTTGAAGTGCCTAATCTTTCCCACATATGCTTTGTCGGGATGTAAGGTATTGTGAGAACGTGTTTTCATGCGATGGAGGCTGGAGATGTGGTGAAAATGGATGACTTTGCTTGAAGAAAACACGCTCTGGCAGTGTGACAGAGTCAAAGCCTGTTTCTGGTTGTATCAAAAAACAACCATGAATTTAAAAACAATAAAAATATTTTGAGATATTGGCAAATACAGTTAGTTATTTGCTTTCTTGCTGAGAGTTAACTGAGAAGATTGATATTATTTGCATGTCTGTGAGCTGAATATGGAGATAGACTGGGCTTAGGTAGTATAAATGTATTACATACACCAGCATAAAAATCCTGACAGTAAAATTTTCAATACCATCAAAAATACTGACATTCCTCTTGCTATTAAACTGTTTAGTTTTCAGTTTGTCAGTGAACAAAGTCTGCAATTTCTCAAGGCAACTGCAGGAATGGTGTTGCTATGACAATCAGCTCTGAGGTTTTACAGAAATACTGACATATTTCCAAATACCCCAGTAAAATGTCAAGGTATTAAGTTATGAAAAAATAGATGCCACCCAAGCTTAAGATAGAGCAAGGAGATGCTTAGAATTAAAACTGGAAATCTGGGGGAAAAGGCTGGCTATAAAAGGGTAATCCAGTGTAGCTTAGCATAAAGGCTGGAAATTCGGTGAAATGGTTAGCCAAAAAAAAAGTTTATTCCCTAAAAAATCAGAATGTTAAATTGACAGGCTGTCACGTGTTAACAATTGAATCTTACAGAGATTTATGCGCTGCCCTACCTCACGGTGAGGACAAGATTCAATGACGTTGCTGCTCTCGGCCAAGGATGAGGCTAGTCCAGCACAAAATCACATAATCTGCTGTAAAACCACAGCATTTTATTTCTGCACTTTGGTTTTGGTAGAAACAGGTTTAAGAGAGCCTTTAGATGTCCTCGTAGGTGAATATTTTTTTGCCTTTTGACAGAGGTCTCATCAAACGCATCTTTCCTTGTAAAATGTCCAGTATAATCAGTAACACCAGTGTTTTCACAAGTTTATTAACTGGTGGGAAAATTTCCTTAATGTGACAACCCTAGCACAGATTTCCCAAAATGTCCAACTGCTCCTATGGCAAACAGTTTAAACAGAAGTTGTTGTTTTTTCCAGTGTTTGTTCATTCAAGTGTGATTATTGCATCACAGCGTGTGCTTACATTGAGCTGCTTGTTGTTTTCATTCTGGATGCTCTCGTAAGTGTATTTTTCTGAGCGTCTCTGGCGCATTTTGAAGAGACGGGAGCCTCGGTTTGAGGCTAAAGACAGCTCCTCCAGCATGATGTCCTTAGGCACGCTCAATTTCTTCCCAAGATCCATCTCCACATCTGGACACAAGGAGACAAACGTTCTTGTAAACAGATCTGATTTCTGACAAGACAAATGTATTTTCCTACTGTGTTTTCTATACTCCCACCTATCAAGCCCCACTGAATACAAATCATATTCACACAGAAAAAAAAAAACATGCTGATAAAAAGCCCTCTACATGGATTGCTGACTCGGTATTCCTGCCAATGTGATGAACGAGGAATTATCTACCCTCGTAATCCACTCATGTCCAGTGCTTGTTTTGTGGTTAGCGCCGCGTGCTAGCTACTGCATGCTGATCATGGAGATGTCACAGGCCTATATCCAAGTGTGAGACGCGTAATTTGCCAGAATATCTCTCAGCTGTCAGTAGCCTTCAGACGCTCCCTATCCCAGCCACGCAGTTGTCCTCGCCCTGAAATAGCGTGTTCAAAGGACAACCACAAAGGGATTAGTTTCTTTGGCCCATAAAAGTCTTCATTTGCTTATTTATAGTCAGTGTCATAGAAGGGAGGGTTGGCAACTGCCGCACTGGCAAATGGTGGGCTCATACCGTCTATAAAGTGAATGTGCCAGTGTCCAGTGCAGGCTGAGCCGGTGTTTATGCAGTAAAATTAACCCTGAGAATCAAATGTGTACTGTAAGTAATGGTGTTAAATCCGTGTCTATGTTTGTACATGCAGAAAAAAACAGAATGCAGAGGGGTGAAAGGAGCAGGAGACGAGAGGAGGAGAGATGGAAACAGAAGCATGCAACAAGAGAAAGAGAGAGAAACTGAGAGGTCTGAGGGATTAGGAAACAAGGAAGTGAAAAATAAGCGATACAGCTACCTTCCTGGCCTAGGACCTCTTTGCAGATCGCTGCCGCCTGCATTTTCCTCTCCCTCGTCGTCATGGTGGAGAACTGTGACATGGCTGCCCCTGGGGAGTCGGGGGGGTGAAGCTACAAGTCACAGGGGACACCGCACATCAGTACAACCTGTTCAAATGTACAGCAACCCAGGAAACATTTTTTTTGACCTGTGTCGAGCCCAACAAGACCAATTCTCATGGATAACCAAAATAAAACTCACCAAAAACATCTTGGCTTTGCTTGTCTTTCCACTACATGTCAAAATAAACCTTTAATTCACCCTTGGTAGATGTTAAAACATTTTAGCTGTATGCTCAGTTTCTCCCCTCACATAACGTGGTGAGTTCAGGGTTTATTTTGTTTGAGATAGTTGGAGCAGATGAACCAAGACATTTTTGGTGAGTTTTGCTCTTTTTCTGTCAAGCGTGAATGAAGATGACAATGCTAGCTAGATAGGTAACATTGCTAACGGTTATCTAAGACACTGAGGTGATTATTAAAATGCTCAAAAACACTTTATACAAAATGAACAGAAAATACTATTAACAATATGTTCTAGGCCAACTGTGAAAAGTGAAGTAATTACCTCAAGGATGAAAAATAACAAAGGTCATGCAGCTTGTAAAACACAAACGTCACACTACATTGTGCAAGTAGAGAAAAGACGTCGAATCACATTGTGACTTTATTTTGATCATTTGCCGACATGAAAATATTATCTCAGACAAAACATTTTAAGGACCTATTTTAGAATGACATAACCAAATAACAACAATTTAACTTTGAGTATGAACAGTATTGTTTACACATGAATTATGTTATTCAAAATAGTTATTTTTTCATTGTCTATATTGTCATACATAACTGATTTAACTGATTACAGCCACTTCTTTAACACTTCAAAGTCTATGGAGGAAAAGTCTTCTGGGCCATACAGCATCACATGACGTCACCAAACAGTTTGGCCAACACCAAGCAACCTGTAGCTAACGGTTAGCAGCTAGCAATATGTAGCTCTAGCTTATGTTGTAAACAGTTAATTACATAGACTTCAACGTCAAACATATACATATATAGACATGTAGACTATGCAAATGGTTGAATGAAATTCATTAAAAGTTAAATCTGTGGGGCTCATTGGCAAACCCTTGTTTAACTTAAATATCAGCCCCTCCACTCCACACTTGGTGACATTTTGACCACCAGGAACAACATTGATTAGACGTCTGATCGACATTGAAATGTTTGCTGGGCAGATACACAAAGGAAAGACAGCACAGCTGCATGTTGCCCATCGATTGGCCAGCATCAAGCATCCACACTACGCACAAAGACACCCCGAAGCAGATAGAATTTATTGGGGCAGTGAAAAGGGCAAAGTTAGCACATCCCTTTAAATAACCTTGGGCTGTTAAACGCCAAGCACATGCTCTTCAGACATGGCAACCAGCTGTGTCAGGGGTCCAGGAATCAATATGTTTGAAATTACCCAAGTGAGCTGAAAGGACACAGATAGAGAACATGGTGCTGTCACAGCAAACGTGTGAGACAGTGGATGGAACAGCGCAGTGGAAAGTTTACACCAAGGTGTCAGTGAACACAACGCGAATGTTTCATTCCGATCCAAAATACTTTGCAGTAGTTTCTGGATGGAACAAAGGAGCATTTCAGAGCAAATGCCAGATGCCTATCCACCGTGCAAATCACTTCACCATTTGGAAATGGTTTCCGCTCAATATACAAAGTTTTATTTTAGCTTCAACAAATCAACTCCATAATTATTTTCATTATTATTCATAGTTCTTTGTTTTATTTTATTTTTTCCAGTATATTAGAGAAAGAAAAAAATATGTTTGTATACTTGCTGCTGTTAAATCAGAATATTTGCTACATAAAAACGTCAAGACAAAGAGGAGATGCATTTATCAAAAACATATTAACACATGAAAAAAATAAAGAACATTCTGAATACAATTCCACTGTAATACCCATCAGACTGTGTGATTGGCAGGGAGATAGAGAGAGAACAACTGTAGGTGGTGGTGAGAATCATGCTTGATTCAAGGTGTCGTGTTAGAACCAGACAGCACACCTGTGGAGAGCCCTCGTGATGCCTTACCTGTCCTGAAAGACCCTCAGGGGGAAGCCTCCTGTTGTGCTTGTCTCTTCAGGGTAGGAAGTCAGAAAGGTGAGAGGAGCGAGGGTCAAACACCCGTGTGGGTGCTCGCGCTCCCCGACACTTGGCTTGTCTTGGGTGGAGGGGGCTGCAGCCTGACCCGAGTGACTGAATGGGTGGGTGGGTGGGTGGGTGTCAGTTTGTCTGTTGTCATTGGTATTTAGTTCACGAGCGGAGGGGAGACTAAATTTAGAGCGCTGCCACTACTGCTCGCTTTTCCCTCCATCTCTTTTTCTCTCCCTGCACATGTTATTACAGTAGCTCAGTTTCAGGATGGTATCTATGAATCTCAACCAGGAATAGGCTACTTTTACTTAATGGTACTTCTGCGGTTGCCAGAGCATGCATAAAGATAAAATAGTTTGATTAAAAATATTTCTTTTTATTACATATATGTATTATTTGATTAAAAAATATATACATATTTCTAACATCAGAACAATCTTGTGATTAAGAGTGCCTGGATAAAGAGCTGAAATAGGCTAAAAGTAAGTTAATGGATAAATAGTTAAAATACATGGCAAAAGTATAAACAGCACTAAAGTATAGCTTAAACAGTTGAAACAGTTAGCTAAGAGTAATGGATAAATTATTGAAACAGCCAAATATAGTAGTTAAAAAATAGCTAAACATACTCTTAGGGATAAATGGTTTAAACAGTTTGCCAGAAGTAATGGGTAAATAGTTGAACTAGAGGCTGTAAATACTGGATAAATGCTTGAAATAGCTGTAGGGTTCAAACACTTAACTACAACTACTGGATAAATAGTTGTCGTAGCAAATAGTGATGGATAAATGGTTGTAATAGAAATGGCTAAATTATAGACACAGCCAAATATGGTCAATAAACGGTTAGCTAAAAGTACTCAAAATGGTTGAAATAGCTTAATGAAGTGGGCTAATGGATAAATAGATTAGCTTAAAATAATGGATAAATGCAGGGTTCAAATATTTAGATACAACTACTGGATAAATAGTTGTAATACTTAATTTAAAATAACGGATAAATGGTTGTGAGAGTTAGTGTAACTAAAAGTAATGGCTAAGCTATAATAGTGGACTAAAAGTAGAAGAAAAATGGTTGAAATAGCTACAATTAATGGTTAAACAGTTGAAATAGGCTTAAATTAATCGAAATATTAAGTTGAAAGAGGTAGCTAAAAGAAATGGATGAAGTTTTGAAGTAGTTTTGAAAGTAGGCTAGCTTAAAATACTGAAGTGTTTGAAATATGGATGTAGGATTGAAATACGTAGCTATTGAATACTTAGCTAGTTGTAGTAGTTAGCTAAAAATAATGGATAAATAGTTATAATAGTTAACTAAAAAATAGTTAAAAGTAGGAGATAAAACTAAATAGGCTAACTGCTGAAATCTTTTGCCAATCCAAGTTCATTTGTGGGAGAAATACTGTAACATCCAGTATCAAATCTACATTTTATCATTAGTTAAATAAAGTTTAATCAGTTAACACGTTTGGAATATGAGGGGTGTTGTAGAAGATGACGTACTTACTGTGCTTGGGAACCACTGTCTTCATAACCCACAAAGGGCAATAATCTGTTGCAGTCTTGCACCATTGCAGATATACAGGAATTAAAAAGCACCAAATGGACGAAAACCCTGCAAGAAAACCCCTGACAAAGCTTAAACATCAAAAACAAAGTTGTGTCAGCTGCAATTCTCTTGATCTGCACTCTAGAATTGCAGTGCACAGCCAACAATAAATACACTCTGTGACATCCAGCATGGGAACATGGCTCCCTCAGGGCCTGCAGACCAATCAGATACTATTTGTTTTAAATGCCATCATGTGATATAGGACGGACCAAGGCCTAATGGGGTTCGCTCATCTTGTAATCCAGTCAGTACGTTTCAATTGACCATGCTAAATTAAATCTACTTCCTAGATATTTCTGAACTTGGTAAAAGAAACAAATTAAGGAAGGCAGGTTGCAGCACCAAGCAGGGCAGGAGAGCATAAGGTCGGACGTTAAAAGCAGCAAGTTCATTGGCATATGCTGTAATTCCTGGCATGCTGAAAACTATGCCAGAAAACCCATACACTAAATGAAATATTTTAAAGCTATTTTAAAACCACCTTTTTAATAGCAGTTGAATCCCAGTCTGCATTTTTCAAAATCTAAATTAGTAGGGAAGTAATTTCAGTTTATCATCTCCCTCTGTGTGCTTATCGCTCATTTTCTAATGGCTCAGCTACAGTAGGTACCCACTGTTGTTATGTAACTGGTGGTCACCATGGGAACAAGTCCCCACCGGCCCCTCCCATCCCCCCCCCCTCCCCTGGATACAGCACGAGTGACTGTTGGAGACAACACATCATACAAAAAGCTTCATGGGATGGTACAGCAAGCAACAAATGGCCCAGAGCCAAGTATTTCATGCTTGGAATAGAGAGCAAAGAGCACAAACACACAGTGCAATTTGTGAAATAGTGCTATTTGGCTGTATTTATTTTGCAAAATGCTTTAGGTGAATCCATATCTGAATTAGTCTGGAACAGAGATTGATTACTGGTATTGTATTAGCAACATATAAAGTGTTGTTTGAATGGAAGCAGTACAGTGTAATTATCACAGATACACTACAGTATGTCAAGATGCTCAGTGAGTCAGCTGAGACACAACACAATGCTGTGTGATAAATCTTATTTATGTTTACGAGACTGCCATGGTGAGAATCACATTAGGACATTATGTACACACTGTGGAAACACCAACCTAGCTTTAGTCTTTAGAGATGATTACAAGTCGACAACAAAATCCCCAAACCAAACGCAAGCCACAAACCCATTACATACTGTAAGCAATTCCCCAGTGCCAGTAAACCTGTCATAAACTAAATAATAATTTTTGTAGTCATAATTAGGACTCATCAACATTCCTCAATTCTACTTTTTACTCCAAACTTAAACTCAAACGTCCCTCTACATCCTTTTTTCGTCATGCACAGCAGAGGTGTGGACTTAAGTCAGCACTGAGTCATGGATTTGATGACTTTAGACTCTCGACAAAATCGAAAAAGATTTGCAACTTGGAGCCTGTAGACATGAAAATAGTTGATTACAAAAGGTTAAAACATATGCTATTTAAAAAGTGTGCCACAAATTGATTAATTTCCCTTGATTTCCTGAATGAACTTAAGGCTACTCATTCCCAGCAAGAACACTTAATTGATCCACCCCTTTTTGCTCTGTTAGTTGAGCAAACTTGTTACCTCAGTCAGCTTTCTCCTTTTCCTGTAAAAGCAGCATTATAGTCACATCTTAAGTTAGCAAGTGTTAGCTAAAAGCTGCCATCTAATGTTTGTAAACCACTAGCTAAGTCACTGGCTAAAGACTGATGTAGATTAGCTGGCTAGTAGGTGAGCATTTTGCCAACATTAGCTAGCTTAAGATGTGAATATATGTCACTTTTATGGGTCTTCTTTTAACCATCTTCAGCATTTATGTCTTTGTTTTTATTTTTTTTTAATTTTTCAACATAGAGGAGCCTAGTGCATAGCATGTCTAAGTACAGGAAACAAGAAAGGAGAGAGTTGCAAGGTGCCAAGTCTGCTCGACTGTTGTTGGAGTGAAAAGGGGCGGGATTTACGAATGGTCACTTCCCTGCATTCTCTACATCCACATATTCTGAAGCAATCCAACACTATCTAGTCAAGTTTCAGGACAGAACTAACATTATGTTACTGAGCACCAACTGGAAAAAAAATTATACCAAACAAATTCATTCACATACAAAAACTATGAGGTGGTCAACAAAAAAACAACCTGCAGTGCACAAAATGGACAGACGGAGACAACTTCCAACTTTGATTGACATTTGAAGTTACACAAAGGCTAATATTACCATAGTTAGCGAGCTAATGCTTAGCTAATGTTAGTTTAACAGCTAAGTTACTTCATCAGTAAGGCTGGAAACTCACTGTTAAATTGTCTAAACAAGTGGCAGGAGAGAACCACGGTGAACTAATGTTAGGTAACTGAGCACCAGATGGAAAAAAAGGATACCAAAGATAATTTTGTTCACATACAAAAACTTTGAGTATGCAAAACATGGAGCTTGAAAAATTAGAGACAGAGACGCAACAACTTCTAACTTAATTTGAAATATTAAGTGGCACAAAGAACGGTAACTTGAGGCGAATATTAATATAGTTATGGAGTTAATGCTAACTTCAGGTTAGCTTAAGAGCTAAGTAACTTTATAAATCATTAAGACCAGAAGCTCATTGTTAAATTATGACTTGTTTAGAACTCAAAACTCAAAATCTACGACTTGGGACTTGACTTGGGACCTGCCTGTTTTGACATGGAACTTGAACTTAGCCAACTTGTGACTTGCAAAACAATGACCTGGTCCCACCTCTGATGTACACTGTGCTGCAATGTGACTGTTAATGTTTTGGAAACGGTAGAAAAGATGCCCCATTTTCTGCTTTTCATCTTCCCTTTCCCTCTGGGTAGTTAATGGCCACATGCTAATGCACTAATTAAAATGCACCTGGTAAATAACTGAATTAATCACTTATTAGAGTTTACATAACAACATCAGCCCACAACATGCTGACTTATAGCGCTAACCTTTATCCAAGTTTAAAGCCTCACATCTAAGGAATCTCTAATTGTATTCTGACAGTAAAATGATTGCCTGATCTGAAAACACATCATCCTCAAGTTTCATGGATTTAAAAATCAAACAAAACCATCCCAAAAAAAAGTGCACAATCACTGCAAGAACCAGCATGCTAGATACGTACATCCACAGCAGAAAATTAAACCAGCATAAACAGAAAATCCATCCAAAAGTTTACAACAATTCATGAAACAATCCTCGCTTTCCATGTACTATTTGATGTGTGTCACTGTTTCTTTCTCTCTCATAAAATTCTCGCATATCTCTTCTCTCAGGACGGCATAATGACCTATTTTCTTATCTGCAGATATATTGTTGCTATACAATGACTCAGATCCTTCCACTGATTTTGTACTAAACATGTCTATTCACACTCATTATATCCATTCTAAATAACATACGCTTTGCCTCATCTGATGGACGACAGGCCCACTTCAGTGTATTAACCAAGCTAGAAAGTTGTCAATTAAATGTTAATGAAATCATTTTTAAGTCTCCATTCATTATTTAAGTAATGATCTCTTTTCACATTTGATTACGGCATGCAATGATTTCATCTAATGCATTTCAAAGCAAAGATTTAAGAGCATAAAGTATAAAGCATTTTTAAAAAAATATTACACTCTTAGTAGCCAAGGTTCTACCCAGAACCATTTGCTTTGGAAGAAAGAAAGGCTTCATCAAGGAATCTTTGTAAGACCATTTCCATCAAAAGAACTGTTTTAAGAAGAAAGAGATTTTCAATGATTGTTGAAATCCTTGAAGAACTCTGTCACCATTGGTTCTTTGTACCATTATATAAAAGGGTTTGCGGTAGAACCCCCTGGGTGGGTTCTAGGTAAAACCCTTGGAATGTAAAAAGATTTGCGGTAGAGCCCCCCTGGGTGGGTTCTTGATAAAACCCTTCCAATATAAGAGGGTTCTTGGTAGAGCCCTCTGGGTGGGTAGATACAACCCTTAAAAGGTGGAAAGGTTCTAGATACAACCCCAAGTGAAAGGGTTCTGGGTGGAACCATTGCATTAATCTCTGGGGTTCTGGGTGAAACCTATCATCGGTCCCTTTTCCACCAAATTAGCTCTGGTTCTTGAACTGGTTCCGTTCAAGATTCTTGGAACCTCAGTGCTACCTAGTGAACTACCCCAGAACCACTGTAATCACCATTCTGATCTGTAGAATATGACACACCCACTTTGGTTCCCAAGAAAAACCTGCTATTTTTTGGTTCCAACTGTTACGGTTCCTAACCAGTTAATTTTCAGTGGAAATGACCTATCAGATGGTTCTAGGTGTAATCCTTTATGTTGGGTTCTAGGTAGAACTCTCTGAAATGGTTTATGAAAGGTGTTACCAGGAACAAAAAAGGGTTCCTGTGGGGCAAGCTGTAGAACCCTTTTCATTTCCAGTTAGCACCTTTATTTCTAAGAGCATAGCGTGTCAAAACCAGAAGAACTCCAGCAATCTTTCCAAATTTTCACTTCATTGTTATCTCACGCTCCTCTTCAACTGTATTACTGTTTGTTTAGATATTGATGAATTAAAAAGGAAAATGCTCTCACTGTACTTGAATGTGTTATGGAATCAGTGAGGAGTGAGATTCTACTAATTTTTAGCCACATATGCTGAGTTGTATCTTATCACTTCCAACTCCAAGTGTTGCTGGTGTACACAGACTTGTACGTTTGTGTTCCCAAGGGCCTCTTATACTCAGAGTGGGACACCGAGGGCCCCAGACTTGCCTCTGTCGCAAACCTCCGAGACTGCCACTGTCTGGGCAGTGACCTGTAACCAACGTGGCTGGCAGTGGTGGAGACAGTGCTTCTTGTCGGGGACACGAACGATGGCAGCGGAGCTCGACTATGACTGCGGCTCAGGCTCTGGCTCCAAGTGTGGCTGCCTGTCTTGTGCGGCACTTGGTAAGAAACTCTGGCCTTCCAGTCTGCCGGCGGCTCTGGCAGAATTTTGCGCTGGGCTGCCAAGCGGACGTTCGAGGCGAGGGTTTGCTGGAGGTTTTGGAAAGCGAAGGCTTCATCCACCAGGCCCAGGGGATGCCGGGAGGCGGCCTCCCAGGGCGAAGGGGGTTTGTGGCCCTTTTCTAGCCAGGATGTCTGCCTCGCCGGGGGAGTCATGGAGGCCCGAGCGGGAGGCTTTGGGGAGGAAGAAGCCGAAGCCGACTTCTGGCCGGTGTATGGTACTCTGGATGGTGGGGAAAGAGAGTAGGTCCTGCCAAATGCCTGTAAAGAAAGATCCAGACATGTTTATTTTAGTAAGGGTTCATTTTTGTTTGGCTGACTGGCCTTCTGGCCAATTCAAATCAGCTTGTAAAATGTTGGAAAATAGAGTAGCTCTTTGTCAACACATTTCTTTTAAGTGATGTAATGCTCTAACATTGTATTTCATGTTTAAGGACCAGTATGTAGGACTTAGTGGCACTGCAGAATGCAGAACATCTCACCCTCCGCTTTCAAGTGTGTCGGGTAACCTATGTTGGCTGTGAAACAAAATGCTGCAAAATGCTGCAAAATGCTAAATGCTGCGGTTTGTCCATTATGGGCTACTGAAGAAACATGTCCTGCATCCTCTGTAGACATAAACGACTCATTCTAAAGTGTGAGTTTTGAATCAAACCCCAAATCTTAAGTTTTGTAAATAAATCTAGAATCTAGATAATTTTACTTTCTTTTGTTGAGATAATTAACTTTCCTTCTTTAGAATAACCTGAATCTTGAATTCTAGAAAACCCTCCAAAAATTGTTCACAGTGAGTTGTGAACCTGATTTGTCATTAATTGGGCGCTTGAAAAATTTTTTATAATATAATATTTTAAACATTTTTCTGTTTGTAAAACTCAAAGATTCAAGTTTATCTGAAGAAGAAAATTTAATTATCTCAACAAAGCACTCAAAAATCTATTGCAGTAAGATGCCTTTTACTTTTTCACTTTTACAGTATACACTAATGAAAACCTTTATACATTATTACATTCAATTTCTACCATATTCTGCCAATAAAAATAATTAGTATTCTAAATATGTAAATAGTATATAAATATGTAAAACCATTGAAAATCCAGCAAAATAAATTACTGTTAAAGCTGTTAAAAGCTTTAGGATTCTTATTATTTTAAACGTATTGTGGATTTAATTGTCCATTCCACAAGCTCTCTAAGCCTCTTCAAGCCAGTGCTTTAGCATTTGTCCAAACAGGGAGAACCGCCCTCTTATTTCTTAGAACTGGCTTATGAGAGTGCATGGAGTTCCCAGAGTAAGCCACGTTCAGCTTGTTGTCATTGGATCTGCTTTACTAGGCAGCAACAGACAGTGAAGCAGTGAAACTGTTCAATCCTCAAAATTAAACTCTCCATTTGGATTCCCAGAGAGTCAAGAGTTGTGTGGGGTAACAAAGTGCCTCTGTACCGTTCACTGACTCTGACATGCCGTTCTGTTGGCCGTGGCAGATGTGCAGAAAAGGCAGTGCTGCCATCATCTGGTGAAAGATGTGTAAGACCAACTGATTGCAAGAGGTGGCAAAAATGAAAGCAGAATAGAAGAGAGTGCAGTCATAAATAAAAGGAAAAATGGAGCAGAATGAGTCAAGGGGGGAATAATGTCTGCTGACTCAGGTGTCCGGTAGGCCTAAAAGGCCTGTGGCAGCAATGTCCCGGATTAGGGCAGACACAAGAACGTATGAGTAGATTAGTGGACAATCTAAGGTCATATTTTCATGAAGGAGAATAGCTAGTTGACTACACATGGTTTATGTCCATTATGCAGCTACCCTCCTGAAGGATTCAGCACATATATCTCAGAAATGGGGTCTGACAAGGTCTTAAGGGTTGGTGTCCATGATGGTGTGTCTGCAGAGGCTTCCGTTTTGAGACAGGTGCCAAAAATATGCAGCAGTGTTACGGCTCTGTTTATGTAGATTTAAGACCATAAGGATTTCTTTGGGGTCCCAGCTCCATAGGAATTTGAGAATATAAGGTTGAATTCATCTAGGATTTTAATCTGATCTATGTGTAGAACATCTGTCCTGCATTACTGAGAATAAAACTTGGATAATGCACAGTATTAGGTGACAACATTTAATGGTATCAGCATACATTAATATTTAATGTTTAAAGTGATTTATGTCTGAATAAAACAACTATTCAAATGTAAATGTGTCTTACTGAAAATTTATGCAGTTATTTGATGATTTTGGAAATTGACTGTTTTTCTGTGCCACTTTTTTGTTGTGGCAAAGTAAACTGTTAAACTTTACCGAGTGGTCGTGTGGATTTTTGCAATGTGGATCAGGACGATGGGAATCATTACAGCGTCAAGCCAAGCCAACATTCAAAAGAAACCTACAGTAAGAATTTAAATTTTCTCTCTAAACTCTTCAAATTGTTTAATTTAAATAAATATCTGCAGTTTCTCAAGGCAAAACTAAAAAATATTTAAATCTGAAGTAATTTTGTGACCCTTTGGGGGCAGTCCGACCTCTAGATTGGGAACAACTGGGTGAAAATACCTTTAATCATATATAACATAATTACAGCTACAAAACCTTATGATGCATCAATGTCCACAATCTAATAATAACATGTCTAATAATAAATCAATATCTGCAGAATGAGTATTTGATATTTTAAGAAGGCCTACATTTATCAGATAATGTACTTTTACTCAAGTTTGATTTTGAATGCAGGACTTTTACTTGTAATGGAGTACTTTTACATACTGGTACAATACATCAGTCAAGAGCTCAGTACTTCTGGTTATGGCTGCAGAAATCTACTAACATAAGACGCCATTTGATGTCAAAACTTCCACTTAACAAATGACTGCCCTTTCAGAAAATGCATGACACAACATGGATATACATTTCAGCGGAGGCCCACCCAATTGACCTCCAGAATTATCCGGTGAGGTGGCCAGTATTCAGTGAAGTCACAAATCTAATAATACCCTCCAGAAATGCATCATCAGGTAGTCATTCTGCAGGAATGTGCTTCTCAAGCATTCACCTCGATTGCTGTAAAAGTAGGTGATTGGGATAATGAGGTGTCCCTGGCTGATGTTAACAAGCTCTTTATAGAGTACAAACTGTATTGTTTTATTGTTGAAAACCAATTTATTTTGGACCACTGTTTTTGTAAACAGGCTGTAGATATGCCATGCCAGTCTTATTTGATGATATGTGAAACAAATCGGATTGACTCGTAGCTTAGACTACCTTGGTCATTATGTACAGTACAGGTGTAGAAGTGGTGAAATTAAGCAAGATGAAGAGCAAAGAGACTAGAAACCCAGAAGGCATGCTGAAAGAACAAAAGAAAGGAAAGCCAAACAAGGATAAAAGACATTTTAATGGCACTGCAGTGAATCATACAGAAAGTGCACTATGAAGAGAAACACACAAAGGAAAAAGGAAAAAAAGAAAAGAAACATGAAGAACAAAAGCAGCCCTGTACCAAAAATATATTTGTGAACATTACCAGGCTGGTTACCTTTTGATAGATATTGTTTTGTTACTCATGTAACATCTATTCATATAAAACAAAAGCAGCAGAAAAGAGTGCATGGAAGAGTGAAACTAGTAGAGTGGGCAATACTATAGATTTTTCTGTTATCAGAAAAAAAAATACTACAAGGGCCTGAGATAAAGTAGCTTTCACTGGCTTAAGTTGAAATTTAAGCCTACAATCTCTGGACCTCAGCACTCCCTCCCGCGAGGCAGTTTAAATATAGTCCCTAACATGATGCAACAGCTGGCAAAAAGCTTAAAATAAAATTAACCCACTTCAGTAGGAGCTTCGGAGAAGACACTGGGGAAATCCACTGAAGAAAAAACTGTTTACCAATCAAATATTTGAAGTTCAAGTTGTTGCTTTTTTAAAAGGGTTATGGCTGTCTTCTCCAACCTTTACTTGAAACCCCACAGAGTTGTTATATAATCTCTGCACTCATGACATCAGTGTCATTGCAAATTTAGCCTTCTGCTTGGTATCATTACACCCCACAGACCCCACCCTGCTCTCTCACTGCTTTATTTTTATTTTTAACTTTATTCTTTTAATTTATTTGTATTCAACTTGTGTTGTAGTTGTTTTTGTTTGTTTGTTTGTTTGTTTGTTTAATGAAGTTTGGCACATTTCGCGTTTTTGTCTTTTCAAAAATCAACTTCCTGTTTTCACCGTCAGGTACTGTTCATTTCTGATTGCATTTTTCTCTCACTCCTTTCTTTCGATCCATACTGAGCATCCCTACATTCTTATATTGCCACCACCCTACATTGTTTTACACAAAATTACTTTATCATGATTTTCAAGCATTCATATACATAATTTTCTATTATGCACATGCTTTATTAACATCTTTTTTGGCTAATTTATTCTCATAAAATATACTTACATCCTGTTCTTATTTTTATTATGTTCTTTTTTGCAATGCCATCTGCATTAGCTCTCAAAACTTTGAAACCCCTTAAGCTCTGTCCTATGACAATAACAAGAGTAGGTAGAGGTGATGATAGTCATCGCAAAAGCGAGTTTATATGTTCAGGATAGTCTACTTGGCAGTGGCCTGCAAGAGCACCAACGCTTTGACTTGAGCAGACATGAAACATGTCATGCATCTACCAAAATCACTCTTTGTCAACTGCTGTGGGCTTCCACACCTGAGCCGAGCTCTTTTTAGCTGTAAATTTAGGTTTAGGAGCAGCTACAGGGCCACCTGATGCAGATTCAGGTCTTGCAGCTACAGAAAAGCTAGGAGCAACAAAGGTACTGGGAGACTGTGGTTGGTAAGGCACTGAAGGAGTTGCCATGTAAGGAGGGCTACTAGCTGGTTGGTAAGGTGCCACAGGTGCCTGTTGGTAGGGAGCATTTGGACACTGAGGATCTTGGGGGTGATAAGCAGGTGGGGAAGGTTGCTGATACTGCTGGTTATAGGCCTGCTGGTATGGACCAGCAGGGGGTTGCTGATAAGGGTTGGGGGGAGGATAAACTTGGTTTTGCTGGTAGTGCCCATCATGCATCATAGGCTGCATGGGCATCCCATACACTTGCTGTGGGTATGGGGCATTATATGGTCCAGCTTGCTGGACGGGGGGCATTTGCTCATATGTAATTGGTTGGTTTTCGACAGGAGGGTTAGGAGGTGGACAGTCTGGCTTAGGCGCAGCAGGTTTAGGAGCCTCTGCTGCTGGGCCAAAGGTAAAGAGTGAAGAACTGAGTTGATAGGGTTGATGCTTCATAACATCTATAACATTGAGGGGTTTAGGGGCAGGCGCATTCTTATTTTTGTCTTTTTTCTTGGCTTTGGATGAAGGGCTACTTGGAGGGGGCTGCTTTGTTGCTGCTGGGGGGTAAGAAGGGGACTGAATTGGATTATATGCCCGTGAAGGTGGAGCACGTACGTTGGGTGTATATTTCCACTCATTTGGTAAGGACGCAGCTGGCGACGTTGACCGGCTTGCCTTGTTTGCTTGCACAGTCTCAGAGTCCACAACAAACTTCTCCATACGAGACTGCCTCTTGGCAAACATATCAGCTCCCTTCCCTCTTACGGCTGGCATCTCAAAAGCGGAACCTTGGGATGATGGGTTTAACACAGTGGCCATTGGGTTGATGGGCGATGATGCTCTTTGGGTAATAGTAAAAGAGTGCATTCGCTGAGGTGGGGGTGGAGGGGTCCGGTTTTGTGGTGCCTGCCAAGGTTTTGGAGAGGGACGTGTGTTCACCATTGATGTGGAAACATTCACAGGGGTTTGCTGTGAATGGGGTGCCCAGGCATTCACTGGTGTCTGAGGCTGTGTCTGAGCTGAAGGCCATGTATTCATCGGTGGTTGTGGTGAAGACTTCGAAGTAGACTGTTGCCAGTTTGGCTGTGTTGTTGGCTGGGGTGGAACTGTTTGAGCCCAAGGTGGTTGTTGTTGTTGGGCCTGATTTTGCTCTTGGGGCCAAGAACTCATGGGGTGTTGACCCTGTTCTGAAGGGTGCTGGGCCCATGATGGTGGGGACTGAGCCTGGGGAGGCACTGGTGCCCATGGATTCAAATTGGCCTGGGGCTGCGCTGGAGGTTGTGCTGGGGCTGCTTGCATCCAAGGTGGTTGAGATTGGGCTTGAGTTTGTGATGGAGGCCATGCATTAATTGAAGGTTGCTGTTGAGGCTGAGCTGAGACCCAAGGTGGTTGAGATTGACCTGGTGCTTGGGTCTGTTGCCATGTTTGCTGTGGAGCCTGGTGTTGTGGCTGCTGAGCCCATGGCGGTTGTTGCTGAGATTCTGGCTGAGGCTGCTGAACCCAAGGGGGTTGTGCTTGGGGTTTTTGCTGGGGTTGCTGCACCCATGGTGGTTGAGGCTGAGAGTGTATTTGTGATGGCTGTGCCCATGGGGCCTGTGACTGCTGTTGCATTGGTTGTTCTTGAGGTTGACCCCAAGTTGGTTGCATTTGCTGCAGATTTGGCTGCTCATGAGGGTGTGCCCATTGCGGCTGAACCTGTGGTTGAGACTGTGTTCGCTCTTGAGGCTGGGCCCAGGGTGGCTGAGCATTTGTCT
This sequence comes from Lutjanus erythropterus, assembly GCF_056507025.1. Lineage (NCBI taxonomy): Eukaryota > Metazoa > Chordata > Actinopteri > Lutjaniformes > Lutjanidae > Lutjanus > Lutjanus erythropterus. The sequence continues at coordinate 8,095,157 of NC_139339.1, read as the reverse complement.
GGGCAGGTGCTTGCTCTTGAGGCTGACTCCAGGATGGCTGGTTTTGAGGAGTCCAGGTATTTGTGGGGGGTTGAGACTGTGCTTGGGTTTGAGTTGGTTGATGTGTTACCCAAGGTGGCTGTTGTGGGGACTGACTTGGAGGTGGTTCCTGGGGCTGAACTTGGGCTGGATGCCAAGAATTGGTAGATGGCTGTTGTTGTACTTGTGTTTGTGCTGGAGCCCAGCTAGTCACAGGAGCAGGCTCAGGCTGCAGGGTAGAATTCATTTGACCATATTCTTCCTGAGCTGTCACTTGCAGAGGCTGTTGTTGGGGTTCAGGTTCTGGGGCAGTCCATGTGTTTTGTTCCTCTGTGGCAGTGCTGGCAGGAACCTCCTGGGGGGCAGGAGGGGCAGAGGGCTCAGGGGCAGGTGCAGGGGTTGGCTCTAGTTCTGGAGCAGGAGCAGACTCTGTGGTGGGGGCTACAGCAGGTGTGGATACACTATTTTCAGCTTGTTGAGGCATGTCCTGGTTGGTCAATTCCATCTGTGCGGACCAAGGAGGAGAGTTGGGGTTGATCATAGGTTTTGGAGCCACTGGTGGAGGAGTCTTGTGTTTAACTGCAGACTGAAGGAAATTACAAGCCTCAGCCCCAAGGCTGAGGTAGTCCTCCTCAGGTCCTGACTCAAAACCCAGCTTCTTATCACTCTTGTTGAGGAGGTTAAGCAGTGCTGGATTTGGTGATACTTTCGGTGCTTCCTTAAAAGTGAACATAGGCTTGCCAGTGTTTCTCTTCCTTGCATCCATCAAAAGGCCAGTTTTGATTGCAGGGGTAGAAATGCGTTCATCCCGGGAGGCTATCTGCTCTCCTTGGCCCACAGATTCTTGATTGGTCCCACTCATAGCGGGAGAATAAGGGGTTGCCGCCATGTTTGCTACCGAGAAAGGCTTTGCCGTACGATTGCTGTAAGAGGTCTGCATTTCACTGGTTTGATGTTGGACTGTGCCATTGATGTCTGTAGAATAGTGCTGTTGCTCTTGATGGTATTCTTGCTGCTGCTGATACATTTGCTGTTGCTGATAATGCTGCTGCTCATACTGCTGTTGCTGATACTGTTGTTCGTATTGTTGTTGTTGTTGTTGGTATTGTTGCTGTTGTTGTTGGTATTGCTGTTGTTGTTGTTGTTGATAGTTCTGTTGTTGCTCATAGTACTGCTGCTCCTGATATTGCTGGTACTGTTGTTGCTGTTGACTTTGTTGGTGTGTATTTACATCCATGTAAGCGTGGCCCTCTGTTGTGGACTGTATATAGGAGTGCTCTACTATCTTCTTTTCAACCTCCATTACTCCTTCCACTGGCATCCCCTGGCGCCTAAGCTCGTCATGCTCAGCAGAAATCTCATCCATCCTTTGACGCCGTTGGGCAAACATTAGGGCACCCTTGCCCTTGGTTTCAGGCAAGCATTCCATCTCTGCTTGGTTGTTCAGGTTCCTTTCGATCTCAAGGAGAACCTTGTCCCGGTTGATAGTTAGCACACCGTCGTTACTATGGGCATTGGTGAGGAAATGCTTGTCTATGTCAGAACCGTCGGGAGCCACAAGGGTAAACTGAATCGTGTGGGTTTCTTGTTTGTCGTCTTTCTCGTCCTCTTCGTCACTGTACTCTGGCTCGTCTTCTCCTGTGCCGTAGCTCACAAGTGTGTATTTCTTGGCCCTTTGCCGATGTTTCTTGAACATCAACACCCCCTTGTTGTTGGGGTTGGGCGGAGCAGCCGTAAGAAGGAGGGCAATACGTTTACATTTGGATTTGGCCTCTTTCACCTGCTTCTCAGACAGACTCTCGCTACGCCTGAGCCCTGGATAGAGAAGGAAAAGAGACAGTTCAGTGTTTAAAATAAAGGCTCCAAGACAGGGGAACCAAAGGAAGTACTTTTCTAGGATACATTCCACCTGAAATTATAGGTAATAATAACAAACACTGGAATAAAAATCAAATCAAATCATTTAATCAGTTTGGAGTATGTTTTAGACAAAAACAATTTTAATTATTGAACAGCTTGCTTTCCTCTCACTCCATTAGCAACTTTTTTGTTTGTACTTTTCAGTTCTTTGATCACTGACTTCAGGACAATTTCAAGGAAATCCCTGCGCACTGTATCTGCACTGATCATGTGATTGTAGTTGACGAAATTGCTTTGATTATGAATGTAGAAAGCTATTTTTGTAAGATGCAAATCCCGAATGTCAGTTGAAAAATCTAATTATATTTCATCACATTGAACCCAGTTTGATTTTGGACTCATCAGAAGAGTAAAAATAGAATGTATGCAAATAACAAGGAGACAGATGAGAAAATTAAGATTCAAAACTAAGTTGAGAAAGGCACAAAGCAATTAACTTCAGCTTGTAGCATTACACTGATATCAACCTTCAGCAGATTAATATATTTTAAAGATATATCCCATGTTCTCAGTAAAAGCAGAAGACTAATAAATTATTAATACTATATGCACTTTTGAACTAATCTAAACACACAACCAATATACCATAAACTAAGCTACAAACTGATTCATTGACATGCAAAACATTACACTCCATATATTTTTAGTCCACACATAATATTTATCCACCTACAGCTGATGTACTTTTCCTCATTTGTGATTGTATTAGTACAAATTTGCTCATTCAGTTGAACATAAAACAACCCATAAAGCAATAATGAAATCCTCTGACCCATGCCTAATATCCTAAGTTGTTCACAGACAATGAACCACATTAAAACATCCTCATAAAATAGCCAGGAATAGGAACCGAGAAAGATTAAAGATAGCCTGCATGCAATAAATCCACCAGGACAAGAGCGTCTTTACCAGTCCTTATCTGTAAGTTCACAATCTGTCCATTTAAAACCTTCTGCTCTTCTTAAATCTGTCACATTTGCTGACAGGTCAATCCAACAACAGATACACTCTCTCTCATATAGTACAACAATGCAAGGTACTAATAAAATAACGCATAGGCTTATATTCTTGCAAGACTAACCTGAAGGTGGAGGAGACAGCGGGAGTGAGCAGCGGACTCACTTTTTTAGCTCAGTTAAAGGACCCAGTTTGAAAGGATCAGGTAACGGGGCTAGAGGGAGCACATGCTGGTGTCTGTCAAAGGGCCACTTCTGCAGGCATCATCAGCGTGCTGGGGTTATATTTATGTCTTCAGCACAGCTCGGAGGAACGCCTATCCATATTCATGATCAAGCCTCTTCAAATGGGTGGTTTAAGGTGTTTTATAAAGTGTAGCGGTAGCCTCTTACACATGATCAATTCAGCGTCTTTTATAATCTTTCTCCCCTTTGATTATTTATATGTAGCTTTTGTTGATTGTCACTATCCTATCTGCACCACTATCGCTTTGATTGTGTTGTTATTCAGGTTAGACCCGGATGTATCTGCTTTCATTCAAAGGAACGAGCGCCTTCCTCCAACTGCAGTGACACACTCATGCTATTTTGAGGAGTACACACATGAGAGCACACTGGAGATCAGGCTCTGGAATGCACATGTGTTGACAAATGCAATTCAGTCATGACCCATTAGCTTGCAGATTCCCCCTTAAAGAATAGATCCTTATTACCCGCACAGAAAGAAAGAAGGCACATGAGGACATGAGTCCACAGTACTAATGAGAATGGTCTGTTGTGTACTTACTGGCGTGTCTTGCCCGATGCTTGTTGGGTTTGTCTTGATCCCCCTCAGAATCAGAGTCCTGCTCTTCTGCTGGCGCGTCCTCTTCTGAGGGAATTCCAAATGTGACAGTAAAGGACCCAGGAACTCCCTCGCATTGCCCTCCTCCTCCTCCTTCTTCTCCTTCACTTTGGGATCCAGTGCTTCCACTGACCCCGGGACCTCCCACGTTCAGGATGCTCCTCCCTGCTCCTGATGCTCCCGGCTGCTGCAGAATGACCTCCACCTGCCCCAGCACCGAAGGCGAGCTGAGCACCACTCCGTGCTGGCCGAGCGGCTCCCTGGCGGCGCAAGGCACAAAGTGGGACGTCGTGTGTGTCGTCTCGCCGACCTCTCTGTTTGAGAGCTCTCCCTGGATCCCGATGGCACTCCCAAGAGAGGTGCAGCCAACATCATCCAAGGTTTGCTCGGACAGAGACACCTGGAGCTCGACCATGTCCCCGGGGGAGAAGCAACGCTGTACTTCTTCATCGTTTCCCTTAAAAACAGGTTGCCTGCCTTTCTGATCACCAGATGAGGGAACATGTAGCTGTGTGGAAAGCAACTGGGGTCTCCTGGGAAATGTTGTGTCACTGTCCAGCTCCCCGTAGTAGGCCTCATTCTGGGACTCAGATATGTAGAGTTCCCTTGGGCTTTGGGATCTGTGCTTTGGGGAGTAGATGTGGAGTGTGGTGCTCTCTAGAGCAGCACCCGAAGACTCCCTCTGACCACAGTATGACTCTTCTGATTCGTAGTCTTCTGAAGGGATGGTGCAGTATCTTTGAGAGGAGAAGGGATAACAGAAATGAGTGAGTGGCGTCCAAAACTTTATTTAAATTTACTATGATAAATGGAAAAAGGAAAACATCTTTGCAAATGTAGTTGCCAACTAATTTTCTGTCTGTCAACTTATCGAATAATCACTGTGCCTTTATTGCCCTATGAGATTTTTTTACTTTTATACCCTATATGATGATCTAAACTTAATAAAAGTTTACTTTTCTGCTAAAAACTGAATGAAATACTAAGATATAGGCACTTTTTCAGAGTTTTCTTATACTCCTTAAAATTAACAAGCCCTCACGACCGCCCGTGAAGCTTTGGTGACCCCTAGTGGGACCTGGACCCTCAGGTTGGGAACCAGTACTTTAAACCATCTGATTTTTATCATCAAACGTTTCTCTCTATTTTTACTTGGCTTGTTCACAGATCAAATCACGATACCATTTAAATGAGCGGTACATCATCACTGAGGAATGGAGCCGTTGGATTGTTGAGGATGTAAAGCTCGTCTCCCGTTGCTCAAGTTGTCAAAGTAATCAAGTAGATTTAATCTTCACACGGCGAGTTAAATGAATGGGTCAGGTCACTGAAGAGGAAAGTAATCACACTTCCACACAGCTCTGCCTAATTTCCACTTTCAAGGTCAGCAAGGGATAGCATATCAGAGCGTCATTATCTCTGACTGCAATTATTGAATTTAAGTCAATTAGAACTCAGTGACTGATCCTTTTGAGCGACATATCATAATAAATTTTGATAGCCACAAGGTGAGGTTATGCCGTCATAGAAGCAATCTTTTTTCTTTTTTTTTTTACCTTTATTTGACATTGACAGGCGAAGATATGACAGGAAGGGGGGTAAAGAGAGGGGGGATAACAGCCTCAGTACATGGGGCGCTCGCTCTACCTTTCTGAGCTATAGGGGCACCCCCTAATACAAACCTGTACTATGAATATGACTTTGAGACAGAAAAAAAACACTAAATTCAAATGTAATATGTCTTCATACATCTGTATGTCCCTCTACAGTTTAAATGTGGGCCCGTTACGGCACGTGCAGCAATATTTGAGGACATGTCATCCTGATAAACACGCCGGCAATAACCCACTGAGTAACAGCTGAGCAGCTGCATGTCAATCAAGACACACAAATCTGTAACACATTGGCCAAGCCCGCGGGAAGGTCAGCGTGGCTGACGCACATTAACTCACTAATATACACACAGACATGAATGCACTTATATACAGACAGTCGGTGAGTCACTGAACTATGCAAAAGGGCACAGGTCATAAAACAACATGCTATCTAAATGCTAATACAGTGGCGCAATAATGATTTTGCATTGCTGTGGTGAACACCAAGGACCCACAGTACTGCACGGCTCATTTGTCATTACACACAGATATTGTAGAATAAAGTAATGTAGTTACTGAATGCACAGACAATTTCAAAGGTGATGTTGTGTTTGAGTGCCCCTTTGCTATCCTTAGCTAATTTACTGTGTGGTATGTGACACTACCTTTTGAGGAGCAGCTGCAGACAGTCAATCGATGTGTCGATGAGGGCGAAGGCTCGTAAAAGGGTGAGATCAGCACACGGCTCTCCGTTGACTGACACCACCTCATCACCTTCCTGCACTCCGGCCAGGAAGGCGCGACCACCTTCCTCTACCTGTGCAAGACAAAATCTTAGTAAGAGGAAGAGCAAAAAGACCAGGGTTTTTTTAGTCAGACAGTCCAGCTATAGACCTTTTTTCACAGCAGCCATTTTGACATGAAATAGCAGGGTAAGCAGGTGTTACCAATGTATAAACAGTGGTTATAATCAGCACTAAGCTAAGCGCCATGATGAGGGTCTCTACAGATAAAATCAGGCTTAAGATGCTAAATGGTTTATCCCATTTGACGTGTATTAAATTCAGGCCAGGCAATGGATGATAATATGTGTACAGGGCAATAATTTACCCCATCGCCCCTTTTTGCTTTGTGCTCCACTAGCAGTGGCACAAGCTTGGTACCTTGCAGAACCTAGATCGATTTTCTCCTTTCCTGTTTCATGCACTTGTTTGCTATGTGCTATGTTGAAAAGAAAACCACATTTTGAAGATGGTTAAAAGATGTTGGTGAAGCAACATTAATCTAACCAACTAGCTAGCTAGCTAAAGATTTATGTAGATTAGTTATCTGTTTAGTTATATATGATAATTCTAAACATTTGAACCTATTTTTGCAGCACAGTGTCCCTGATATTGAAGACATAAGCTACGTCTACCTTGTACTTTAGCCATGCAGCTGCATGTTATTACTATAGACCAGCTCTGTGTGGATCCATTTAAAGGGCACCTCTTTACACAGTTAGACTAATGACTGATGGTTTCTTTCCATGTAATTGGTACTTGGGGCCTGTAAAATGGTTCATTAATAAGAGGATTTAATAAGGAGAAATACCCCATAAATTTTGCACAAAAGGCCACTTATACAGCTAGAGGGATTGATGATTACTTCACTACCGCGCAATTAAGAGGATATGCTCTCAGGAAACATGTTAAGATATTTTGTTGGCTTGCTTATGTCTTGATACTGGAACCACTTCATGTACTAATACAGTTTTTCCAAGTTTAATTTGTGTTGCACACAACCCCCATGTTTCTTGTCTGTCAAATATCAAATGAAACAAAACAAAACTCCATAAAAATAATCTTTAAATATGAGAAGAGATATTGCTCCACTACTCCATTTATTCACCATGATGAGGTCATGTATCTTAATCTTTGTCTTGGCTAATTCCCTTAAAGGATTAATTTACACATTTACACAGTAATGTTTATGATAAATCAGAGTCGATACAGGTTAACCCTCGATGACACTGAATGTGAGTAAATGACGGTGCTATTCTGCCACTAATCATGCTAATGCCCTTTTACTACCGTGGCAGCGCTGAGCCTTCACGTCAAGTTGATTTATCTCATCACACCGTCACTAACAAAAACAGTCTCCAAGGTTTCTCGATATTAAAGTTGCTGTTACTGGCAAGCAGCAGCCACATAAATTGTGGAGCTGCAAAGAGTTCAGAGCTCAGGCATTTCAAAACTGTGGTTATCCATCTCCATGTTTACTTTAGCAGCATAACACCGGAGGTGGAAGAAGTACTCGGATCCTTTACTGAAGTAAAAGTACGAAAACCAGAGTGTACAATTCTCTATTTCAAGTAAATGTCCTGCATTCAAAACTTTACTTAAAGGCATGACATGCAACATTTTCCATACAAAAAAATGCATAAACTAATAAACATAGTCTTTCAATTATCACTTGTGACTTCCTAAAAGTGTGTGATGGTGTCTGTATCTGCCTTTTGCCTGTATTTATTATTTTCTCATTATTTTGCTGCGCTCTGGAAGTGCAAGTACTAGCTTGAAAACATACTTTAGTACCAAAAGTAAAAGTATTCATTACACAGATTTGCCCATTTCAGATTAATATGTAAGAAATTATTGGATTATAATTATCGATGTATCTATGCTCTGCTCAGTAACCAATGAAATAACACACTTTAGTTTACAGAACAGTTACGCTCTAATGTGTACCTAATTATCCTCTAAGAAAGTCTAATAAGGGTCTAATAAAGGGTCTAATCATGTCTAATAAAGAACATTATTTCTCATTATTTCTAGCTTTTGTGTAATTGAATACAAAGTAAGGCTTGTTATGGCCCTTGTTATATTCACCTCTGAGGTGTGGTGGAATATAAGTAAAGTAGCAGAAAACTGAAATACCCAAGTAAAATACAAATACATCAAAATCATACTTAAGTACAGTACTTGAGAAAATGTACATAGTTACTTCCCACTACTGCAGAACACACTGAAAGTCTATGTTGCTTCTTCATGGTGCATAAAGGTAATGCAACAGAAGACACAAAACAGTCTTTACCGTCTTCACAACAAATATGTTTGATCACTTTTCTCATTTACTGATGGACTGTAATGACATCAAAATACATTTTGTGACTTCACACAAACGAGCTCATCAGTAATCTCTTGCAGCACCATCCTCCGTGGACATGCAGCCAAGTTGACATACTTGCAGTAAAACAACACTGTCACTAGGTGGTGCTGGACACAAACACATCTCTTATTGTTGAAGGAAGAAGAGGTCATTCCCTCTGCATAAAGATAACATAGCATGGGAAAAAAATCTATAGTTTATGTGCAGAAACACAAAACTATTTTGTGTACCAAGTGCAAAGCATAGATTAAGTGATTACTAAAACCACATGGAGATTAAAAAAAAAGTTCATACCTTTGAGGCTTGTTGACTTTTGTTTAATTTCTTGTATTTTAAAGGAACATGCAAAATCAAATTGTGCTTTCTTGCATCCATCAAAAGCAAGTGTTCCAACATGCAGTACATATATACACAGAACACTACCATACCACCTTATTTAGTAGAGAACCTTAAACACAGGAGCCTGAGTCTAACATAAGCAACATTCTGGCCAATAAAATGAGCCTATCTTGCTATATATACAAAAATACTTTATGAGTTACTTTATAGACATGGTAACTTTCAGATAAAAACCCCGCTGTGTTTTTTAAAGGGTTAACAGTGTGCAAACAGGCCCTATAAGGCAGCCTGTGTGCCTGTCTATTGGGAATCACTCCTCACTACAGGGAGGACAGTTTGTTTGGAACGCCACAGCAACCACTCGTGCTCCAAAAAAGGAGGGGAAACATTTGTCGTTGTCTCTCCTCGCAACGTAAAAGATACACAGACGGTCAGGGGATGGTCAGAGGAGGCAGATACCACCTAGTGTCTCAACCTTGTTTGTCATACGCTGCTTGTAAAGAGGAACACAGCCTCTGGTAATTGTGCAGGAAAATGCTCCTGTATGTGTCAGAAGAGAGGAACATAAGCTTTTCCGAAAATACGCATCCAAATTTACTTCTGACATCATGTGGGGCCACACTTAGACAGCATAATATGCACATTATCCTAAGTTGCCAATTTTCAAATTATCTTTTTAACAGGCTTAAACACAACAGAAAATCACAGGAAACACAGGACTGCATAATGTGTCCACATAGCTCCCGGCGATTCCTGCCCCTCACAGCTTTAAGTAATTAAGTTTTTACATTTCAGGAAAATATTTTCCAGCTGCCTTACAGGTAGCACTCACACTGTGTGTGTGTGTGTGGGGGGGGGGGGGTAGTGAACATTTAACGTCTTTATTCACTCATCTGTTCTTATTGTCTCAGAGGAGAGATGGGGTAACATTTAGAGGGTTAGAGACTTTAATTTTTTATGGTTTATTACATTTATTTGTCACGGACCATGCACAAAAAACAGCACTCTCATACAAAGAAAAGTGATGTATTGTACTAAATTTAGCTATTATCTAAAACAAACTACTATGAAATTAATACAAATACAACTTAAAAATACAAGAAATTGAATCATAGATCCAGACATATATTGTCGCCTGCCGCTAACAATTTCCAACTCAATACAAACACCTTGCACTACAGGCTGAATGATTGAATATTGTATCAGGGTGTTTATACAAGAGTTCCTTTATTTTTTCTTACAGAGCTTTAGTTTGAGCTAAGACAACTTCTTTAAATTTTCTTTAACTTTAGTTTAGTGTAGGAGATTTATTTTGGAAGGAAGCCATGCTGATAATACAGATAAAATATCAATAATATGACAAGTTAATATAATTCATAAATGACTGGAAGCACAGATGTTTACAAACTTATTGTACATGTACATTTTGCAACCTGTACTTCTGTCACTGTCCAGAAAAATCTCCAAATTTTGAGGGTAAAAAATTAAAACATTAAAAGTCTGCAGAATCTATTGACGAAAAGAGGCAGGAATGTATTATATTCATAAGTATGTTTTTGTTACTGTCTAATCACGTGACAATAAGAATTGTTGTGTTTTTGTTAACTTATAATGAGCCCTTTATATCTACAGATGGCTCTTCCATGGAGGCCATGTTGTTATGTTTCACCACCATGTTTCTGCAATAGCCAAGAGCGGATGAACCAAACACTGCATCTGTATCATACGACCTTTTCCGTTTACCACTAGTTCTCCTACATGCGAGGAAGGGGAGGGTGAGGACAGTTGGTTGGAATCTGACAGCTCACCTCTAGACAGAGTTGGCAAAGTACACCCAGTCTTTACTCAAACAGAAGTACAGATACATGTGTAAAAAGAATATGGTAAAAGTAGAAGTAGTAAAAGGCAGTGTGCAATGACGCTAAATTAAAATAATATTTAATTGCCCTCAATTGCTTCACTAAAATGAAGGGAGTCAAAGTAAAAAGTTAAATTTTTTGTACTACTGCCCCTAGATGCCGCTAAATCCTACACAATGGTCCTCTAATTTAATATGCTATTAAAGAAAAACATTTGGATTGGCAGAAATAAACTGAAAACGAGGCTCATCCTATGAAAGATAATGGTTTGGAGAGAAATGGCATTCACAGGACAGAACTCACAACCATGTCATCAAAATGCAAAGCCGTTGTAGCTTTGGCCTGAATTTGTTTAGGTGATCCGAAACTGAAAAGGGGGAAAAACCAGCACAGTCATCATCTGAGGTCACTGCTTTCTCCCGGCACCAGGATGGAGATGTTTTGCTGAAAAACACAATGCCAAAAAACTCCAGTGATGGAAGGAGCTGTGAAGGACTTTGTTTACTCTGGGAAAACGGCACTGAATGAATGCAGCAACCGCATTTTGCTGATTGCTTGGCAGCTTAATAAGGTTCCTATGGTGCACAATTAGGTCTGAGGCATCTGCAACAAGAGCCCTCTATTCTCTGCAAAGGGCAAGAAGATCCAGACGAAGAAGGGTTTAAATTCAAGATATGAATTTAATTTAATGGGACGGGGATAACGTTTTGATTAGTTCTTATGAGACTCTGAACAGTCTCAAACTTTCATTAAGATTACTGATTTTTTTCATTTTGTGCTCCATAACTGATCTGATACATGATGACATTCCACATACCAAGATGACATACCTTAGTAATTAGTAGGCCAAAATGTCTCCTGTTCAGGTTGGTACAATTTAAGATACTTCTTTTTTTTCTGTTGAGTAGAAGACTGCGTTGCACCAACAAAGATTTACTCAGAGTTTAGAAAAAGTAGGTTTAAATTGAGCAAAACTGAGCATCTGTTGCATAATTAAAAACTAATCTCAGCTAATATAATATAAACCAAAATTAAGCAAGTTTAAACACTATGCAGATGCTTGCTTACCCAAACTAAAATGAACAAATAAATAAAAAATGAATTTGAGTGCTGTCAGGACCTAAATATAAAAGAAGGGGGGGACAAGTTTGGCAGCTCTGTTGTCACGTTGCATTGTTTGCTTGCTAGCTACAAAGTTAACAACATTACACTGTATTCAAGCTAGCTAAAAGTAAAAAATAAATACATTTGTTTGTTGTAAAAGGTTAACAAAACGTTGCATTGTTTTCCACTGATTGCTAGATTTAATTGCTATCTAGCTACAGAGTTTACAAAAAGTTACATTGTTAGCTTGTGAGCTAAAACATTAACAAATGATTACACTGTATTCTAGCTAGCTAAAAGTAAAAAAAAATATAAACATTACATTGTTTTGTAGCTAGCTTAAAAGTTAACAAAATGTTGCATTATTTTCTGCTAAGCTACAAAGTGAACAAAAATAAATAAAAATGTTACATTGTTTGCTAGCTAATTAAAAAGCTTGTTAGCCGAGTTAGCCTGATGGCTTGGCATTGAAATTTAAAATATTCTTTGAGGAAAAGATCTTGGCTGAATTATTAACTGTGAGGGAAAGAAGAAACACATCATACAACTTAATTGTTAGATTAAATCAGAGTACTAAATCAGAGTTTTGGTGAAACAGAATTAAATTTCATCAAGCTTTTGCTAAGACATCCAAAACAACCATTACACTGTTAGCACAGATCAGATATAAACTGTTCCATGTTTTTCTAAAGGTGAGTCGGTGTATTTGTGGGTCACGACTTGTAAAAATTTTGTATTGTGCAGTTTCTGTTGCTTTAAAAATAAAGTGACCTCATCAACTTTGTACTCGGGCCAGGACTCCAAATGAGAAGAAAAATACTGCCCTCCCTTATATGGAAAGAACCTTTTAAGAGTGGATACCCCGTGCCCTTACACTGTACTGCCTGTCAGTACACTGAACAATCACTTTCTCCTAAGAAACAAAGCACAGTTCCCACTACATTCAACAGAAGCTTAAAAAAAAACCCCACACATTTTATCAGACACAGGAGGTTAAGAGTATATGTCATGATCTTGGTATGTTTGCTTTTTGGACTTTTAACTACAACAGACTTGGCTCCCTGTCCGTCCTACAAGAAGGGTTTCGAGGTATGTTTAGAGTTATGCTTTCCAGATGAGGTGGACTGAAACCCCCAGATGTCCTGGACTGAGGCATATGTAGCTACTTCACTGCAATAGGCAACAGTTAAATGCAGCATATTACAAGTATCTTATGTAACACATGAGAACACTTACTCTAAATTTGACAGTAAGTTTCATGGAAAATTTGAAACTACAACGGGCAATAAAAGTACAGTAGGGGGCATTTCCCCATATGGCTAAAAGGCTGAAGACACTCACAGTTGTTTTGCCTTCTAAACCTTACTATTGCTGCTATGTATGTTGGCTCATGCTCAATAATTTTCACACATAGTGCACAAGGCTTTGTTGGGGGTTTTGCACACTGTAAAAATAAACTACTTATCTTAACTTTAAAAAGTTAGTGAAGTTTGACTGAATTTGAAAAGAAGTTGAGGTATTTTTTTCTAATAATTCAAAACATACAAACTTTTCAAGAAAAACACACTTGACATTAATTCAGTGAAAACATGTTCAGTCAACTTAAGATATTAAGTTGAACATTACAAATAAATTTGATTTCCTTACATTCAACTCATCATTTCAAGTCAAATGATTTCATGTTTATATGTTCTGTAGCATTTTGAAAATAACTACTAGAAATTAAGTTTAATTAACAGAAATGAATAAAACTTGCATAGTTACTGAGAAAAGATTAGTTGATTCCACCAAATTATATGATTTATTTTACAGTGAACTTATGGAAACATCATGAACACACGATTAACAATTTAATAAAGGTATGTAATCACTTATTTTATGCTTTTATTTGATGTCAGCCACTCACTAAATGCTAGGATCAATTTAAGTTATTTAGTCTCTTAAAATCAACTAACCAGATGTTTATGAGCTAATCTGAAGCCTCACTGAACGTGTATCAACTTGCTCAATTGCAAGAAACTATTTCATGCCAACAAATGTGGAAATAATATCCATGATCATTCAAAAATAACAATAAAAGTCATAAATGAACTTCAATTGTTTGAAACGAGCTAAGCGTCTGTCATTAAGATGATCCATCGATGCTCTCAGAGTGCTTTTCTTCTCGTGGAGCTTTGATGTCACAGGAATGCAGCTTAACAGAAACATTTACATGTCCACTGCATGGAGGACAAGTTGATGAAGGATGTGTGCAGCTTGAGTAGTTGCACATGCGCCGCTATACCATATATAGAGCGTCAGCAGCTCTTCAAAGTAAAGGCACCTGGCTTTACCTCTCTCAGTGAACATTTACATCACGGCTATCTGTACGTCCGACAATTTTATCTGAGGATTTTACATATTCGAGACAAAATGTATGTCTTTAAATATGACTGTGAGTTTATGAAAACCAACCAAGCAATAAAACTTCTGAATATAACCTAATCTGTCTGGACTTTATTTTATTATCCATACACCTAGACCAGTGGTTCTCAACCTTTACTAGTTGTGTTATATTGAATGTCATTAAGGGCCCCAGGTTGAGAACCACTGACCCTAACGTTTTGAAGCACAACTTCAGTGCCATAGGCTCTGCAATGTCTGGTGATATTGTGCACAGAATTAATGTTACATATATGACACAATTGTCCAGGAGATAAACTGTTGTATGACTCAATATATGCAAGAAGCAGATTCAATGTGTGTCAGAGGGAGTACTAGTATCATCATAAGGCACCTACTGTCACTTATAAGGTTTATTACCACACTATCAGGCTAAACAAATGTAGGCAAAGTGATTATAGCATAACCTCCAGTTTGCCTCACCTCCTTTCTATCATTTATTTGCAGCGGTGGAAGAAGTACTCAGACATTCAGTAAAACTAGCAATACCACAAATACTCAGTTACAAGTAAGGGTACTGCATTCACAATCTCATTTCAGTTTAGGCATCAAAATACACTAAAAGTAAAAGTTAGAAGAAATAATAAATATCATATGGAAGAAATATAATTAGTGATGCATCAATAAGCATCACTATGTTGAAGACAATGTATTTTATATACTGATGGGAAGTTTTTTATATTAAAAATATGAACCTGCAAACTTACTAAAAACTAAGTTTCTAAGTTGCCATATAAATAGTGGATTAAAAGTACATTGAGTAAATGTACTTAGTTACTTTCCATCACTGTTTTTTAATGTTCTTTTCAGTTGACATCTGCATGATCATATCTTAGTGTTGTTGTTTGTTTGCATTAGTATTTGCGCATTACGCACATACCTTTCCCTCTCCAGGTTGGTCACTGAACTGAATAATGCTTTGCTTTCTCGCTGAAGTCTTCGTGAGTGATAACAGATCACACTGCCCTCAGCCTCACACTCTCTCCTGGCCTTGACCATATAAGGGTCCCGAGGAATCTCGCACCAAAACACGGCCAACGCACACAAAAATGCAGCGACGCGCACGTCTTCTCCGAATATATTCTCTCCTGATCGGAGTTTGTTCAACAATCTTTTTCCGCTTAACTAATTAACAAAATACAATAAAAAGTGATACAAAAGATATGGAAATTGTCATCCAAACTGGGGAATATATTGGATCTTCAAAATTTGTCTAATCAGTAACACACATCTGACATTATGTAAGAAAATCCTGTTTTAGCTGAAATGAACACCTTATTAAAAATTGAACATCTAACACTAAAAAAGACAGACAGATAGGTAGATAAATAAATACCTGGGAGACTACGAAAGGTCTGTAGGTGTCCCCCTCTCCCTCTCGCAGGGTGAATCCCCAGGGCGCACCACCCCGCAGCGTCACGCAGATGTAATCCCCGGTGCCCATGCTGCGCACAGCTCCTCAGCCAAACCTCCACAGCGCATTCATCGAGCTGTCTGTCAGCCGGACCAGCAACACTTTGCAGAAACCACCTCCACCACACCGCTGTATAATCCCCATCATCTGAGTTCTCCCCTGTCTGAGTCCAGCCCGCTCAACACACGTCACGGCGCACAGACCCGCCTGCAGGCGTTGCATGCAACTGGTGGTTTGGCACGGTCAGCTCTGGGACTATTTTACGCTCTGTCTGACATCCCCGAGCTACAGCATCCTAATAAAGCTGGGAGAAGGGCTACATGACAGTATGAAAACTAAACATTGTCCAGCTGCTACAGAAAAGAGCCAGAAAAGCCTAAACAAACAATCCAAAGGAAAAATCACAAACTATAATAGCTGACAGCCTTCAACTTCCTATTATAGATAAGGCTACTTGAGAATATTATTGTGTGTTAATGCAGAGGTAATTGGAAACACCTATTGTTTTTCTTTCCATCCTGCTTTATTATCTCCATAATATGATTGTTTTAGCTTTGTTATAACTGGCCTATAGTGTGTACTTTGCCTTCTGTGACATTACTTCACCAGGGCCGTAACTGATGTAACTGAGGTCTGAAAGCCAAACACAACCGATGCAACATTAAACCACCATCCTAATACATTTTTGTGTTGTTCACCAAATAAATCTCATGCATATTTTCACATGCACTTATTTATTATGGAAGCATATTGCTGCTGTAACAGGTGGAACCAAGCATCGTCTGCATTGTGTTTTAATGAAGAAGCCATTTGATTGATTCTCAAATGTTCCACATATTGACTGTGGAGGCCTAAGCATGTTAGGTTCTAAGTATTTACACAAATTTTGTGTAATTACTATACTAAATATTACAAATCTATATTTGACTCTGTTACACATACAGTATTGCTGCTGTACAACTGACTTTGTTCACTGCCATGTCAGAAAAAGTAAAACTGGAGGATTAACACGTTGAAAGGTAATTGTTGTAACAAGATGGTTTTCAAGATATTTTCATGTTATAACAAGATATAAGTTACAACATGATGAGTTAATGTTGTGACATAAAAAGTTCCAGGTTATAGCGTGACAACATGGATTTAAAAATAAGTTTTTTCTTGTCATAACTATTTATAATGTGAAAGGTTTCACCTTATAACATGATAACTTAGATATCAAATGTAATATCTGCATAATGTGATATTAGAAACATAACAATATGTTATCACATATTATGGCTTTGTGAAACAGTCGACTCTGATTGGTCGATTACAGCATGCTGTCTGTTATTTCTGTATAGCAGACTGTTGCTGTGGACACAGTTCTGAGGAATAATGAAATCATTCTTAAAATTAATATTAATTATTTTTGGTACATAACCATGTAACAAGCAGGATAATGTGCAGTGAGCAGGTCACTATTGCAAAATAAAGCCATAAAATCATTATCAGGATTAATATTTTGTGTCACAGATGTGTGCCGGTTTTGCAGGGTTAACTAACCATGTAATAAGTAGGATAATATGCAGTGACTCATTATTGTCAAATACACCCCTTGACAGGATGATTTATTTCACAATGTTAACATTAATGTGAAGTATTTCACATTATAACAAGATAAATAGTAGATTTTTATAACAAGAAAAGTGTTTTGTTTTAATGTGTGTCCTAACATAAAAATATTGTATAATAACATCAAAAACATCCTCAAACTCTTTTAAACTTTTCCATACGTCACAGCAATATTTATAAAACTGTTTAATTAGGCTTATATGTCCTGTAGCCTACATTATCTCCCAGGTTGATCTGATACTGTTTCAAAAACTGCAATGAAGCAGATTTGAGGATATTAAATGTAAAAAAATAAATAAATAAATACTATGTAATTTGTGTGCAAAAACTAAAAACTCCTCCACACACACTCCGATGTGGCTGTACACTAACAGACTGGAAGCTGACATGCTCAGTGCTCTGATAGTGATGAAACACAAGTATTAAAGACCGCTCAGGTCCACATCCCCTGTGCTGACGTGTATGGGTTCCCTCTATTTGACGCATGCGCACAGCCTCAGACACGACTACAGCTCTATCAAGGTAGTCAAAAACACATCGGCCAAGGCCAGAAGTTCGACTGTTTCTCTTCAAAATTAAAGCATAACATACCGTTTTACAACAAATACTTTGGCATATAGAACGACAAAATTGTTTTAAACAGACTTTAAAAGGCGCTTTTTATAAACTATTGTTGTTTTTACGCTATTTATATCACCGGTGAGCCTTCATTCACGTATTAAGTACCTGATTTTGAAATCTACAACCGGAAGCGTTGTCTCCTTTTTACCACAGCTGCGTTGGAGCTTCTCGCCGTGTAACCATCGTAGCGACCGGTGCTGCTGTGGTGGAGTTTGACGTGGCACTCCGCTCTCAGTGAAGGCAGTATACATTGAAGAGGACTCTGCCCAATATTCAGGTAAATATCTCTGAGACAATATTTACACAAGGAGCTAATACAAATGTATCAGACGAGACTTTATTTGACGGCGTTTGGGTCTGAAATGTACGCGTTTCTTGTCCGAAGGAAAACTTTGTAGTAATTTCCGTGTTGCTAGCAAGATGTTTTCTATCAATATGTAATCAGGACTTGAAAGGAGGTGCTGTGCTGTCATGTTAATGCACTCTTTCGATAAGCTGTTAACCTGTACGTCAACGCCAAAATGTTTTACCATCAAGAGGACAACGTATGTGTCTGTTTAGCTGGATGTAAACTGAAGAAGGACAGGGATGCTCAGATTTTTAGCCATCATAACGGTCTTTGACGTGGCAAGTCTGGGAAGTGGCAACTATTGAAGTGAACAGTTAACCACGGTTATTTATTTGCTTTTATTCCTTTTGTATGGGTAAAATGTGCCATACTGGTTTATTGTGCAATAATAAAGCGCATCAATGAAGTTGTCAGAAAGCAGCTGTTATTTTTGTTGTGCCAGTTGTGCCGAAGTTCAACTTCTTTAAAAGGTGTGACACCCCGAAAAAGTCCACAGGCCCGCTGCTTTTACAACACATCAGTTGGCCCAAACGTATAAACAAGTGTAAATGTGTTTTTAAATGGCCTTATTTACAGGCCTACATGGGTATTCATATAACTAAATGTATTCATATAACAGGGGAAATACTACATATTAGTTTATCAGTTGTCATTGAACTGTAGTTCTGACAACAAAACAGAAACTCATGTAGTCACTTGAAGATAATATTAGCAAGGATAGGCCTGCCTTATCTCTCAAGAAGCAATGTCAAAAGTCCATGTGACAGGAGTGTTGATTATTGCATGAGGTCAAATATCAGCTGTTATTGTGGCTTTGTAAACATGCTGTATTTTAGAAATAGCCAGGCTAAATTTAAGAGTTACATTACCAGGGGTGGATGCCCAACTGTCCAAAAAATGGCAGGTTTTCACCAGCCCCCTGAAGCACATTGTGATTTGTGATATTTGGGCTGCAATGATTAGTTGATTGGCTGTCAACTTTCAAAGTAATCATTAACAAATTTGCTAAAGTTAAAGTTTTAAAAAAAAGTAAATATTCTCTGATTCCAGCTTCTTAAATCTAAACATTTAATGTTTTCTTTAGAACTCGGTACTATAATTAATGGGTATATTATAATTTTAAACGTGGTATTAAAAAGTACTGAAGTTTGGTTCCTTTAACAACTTTAACATGTATCCATCACACTGACTATTAAACATCGCTCTTTCAACTTAACAGGTTGTAGAGACGCCTTCATCCGGGCATGAGAAGACAGTAACAGTCGTCCCATAAACATGAGTCAACAGGGTTATGTTGCTGCACCCCCATACTCCCAGGCCCAGCCGGGGATGGGGGGCTACCAAGGTGGATTTGGAGCTGGTCCTGCACAGCCCCTCTATGGGCACTACGGGGGACCACCTCAGAGATTCACCGCTCCACCGACGGGTAAAGGACTTCTACTCTTGTATTTGTTTCTCAAATACCATGCTTGTTAGCCTTTCACTTAACAAGTTCAATCTTGTCACCACCAGCAGGATCAGCTCATTCATTCATTCGCTGAAATCTATCAACTGTAGCAACAAGTGATCTCTTTCCATAACAAGAATAGAACCTCACAAGCTTTCAGAGTTGAAGTTAAATATTTTAGGCTTATATAAATAGTTTCAAATTACAATTTTCTGTCATTGTATCTGTCATGGAGTGTCTATCCTTTAAATAACTCACGTGCTATACTACTGTGACAGCATGCGTATTGCATACTAG
The DNA here is from genome assembly GCF_056507025.1 of Lutjanus erythropterus. Classification (NCBI taxonomy): domain Eukaryota; kingdom Metazoa; phylum Chordata; class Actinopteri; order Lutjaniformes; family Lutjanidae; genus Lutjanus; species Lutjanus erythropterus. The sequence continues at coordinate 8,075,191 of NC_139339.1, read as the reverse complement.
CGATACAAGTCAGCATACTGTAACTTTATTGACTTAATTTCACATGTCACAGCACACTGAAGCCAGTATGATAAGAGAGCAAATACATTTTTGAAGTTCCTAGATTCTCAGCAGAACTACTGGCATTCTGTAGTCTCTGCATAAAAAGGTCAAGACAGCATCAAAGAAACTGTAGGACTTTCTTTACAACAACGTGGAGATCCACTGCAGCCACACTAGACAGTGGACACAATGGCTTGGCCTTGGCTGTGTGTAGCATTCATTTAAAAGTCAGATTTAGATGCTTTGACAAGCTTTACTTTTCTGAAAACACTGTAGCCGAAGTTTGGATCTAGAAAGATGCAGTGAAAACTATACATACATTTATATTGCTCACATGGTGTCTGTTCCCCACTGCAGCTGTGATAAAATCACAAGTTTCCTCTGGTGCCAGCATGCCTCCGCTTCCAGTGACCAGTCAGTACAATTCAAATGTCCAGCAGAATGGTGCACACCCACAAAGGTAACGCCCTCTAAGGACGTCTTCAAGTATCAAGCACATCATGAGACCACACTGAACCTCGGGCTGAATGTTTTTTTTAAAACATATCCATTTCTGATTATTTAGAGTGCTACTGCTATTCGATATGGTTTGCAATATTGTTCTCTTTTAAGTGAAAAACATATTAAAATGATATTTTGACACATTTTTAACCGTTTTCTCAGATACCCTGCTCCACCAGCTGCTTCTGCTGCTTATGGACAACCTATGCAGCCCCCATACAACAGCATGGCCTCTCCGGCCCCACCTCCAACGCAGCAGCTCACCAGTCAGATGAGTGCTATGAACTTGGGCAACTATGGTACGTTTATTTATTGATTTTTTTTACACTTGTGACAGATCATAGCAGCCAAGAAATTTGTTTTATTGATTGCAGTACTGTAGTAGAAGGGATAATGTACTCACCAGCTTGTATTTCTTACTTGTGTAGCCCCAGGTCCCATGCAGAGCCCTCCTCCTCCAACAAGCTCTGTTGCTCAGCAGCCTTTCCCAGCATCCCCTCCTCCAGCAATGGGCCCACCACAGATGCCTCCGGGCCCACAGTCTCCCCAGATGCCACCCCAGATGTCTCCACCACAATCACCCCCAGCAACCATGCCGATGGGAGGCCCGCTGATGCCTGGCCAACAAATGGGGGGCCCTCCAATGGCGGGCCCTCCGATGGCAGGCCCACCGATGGTGGGTATGGGTAGACCCTTCCCCGGGCCTCCTCCTCCAGGCCCCGGAGGTTTCCAGCAGCCTGGACCCGGAGCTGCCGGTCCACCAGGATACCCACAGCAACCAGGTAACTGTGACACTGGGAACCAAAAAACAAACCTGCTGAGCTCTAGAAGGGACATTACAGCTTTTTTGATAGAAGATTGTATTCGTTACTTACTGGTAGTGACACTGATATATGGTCGTTAGCTCCGTGTGTGAATTCTGTGGTTGGAGGATTCTTCTGCCGGACAGACAGAAATTAAAGGGATAGTTAAGATTATTTGAAGTGGGGTTGTATGAGGTTATTTATCAGTAGTGTTTTAGCTGCAGTAGATGCCTTAAACTGATAATGTTTTTTTTAAGTGGCTAAAATACCTTTTGTTCCTGACTCTGTCTACAGCGGTTCTTTGCTTAGCTTCCTACACTGTACTCTTCTTTGCTTCTCCAAACCGGGGGCATATCGACCACCGTGTACTGAAACTCAGAACTATCCCTTTAACAAAAGCAAATGGAGGCAGTAAACAAAAATGTTTCAAACCACAACACAGAAAAAAAAGTTGAACTATTCAAAGGACAGAATCTTTTCATGTTGTGTGTCTTTGATGCTTCATTCTCCTCTGAGGCTCTTCTGCATCACAGAACAATTTTGTTTGTTGAATAGTTCTGTAACACAGGAGAGTCTGGCAGGAGAGTCACTCTTTATCCTTTTTATAACAGTGAAAACAATATCTTCTCATTGCCTATACTGAAGCAGTTAGATAAGAACTTATTCTACAACTGAACAAATCAGAGCTGCGCACACAATTATGTACAGATAACAAATGAATATCGTGTAATAATCAGTATGTCCTGCTTTAATGTACAGGTCAGTTTGGGGGACAAATGGCTGGGCCACAGCCAGGCATGCCAGGGGCCTTCCCTGGAGCTGCAGCCGGACTGGCGGGACCACCTCAGAAGAAACTGGACCCTGACTCTATCCCCAGCACAGTGAGTAGACGACTAATCCTCCTGGGACTGCGTACCTTCACATACCAGCACACCACTTATGTCATTCCACATTTTCTATCCTGAACACGGGCAGCTTATTAATTTTTAAAAAGGTGTTTGGTGAAAGCATGTACATCCTCTGTGTTTTCAATGACTTAATGAATTATATGTTAAGTAATGTAAAAGAGATTAAGCAAACAAGGATATTTGTCCTCACATATATTCAAGCAAAAGCCACCACTATTAATGAAGTATGAACTTTTAAAAACAAGGTATCTCCTGAACAACTCTCAGATTTTGCTTGTCTGTTTTAGACCCAGGTGATTGAGGACGACCGAGCGAAACACGGGGGACAGGTGTTCAGTACAAACATCAGAGGACAGGTTCCACCTCTGGTCACCACTGACTTCTCAGTACAGGACCAAGGTAACTCAACATATAACATTTAAGCCTCTCTTAATGCACAAAATATTTGTAGTAGATGTTAATCTGTAGCAACTGGAGGTGAGAATCCATTATCTCCTGTTTTACCCAACTTATTACAGTGCCACTTGTAATTTGGTGCAAAATATTGACTTAAAAATTATTTTACTGCTTCTGCTAAATCTTCCAGAGTCAAGGATCAGAACTGTACAAATAACCACAGTCTGTTATTCGGAAATAACAGACTGCAGAATGCCATAATTTAGCAGTCTGAATAGAGTATACAGTAAAGCAGAGTAATAAGAGAATGGTAACTTTCTTTTTGCTAATCACAGGCAATGCCAGTCCCAGGTTCATGCGCTGCACCACCTACTCCCTGCCCTGCACTGCCGATCTGGCCAAACAGTGCCAAGTGCCCCTGGCTACCATCATCAAACCCTTTGCCAGTGTGCCAAAAGATGAGGTAAGTCATGGTTTTACATTTAATCTAAGGCCAGTTGCCTTATCTAAAATCAAAAGTTCAGTAATATCAAGAGTACATAATCACCTGATAAAATAAACAAAAAAACTGAGAGAAATACAGAACAGACTTGTAGCAGCTTGACTGTGAAAAAGCACTTTGTCAGAGTCCAGTTTGTACAGATCGAGAATTTATTTGTAGTGGTCGGCCTCATGTTGGGAAGCATGACATTCATCACTTAAGCGGGCTGTAATACAGCATTGTGTGCAGAGTCTTAATGCTTTTTTTTCCCTGCTCTGCATGTTTACACATTGCTGTACATATTTTCAATCAGTCTGCACTCTTCTCATTTCTTTGCAGACTCTTTAAAGGAAAGAAAATCAAGCACTATAAAACATCTTCCTTGGTGGGCCTAAAATTCTAGATATGGGAAACATTGCATGCAAAAACATTCATCCCACACCAAAGCATTTCTATTTCTGTCCTTAGTCATCTAGAGAATGACTTATGAAACTTAGAAGAGTACACGTTTTGTGCTTTTCTGATCCCCAAATGATTGCATTTCCAAGGGATGTTGTTATTTTCTCCCATTTGAGTCTAACGTTTTCAAAAATATATTTTAAATATCAGGTCCATTGGTTTTTGTTTTGTTTTTTTAGGTGTTTACCATCATTTTCTGTGTATGTTTAAAGCTGCAGTAGGCAATTTGAACGAACACAGTGCAAAACCTTCCACCTCGTATCGCTCTGCTCAGCTCCTCCCACCAAATGATGTACGAAACACTGACACAGAACATCAAGGTTGTTAGTCGTTGTAAGTAACTGGCAAACTAATATCTATTAACTATTTGGCTAGTTTTATATATGACTGAGAGGTAAGATAAGACACAAAGACACCAAGACATGCAGAATCTGGATGATCCTTGTTTGTACAAAGTCACCAGAACTGGCTACTTACATGCTAACTAACCCTACGTAATACAGGAAAGGTGGACACTCACAGACATACATTTGTGTTTTTTTGTTTTGTTTTGTTTTTTAAAGAAATCCTTCAAAATGTTATTTTCCCAAGTCCTTCTAAAATTGTTTTCCCTGTGACCTTACATAGGTTTCTACATAATGACTTTGCTACATAGAAACCCCCAAGGGAGGGGAACACCACTGCTTTTTGCTAACAGCTGAGGGGAACTTCCTTTAGAAAAACCTGCCAAGGAACACAGATTCGCCCTTTAAATCCAGCTGTTACAGCAGTTCTTAGGTTATTCGGGCCTTCATTTAGAGTCACGGTTTTATTTATGACCTCCTACTGTGGTATTGTAGGACAGAGATAGGTACATTTGCTTTAATTTTAAAAAGGATTATTAATTTGGTATTGTAGAGCATACAACCACTCAACTGGCTGCTTTTTTTAATAGATGTCTCTGTGTACTACAAAAGTTAATTTGTCCTGTGAGTGACCTCCTGTTGGATCATATGTGATCCAAGAATCCTGCTTCAGATATTTCCCCCCTCCACTCGCCTTGTCCCAGGCACCAATTGGCCTTTTTAGGCAATGTTAGCTTTCTCTCATCCGACTTTAGACTAATTAGCTAATGTCAGATCTTCTGGGACCACTGAAGAAGAAAGAAGGTTTATACAAAAGGAATTAAACTCGCACTTAGAGGCTCGATTCCATCTAGTGCAACATGGTGCATGATCACAACGCCGCTGTGTTTGGTTGCTATATGCATTGTTTTGTCAGCCAAACGGTTTTATTCTCTGCACTGGATAAACAGCACAAAGATAATGTAAACACTCTTTCTCCCCACCTTGAAGTCTCCAGTCTAAAAATAAACCTACTTGCTGCCTTGTCTGCGTGTGTTTTATGGTAGTTGGGTTCACTTTAGATTAATGTTGTGTCAAAACCTGCAGGGAGTCTTGTTCTGGATATGAAAGTGCGGCGTGTATTGTTTGGGTGCCATGGAGTCAGTACAGTATGTGCAAGAGTATGATCCAAGACAAGTACAGTAAATAATGCATTGCTGAAAATCTGGCGAACATTATAGAAAATGTAGACACTTAAAAATCATTTGACGAAAAAAGAAATAAACCATCCATCCATTGTATATTAGATGAGCTTTTCTGTGCCCACTGAAGACTTAAGTTAAGATTTTACAGCTTTCGAGTCATCAGTTTCCTTGAAAACTTGGCCATAATGTTGTTTTGTGTGTCCTTGTGTAGACTCCTCTATATGTTGTGAATCACGGCGAGACAGGACCGATCCGCTGCAATCGATGCAAGGCCTACATGTGCCCCTACATGCAGTTCATTGATGGAGGCCGTCGCTTCCAGTGTGGTTTCTGCAACTGTGTCAATGAAGGTACAGCACAGTGCAAAAAAGATACATCGTGCAACTTTTGAGCTCAAAAAGGAAATTAATTTAATGTAAATAAGAAAACAGATAAACTATGAATTAACTGAGCACAGTTCTATATTCAATCATATGTCTTTGTCTTACCCTAGTGCCAGTCTTCTATTTCCAACATCTCGATCACATGGGCAGGAGAGTGGACTTCTACGAGAAGCCTGAGCTGTCCCTGGGGTCCTACGAGTTTGCAGCCACCCTGGAATACTGCAAGGTACAGGACAACTACTTAAGATCTGCTATTCCACACTGAGGAAGCCTGTTTCTGCCAATGTGATGAGTAATGAGTTAGTTTGTATCTCAAAATAATGACTTGGTATCTCAAAAAATGGCTTAGTATCTAACTTATTATTTCTATATATATCTTATTTTGAGAAACATTCTCAATATAATGACTTAAAGGATGTTTTTGCATCACACTGGCAGACGTGACAGATCATACTGAGTGGGTGAAGTTTATCAGTAGAGCTGGTTTAAAGCTTATGTGTAGATAAAAGTGTCATAGGAGATTTTTCCCTTGAAATGAATTGTTGTCACAGACGCCTGTCTAATAATATACAGTATATTTCTGAAGGACCTTTTGGCACACTACGTGATTCTTCACAAGCTGATTATATCAAAACTGAATGCAGGACAGGAAGCGTTCAGCTCAGTTCTTTTACAAACACTTAAAAGACAGCGATGCCAATCAGCTGCAAGTCCCCGCGGAGGCTGAGGCCGTTGAAAGAATTGGTGGTCAGAGCAAGCTGGCAAAGCTGAGTCACTCCACTGGCCTACTTTTGCTGTGTTTATTAAGACTTATAAACAGCCTCTGCAGGCCAGTTATTAAACAAAAGCCTGCAAGGTGAGTGTCTCTTCATGGATTGTAACTGTGGAAACATAACAATGTCTTACCATCAGTCCCCGATCACACACACTCAATTGCCAGCCTTTCAGGAATAAACCATAACTGTCATACACTCCTCACAGCTACCCAGAGTTATAAGCAAGCAATAGAAGCACATCTGGTATTAGAGAATTAATAAGAGAAATCTAACGTGGAAGGTATAAGGGTGGACCACAGGCTTTGGGCCTATGTTGATATTCTCTAATTAAAGGGGGCTGTTATACTCATTTCCAGCTGTAATTTTTTTTTGGGACTTAGCTTTGCATGATTCACAGTATAAAAACAACTTATTCATCTTATACCGGCTCTTAATGCAGCCCATCTGTTCATCCTCTGTCTGAAACAAGCTATTTTAGCTAGAGTTTCTTGACAAACATGTATTTCCACTTCCACCGCTAACTGCATTGGCTAGTTAGCTCAGTAAGCCATGCAGCTAGCGGTCCTATCAGCTGGATCTGCTTGGACTGGGAGCTCGTAGCAGCAGAGGTGTCTTTCTCAGGCCCACAGCGGTGTCACCAAGTGGTGAGAGTCAGCAAATAGGACCACTAAATGCACAGGTAACTAGTTAAAGGCAGATAAATTAAGTGGTAACTTTTGTAACAAGTAAAGCAATCTGTGCATCAAGAAACTCCATACATAACAGAAAGTTCAGGCCGAACAGAAAATCCAGAAAATATTTCCTACATAAAGTACGACCCAGATCACAGTTCGGGTTGGAGCCGCTGTAAATCAGTTCGGTACGAGGAAACAGAGTGAGTCTTTGGATGGATGCATCCCTGTGCCTCATGGGTGTGCTGTGCCTGGAGCAAATCAGTGACAAGTCAACTTCAACTGTCAAAATTGGAAAAAAAAAATGTTGGAAAAATATCATTCAGAGCAGTCTGAAACCTGAGCTTTTTGCTCATTGGGATTACTTGTACATACGTTTACCTCATTATTTGAAACTTTGGCCGTGTTTAGAATGAACATCCAACATTGTGATATATGATAGAAAATAAGGAAAAGCATAATAGACCACCTTTAAGGCATTAAATTAGAGGATACAAGACTGAAAATGATGATAATTTGTTTGCTCACGACAAGTTTTGTGCAAGAGCTTAAGGAACATTTTTTTCTCATTTCCTTTTGAAACTGGGTATCTTATGCTTCATGCCTGTCGAGCCACATTAGCCTGGAGAGATTTTAAAACAGCAACTAACCCATTTCACTCGCTGCCTTCTTCTCACACAGAACAACAAGGCTGCCAACCCTCCTGCCTACGTCTTTATGATTGATGTGTCCTACAACAACATAAAGAGCGGGCTGGTCAAACTGATATGTGACGAGCTGAAGACTCTGCTGGACAATCTGCCCAGGTACTCATGATGAATCAGAAAAACACACACGCACACATTACAGCTTGGAATATAACATGTACAATCTACTAATATACTAAAATGCTGTTCAGAGTTCACGTCCAACATATGCTTTGCCAAAAAAGGACTTCCCTCAAGTCTTAAATGCCAGGCCAACTATTTGTTCTCATCAGCTGAATACTCTTGCATGAAGTTTTGCAGATGGTGGGTATCGGTTAGGGAGGGCGCCAAAGCTGCCAGAAATGGAAAGCATTATAGTGCAGGCTCTCGTCTCTGAAATGCATCCAAAACAGAAACAAAACAAAAAGCTTTGTTCTCCAGACAACAGTGGGTCTGTGGCGAGCATTGCTCCGGATGTGAGTTCTCGATTTATCACGGGGGATGATGATACTTCAGCCCTTCTTACTCCTAAAATAACTTCTTTTCCTCTCTCCACCTCATTAGTCCCAGCAGCAATATATCCATATTTGACTGCTGCCATGACGACATCCTGAAAACACTTAGGTGAAGTTAGTGTACTCCAGATAAGCCACGAAGTCCTCAGCTGTGTTTGAATCTTCACTTTTGTTTTCACAGGCACCGGATTAAAGTATTTAGATTCCCTGCATTTTTATATAGTTCATGTAATTCTGCAGTATTTGTCGAAATGCATGTTTAATTCACTTGAGATAAAGCTAGAGCCCAGTTTAAGTAAATGCAGATGTAGACCTTTTGTTAAATTTTCACTGGTATTTTTTAATCACTGTCTGGTATGAGAAAGCACAAAATAGACTCATCCACTCTGAATCTGTGACTAATGTTTATAGAGAAGCTGTGGGCTCATAGTGGACTGGTGGTTTAAGCCACATTACATGTTCCTTAGTGTGTCTGTATGATTTAAGAAGAGAGACCTACATACTGCAGCAGGCAGTGTCAGTAAAGAATGCTTTTAAATTACTATGATGGTGAAAGGTTTTGATGTATGGTTTTGGTTCAGGCTACCTATCAGTTCCACACCCAGATTCAAAGTGTTCTGGTAAATGTCAAAGTGTTTTATGTCTTTATGTATTCTAGTGACACTTATCTGCTACAGTCAAGAGGCATTTTCACTTTTGTTTTATTTAACAAGTCAGTAATTTGTTAATACAAACAAAAGACCCCGGAATTTGGGAATGAATAACTAAAAGGAACACAGACATTTGTTACACTTTAAATTTCATTTTGCAGTTTCTCAGGAAGTCAGTTGAACCTGCAAAACATGTCAAAAAATAACAACTTCATATTTACTTTGCCTTAAATTAAGCAGTTTAAGCAGGAGATTAATATTTTCCCTATAAGTAATACAAATTCATGTAGTTCTTTCCAGAAAACCTCCTATGACATTATTATGAAAACACAGACATGTAAAACAAAGTGTTACCCTCTTTTTCTAACCGTCTAAATCAAGCAGCAAGCTGATTGAAGAAAACAAGAGGAAAAAAATAGCAGGCATGACTCACAGTAAAATGGGTTTAGTTGTTCTCCTCATCAGACAACATTTACTTGGATTTTGTAAACTTGCAGCAGCTAATTCCCTCTTCTCCCGTTGGATCTCCACTCAGGACATTAGCTTAAACATGGATAAACAAGTCCATCTTGGATGTTAGTCCACTCCTTGATAAATGTTTATACTTGGTAATTTGACATGGCTGGGAAATGGCCTATTTCTTTGGTGAAATGGTACTCAAGAGGGATGGCCATCCCAAAGATAAACCGGATTTTTCCCTTGTGTTGTCTCCTGTGCTAGAAAAGTGCCAGTTTCATTTTGTTATTCAAGTAACAGCTTCTATGCTTGACAGTTTTTTAGAACAGGGACATTATGGGGGTAATATAAATGGTCCTGAAAACGGGTAGATTTCAGCACTGACTGCAGGATGACAGCGGATTCTTAATCCAAGATCAGGTCAGGGTGGAGGGAGAGTGTTGAGAGCCTACCTACTCTAACTTCCTTAAAAACAATGGAGCGCAAAGACCTGTCATCGTGCATCAACTGTCAGCACAAAGGCAGCAAAGCACCTGTAGAGATTTAACCAACCAATTCACAGCTAGTCACAGTACATGGGCGAAAATGGCAGAAGAAAATGCAATTTTTTTTTAAAATGGGGATTTATTGGCAGAAAATAGAAGAAATGGAAGATAATATTTGTTATTTGTTAGTTTTGTGGCAACCTGGAGGTTCTCCTACATGCTGAGGACAGCAGGGTGAGGAGAGTTGGTTTCAATCAGTAAACTCACTGCTAAATGCCACTAAATCCCACTGGTCCTTTAAGATGAGAGAGAGAGAGCAAGTTATTATTGTATGCAAGAAAGGCTGAAGAACTGAAGGGTGGAACAGCTGAACTTTAGTCATGATGAAGTGCTTCTGTTTACTTGTTCTAATTCTAGCGATTTCACAAGTCTAGTGTCATGTTTTGCAGCAATACTTCACTGTGATGTTTGCTGAAGAGACTGTGTAATGATCTTGAGCGTCGCCTCTTGCAGTAGCACATTGAAATGTAAAAAAGAAAGCTGCAGAATCAGGTTAGGCAGTAAAGCGTCCTGATAACATGTGTGTCAGTTCAGTGTAACCTGTTCTTTTAAACCCAGTTCAACCTCTCATGTGCAGCAAGCTGGCAAACTACCGACTCATTTACGGAGAACAATGGCAGAAACCTGGATGTAAACAGAGTAATGTTGATAAAGTTACACCAAGTCTCTCTCTTTTTGCAGCAAACTAAAAAACTTAAATACAAGATATGTATGCAACATGTATTACTTTGCATTTTATTTTGCCAAAAACTAGTTCAGAAAGTTAATAATCCTATTTTAGATCTCTGGGGGAACATCTTCCTCACCTTTTTACCCGATAACCAGTTTTCATGCCTGTAAAGATGACAGCAAGCACTAACACAACTCTGGCATTTTGGACAAAGTGGTTTTAACAATCTGCAGACATGCAGCCTTTTAACCAGCATCCTGGAATTCACTGATGCTCGTTTTCTCCTCCCTCACCAGAGAGGATGGTGCGGAGAGCTCCGCAATCAAAGTCGGCTTCGTCACCTACAACAAGATCCTCCACTTCTACAACGTGAAGAGCGCTCTGGCCCAGCCACAGATGATGGTGGTTTCAGACACAGCTGAGATGTTTGTCCCGCTGCTCGACGGTTTCCTGGTGAACTACCAGGAATCAAGGGCCGTTATCTACAAGTAAGAAACAACTTTTTATTAATTTGTGGAAGAAATGTTTATCTTGGATGCTCCATTCACAAGAGGGGCATGTTGTTTTTAGTTTAGCATGTTGTGTTGAATTTAATCCAGCTAAACAAAGAAATGTTTATTTTTATATCAGTGGACAGGGAACTGTTTAATATGTTATGGGGGTCAACATGGCTTCATTTAAATATTTCAAAAACAATCCTTTTGAAGTAAAAACAAAGCTTCAGGACTGGACTGAAATACTGACTCAATACTCTTTTACTGTAAGCGACTGAGAAGTAATCCTGTCCCTCTCCTCTCCAGCCTCCTGGACCAGATCCCTGATATGTTTGCGGACACCAACGAGAGCGAAACGGTCTTTGCCCCTGTCATCCAGGCCGGCGTGGAGGCATTCAAGGTTAGCCGCTGTGTGACATCTGTCATCATGAAGCGGGAGATTAGAGACTTTCTGTAACCTTTCTGAATCATGGTGGCTGCTATAAGTGTGGGTGTAGACTATTCAGACGTCACATTAGATTAGCAGCAGCGTTTCTCAATCTAAATAATGGTGTCTTCAGTTTTTTGACACCTTTTTACCAGTATACTCAGGTTCCAATAAAATGTAACGCAGCCAAAACACATAATGGTGTGGTTTTCTAAAGAAAAAAAAAATCTAAATCTAAACTAAACAAAAAACACCCACTGCCAAAAGATTGTTTCAGTTTGTCAAAATATTTCTGATGTATCGCTGAACTCATTCAACTTATCAGCTTGGTGAAGCTCCTTTTTTTCTCTTCCTGATATGTTTGTGTTTACTTTAAAGTCCAACAAACTTTCCCAGTGATGTGAGGTCAGTCTTTTGGCGCACGGGAAAGGAAAAGTTCACACACACTGCTTTTAATTGGAAGCAGTTGTGACATTACACAACAGCAAAGAGTCTTAGACTTATTTATTTGCTCATGCCTGTTCATGTTCATATTTTCATTTTGGGTATTGCTTACATCTTTTACTTTTCTTTATCAGTTTATGTTGCCACACAGGGGAGTACTCTGTAAATAAAGTGTTGCATTATTATTCTTGATATTATCAGAAGAATTTGATCCTCCACAGGGGAGGGACTTTGAACCTTGTGACCTTGTGATTTCATTTTAAAGCTACAAACAACATGTCAGGAAGGAGCACACGCCACACACCTCACTGTGGTCTTTCTTTTTTCAGGACGTTTTCTTTCTCTCTCACCTTCTCCTCATTCTCTCCCCTCCAGGCGGCAGAATGCAGCGGAAAGCTCTTCATCTTCCACTCCTCCATGCCCACTGCCGAGGCTCCTGGCAAACTGAAGAACAGGGATGACAAAAAGCTGGTCAACACCGAGAAAGAGAAAGTGAGTGAATTTATATTGTACAGTTTATTCTCTACACACAGCCTGCTGACAGTTGTAGATTAAGTAAAAGCTTAATGCATCCATCCTTGTTTTTTGTTTCTCATAGACCCTGTTCCAGCCTCAGAAAGGAGTGTATGAGCAGCTGTCTAAGGACTGTGTGGCACAGGGCTGCTGTGTGGATCTCTTCCTCTTTCCCAGCCAGTATGTCGACTTGGCAACCATGGCTGATGTCCCCTCGCACACTGGAGGCTCCGTCTACAAGTACAACAACTTCCAGGTAGAGCATTCGACAGGCTCACACAAGCAGAAACGTAAAGGACACAGACAATATGGCAGTTTTTATTTCATGTTATTACACTGAGAATTCATAATTTAACACAGGCAGCCTAATAAAAGCTGGTTGTATCCACATAATGACTTTGGCGCAGTACTCACAGTCTATTATAGACCTGTCCCATAGGAACGGTGCAACAAGCATGGGAAATAGCTCCAAACTGTACAAACACACCACATACTGAGACAGTACAATGCAATTTAACGCACATGACCTAAACCCACACTAAAGTACTTTATAAATAACAGCACAGTGTAGGCATTAGATACATAACAGTATCTGTCACCAAGAGCTGCAGCATTTTACCACTCCATAAAAACTAAATCATCTCATTTAGTGTTCATTTATGTTTTACATTCGCCCAAATTGACTTTTCAGTCAATCATCTCTCTTGGTATTTGACTAAATTACTGGTGTTGAGGTACATTTACGAGCCCCCCGGTCTGCTTGTCAGTTTGGCACGAGATCAAATTGTGACAACGCTGCCATCTGCTGGTTAAAATCTTCTGCACATGCAATATTTGCTGCTGCTCGACGTTGTCAGGTGGAGACAGACGGGGAGCATTTCCTGAGAGACCTGAGGAAAGACGTGCAGAAGAACATCGGATTCGACGCCATCATGCGTGTTCGCACCAGTACAGGTGAGGAATAGTTCACTACTTACCAAAAGATTACCCAAGATTCTCTTTTTATTCCTTTTTTTTGACCTGTATGTTTTATATGAAAGGTGAAATATAAATAAAGTTTATTACTGTCATTATTATTACCCATGTATTACAAGGAGATACCTCTCAGTAACTGACATGTTTGTGTCTGTCGGCCCTCAGGCTTCAGAGCCACAGACTTCTTTGGTGCCATCCACATGAACAACACCACAGATATAGAGATGGCTGCTGTGGACTGTGACAAGGCCGTAACCGTAGAGCTGAAGCACGATGACACACTCAGTGAGGAATCTGGGGCTCTCATGCAGGTACGCGTCTTTAAGAAATACGCCACACCAAGAACTATAACCATAACAGTAACTATAACTATAATAGACCGACCTGCAAAGACCCCAACAGCACCGAAGACCGTTTAGCAGTGTTTCTCTGGTAAAATGCCATTTTTTAATTTCTAATTTGCAGCCCAATATTATGTTGTACAGGCTGCCAGTGTTTCTATCGTTCATCAAATTGCTTTGTTAGTGATCCCAAAGATAAACTGTGGCTTCTGTTGTTGTGGAGTAAAATCCAAAAGGTTTGGTCATAACGTATGTTTGCACTCTGTTTCCCAGTGTGCCTTGCTGTACACCACCATCAGCGGACAGCGTCGTCTCCGCATCCACAACCTCAGTCTGAACTGCAGCTCACAGCTGTCGGAGCTGTACAAGAGCTGCGAGACCGACTCACTCGTCAACTTCTTCGCCAAATCAGGTGACCGTTTTAAGATATTCACTAACAACTTTGCTTTTGCACACATTGCTACACTCAAGTCAAATGCAGAAAAGATGTATTTTTCCCCCCCCTGGATGTATGAACAGTCCCAGGGAGTCATTCCTGAGAGTCAGCTGTCTTTATTTGGGGCAGTAATGTGGTGCAGACACGGCCTGCTGATGTACTGCAGTATCATCCTGACCTTTGCTGAATTTATCCCATGCATCACTTGATCATCCACTAATGCTCACCGACTTACGAGTAAAAGAAGAACGAGTTGTGAAAATAGGGACCACATGTTTCACATAAAACACAGATGAGCCTTTCTGTAATCTGCACATAGTGAGCTTTAAAGTACAGCCGTAAGACTGCCCTTCATTGCCTCTGCTCCTCTTCAGCTCCTCTTTCTCCCCCTGCCTGTTTTTTTTCATCGTCCATCCTTTGTGTTTTACTCCCTCTTCTTATCCTCAGCTGCCAGTTAGGCCCCTCTGCTCCTCTCCTCCCCCCTCTCCTGTCTTTTAACAACCTTTTCTCATGCCCACTCAGCTTACCGTGCCATACTGAACCAACCTCTAAAGAATGTGAGGGAGATCCTGGTCAACCAGACGGCCCACATGTTGGCCTGCTACAGGAAGAACTGTGCCAGCCCCTCCGCTGCCAGCCAGGTCAGTGCAGGACGACACCTCTGATGAATTTAAGCTTTGATTTTAGGAATCAAAGAACCTCTTAATGCAACAAAACATTTTATTACGCCAGCTCATCAATAACTAACATTTCTATGCTGATATCCACCTGTAGCTGATCCTGCCTGATGCCATGAAGGTGTTTCCGGTCTACATGAACAGCCTCATGAAAACGGCTCCTCTGATTGGCAGCACAGACTTCTCAACAGACGACAGAGCCCATCAGAGGCTGTCGGTCATGGCCATGGGGGTGGAGGACACACAGCTGTTATTCTACCCACACCTGATCCCACTGGTAGGGGACAAACTCACACACACAGTATACAGTAAGGGTGGAATTTAGGAACTTAGGTTGAGTCATTGGTAATAACTAATATTTATAACATTTGGCATATGAAGGGAATGTGTGTCTTTACCTTGTGCATGTATTTCCTCAATTAAAGTCTTAAATTACTTAAAGTGATTTGTGAACGCTCATATCTCAGTGGGAAATGTAAGAAAATGTTGTAATCTACTAAATGTGTTACTTTTTTCAAGCACAATGTGGACGTGAGCAGCGAGGCTCTGCCTGCTCCACTGCGCTGTTCAGAGGAGCGTCTGACAGACTCTGGCGTGTTCCTGCTGGAGAACGGCCACTCCATGTTCCTGTGGCTGGGCCAAGGGAGCTCGCCAGACCTCATCCAGAGCATCTTTAACCTGCCCTCGCTCGCCCACCTGCAAGGACACATGGTCAGAATAACAGCACCTCGACTTCACCATATTCGCACGCCACATGAAACAGAATCTGCTTTTTTTAGAGATGTTAGACGAGACAGTTTGATGCCTCTGTGGTGCCGGGAGGCATTACAGCACGGTCAGAGAATGTCTGGGTGTTTAGTTAGGCGATACGCCTCGGGATTACAAGTCCACTTTTGAGAAATGGACATGTCATAACTCAGCAAAGATTGAATTTGTAATAAAAATTTCACACCATGATTTGATCCAATATGAATCATTTGGTTCATGCGAACAGCAGATCAGTTGAACCTGGAACATTAGCTGAACTGATTGAGTCAGCAATATTGTAATTAAACACATAAACCGCACTGTTAAAACATTTCAATATGTGGTACTGGTACATTAGTCAGTACATGATGTATGTGTGTTTTTACACCAGTATAATACGTGTTGAACTGGTACCAGTGACTTATTAATGCTTATTTTAGACTTAACCAGCCCTTTAATTGTGTTCCTCAGGATGCCCTGCCTGAACTGGACAACCCGTTGTCAAAGAAGGTCCGATCCATCATCAGTGGGCTGCTTGAAAAGAGGCCGAACTCTATGAAGGTATGTTATGAAGAGCAGCAGGGTGGGATTAAAAGGCCTCATGGGAAGGTCTTAAACATTTAATCTGAATTTCACTTCAAGGGCAAGATGCCTGTACATTTAATCTTTGGCAAAAATCAGCTAGAGCTGAATTCAAATGCCTTTGTTGTTCTGTTACAGTCTTAGATTTTTGCTATTCATGTTAACAAACATACACCTTGTCCATTATTTTTCTCCAGGACTTCTGTTTAGTTGACAGAAAGGCTAATTCTTGTCATTGAATGCATCAACTTGAACTTTGCTCGCACAGAATGTAAATACGAGGAATTATATTGGCTGAATAATGAGTAGGAAACATTGCCAGGTAAATAATTGTCCAACTTCGTCAATATTTGGGCAAAGGAGGAGCTTTGAAAAGTGGGGCAAATATCATTCCAATCTGTATGAGGAAGTCTGAAAACAGACGGTAGGTCAAAAGAAAAAGGATGGCATGTACAGCCTCATTTCAGACAGTTGTAGTTATTAATATCATTAAAGTATAATTTTTCACACTAATGAACATAATTTGACAAATGTTTTTTAAGTGAAGCAGTTATTGTCAGTTTACCTTTTTTTAGAATTTTGAGAATACACCTTTAGTATAACATTTGATGTTTCGTTTTATTACAAAATTTGAATGAATTCAAGAGAAAACATTGATAGAGCAAATTGAAAGAAACTGCTGTGAATCATTTAATGATCTCTGCCTCCCTCTAGTGGGGCTCGTAGTTAACTACATGCCTCCAGAAGCACTACAGCCTCATTTAATATTTTTTATTGTCATGTTGCTCTATAAACCAGCTAATTAAAAAGAAAATTTTTTAATGTATTTGAGATTTGAAAAGTGCTTGGATTTTGGATAAAGTGTTTGTCAAGTCTACTTATAGACAGGTGTCACATTTTAAAATGTGAAATTGTTTCCTCCAGTTTGTCATAGTGTAGTATTTAGGTTGTTAATATCACAGTAACATATGATTTAGATATTTTTGTGTATGTAAATGTCATTTACCACAGCTGGAAGGTGCTATAAAAGCTTGAAAAGTGCTTGAATTTAACTTCAGAAAAGGTGTAGGAACCTTGAATGTAAATCATCAATGGATAGGCTGAAAGTAAGTCAGTTTCTTGAAACATAACTTTTTGATGTAACAGACCTTTTTTATGGGGCAGCCATTCATATACTAGGGTTCCATTCCATTTAATGTAGCTGTGCCTTTTCAATTTCAGTTTCAGCCAACATGCACCCTGGTTGTCGAATCATTTGGCAGCGCCTTGACTCTGTTCGACCTAAATGAAACAGAAACTTAATTAATATCTTTGGTAGCATCTGTGTTTATCCGACGATTTCATGTCAAGTTTGAACAGCATTTATTCCTTTAAATCCATAGAGGACCTTCCTTAAAATTAAGCAAAAAATACATACAAAGACAAACTAATTAGAGAGGTTTATGTAAATGTGGAACATGTCAAGTAAAATCTGAACGGTCATTAGTCACATGTCAATGTTGATCTGCATTTGGACTTGAAACATCACATTTTCTTACTTCTTCCCCTCTCAGCTTCAGATCGTGAGGCAGAAGGACAAACCAGAGATGTTGTTCCGTCAGTTCCTGGTGGAGGACAAAGGCCTGCACGGCGGCGCTTCCTACATGGACTTCCTTTGCTACGTTCACCGAGAGATCAGGCAGCTGCTCACTTAATAACCCCCTCGCCGACGCCTGACCTCAGTGTCCCGCCTCGTCTCCGACCGACCTGGGAGAAACGCGGCATCTTACGGACCACGCACAACTCTCACGGGGGTCGGTTTCGCTCGGCTCCACAGAAAGAAACTTTTTTTTTTTTTTTTAAAGAGTTTTACAGAGACAGAGGAAGAAACAAGGGACCAGGGAGAGCCTTTTGAGATTTAACCTCAAGAGTCCAACGCTGCCTTTTCAACACGCTTTAGTTCACACACAGTATGATCTTCAAATAACCACTTGTCACACGTGGAACTTCACATCCAGCGTTTCCCGCACAGATACTTGTGTGTGATGGACTGTGGAGACTGGAAAGACATCAGTGCTTCAGGCTGGAGTGCTTTTTGGCATAAAGCAATACAGCATTTATCTCCACTGTGCAGCCAGGCGTGTAAAACATTATCTCATTTCACTTTGTAGATTTAGCATCAAGACAAGGGGTTATTTGTCGGCAGTACTGTAGATGATCACTTTGAAACTCAATAAAGTTTGCCAGTCTTTGTTATACATGACTGAATATGTAAGGAGTCTCAGTAACTCATTTTAAAGTCTTTTTTTAAAAAGCTAAAAGAAATTTTACAGTATTTAAACGACATATAGGTTTCTACATTTTATCCCACTTTTGCTGTCCTTGTGGAAAATGTACTAAAATAAACATTTCGTAGTCTACTCACAGCAACAGGTACGTCATAGTTTCGCAGAAACGATGCTGAAATAAAAGCCAGAACTGAGAATTATTCCTGTCATTACACCACGGGTGATTCAAAGCATTCCTTTCACACATGCCCTGAGAACAGAAAAAAAAAAAAAAAAAAAAATCAGATTCTTTGACCATTTATAGCCGAGACTTGATCTTCACAGGGAACAGTGACGCAGAAAACGTTTTGTTTTGGCGTTCTGGGGTTACAATGAAATGAACACAGCTGTTGCTCTGCATCCAATGAAAAATCACTATTTTTCTGCACAGCACGACCCAGAATTAGAAGTAAAAATGGAGAGTTGTTTAAATTTAAAGCTTTATGGTTCAAATATTAAGCCTCTCTCTAAAACAATCCAACAATGGAAGAAATTCAGATTTTTTTTGTTTTTGTTTTTTGGAGTGATTCATTTTCACAAATCAAACTTTGAAAACAAACAATTGTAAAATGATCAGTTAACATTTTATTAGACTGAAAGAATCTCACTGTTCAGCCCCAATTCAGTCAAATTACCTTAATCTGAAAACACATCTGGAATGATGATAAGTAACATTTCAGTCTTCAGTAATGTCATCTTACTGTATTGTATTGCTTGTTTTTATAGACGTAAAAGCTTCTGTGTAATTCTCATACTATACGTACTGTACTGTTGTGTTTGTGTGGCCTACAACAAATCTTTTTGTACATGAAGTACACAACTTTTGTTTTCAAAATATTACCATCTGCCTTAAGCTGATATAATAGTTGTTAAAAGTATGTCAAAATATATATGTGCTCGAGGTCTATGGCTGGTTTCAATCTTTTTGGTTTGTATGCAAACTTATCTCAGGTAATTTGAGTACCTTACTATTTTAAGTTGGAAGAGGCAATGTAACTGGAAAGACGGACGGTTGTTTTTATGAGCAGAGTTGTGGAGATTCATGGGCTTGTGTATTTTATTCCAAACCCTCGACATATTTTGTCTGAATTAAATTCTTGACATAACTGTTGTTGCTCTTTTTTTTTAATATCCATGTTATCCAAGTTAAATAAGTTATCATTAAACATGAATGTGTACAGAAAAACCGTCTGACCTGCTTTTGAAGAAAACATTCAGTTTAACATCCTTATTAGTTATTGGCACTTAATGGATTGACATAATTCATTTTAAACCAGAACTGCAGCACTGTGTCTGTTAACACCCCATTTACACCTGCTATTAAGATGTGATCTGTATCTGGATACGTTCTCTACATCGTTGTACAGATTGTATTTACAGCTGCCCAATATTTAAACACAATGCGAGTCAGACTTCCTCCAGATGTGATCATCCAGACCTGATCACATTCTGATCACGTAGAATTTACACTTTGTTTTTCCTTATCCTTATCCAGATACAGATCAGATTTTAATACCAGGTGTAAACGGGGTGTACAGTCTTCTTCTGTCACAGTATCCAAGATTTAGTTTCTGATATTTAACAGTTACATTAAAATGAAGACTAAAATCACACACAGCCATCCATATTTGTTGCTTCGTGATCTTCAATCCAGTTCAGGAGGCAAAAGCATTTTTGTCCTGGCGTGTGTTAGGCTCTTACCTCCACGGGGGGGCGCCAGATGACTCCTTACACACGGAGACGGTTCAGAAAAATCTCCTGATGTTGGACAAGAAACTACTTCTGATGGCAAAAGGTGAACAGAAACTGCTTTATAGAAATAAAATAATGTATAAGTGGTTTGTCTCTGCTGCCATTTAGACAAAACTCATCATGAAGCATTTTATTTCAATCAAACTAATTCAAACATGCGCCAGAGTATTGTTATATCTGATGTTACACTCGTACAGATTGTAGATGTTTTTCATGGCAGCAATATTGATTTGTAATAGTAGTAGTTAGTTTGGCTGCTGTGAAAAAAAAAAGTCTACTGTTATGATTTTAAAAGAACATCCTCTCCAAAATTACCATCTTACAGTGTGAAAATCTGTAATGTGGGACGTGTATATATCTCTGTCCTTCAGAAAATCTAATATTTTCATAGAACTATTAATATAAAAAACTTTCAGACCACATGTTTAGGTGATCAACCAGCTGCAAAACCGTTTTAATTAACTCAACTAAGGGTTAATTTATTGTGTCAGTTCAGGTTGTGAATTTTACTCCAAGTGTTAATCGTAAGTTTGTTGAACTTAAACCACTATTCAGAAAACATGTTGTGTTTTACAGCCTTTAATGTGTATTAAGCCATTTAACACAAATTTTGAAGTTTGAGGTGTGTAGTTTATTTTTTCACTTTTGTCAGAGATAACTGACGTCAGAGCTTTGAATATTATTTACAGAAAAAAATGTAGAAATACTTCAGTATTTTCAGAAAGTAAGTTTATACATCTACTGGGATAAACTGTAGATATGTTTGTTGTTGATGTTGCAAAAAAAAAAAAAAACAACTTCTGAGTTGTCAACCAAACACAAATATAACATTTTTCAAACAGTAAGGCACACAAACACAAATCAAGGAAAAGAAATGCCAAGTTTGATGTTTTTCTTGATGGAAATATACACATTATCTCCAATATCACAAAAAAAAAAGAATACATCTAAGAAAAATGTGCCTCCATCGCTACTAAATGGATGAATGAGGAACACACCTCAACCAGAATGAGAATGTTGTTTGTGTAGTGACACATTATGATTTAAAAACATGTTAAACCGTCAAAAGGCTGCAAATTTTCGCCAAAAAAGTCAGCTACTTGTCAAGTATACAGCTGGTTTGATGGATGATTCCTCACTGTAAAAAAGAAAAACATGATGAAACAACTCAAAATTTCAAAGCAACCTACTGCAACAGATTTGAGTTTTGATCCAAACACAAACTCTTAGGGTTTGAAATAAACTAAAAAAAACTATCATTATTAGTTGAGATAATTTACTTTTCCTTCTTCAGACAAACTTCAATCTTTGAGTTTTGGAAGCTCAAAAAATCATTATCATTATCATTATTTGGGTGCCAGAAAATGAAATTATTATAATTAAAAATATTAGAATATTAGCCATCACTCACTTTAACTTCTAAAACTCAAAGTTCCAAGTTTATCTAAAGAAAAAAAAAGCAAATTATGTCAAGTAAAGATTAGTAGTTGGTAAAACTTTTATTCAAAACTTGAGAGTTTGAGTTTGGCTCAAAACTCAAAACTTTTTTGCAGTAAGTTGTTGTGAAATTCAGACTTTTTTGTTTTTACAGTGCTGTATCCAATATGCAAAAAGTCATCAAGTAACACTCGGTAACTTACTTACATAATGTCCAGTCACTTCTCTCAGTGATCCAGTAGTTTCCAAGCAAGAGGAAGTCAATGAGTGAGACTTTTACCCAGCATGCCTTGTGTTTGCTCACATTTGGGGCCAAGCAAATGCTTCACAACCAGCGGGAGTCAATCGGGCCGAGCAGGTGTGGGCAGCTGGACTTAAGCTTGCAGGATGAGGATGAGGAGGAGGAGGAGGAGGAGGAGGAAGAGGAAAACACCCAAAAACGATGAGTATAATACAAAGTTACAGTGTTCGTATCGACAACCAAACCCCACCGCCCCGTCTGGTTAAAAACAGTGAAATATACGAACAAATCTAAAGACCTGAAATTCACCCGAGAGCAAACTTTCATTTAATACTGTACAACGGACAATCTTTTTGTACAATGACCGTAATACCATATAAATAACCTCAAGCACTGCTCGAAACAGCACTTCAAAAACAAAAAAAATAAAAACATATCGATAAGATGGTTTACTTTACAGGGAATATACATACATAGGGTTAAACGAAATACACTGAAAGCAGCATTTATCTTATGACAAAGATATCGTCTAATGTTATATACTCATGGTAAATATAGCTACCTGTGTGCTTCTGTAGACAAACCATCGAGATTATGGTCCGAGTTTGACATCAATACAATCCTTGTGTTGTCTCATTCTAGTTGGCAAGTAAACATGAACAAAAGTTTCTCATAGAGTTCTTCTTATCTAATGCTTTATCTATAAGTATATACAATTCAGAATGGTACAATGGATGGGTTTTTCCTCTAAATGCATCCTTCAAAGAGCAAAAATACAGACCACAATGGTTAACTAAGTCGGGGTGAGAACACTCTGGAGTCGAGAGCCGGTCTGGAATGTCAAAACAGAGACGTCAGACGTTTTGTTCAGTTTGTTTTTTTTTTTTAAGCTGTAAAAAGTCACAGTGATTTCACTTGGCAGTAAATAAATCAAATCGAGGCTGCGACAGAGATAGTTTTCCTCTCCTTTCTGTTGATTTTTACACAATACATTTCTACTTATTCAATAAAGTGTTCACAAGGCAGCTGACTCCAGAGTGTTCGCACCGTATTGCCTACTCCTACTTGTGGCCCACAGTAATGAACAATATGTTATCTATGGTCAAAAGTCTGCATAGCACACTGTACACAGTATGAGTCCAAGTCAGTTATTGGGCCAAGCTAAAGATGGTGTTCTTCTTCCAAAGCCTCCACCGGCAGCCAAAAGTTAAAGAACATTTTCAAAGAGGTGCATTGATCGCATGATGTTTTCATCCTGTGCACAGAAAGAAAAAAAAAACAATGTAATGAGAAAATGCAAAGAGTGCCAGCAGGAGTGAAAGAGATGTGTCGGGATATCCAGCTTACATTTTGGCAGCAGTCGATGAACTCGTCTATGGTTACCACTCCGTCTTTATTTTTATCCATCTTCTGTTGGAGAGAAACAAATATGAAGTTTTTTCCAAAAGCCTCTTAACTGGGACTGACATTTACGGCGCGGAGGCTGCTGCCAACGCACGACACACTTGCCTGAAAGAATACTTCTACATGCTGACGAGGCGTCTCCTCTTTGAGGACGGGGTATGTGCACTTTCCCATCATGTCGTAGATGGCCTTCATGATGTCCAGCATTTCCTACAACACGCAGAGAAGGATTAAATTAGATTTCTTGCGATTTTTCCAGATTTCTCCAGTTACTCCAGTGAAATTAAGATGAATGGAATTTCATTTGTGGTATTCAAAGATTTGAAAAATGACATTTGGAAAATGAATGCTGTCAGTGGTTTTTACTGAAACGACTTTCTACTGACAAAAATAGCCCCTATGAAAAGTGTTGTCAGTGAGGTTTGTGGGGCAACAGGGACACTGTTTCATTGGCCAGGCTTTCATCCAAACTAGGTATCCAAATTTTAACTGAATATATCGAGTAAATGCAGATAAATGCTTGTTTCCATCCACTATCTTCATGCGATTATTGAGAGTTGGTTCATCAAGATAAGCAGTAGGTGGCGCCCCTGAGCTAAAACTAGACTTCTGCTGCTCCTGGTTCTGTTTTCAGGCTTTAAAAAATCTGTGACAGGAGACTTTGGCCAATCACAGGCTGCTAACATAGTGGACTGTGAAAAATAAGTTGATTAAAAGACAGCTGTTGTCACTGTTGAATATTTAGGCGAGCTAGCAGCATGGATCTAATGATGGTTTGAGTGAAATGTATCAAAAACCAGTGAATGGATCTTAATTCAGTTTGGCGCAGACATTCATGTCCTCCACAGGATGGACACTAACACTCCCCTGACCGTTCATCTAGGACCATAATCAGGTCAACAGTTTTCCCTACAGAACCAGCACCTTTCCCATCAGCCTGTAAACAGCCTGCAGCATGTTAGCATTGTCACTGTAAGCATTGTCAGCATGCTGACGTTAGCATTTAGCTTAAAGCACAGCCTCACAAATGTCAAGTCGAGTCAATATTATTTATTTAGCCCACTATCACCTCATTTGTTATGTTCTAGCTGTACCTCCCAGAACGCATGCAGGAGGTAATAAATTCAAGGGGGTGGGGCTGCTGGCAGTACAACTTGGAGTAAAACAGCTGTTTATATGTTTAACATCATTAATGGAGCAGCTCATTAACAGACACGGTTCATATGCAGCGCGGTCGCTACACCGGGGCGAGTGTGCACTCATGTAAGGTGCAGCGAGCGCACAGGGACCTTCTCTGAGGCGAGCTGACCAATTAAATTATGATTGGCAGGTCCTGGGTCAAAGTGTATTTTTATTCAATTGTTGTAAAATGTGAATGCTTTTAGTGCTTGTAGCGCCTCTATTTCAGTGCTTTCATTGGTTTTGTGAATGCTTTCAGGACATAGGAATCGTGAAGAAAAGGAAAATACTAGGACATCATTTTGAAGTTTATTTCTGTGGTTTTTATTTGTAGGATGTGCTTATTGATTCAGGGATTCTGTATGTTACGACTGTCCTGTTTTGTTTTTCTATAGGTCGCTCCTTCAGCTGATCAAAAAAAAAAAAGTACCCACCCTTTGGTGACCTTGGAGGCTAAAATGTGTGTGCGAAGGTGTGTGTTTGTATTCACGGCAATGAAATAAAAGGAGGTGATGAGAGCGACCGATTTTGTGGAATCATGAGCCAAAGGACAGCTGATTAACGGTTTGTGATGACTGGTTAAAAGGGGGTGTGGCAGTGGGAGTGGCCTATAATAACAAGGTGCATAACCTTTAAATGGATTCACATGACTGAATTAATGAACTGTTTGTCATAGATGCTCGAGGGAGACGTCATTACACTCAACAGAGGTCATTTTATTCAGAACTCATGAAACATTTGTCGTAGACTCTTGCAGGAGGCATCATCATTGGTCTCAGCAGAGACCTCCTATGTCAATGGTGCAAATTATCCCCATCCCATTAAATGTTTTAGGCACTTGTGGGACTCATTATTGGACTAAACAGAGTTGATTTTTCATTGGTGGAGGTATGTCTTGCCTCCTACACTTTGGCCACGCCGCCTTCCTTCATGAAACATTTAAAGCCTTGTGGGAGGCATCATTGGATTTGAGCCATGGAGGTCAGTTTACCTCAAGAGGGAAATGAAATTCCATGCAGCTCAGATGTGTTGCAGTGAAGGCAAATATCCAGAGAAAGTATTTTGGAAATTGTTTTCATGACACTGTTTAACGGGACATACCTCTTTAGTGATATATCCATCTTTATTGATGTCATACAGGTTGAAAGCCCAGTTGAGTTTTTCCTGGATTGTTCCTCTCAGGAGGATAGAAAGGCCCATAACAAAATCCTGCAGTGAAAACAAGACTCGCTGAGACATCTACAAAATATACACATTTAAAAACATGTTTCTTGTAAACAACAAGTACTTAAAAAAAACTATGAGATAAACAAAAACAAAGCATTCACTGTGCGCATTGAACGTAGGAAGAATATCAGCTGATTTCATACACCAACATTTCTGCGAGGATATCGTGTCAGGTATTAATTAGAGGGAAATGATGAAACAGCAAGTGCGCCGACACCATAAATCAAAAATACCTCGTTATTCAAATTATCAGCCAACTCATATTCTGTGCCGGCCCTCGGGGAATCCCCGTACTTCTGAACAGAATGGACTCGCACATTAGCCGATGAGGCTCCGGTTTGGCATAACGACAGCTTTTCTGTCCTAATAAGCAAATATATGCCCTTCATAAATATTAATCGCGTGTTGATAGCATCTTAAGTAGACTCGCTTGGGCTAAATTAAAATTACCAAGGTTGCAGGTTATATAATACTCCAGTGTAATGGAGGGGGGCTTTCAGGGCCGAAGCTTCAAAACTGTTAAAGGGATAGTTCGGATTATTTGAAGAGGGGTTGTATAAATCATTATCCATAGTCAGTGTGTTACTGCAGTAGATGATGGTCAGCACGCTCCCAGTTTGGAGAAGTGCCAGTGTAGGCAGCTAAACAACGTACTGCTGTGGATAGAGTCAGCAGCAAAAGGTATTTTAGCCACTTTTCTGTTGGGAAACCGTTTGATTTGTAATTTGACCTCACAGAACATGGGGGTTACTCCTCTACTTCTGCCTCAGTCTGTTAGTTTGTGTTGTTGTGTGACTTCAGTGTTTTAAAAGGATAGTTCAGATTCACCAAAATCACACAATAACACAGACAAACTAACAGACTGAGGTGTAGTGAACCAGCAACTGTTTTGCAAGGTAAAATGACTGATTTTGCCTGTGGAGTTGATTTAGAGAGACTGGTATTTGGATTCTATTACAGCAGTTTTCCATCAGAAATTAAGCTGAGTTTAAGTTGAATCAGGAAGACTTTGTGCCTCATTCATCCCTAACAGTCTTTCTCTCCCCCTCTCACTTTACCCACTTATTCTCAATCAGCTATCCACAGGCGTTCACTCTTCAAGTTAACCAACCAGATTTAGCCACAGCCTTCATCAGCCAATCAAGTCATGGTGCCAAAACTTTAAACCTGTTCTCCTCTCTGCTGCTTTCAGCTGTCAATTCTGCAAGGATTTGATGTGACCCTCCTCCACCCTGTTCTCCTCCAGTTCTTCTAATCCAGTGCCCCGGTTGAGCTCATCAGAAGTGGAAGTGGAACTTGGCCAACATGTCTTTTAGTTGCTAACCCCGTCCACAGCTGGACATCGCTCAAGAAAAACCCACATATAGCCATGTACCTTATACTTTGTGACAATAAAGCTTGGCTTACCTCGAAACTCACAGAGCCGTTGTGATCTGTGTCAAATGCGTTGAACAGGAAATGTGCATATGTTGAAGCATCTACGGAGAGAACACACACACACACACACACACACACACACACACACAATCAAATAAACATCTGCCATGAATAGGGCTCAATCAGCACCAGTAGCAACACCTAGTGCAAACAATAAAATGGTTCAAAGGAAAGTTCTGTAGCTTTTCTGAACAACTTCAAAGAAAAACCGCCTTTTCTTTCATGATAAAAGAGAACAATATGCTTAGAGCTAAGAGTTTTATCATTGTTTCCTGTGTGCTGAGCCATTATATTAACTGGTCTGCCTCTCTTCTATCCGAACAGATATATCAAAGCCTCCTAATGTTTTCCCTCTTGTTCCTCGGGTAGAATCTTTGCATAATGATGAGAGCCAACAGCGAGCAACTCCAGGCTGCATACTTTCACCCTCTCCCCTCCTTTCTCTCACACAGATTTTCTTGGATGGAAGTTTAACTTGAAGTACTCTGGACTCTGAGCAATTTTTGTAAACACAACTGTGAAAGAGTGAAAGACAATGTGTGTCCGTCCTGCTCACGGGGGAGGATAAGACGCGGCTGTAGGAGGCAAAGACAACAAAGCAGCGGGGATGAACGTGACACAAACCTCCTTGTGGGAAGAACTGTGAGTAGATGTCTTTAAAAGTTTCTTCGTTGACGACTCCACTGGGACATTCCTGCAAGACAAAACACAAGTGCACAGTTCAGTCAGCACCCGTATTAAAGCCCTCTGAGTTTAAGACACACCCATCATGGTCCAATATACAACTTGAAAAAGTGTGACTGAAACTTGAGACCTTCACTGGGTCAAGCAGTTCAGCTTTTAAAATAAACACACCTTTAAAATAAATCATATTTGCATATTCATAAATTATGGATTTTCCAACGAGGAGGAAACAAGCAGATGTAATTTAAATGCTTGTTTTAAGTTTGTTGTTATATCTTTGTAGAGGAAAAACTATATTGGTAATAAATTTTCAGCTGATGCTATTCGCACCTGGGTCTTATTTGCACCCAAGGTGAAATAGCCAATGCAACTATTTACACCAGGGTGTATATAGCATAGCATGGAAAGAGAGAAGCACCCAGTGGTCAGTAGTCAACAACGCTATTAGCACCCAGGGTGTTAATAGTCAATGTGGCTGTTTACACCCACATGGCAGAGACAAATCACAATATTTTTCAGAACCTAATCAAGCAGTTTTGTTTGCCGTGCGTACGTAGTTGAATAACTACCAAGTGACTGTCTACACCCAGGTGTAAATAGACGATTTTATTTTTTATATGTCATGTATTAAGGGGGTTTTAAACATTTAGGCTGCTGGACTCAAGCCAGCCTTCTAATGTAACCAAACATTACTTTTATAATCGCTTAATTTAAAAAAGTAATTAGATGACAAGAACAGCTTAAAAGCAGCTGAAAATCTTCTCAATGCTGACCTCTAGTGGTTAGACTTGTTACCATGCCTGAGTGATGTAGAAGGGCAATGCTTGGTGTGACAAGTCCACCATGACATCACTTTTGGGTGTGATTAAAGGGACTGTTCACCAAAAATATCTGGCACATTCCACCAAGAAACTAAAGAATGGAAGTGACAAAAATAAAAACACAAAGTGTCACCATTCATTCGTCTTTCCTCAATAGGCAGTTGAATAAAGTGATCCAGAGATGAACTGGCAACAATTTTAGTAACTTGAGCTTGGATTACTGCACCTGTACAGGGACAGCTCACCCAACTGTCCTTTTAAAAGTCAAAGTCCAAGTTAATGGTTTGTTGCCAGTTCATCTCTGGATGTAACTGGGAAAGACGAATAAATGGCGACACTTTATTCTGTCAAGGATTTTTTTTTTTTTTTTTTTTTTTGTCACGTCCATCCTTTACAGTCTCTCAGAGGAATGTGACAGATACAGACTTGTGTTAAATCTGGTGATATTCAAACTGCAAACATCCAAGCCTCAGTAGATGAATGTCACCCACCTGTGCTTGTCTGGAAGCATTCAGTGGAAAAACACGGATTCCTCTTACACAACACATCTATGAATGATGCTTTTGTCTCTTTGAAAAGGTCCAACCAAAGACTTGGCGGATGACCTTGCTCAGAGCAGCTTGGTGATAAAGGCAGCCAGTATTGCAGGTTAAATATCTGCTTGGCGTAAGGCTGCACACTGCACACTCTGGCAGGATATTGAATCTTTGGAAAAGAGGAAATGCTCCACCTATATGGGCAATTTCAAAAACAGGAGGCCTGTGTGTTTGGGTTTTCTATACAAGAAAATAAACAATGTCCCCAGTGGAGGTGGATGGAGGAAAGGAGGGAAGATAAGGAACGTCAGGTGGATAACAAAGACCTTAACAGATCAGCCAGAAAACAAATACACTGGAAGAAAAATAGGTTTGTACTTCTTGCACCGGTGGAGATAAGATACTTTTGAATAAAGTGTTTTGTACAGTATAGTATGGACCTAATGTAAGTAGCAGTTACAACCATGGGCACTGCTTAATCCACAGATGGGACGGGCCCGACCATAAAAATTAATATTCTGACTAATAGCAGATGGGTTACTGGTAGGAAATAGTGTGCATCTCCCCACAGACAGAGATGATGTGTGTGCATTTACGCATAAGGCACAGCAGTGTAACTTTTTTGATTCTGTTTCCTCTGGAGTTTCTTCTGTCCTGTCAAGTGACTTGCAGCCCTTATATCAGCTGGATGAGAGGAGTGAGGAGTCAGCAGTCGGCATAAAACAGAGCAGTCGATAAAACAGGTTTTTCAAAAATAAAGACTTGCCACAACCATGAAGGGTCCATGAAGATATAGTCAAAAATGTTTACAAAAAACATTAGGCTGATTGGTTCATTAAAATGTGAGATTAGCTGCACACATGCACGCACACAAACCATCACAGTTTGATTTGTTTCACTTCATTTGAACAAATTTAAGGTAAGAGAGTCTGCTACAGCCAAGTTTCATTTCTCTGGGATGATGGGACGTGTGAGACAAACTGTTTCCTCAGTGTGAGCAGCCTGGTAAGAATCACAGGGTTAGACTGGGTTTCCTCCTTCCTGTGACCATGTCTGATCAGCCACTTTGGGAAACAGAGCTGTGGGTGTGAAAAAGTAAAGACGAAACCCTGTTGTTTCGCTTCAAACGGGCTCCTCGTGTTTCAAGCTGAGAGGATGCTGCAAGGTTGTCTGCATGAGTCCCCTGACACTCTTCTTCTTCTTCTGTCGTCTCACAGACCCAGTTACATATCTTGTGGGGTGAGGTGAGGTCAAGAATTTTGGAGAAGTTAAGCAGACAGAATGAGCACAAATCTCTCTCCATATTGTTGTCTGGCAGCCCTCGCAACCTGATTTAATCTCACTCTAACTTTCATCTAACTCTCGGCAAGCGAATACGAGTATTTCCCAAAATTTCCTGTTGAGTTTCTTTAACAATTGTAAAATCAAATCCCTGCGAAGACTTCAGAGATGAAAACCTCGAACATGAAACACTCTAAAAGCAAAGCTGCTCCACAGCGTCTTCGTACATTTGATACAGACAGTATTTCTTTGTTGCTTAGAAGAGCTTCTGTTAATTAGAGCGTTGTTTATGTCCTACAACAGTGCAGTGAATGGCTTGTCAACAGTCAACCTTTTGTTGAAGTAGTGCAAGGAAATGTCATCTAATTAAGTACTTAAACTGCGGAGGGGGGATTTTTTAAAACATGTAATTTCACCTCGCTTGCAGAGTCTGTGCACGCCTATGTGTGTGCTTGTGTGTGTGCGTCTGTACACAGATGGCCTATTACAGCTGTCAACACTAATATCACACTGATTAAGTGTGACAGTAATGTACGAATGGCTGTGTTCCAAGTCGTCGTCTTCCTCTAACCTCGCTAGCTCATCCTCGCAAACCTGAAGGAAAATTAAAGGTCAGTAAAACTTTAGGATCAGATGAAATCTGCTGTCTGCGAGAGACTCGCTCCAACAATCACGTTTTATCATCTCATTTCAGCCTCATGGTGACATTGGCCAGGGAGGCAGTTTTTCCAATTGAGAACGAAGCCGTTGTGTTATCTAGTTATCATCACATCCAACACAGTGCCTCTGCAATTCAATTTAAAGTTCAGTGAAGCAGTTGCACTCACTTGATGCCTGAAGTGCCTCAAGGTCCTATCAGGATAAACTTTGATGTCGCTCAGCTAAAAGTCGGGACCTCGCTCACTCACCTCTCTTTACAAAAGTCAATCCCATCAAGCCATTGGGAGTGCTGTTTTCTCGTAATCAGTGAAGTGCTGATGGACGAATAAATCACAGCATTTTCTGACAATAAGCCAAATATCACTCTCCCCAAACCAACCAAACTCCACAGGTAAAATCAATAGTTTTCCCTCACAGAACACAGGACTTGCTGGTCTACTGCTGCCTCGATCTGTTAGTTTGTGTTACTGTGTGACATCTGTGTGACACAATCCAAACTACTTATTTAAAACACAGAAGTCACACATTAACACAGTGGTAGACCAATAACTTCCTCTTGTTTTGCAACGTAGAATTACCCATTTTGCTTGCAGAGTTTGGTTATTTTGAAGAGAGCAATATTTGGCTCATAGCAGTTTTTTTTCTGTCAGCAAAGTATAACACTGATAATATTCTAAATATAGTATACACAAGTTAGTTTTTAGGTGGACCTAGCTTCTGTTACTGACCCTGTCCACAGCAGTTCACTGACTAGCTTTCATGCTAGTGCTCCCAGTTTTTCATGTCCATATTTTCTTTTATCCATCCATAAATTAAAACTGAAATAACAGGCAAAGGGCAAGTGGAATAATAGGAATTGTATGTTGTGTAGAATGATAATAAATTAGGGTGTCATGTTCCACTTGCACTTGCATGTTATTCCATTTTACACACAATTCAGTGCCAATCCCATTAGACGAGGTCAGAGAGTGTATTTGTATTCATTTGATATGCTTGTAGAGTTTGCTCATCCATGAAAATAAAATCAGAAATACAATCTGTGAAATTCCTCTCAGAGACCGGTGAAGCGATGTGGCCAATAAGCAGTGTGGGGAATGAAATAAACCTGTGAAGAGAGGCATCATCGCTGATGGGATAGAAACTGTGAGATCTTAATCTAATGCCGGAGGCAGTGCCCCCGACTGTGAACTGTGAAAGCCCGGCAGATTTAGCCGCAACGTGAGGACAATATTGTGTTATTTCCTGTAATCTGAGGGTCATTGGATTTATGAAACAACCTCATACCTTTAAGGTCACCTTTGCTCAAATTCCGCCTTAAGATCGAGATCCAGAGCCAGAGGTCCTGTTTTGGTCCCTGCTGGACATATTGCTGGATCTAAGACAAAGCCCCACTTTGACCACCTGCACTGCAAGTGAATGACAAGCTTGTTGTCAAGACAAATGACCTCATCCTCCCACCTGCATTAATGGCATTTGATTTGCTCCGAAACCCTGGACGACAAGGACAAAGGGCCAAATTTCTCATCTTGGGAACTGTGCCAGCTTCTATTAGTCTGGCTGGCTTTAAAAGCTCGCATTTATTCTGCCAGTGTCACCGGGTTGGGGCAGGACAGAGATGAGCCGTTTGACCCTGGCAGTTTAAAAAATGAGCGACACTGTGGACTCCGTGATGGACAAAAGCTATTTGGTGGCCGTAATTTAAGTGCCATGATTCTTTCTCTTTGTCCAATTCGGACATTTGTCTAATTACACAGCAGTGATGAGTGACTTTGAATAAAAATGAAAGAGAGGTTTATCCTTGGGACGCAAAATAATAAAAAACAGTAGGCCTGCATCTACTGATTATTTTCATTATTGATTAATCTATCAGTTATTTTCCATAAAGTGTCAGAAAATAGTGATATTTTGTCCACAACTCAAAGATATTCAGTTAACTGTCACAGAAGAATAAAGAATCCAGAAGATATTGACATTTCAGAAGCTGATATGACATTTCTTCTTAAAAAAAAAAAAAAAAAAAAGACTCAAAATGATTAATCAATTATTTAAACATTTTTGCCTGTCATAAATCTGTAATTAACAATTTATTGTGCTTTGTTGAAGTGCTTATTCACATGTAGAAGTTTAAGAATGCATACAGGGTTAGAACACTATGACTATATAATCTGGTGGCCATTCGCACATGCAATTGTGTCATCAATTGTTGCAGCAGTTTTTGGGGTAATGCCATTTATTGCATAGATTTCGTGTGCGGTTTTTCCATTTTTACAGCTTGAGGACTGATAATAATCCCTTCAAAATAAAAGTTCATGCTGTGATTTGGTATAAAAAATCTTTTTCATAAGGCTGTGATTACCCTCGGGGTCACAAGAGGTAATTTCCTACAGAGAGGTCAGGTTTCAAAAACTACAATGAACGGTCTCAGTACAACGGCTACAATGGGGACTTAGATCATAACAGTTGGGCTCACTGAATCCACAAAAGTCTCAACTTCCCAGTAACACCTAATTTATGATACCCCAGTACTGTGCAGGGTATGCAGTATGCAGAGAAAATAGAAATAGAATAACTGAAAAGAAAAAGCATTCATCCTCTGCAGAATTTAACAGCAATACATCGAATAGCTGTTGAGATATTTCAGGTTGAACCAAGGTGGTAGACTGTGCCAACAGCATGGCTAATAACTGGGAGGGTGTCTATAAACATATGCAATATTCTCTCCCGCAGCATCAGATGAAGTCAGGCAGTGTGTGCCACAAATTAAAGGCCTCATTAGTACACTTCTTACCTCTTACTCTGTCTCATGTGGAAGCGGACTAATGGGCAGGCTTTGCAGGGACTTGACTGGAGCATAGTGCAGGCTCAACAGGAAACTGAAGCCCCATGGGAATTTCGCTATCACAGTACTCTCGCTATCCTCCTCTCTCTTTCACTGCCAGACAATTTGGGTTGAGTTAATTCTGGGTCATCTCATTACGCCTCACACCAGAGGTGACAATGAAGTGAGGTGGTTTCATGCGGGCTGCTCTGGAGGACTTTGACCTGATTGCTCATCAGTTATCTTCCACAATGTGTTGGAGAAATGACCTAATTATACTTGGCACAGTGAACAATGGACAGAAAATTCAATTTTCTGTGCTAAGCACAATTGGACTTGATAACATTTAGCACAAGATATAGTTGATTCAGCAAAATAGCATTCCTCAGATGCTTGATTACTATTTTACTTTATAGTGATGAGAACTACAAGGAAGAGGAGCTGTACGAACTTTGACACTCCTGCCTCAATAGAAGATTCTAAAAAAAGAATAAATCAAATGACATCAAAAGGAAAACATGTTGTTTGATGTCCATTAAAGAGAGACGTCCAAGAGAGAACAAAGGCTACTGAGCTGTACATTATGTATGGTTGTTGAGGCTGCATGGCGGCCCCGTCACTTACGTTCTTGAAGCCACGGTAAAGGATCTGTAGCTCCTTGCGGGAGAAACGTGTCTGGGCTTCAAGCTGTTCCAGGCCCTCAGGGCGATGGCGGACTGCAGATAGTTCGAGCTCATCTTCAACGCTGTCTGGAGGGGAGGAGGAAGAAGGTCAGGTATGAACAGATGCTTCTGAGACTCTTTGCAAATAAGTTTTTTTTTTGAGGCCAGAATTTGAGACATCCCATTATAATAGACCTTTTTTTTGTTTTTTTTACAGCAGCCATAATATGAAATAGTCATAATAAATAGAGCCTTTGCTCATTTAGGGAGGCTGTGACATATTTTAGGGGTGTCATGAGTGGACGTGCATGTGCATTTTGCATTAACAAACAAAAAGGTTTGGAAACCTCAGCCATAAAGAACAAAACATGGGAAAGCCACTGAGCCAACCAGATATTGGGCCGTCGCTCTCAGCACCGCCGTCTTACCTGCCTGCCTGTCAATCAAAAGGCAATACCTGGACTACCGATGAGCACCAGTCCTTTTTGATTTTGTTTAAAATAAAGCTTGTTGGTTGAAACATAATACCTCTGGTCTTTGCATCTTTTCTAGATGTCAGTCAGAAGTAGAGTCATTGTTTGTTTAGGGCTGCTGTAACAATATGATTAATAACACCTGTCTTTATTTCACTGTTTCATATCAATAGGGCTGCTGTGGAAAATCAAGGTTAATCTAAAAGCTTAAACTAGGTGTGGAAAAAACATTTTAGTTAAGTTAAATAAAAATAAAAACTACACTTTAGAGAAAAATTTACTGAAAGTATATTGTTAACTATCAAAACTAAAATAAAATAAAAATATGCAAGAAATGTCTTTATTTCAGTTTTTGTCAATGTGGTCAAATTGGTATGAGGAGGCATTGGTGCATATGTTTGAGAAAAAAACCATAAAAACATGATAAAAATAAAAACTACTGAAAAATAAAATAGAAAACTATAACTCACCAACAGATACCCAAACTGACATGTTTTGGCACAAAATGGCCACAAATTCTTGGTAATTAAAGTGATTAAAGTGATTCAATTTTAAGCCCTTTTTCTCTTCATTATATCAGGTCTTTTGCAAATATCGCATCACAAAACCAAACAAAAACTTGTATCGCCCTCTTCTTCCCTCCGCCAAATACCACAGCAGTGGTAATTAGTGTTACTGCAACCCCAGAACAAAGTCCACGTGACAGAGAGCCTCTTCATGAAAGAGGGCGTCTGAGCCCTGTGAAACTTTTTAATGGGCCTGTAATGATGGCAGATGTTGTCTTGGCCCTGTCACCGCCCGCACTGCGCTCGCAGCGAAGCGTTTGACTTGTCTTGCTGGTGCAGGGCCTCTCATATACCTGAAGTGTTACACAGTGTCTAAATGCCTCATTAGCTCCAAGGGTCTTATTGTGGCCCACAGCCAAAAGGCCACGTCTCCTAACAGACCACAATTAACCTGCTGCTATGGAGCCAAAGCTTTGTATTCACAAGGTGATGTTAAACTGATATTTTATAGAGAAATAAAATCAAATTGGTCAAGAAGTTGCACACTTTTAGCTGTGTCATTGCTGTTTATATGACTATTTTAACATCAGACATCTTAATTGTGTTTGCACCATGTGAAAATGATGCAAATATTCTGCAACATGCAAATATATTCTTTCAGCTGTGACTAAATTAGCATAGAAAATCAAGAATATTTTAACAGCAAACATGGTTTGGGGAAAAATTGACATAACGCTCTAATCTGCATATCAACATCACATCAAATCACACATTCAACAAGCTTTCTTTTTACTTCTTCAACTGCAAAACCAAAATGTACTTTGTGAAATAGTTAAAAAAAAAAAAAAAGATTTCTAAAAATGAAAGTATTAGCTGTATGCCAGCTCGAGCAATCATCTGTGACTAAAGCCTATATTGACTGTATGCCCCCGTACCAAGAAAAGCCACAGAAGGGAAAAGCATCTTAGGCAACAACAAACAAATGATGACAGAGAGAGACAGAGAGAGGGAAGGAGCCTTGGAAAGAGCCACTTGCTTTGATTACTGGAGGATGACTTTTTGGCTGTGGAGCATGGAAAGAGCCTCATGAGTCGAGCTCTCACCCCGCGCTTGTGGACAATCTGAGGGTAACCTGGGAAATACAGCATTAGGTCTTACGGTTGCCCAAGCAACGAACAGCTTCAGCACTTTCCAGGAAAACAGACATGCAAGAGGCGAGGAGGGTCTATTAAAGTTCATATAGACACAAGGCTACCTCACAGCTGGTTCTTCAGGACAACAACACAGAGTTTTGGATTGGGTTAGTTTTTAAGGCTGCATCAGGCAGGACAGAAGTGGTTTGGAATGAACAACTGGAATTGATGCAACATCTGATGTAAGCTGCAACAGATACCTCACCAAGTAAAAAAAAAAAAGACTGGCATCTAGCATTGCAGTAGAATTACTACAGCCATGCATTGTTAGCATGTTGCTGATGTTAGAGATTATTTTAAAAAACTACTGTGCCTGAACACAGCATCAGAGAGCTGCTGGTGTGGATACAGACTCTTTGACATGTCACTGTACACCACAGATTACGGTTATTGTTACAAGTGTACAGTGGTGCTTCTGGGTTTCGAAATCCCCCAAAACCCCATTTTTTCTACAGTTTGTTATCCAGGAAACAAATGTCCATTGCTCTGATTGTTCAAAAAAATACCAGCCTACTCGGCTTACTTGCCTAATGTAACCTTACTTATGTACATGACTTAACTGACATAACTAACGTGCTTATTTTAAGCCAAGCCATGATCGTTTTCTAAACCTAACCACATAATTTGGGTAACCACGTGTTTAGTATTGATACAATAATAGCCTTATGATTGCACATCAAAATACGTGACAATATTAAGTGCAAAAACTCCAGGGAGAGTGTATGTTTTCAGAACAGTGGGCTTTTGTTTTCGGGTAAATGGGTCAGACAAATGGGCTGTTTGGTCCAATGGGACATTTATTAGACTATTGGGGTTTTAGGAATAATGGGCTATCAGAACACTGGGCAGTCCCCAATGCTAATAAGCTCACAATGACAATGCTAACATATATAACAAACAAAGCACATCTGAGAGGGTCTGATGGGAGGATCAGTTTTGCCAGTAACTAGATAATTAAATTTTTTGACCTGATGATGGTGGTAAATGAAAATAAAACAAAACAAAAAACAAAAAAAAAACAGGAGATCATTACTCGTTTCGGAAACATGGATGCCTGTATTTTTTGCTAATCTGTCTAGTAGATGTTGAGATATTTTACTGGATAATGAGTTGAACAGTCAGGAGATCACCACCGTCATTAGGATTCACACTCTGGTGACCAGTGATGCAGCCATTTTGAGATGAAATAGTGGTGTAAACACAGGCGTTACCAATGATACTAATTAAGGTTCAGCTCCATCCAGGTCAATCAGAGTCAGACTGCTGCTTTAAGCAGGTTCTGTTACACTACATGGAACGGGGCCTTAATTAGTATCATTAACACCTGTGTTTATCCTACCATTCCATGTCAATATGGCTGCCCTGAAAAAGGTCTGTGTAACACTATGGAATAAGACGAAAATGGAAATGCTAAGAAGAGTTTCCTGTTGCTTTTCTGTGTGTATCTACATGCAGTAAAGTATCAGTTAAAGATGCTAAATGTAGCATCACTGCAAGTCACCTGCAACTAGTTCACTGGGTTACATTACTTATTAACAAGTCTCCTAGCACATAGTGGGTCATCAGTGTAAAAGACTGGCTGTGAATATGAGATGGAGCCTGTGACCTCACGACAGGGAGTAATTTAATATGCCATCAGGTGTCAACTCTTTTCACACAACGCCAAGCATGCACCTTGACAAGAGTGTATCCTGTTAGTGAAACAAGGGCATCTTGGTGCCTGACTGGTAAAGTGACCTATCCAGGGTTTAAAATGATGATCACAATACAAAAAAACCCCTCTTATGTTATATGAAGCAGCACTGAGTATGATCTTCATTAAGTAGTAAGTTCACAGCCTCGCCTTAAAGCGCACAAGCCCATTTCCCCTCCAGCTCCGGGCTATTCTGAAAAATTTAGTGTGAGGTTTGATGGCAGCAGTGGGCGCTGCAATGAGCGCTGCAGTGCTGCAAACCATTTGTCAATCACGCCAGCACTCAATTAATTTCAAGGCTGCGTTCGCAGGTAAAGAATAATAGCAGAGGTAGAGCTCACGTGGGCCTGTGTATAACCAGTCAAGCTGTCAAAGTGGCTGATGGAAGTTGTAAACTGAGGCTGTAAAGGGACAAAGTGGGAACAATTACATCATTGAATAAAGGCTGTGAAAATTGCATCATAAATCTATGACCTGGTCAGGCAACATTATGGTGGTCCAGTGGAAAACTGGCTGCGAGCAGAAAAGTGGCTCAGTGTAAAAATACTGGAGAAGAGAAAAACGAAACCTGAAAAGGGTTGTTGTGGTGTAAGTGGAGGTCAGTCCTAATGTCATAATGTCCTAAAAAATTTACTGTACAAAATCAGCACCAGAACTGATTGAGATATACTTTCATTTTTTCATATTATGTGAAACAGTCAAATTCAAAGAGCCAAGAGGAGCAACAGAAGTCTAGTTTTCTCTCAGGCCAACTGCATTACATTAATACTAAAAGGTTATAATGGAACTTTTCCCCAATGGCACCAAAAACAAACTGCTTACGGGAGCTTTAAAGTGCAAGAGTTTGTGCAGTGAGTCCACACAGACCAGTACCAAACCTGAAAACACTGGCAAACGTATTTCCTCGAAACATCAAGAAGTCAAAAAAGCAAATACATCATGAATGAAATAACAAGGCTAAGAGCCGTATTAGGCAAGGCAGCGGTTTTGGGCAAATGCTAACATAAGGAGAGGGTTCTGCCAGGTACCGAGCTTGTACAACTGTTTTTGGAGGACAGACCAAAAAGTGGCCAAACTGAGGGAGGGTAAGTTAGTGCTATACACAAAGTACAGCTGAGGTGGATGAGAATGCAATTAGATTTGCTAAGGTCTATTATGTAACCTACATTACATTAATCACTTTTTTATGTCATTACTTGAACATATATTTTATATTTACAATAGCAATTTATGAAATCTATTTTATGCATTTTATGGATGTAAAGTTCTTTGAGAAAACACTCACTTTGACTAAACTTGACCTGAAATAAGACTTTTCAAAATCTTTCGAACACTTTTAAATCAAGCTGGCACGGACTCTGACAGAGGGGTTGCAAAGTTTAAATCCCATCTCAGCCCTTTCACCCTCACACTGTGCAGAGTCACACACGGCACAGATATAAACAGCAGATGGTTAAAAGCTCTTGGCTCAGATCTGGGACACTGTACACAAAAACTAACATCATGGTGCAGAACAAAGTTCTCATAAAAGACGCTGTTGATTCCGTCAGCTTAAGGCCGGCTCATGTCACCCTCGATAACGACACAATAACTGAAATTTAGAGGGTGAAGAGACACAGCAAAGCCCTGATCTGTTCTTGTTACCTGTCCGACACTTTCTTCCTTCCCGAGTGGGGAGGAAACGTCTGAGTGCCCTCGCTGAGTTTGAACTAGACAGATGTTGCTTTTGTTACCTAGTGATATTAGTTTTGACAGCAAGCTGGCTTTATTTGGAAGCATGACTGTATGACACAGTCATCTTTTCAAGAACAATGTGGTGGGTGTCGGTGTATTCTTTAGCACCTGAACAATGAGTGAGTTTGAGACGCAGTGCAAACATTACGACTGAAAGAGCGAAGCCAGACAATCTGAGCTATCACTAACAGAACTGAAAGCATGACTGTAAACTGAGAGAGCAAGACGACAATAAAAACGGATCTCTGAAGTGGTATAAAGCAGAGTGTGAGTGACACAGCGCTTAATCAGGCAGGAAAAGAGCATGCGGTCATGGCTGTTTGATTAATGTTTGCCCTTTTCCTTTATTGACTAAATGGATCTGGCGCTTGAGTATGTGTGTGATAATGTAGAGAGCGCCTCATGCTGTGCCCTGGTGCCCTTACCCACAAAGGTCAAAGGGGGAAAAAAACATCAATGGGTAGTGTTGTCCTGAAGAATCAAGTTTATCGAGCAAACATGGAGGATTCTATAGAGTCTACACATTTTATGGATTCAGTCATTACGTGCACACAGTTCAAGCCATGCCATACTTTTGCCTTCCTTGAAAGGAAAAACTGAACACTCACATTTAGAAAAGGACTCTTCCTGAAAAGCTGAGGCTCTACCCAAGAACTTTGGGTTCATTTTAAGAACTATGGGTTCAATTAAGAAGCCTTTTCACCTAAGGAGCCTGTTTTGGAAGAAAGAGTTCTTTAGGAACTGTTGAAAGCATGGATGTTGAGATGTTTAAAAGACATAACATATATTGTCAAAATGATGGACGACCACAATATACAATCTTTGAGATTAAATACTTGTTTGCCTCATCTTTACAATCCAATATGATTCTTTGTACATCTCTCAGAAAACAAGAGGGTTATAGGTATAACCCTGACAAAATGCATTTTTAGATATCCCTGATTGGGTTCTACATGGGACCCTTAAAGGATATAAAAAGGGTTCTTGTTAGAACACCCTGCAGGGTTCGACATTAACCATGGCCCTATGGCCCATGCCCACAAAAAGTAATACAAATATTGCAGGTAGGTGGCCCCCTTGTGGCTACCAAGCTCTATACCCATACTGTGAGCCTTTGCAGACACAACGTTCCAGTTGCAGAAACATCCTGATTCCTTCCTTTCTACAAAAACAACAAACATTACTCATTACTAGGCTAACTACTGATATGTCAGGGCTATGGGAAGTATAGGTTTACTAAGCCTTCTCAAACTGCTAACACGATCCTTACAGAAGAACCAGAAACACAAAAGGCGGGCGATGAAAACAATGAATTGGCAAAGAAAACGTAGGAGTGAATGGATGAAATTTGCTGAACTAACCACAAAGACTAACTCATTTTTCATTAGATAAATGACAGTTTAAGAAGGCTGTGTTAACTGTGTTAAATTGTAGAAGTTTCTACCAAGAACCAAAAAGGGTTCTCCTACGGGGACAAACTGATAACTGTACATGGTTCTAGTTATCACTTTTCTAAGAGTGTGGCAGCTTGTTGAGTGACAGCTGATGTAATAGCAGGTTGTAGCTGACTGTACAGCTCATCGGAAATGTAACTCACAGCCACCTCTGAGACTAAAAGCTGCCTTAGCCATTTGAGCCCGCAGCAATACAAGAGAATGAGATTGAATGCCATATGGAGGGTTATAAACAAGAAAAAATGCCTCACCAAAACATAATTACCACAGGACACAGTGTAACTAGCTTTGTAGACTATAGCCATAAAATGGTCTACTACACAGTATCTTCTTCGTCAATGAGCTGACAAAGCTGCAAAAATACTTCAACCCTGAAAAATGAATGGGAGAATATATATTACCCCAGCAAAAATGAGTCTGGTCTGATCAATCATGGTTCAACTGCAACACTCCCTCAAGGTTTGTCATTCAGGAGTCATTTATCTTGCAGGTAAAGTCAAGCTAGAGGGTAAAACCTCACTAGCCCTAAATCAATGGGATCCATAAACTGTAAAGAGGTGGCTAATAAATATTTGATAAATCTGTATTGTGTACAAACTGAAATGTCTTGTAGTTGACCACGCATGGCTGCTCAATATCAATAAATCTTGGGTCAATTTTTGTGCTGAAGCACACGGTTTGATGAACGGTGCTGCTGAGCTTGCTGCGTCTTTGTTGTGGTATGGGGCTGTGTGTACAGCGAGTGCTACACAGAGGCAAATGATGGCCTGGGGGTCCACATGGGACTGCTGAAATTAGTACAGTAAGTGCAAAAGCCCCTGACTCTGTGAGATTCAAATGAAAGTTATTAAATTGATCTATGATGGGGAAAGTTGAGGTTTAATGTGTGTGAAATTGTCCAAGATAGTTTTTAATTTCAGGCGTAGATAGCATTCATCAGACCCTGCATTTTATTTCATCACTGTCTCTTTCTTACTTTTGTTGTTAGAAGAATCTCCGAAGTTACCAAAATGAAATGGTGTCTGCGTGCGTGATACTGGCACCGTTTGTCTTTTCTCAACAGCTTCTGTTTGTGTGCCTGATACAAGGTCTTAACTTACACAATTTAGCTCCAGCTCCTCGCCGTCCCTTTAGCACCACGGCGCCAGGAAGGTGGGGCTCACAAAAC
This sequence comes from Lutjanus erythropterus, assembly GCF_056507025.1. Taxonomy (NCBI): domain Eukaryota; kingdom Metazoa; phylum Chordata; class Actinopteri; order Lutjaniformes; family Lutjanidae; genus Lutjanus; species Lutjanus erythropterus. The sequence goes on along the minus strand of NC_139339.1, from coordinate 8,032,419 downwards.
TAGGCCACGACTCCAAGGGAGCACAACTTATCTTCTGACAATTTACGTGATAGTGTTACAGGCAACAGCACCCACTGCGTGAGCCTTCACAGCCTCAGAAGAGGTCTGTGGATCTTTGACCACGCTCGGACAATGGCTCTAGGTTACAGTTAATAGCTGACTTAGTATAATTGAATGAGCCTCAGTGACCTTTTCAATGCTTAGAATAGAAAGGCCAGTTACCTGTTTTTCAGGTGACGTGGAAGCCTCTTTAAATAATAAAACAGCTAAAGCACACCTCTTTTTGGTTTTGAAAACATTACACAAGTGAATACCAGTATCCTCAAAGCCATGCTAACACACTCAATTTTGTTGCTACTGGAGTCTCGCTAGTTGCTCTCTTGTTTACTGTTTACTTGGGCACAGTAGCGCCTTGAGCTGTGATTGGCTAGTACTCATTGCCTCAACAGTCTTTTTGATTGGCAGAAAGGCTTTGTAGCATTGTGAAATGGTCTGTTTTAACCCAAACTATGATCTTTTCCGAAACTTAAACAAATTTCTTTCCTAAACCAACTCAGTTTTGGTATCCAAACCTAATCATATAGTTTTCTTTCATAAATCTGCCAAAGTTGGTAACCAATCTACAACTGACGCCTGAAAATAATTTCAAAAAGTCAACAATGACATTTAGCTTCACATGGGACAGAAACCCCAGTCTCCTGGGTGAGTCCTGTGTTTGACCCGTCTATCCACCACAACCTCATTTCTAATCTTCTCCCAGATGCCGATATCTACACGTGTTCACAGCACAGTCAGGTGGACCTTGCGCAACCAGCTAGCACCAGGAAATAAGCATGTCTACAAGACAACCACATCATGGTAGAAGCTGCACATTAACACACAGTAGGGTGGGACTACTCGGAACAGTCTTGGGGAAAAAAATAACATGGAGCAATGTTTCTCATGTTTGCCGTCTTAGTTTAACACATGAACATGCTAATGCTTGCTAATAATAAATCCAGGTTTGATTTTGAATTTAGAAGTGAAGGCACAACATGTGGAATTTACACCTAACATATGCAGTAAAATTTTAGAACAGCAGCATGTTTATTAGATTGGCAATATGGTTACATAACCACATGTAAACAAACTATAATCCCTCTTGGAACATTGTTATTACAAGTCAGTATCACTGACGTTTTCATAGAGGCAGTGAATCACTGATGACCTGATCAAAACCTCTCGTCCCCTCTCTTCCCATCGATAAACTCCCACTGTTGATAAAAAACACCTGAACTAAACTCTATCCTGATCTTATCTCAACCTGAGCTCACTCCTAATATAGCTCGTTTTTTTAGTCCTGGCTTTACAACACAGAACAATCAGCCATGAATCTTCAGGTATCCAGTTCACCACAGGGCTGCACAGTGTCTACTGCTGTCCATTTAAGGGCAAAATATGTCAACATAGGGACCAAACAGGTATGGCTGATCGCAGCAGAAAAAGGCAGCGTTAGACATGATCAGAAAGTTACTCTCAGGCTTTGAGCTGACAGAATTATTTAATATCTCAGGGAAATTCAAATTGGAGCATAAATTCTTGGGTTTCAGTTTGATTTTTTATCATCGCTTCAGGCACAGTATAATCAGTAGTCACATTCTAGGACATTTCAAGCCCCTTCTGTGAGTGATTTTATCAGGCAGTGGACACCAGCGCTGCCCTTCCTATCTTTCTGCATCTTAATGTGACTCTTTGGTTCAAACTAGTTCAGAAGACACAGATGACTCTACAGAGAAGTGGAACTTATTTTAATGAGTTTGTGATATATTGTTATCCCGGCTCAATGACCTGCATCATGATTCCCAGCCAATATGATACCAACATTATCATCAGCAATGTAGTTTGCATAATTACAAAAGCCTTGGTCTGACATACTGCTTTTAATGTGGATAGACAGGACCGTGAACAGCTGATTTTTTAAGGTGCATTTTGGTAATTTTCAATGGAGTTGAATCTGAAATGGGACCACAGAAATGTCTTACTCCATTTGTAAGGAGAGGAGCGAGAGGGAGGGAGGACTGTTGGAGGAGTGGAAAGACAAACCAGGACGTTTTTGGTGAATTTCATTTTGTCAGATGACAATAGTAGCTGTAAAGACACTGTTTACCATCCTCACACCAGCTCTTAAAGTCAGCGGTTCCCAGGTGTTAATCTCTTAACACCTTAATCTGTCTCCTGTAGATCTCGAGACAGATGGCATCAAAGTCAAAATTCAAAAGCAACTGCAGTGCAAAATTAATAACTTTAGATATTTATTTAAAAAAAAACAGTTTAATTGCATGACATTTAGGTCAGGGCTAAAGATTGGCGACACACTATGCAGACTGGTCAATACCTCTCTCGATTTTGAATTTAAACTCTCATCCTTCTAAAGGTCAACACAGTATCAGTAATAGTGTCTCATTGTCATATGGTCAATTGCTCAAATGCAGAGGCAAAATCCATTTGGGCAAATTAAATCTGAGGCAATTAATATGAGCCAGGGGATACGAGGATACTTTTAAGCCAAACATTTATCTGGTCAGTGGGCAGACAGCAGGTTCGCTTCAACACCTCCTTCCAGTGTTCAAATCCCAAGGCTGTGTGTTGTCTTTGAGCTAAACAGGGACAAATGTGACAGACACTTGGCAGCTAGCAATTAACTGAAATTACACCCAGTGAGACAGGGGACGAGGACGGCAGATGAGCAGGGACTGGCAGCCTGGCCAGTGGTGGATTTTATCCATGTTGGCATAATTCCCAAAAATAGGTGTTACACCAACGCTACTGGCATGAGTTTCCTCCCACCAGAATACTAAATTGGCGTAAGTGTTGTGTGGCTATTACGTTTCAGCGCTCAGAGGAATTTCTTTCATTGTGCTTCACTGGAGTGGAAAATTTTGGATATACAAACTCTGCAACTGCCTAAATTGGAAAGCAATGAGTGATTCTGTGAGTTCAGCATCTTTTGCCTCAGGTCCTCAGCTTTGCTTGCTCACAAAACTTTATAAATTTTCACTGTATGTGTAGAAAGTAATTGGAGGTGGGTGGAATCTGGTGGGATATCTTGAACCTCAACCTGCACAGAAGCATGTTTGGAAAAGCTGGTGATGCCGCGTATAATGGAGAAGACACTTGGCTGTTTACACCAGAACAATATTCCCCATAGAAATATGCCAGCTGATATCAAATAAATGAACCGTGAAAAGGTGAATGGAAGTGCAAAAATGAATGCATATCAACATCTGCCTGAGGACAAAAGATAAAATGTCTAGCTCCTTTTTGCGAAGGCTGACTTTGCCTTTCCTGAGATGTAATGAATTCCCTTTTGTTGCACCAAATATTTTCTAATGCTCCAAAACAAATTACAGCAGACATCCAGAATACCGGAGCTGCCAACGGTGGACATCTGCTGATTACGATTCTGCTTTTGCAAGTGTAAGATCTGCAGATCCAAGTCAATAAAAGAAAAGTAATTCAAACACAGGCCCCATGAAAAAGAAAGGCTCATTTTATATCAGATAAATCACATGGAGGATGAGGGTGGTGGATATAGAGCTGCCATTTGTTCCCATTTGGTGGGCCCAAATACAAATAAGCCCCAAGATTGGAGTCGGGGAGAGCGATATGTCAGAGCTATTATTTAATAAACCAGACTGCAGTTCCTTATGGCAGGCAGGAAAAATGGCAGTGGAATCGACTTAGAGGAGGAACAGGAAGGCAGGGTCACTGCATGGCCTGTCTTAAAACCGAAGCCAACTGGGAACATTACTGAGACCACAAAGACCTACTGCCTGTCCAAGAGTCCTGAAGAAAAAAAAAACAGTTTTGCATTTTAAATCTCTCTGCCGAGACATGAGTTTACTCATCCTGGGACATGACATAAAGTTTTGTGTTTTGCTGCCCAGTGATGGAAGGCAGATCCAAATAAATCTGAGTCCAAGACGACTGAGAATAGATGTGTCTAAACAGCCAAATGGACTGAAGCCTTAATTATTCCCTTAAGGTTAGCTACTGCAAGACAGAAGGCAAAGTGGTAGACAATATCAATTATCTTTACTGGCAAAAAGGACACATTAACCATCAATTTCTGCCATTAGTGTAATTGCAGGGCTTATGCACGTGTAGTGGTAATAATTAATTTAAACTAGCCTGCTTGAGGATTAGAAATGTGAGCATCTTTAAAGGGATGGTTTGGATTATTTAATGTGGGGTTGTATGAGGTACTTATTGATAATCAGTGTGTCACCTATAGTAGATGGCGGTCAACGAGCCCCCCAGTGAATCTGAACAATCCTTTAAAAACACCTAAGTCACACGATAATACAAAGTAACAGATCATGACGCCGTAAAAAAGGAAGGACTAGCAACTCTCATGTCTGATGGAGTTTGGTTGGTTCGGAGAGCGCAATATTTGGCTTATATAACGCCGGTTTCCCAATCGGAGAAGACTATCTGACAGGCAAGGCAAAATGGTGAAAATATTCTGACTATAGTAGACACTGAAACTAATATTGGCTTTTTTAAGGTGGTCCATTTTTAAAGCTACTACAAGGAACTTTCATATTTTGGCCCTATGGAAAAGCTTTGGCTGGGAAATGTAAACACAGGCTTGTTTCATCTGATTTCTGAATAATCCAAACTATCCCTTTAAAGACACTGACATTTCTTATACATCATTTGACTTACTTAAACTTGATTAAAACTACTTCATGTGCATAAGCTAAACCATTCTGCAGCAAATTGCACTAATGGCAGAAAGTGGCAGCTAATGTGTCCTTTTTGCAAAACAAACCCACATTAAATAATCTGAACTCTGCCTTTAAGTCTGAGAAGCTAGTTTTTCAGCCTGAAGATGGCCGTCAAATAAAAAGCTGTCCTCTCTGTTCTGAACTGAGTGTGACTGACTGGAGCGCTGGGGTTTGGACGCCAAGGTTCTTTATGAGGGACAGCGAGCTCTCATGCTGGCCGTAATGACACACCATCAGTGGGGCCGAGGCATTTATTGGCATCTAGAGGAAAGAGCAGTCTATGCTTTTAATTGCGATCATTTGTCACTTGGAAGTGTTTCAATAATAGTTTGTCTCAAAGAAAACCCTGCTCCAGCATCGGAGGGAAAGGTCCCCTGCCTGTTTCAAGTCCAATCATTTTAAATATTATAAGGTGGGACCAGGAAAGAAACTTTATCACACTTTCAGCGTCAAAAGTTTAAAGCTTTCATGACAAACAAAAAAAAGGTATTTGAAGAAGAGAAAGTCTTTATGACTCATTTCCAAGTGAGTCATCCATATCTCAGGCGCTGACAGGAAACTCATACTAATTCTACCAGTCAGTGAGAAAACCGCATTAATGGATTTATGGACTTAATTCCGACAAGCTCTTCACTGTTTATATTTCACATAAACAGCCTGAGATCTCAAAACAACCCTCTCTTTGTACTGTTGCTCATCCAAAAGACAAACGAGATATCCAAACCGGGGCAATTCGGCATCTGTTGTGATTTGAGACTGAGGAAAATCTCCCCATGAAAATCACCAAAAGTAAAATAAAATTGGCTCGGAGGGTTGATTACCTTTGAACTCACCACGCTTTATAACTTCTAAGACCATGAGGCTATTGCTTTACTGTTGTACTGAGAAGGTGCTGGCCAGGTCCATGACAGAATGATATATGGTCTGCAACATCAGCCAATTTCACTAAAACAAGTAAAGGGAGCTGAGTTAATGATGTTTTTATGTGCTTCTTTTTGAGGCTTTTTGAGTTTATCCAACTCTGTCATGTCAGCTTCGGTTAAGAAGTTATTCAAAGTGTCTTAGTTTGTCAAATTAGTCAATTAAGAAATAATTCAAGTCAAGAAAACTGACTGGGTTCTGACTTGACTTAAATACTACAGTATCCTACAGTAAGTCAATGTATATCTGAAGGCAATATCCAAAACTTAGAAGTAACCTGATCTGAGTAGTAATGTTAAATTGGACAAACTTAAGAAAGCACTTTGAGTGAAGTTCTTAATTAAAGTTGACAATAAAGTAGCCCTTAGCTGAGTAAAATCAAAAGGGCTTTGCAGTTTGTTGCTTTACTTTTAAGAGTTGTCTCAACTTTTCTTTTTTTCCAGTGTACAATGTAGATCTTCTTTGATTACTTTGAAAAGTAATGTTATCTCGTGTGTTAGGAGCATAGACTGTATAAGAAAAGTGGAAAAAGACACCATGATGTCACCAAGTGGTTTGTAGACTGTTCTGAAGCCTTGAGTCTGGCATTGTGGCTGTCACCATCTTGATTTTTCTGGAGCCAGAAGCAACCATCTTTGAATGAGATGGTGAAGCTGGGGAGGTAGCTGCACCATAAAGCATACCCTGAGTTATCTATTTTTATTATTATCAGGTACTTATAAACACAGATCACAAAGACCAATCACCATTGATGGGTTTATCTTATTGAAACAGTCTTTAAAAGGTTGCCATATCAACATATTCACCTTTCTTCTCAGTAAAAAAAATAAAACATTTTTCTAACGGTAAATGATTCATCACATTTTTCAAGGTTAAGCGGGCTGTTGAGTTTTTGTGTTTAGAATATTTAACAAAGTCTTGTCTAGCCTTCATGCTCACAACGTCACAAAGAGTATTATGTTACAGTGGTTGTTTAACACCTCCGCCTTAGCTGCTTTCACTCCAAACACTGCCAGAACTGGGTCTGGTTTGAGATGTTTCTGTAAAACCTCAGACAGAATTTGGATTACTTTAACCTGATAATTGGCGATACTTTGGCAGGTCCAAAAGATCCATTTTACTCCTACTGGGACCATAATTTACAAACTGAGCATAATGCTGTAGAGAGGAAGACTTGAAACTAGTGATTGAGGCCATAAATTCATCAGGAGGTGAATAAATCAGATGAGAAGTGGGGCCATTACCTTATTGATTTTCATACAATCCAACCTCTTTTTGCAACCAGTGGAGTCACCCCATTATGGCCATTAGACAAAATGCAGGTTTAAGGCCTTTTTCAAAAATGGAAGCCACTTCTCTTGCACAGTTTATGGTTTGGACTGGCTGGCTTCAGAGCCTACGATGTCTGATATTTTATCGCTCTCGGCGCAAATTAAAACTCGGTGCAATTAATGGTTTCAATATACTCTAGAAGTCACTGGCAATGAGACGAACTATCAATACAAGTCAGCACTTTCCATCCCTGTGCCCCGGTTCTCTTTACATTACCGCACCCAGCTGATGAAGTTCGCAGGAAGACCAAGTGCACCACTTCGCTTTCATCAGAACTGTAACCCTCAATCAATTGAGGAAATGAAGGAACTCTTGCATTCTGGTTAGAGTCAGAAACAAAGAGGCTCCGTCTGAACCAGCAAGCAGACTTCACAAAAGACATGTTCAAACACCATTGTTATTCATATATTTGGAATGGACTATAAAGCCTTATACATTCAATTCAGCTGAAAAAAGCACAAAATTCACAATTAGCTATACTGTTCTCATGCATGACTACTGCATAATGCATAAGAACCTATGTCCTTGGCTTAATTATGGATAATATTGTTGCTGGATTCATGTGGCAACATGATAATTCATTTTGTTGGCTAATTAAAGTCATGAATGTGCTGAATGAGCCCACTGGCTGTATAACCTTGATTGAAAAATAAATACCACATGTGCAGCTTCAAAGCTCTAGAGACAGTTGAAGGTTTATGAAAAAGTGATTTTCTTTCTTTTTATAACAAGATTAAAACTATGCAACATTTTCCTTTAATAAGACCTTCGCAATCTGCATAGTCAAGCAGCGCTGTGGCATACTGTACTCACATTTAATAACATCTGAGGATATCACAAGCCGGTGCTTTAGAGACGCTTTGCATTATACAGCATCCCTGCACTGCTATGGTAAAGAGGTCATTTAATTAAATACATCTTTAAGAATACAATCCACGAGGAGCCTTTAAGCATAGCAATCATCCATATCAGATCCTCGGCTTGAATGCATCCATCAGCCTCCTTTCGATCAGAATTTATTATCTGTGATGTTTTCATCAGAACTGATTGCTTGAGTGATACTTGTCCTTGCTTTCCTGACTCAAATTGACAGGCAGGAGTCCTCTTACTTCCAATAAGCTCTTCCGCTGTGCCCTTTCTCGTCCCTCTAAAAGACACCAGAGGGACCTATAACTTAGGACGCTCAGGCAAAGGTTAAATCAATTATGTCATTGCTCTTAATAGGCATCGTGGAAAATAGCCAAAGGGTAATTGGGCCGGTTGATTGTTGTCCTTTCAATGGACTGGTAAGTTGATGGAGAAATTACAGCTTGTAGAGGGAGCAGCTCACAAAATATCTCACACTTCATTATCTGTAACCAAGTTATTTTTTCCATATTTCTATTGCCAATTAAATTAACTGCACAGATCTTAAATGCCATCATTCGAAATAATGAAAAAGACGCTAAACAATTCTGCTGACTCAACTTTGATGATGGATGTGTGACTCAACAAAGAAAACAATCTCATAAAAATGCAGTGCAGTTTATACCACACCCATAAACCAGTGTGTGTACTGGAAATGTACACACTTCTGCACTTAACAAAATGAAAAACACCCTTCTGTATTTGACAGTGTGTCAGACCGCTCGCTGCTGGCCTACTTTAAACGACACCATAAATACCTGTAAAGGAAAAGAAGACTTAAAGACCATGATGACTAACGCCGTCAGCCTCGGACTCTGGGCCTGGCGCAGCTTTATTCCCACATGATGCGATTATCAATGACAGGCACGTCAGAACTGCTAGATCACAAGTGAATGCCACCAAACAACAGCGGAAAGGTCATTCATAATTTTGTATCATGAAAATTCAACAGGCTTGTCTGATTCTTTTTAAAACCTCTGACTGCATTCGCAAAGCTTTGCCACCCATTTCAAACTAATACCATTCCTCCAGTGACATTTCTGACATCTTGAACAAAATGAAGCTTGATCAAGGGCTGATGCTAACTGAAAGATCTACAAGTATGAAATCCATCATGATAACTAAAGTGCATCTGCTTCAGCCTTTATTAAATAAGACTCTACTTTCATGCAAGTGGCTCTGGCAAGGACAGTAGGGACATGTCCTTACAACTACTCAGGGATTCTGATCAATAATTTTGATTAAAAAAAGAAAAAAGAAAGTATAACCACTGTGGTCTGTCAGTGTCTTGTTAATGTTAGTTAATGACTTAATTTTTACTGTCAACATATTTAATATATGAATTAAATGGCTAGCGACAGAATTGGACACACTCTATTATTTTGTAATTTATTTCCATGCAAGTTGTAATCTTAGTCAGCATTCCTCTGGCAGCAGCACAATGTCTCTTCATCTCCCCTTACACTGTGCACCTCAACCAGGAGACTGACAGCTTTGCGGACACTGAGTGTCTCTGTCGCTCTGAAACTTTACGACAAAAGGCAGCAGAAGAGCAGGCAGGCAACACGAAAGGAGAACAAGGTAAGCTGTTTGTTTCATTCACTCGCCACAAGCAAACTGACTCATGATGCCAAACAAGTGTCAAAGTCAGCTGCTGAGATATTTGAGTCTGAACCAAAGTGTTCATATGACCGACTGGCCAGCATTGTCATCTCGAGAAACACGCTACTGGCATTGCTAAAAATGGTTGAAATAATTAACTGTGGCAGAAAAATAAAACAAATTAATCTGCTCTGCCTGAGTTTTGCCTAAAATCACAAATTTCAGTAAGCTCTTGATATTCAATTGGGAATTGGGCAATATGGACAAAATCCTCTAACAGGTTACATATAATGTACCAATATATCTGATGACATTGTAAGCTTATAAAAAAATCAGTTAGTAAAGCAAATTAATTACCTGAAAAATTATCTGAGTACACTGCTGTCTATACATGATCTGATATCATGTAATTTATTAGTCCTGCTACTCCCAGCTGGCATCTTGGACAGAATTTTTTCAACCTTAACTAGACCATTCATCTATCAGGGTTAGTAGTATACAGATGTTACATGTCGTCATATTTCTTTTTTTCCCCAATGCATTGGCGTCAAATTGGTGCTTTGTATTGCCCGATATGTGAAGTTCAGGTATCAGAATCAGAATCACTCCAAACACATTCTGTGGTTCAACTCAGACACAAACTCATGCGCCAGCTTGCTGACCCACCACAGCTGTGAGCTGCTAATTACTGTAAGTGAAAACAGACAATCGGCATGAAAACCGGCCGGGGTCAGTGCTGACACCAACTCTCTCCACTGCCAGGCCATAAATCCCCATCAAGGACAGAGAGAACACAAGAACTTTGTTAGATGGATATCAGCGCTGAGGCGATCTCTGCACTCTCGCCTGATAATAACAAGTGGCGGGTCCAAATTGACACAGCGTCCCATCCCTGTTCAGTTAATGGTGTACTTATGAGTGTGTGCGTGTGTATAATTGAGGGGTATGAGGTTAGGGTTGGGGGTTGTTGCTGCATGCGGCTGAACCAGAGAATTATTTATCATTGTGTGACACTCTGATTAGTCTGCACCCTATGAGGCTTTGCTCAGCACTTTGCAGTAATGGCTCTGTGTTGTTTGAGTGTAACTAGAATCGTACATATGTGTGAAAAAGCAGGCAAACAATACATTTGTTCCTTGTTATGCTGCAATGCACCCAAGCAAATCAGAGAAGGAACTATAAAGATTAATTTAACAAATTTCTACAAAAGCAATAGAATTTCTAAAAAGAGGGCTCTATTTCATTTTTACTAGCCAAGTGGAGCCCACACTGAGCCAGATGCAGTGAAATTAAAATAGTAGCCTTGGGATTGTTAGCAGAAATACATGCACACATCAGTCCAGCTGCATTTATAATTGAACTGAAGGAGGCTACCATGCACTGCTTGCCAGGCCTTGATGCCTGGCTCAGTCAGTACAATGCTCTGGTGATCGTGCATGGCCTGATGCAATGATCTTGTTATGTTTCTCCAACATGGAAGCATGCCAGTAGTAGGGAGAGGCTGTTAATAAACTTTAGTCAGGTCTGAAGTCCTTACGATCTGCAGCAGGAGTGATCAGAGTGTATAGTCCCTGCAGGCCAGACGTGATCCTGTGCGCAGTCTACTACGATTTGATCTTAAGAGAGCGTTCGGTTCTCTTCACTGCCAGCTGACACTACAGTACAGATTGGGAAAGCGCACAGCACATCCAAAGCATGCATCTCAGCTCGCATTCTCTGCTGCAACGGGAAAGTTGCCAGTTCTAATCTGCAGTCCAGCTGAGAAACTCCCCCCGTGTTCACCACACAGAGGCTTTTACAGCAGGACCTTTATCCCCTGGATGCCTCGGTGGAGCTGCTCAGGTGGCCGGCTGCAGAGGGATGTGATCGTACTGGGCAGCTCCCAGCTGTGGATGTCTGACTGTATGAATGTTCAGCAGAGCGTGCACGCTCAGTCAAACACCTCCCTGGAGGTTTTTAGAAAAATGAAAGAATTAAAAAAACAACATTTTTTTTTTTAGTTATTGCAAAAGGTGACAGCTGCAAAAAGAGATCTGTGTTCCAAAAATGTAAACAGAGGTAGTTATTCTGACTGTAGGCTTTCATGTAAAAACAAAGCTGTGCAGTAACTCAGTGGTCACTTCACAGCAAATAGGTCCTGATCTCAGCACTGGCTTCACTGATTTCATTTACATGCATAATATATTCGTGTTTTTGCCCTTATTCCTGAATTCCTATTAAGCTGTTTCCATGGATGAAGACACTGAATATTCCATTAATATTCCTGTGCAGCCATGCATACTCCAAAAAGTTGAAAAGTATGGAACAGCTTTAGTGATTTTGCTTCTTTATTATTATTATTGTTCATTTATTATTTATTTTTCCTACGCAACACAGCCTCCCTCTTTCATTCAACCACCTTCTTGAAAAGGCATTGCGATAATTCTGATACTCAACTGTTCAGTAATGTTGAAAAGTAGGGGTGATTCTCCTTCCAATCAGAAATGTGGGCTTTTATGTTGTGCATGCCAGGGGCTGACAGTTATCGACCACTGAGCCCACTACCATAATAAAATCTTGATTTAAAAGCCTTCTGTATTTGGGGTAATATATCTTCTTAGAGTTCCTGTAACCAAGTTCAGTTTTGACATGTGGGAGAGGGGAAAAAAATAAGTTCTTGCTGCGCTATGTCTCCATGTCTCATTTATTATTTTCATATAAAAGCCTGCCCATTGAGGTGAAGCCAAGACACTCGATTACTCTGGTGCCTGCCATGTTTCTTTTCTGTGGGCCGTTGTTCCTGTGTTTCTTGTTATTGTTATTTGTGCAATTGTATTCTTTGTCTAGCTTCCTCAGTATAGCTAGCCAGCTAACTTTTTCAAGCTTCAGCTGAACAACAATGTCATCATCCAGCTGCAAGATCTTACTGTGGGTTTTCTCATAAGCAAACATTACCCAACCCTAGTGCATGCATCTCTACCCAGGCCTTACAAACTGTTGGCTATTTAATTTGTTTACAATATACAGAGCTGACCATAAACAGGCAAGAAGACATGCTGCAAACTGTTCTAAAAAACCCAACTGAGACGCATATTGTGAATGCGCTGTATACATGTCCAAAGAATAATGTTCCTAAAACCCAAATAATATTGGCATATCTCACATCTTAATCAGAAAATGCTCATAAAAAATTGTTTCTAAGAAAATAGAAACGTCTGTTTCAAATGATGTAACTCATCGCTGTCCAAATATTTCAGTGCTTCCTTTTTGTTGGCATGGTTGTTAAGCAATACATCCACTAGAGGGCACCACTCAGTGTAAAAAGTTACCCCTAAAGAGTCAAAAGTTTCTGAAGACAAACACTGTGGCCATTAAATATATCACGACATGAGGAAAGAGAATTCTTTTCACTCAGTAATTGCACCATCACCTTAAATAAAATATGTATTTCTCTGCATTTGAATGTTTTTGGAAACATTTGGGATAATGTCAGTACAAGTCTCAACAAAATATATAGCAAAAGCATTTTGAGACATTTTAATGTGGGAATGTTACATATCATAGCTTTAAAAACGTAGTTAGATGCATCTCTAGAGACATCTCATTATTAATTACTCTTTTTTTTTTCAAGCAAAAAACCCCAAAGAGTTCATAAAACAGCAATTTATGTCAACTTGGGAGCTCTGGGAAATAAAAAAACGGTCACTTTTACAATTTAATATTGGAGAAAGTCAATAGGTTAAATGATAATGAAAATAATTTTTTATTGTAGCCATAGACTCCATGTTTTTATTCTCACCCCGAATAACAGGCAGCTCACATGATTTCATGTCTCAAAATTGCCCACAGCTGTGAATACAAGTGTTTTTATGTTTAAAGATGAAAAGATCTGAACTCTTATTTTCAAGACCATTTGTCTTAATTTCTATCTTTTTTGCTTTTCATTGCCTCCCTCCTCCTCCTGAACATGACTTCAAACACATGCACCGCGCATCAATACCTGTATTGACTGCTTGTCAGGTACCTCAGGCTCCGATCGCAGATATTCTGTAAGTAATTACACTCTCAGACACCTGTGTGGAATACAGATCACATCGACAGGCAAGCAGCGTTCGACACGCAGGTTTGACATCTGTATCATCTCACCGTGGACAAAAACGATCAATATTGTGTCGGCTGCATTTGTTAATGCAGAGCGAGAGGAGGGGAGAGCGAGGTCCGCTGTTTAGTGAAGCATGTAAACTGTTACGCTGAGCATGAGCTTCACAGTTCCCCCAAATGAAAACACAGCTCCCATGTGCCTCTGAAATAACACAACCACAGACGCCAAAACCTCTGTGCTCCATCTAAACACTCCTCTCAGGTCAGGTCAGCTTTTTCCAGCTACCCACAGCTACACATTATCACTTTTTACTTATCTTGTCTGAATATGCATACGGAGGCTGATTGATTATCCTAATTAGAAAATAAGGTGTGTTTACTAAACACAGGTCTGATGGATGAGCTGGTTTTGAGCTCAAACTGCTTACTATGCTGCTGTACTTTATTTAATGAGACGACTGCAGCGGGTCCAAACTAAACAGTTTATTTAGGCCTGACACACTGTGTGCTTAGTGAGCCTTACTGTGCCCTTACTTAGCAGAGGATGATGGGTTTGCCATCCCGGTTTCTCAAAGTCCAGGGTAATGTCTTTAAATGTCTTGTTCTGTCAGTCGAAAAACAAAAGATATTCGGTTTAATATGATGCAGAACAGAGCAAAGCAGGAAATCTGCATATTTGAGTGACTTAAGACGGAAATTTTCTGAAAACAAACAAACAAACAACAAACTACACAAGCTTTCCAGACATCTGGTTTTAGTCTCATATAATCTTACGACCACTACTACTAATAATCATAGAGATGAAGAAAAAAAGGACTGGTATCGGTATAGTACTGCAATAGTATCAGATATCCAATTCAGATATCTGAACTGGATCAGAAATCAAAAAGATTTTGATCGATACATCTGTAATATAGTGTATACACAAAAACAGAGGAATCAGCAAGAAAAAAAAACCTTAAAATGACAGAAAATCTCATTTCTCAGCTCTGCAGATTCAGTTACAACTTGCCTCTGAAGCTTTTCGATCTTTCTGAACTGACACATTTTCCCTGCATGAGCTCTTCCTCCCTCCAGTCACATCACAAGCTCGCACATATTTCTGTCACATTTTCTGTTTTCACAACGGCCACAGCATAAGATAAGATGGTCCATTTGTTTTTCTCTGAGTCAGAGTCTGTGCTGCTTTGGTATGGTGACCTCAATTAAGTTTTCAAATTGCTGCCTTCAACTTCAAGTGCGTTTCAGAGGAGTTCTACTAACCCTGACGTCTGATGTCAAGGGAACAGAAGTTGGAAATTGAGGAGAAATGATTGAAAAACGCATTAACAATTTTCACAACACATTACATATTTATCAGCAAGGAATTCATTTATTTCAGCTGCGATTTCTCTATTCTCTATTTTGGGGCCATCTTTCTTTCTACTCATTGCTGTCTTTCTCTTCCTCAGTCTCTGTCAGCGTCTTACCCTCTGAGAAGCTGATGAGCCCCAGGACGTGCAGCAGCTTGATTGAAGCGAACACCAGCACCACAATGCCCACCGTCTGCAGCCCCTCTGTCTCCCAGATCGCGCTCAGCATTGCTCCACCCTCGGCCCACTCCGTGCCACCATACCCCGACCCGAACCCGGAGCCCGAGCCGGCCTCCTCACCCTCAGGACCAGCGCTCCCACCCGGCCCTGCGCTCCAGTTCCCCTGCACCCACTCCAGCGCTACGCTGGCCCACACGAACGGGCCGGGCGCCTCCTGGCACCCGCCTACTGCCCGCTCGCTCCCTAAATCCAGTCTGGGTAAGGTCAAGCTGGGAGGGGAGGTCAAGAGCAAGAAGTGTTGGCCTCAGGTCTGTGAGGAGCCCGAAGTCAATAAGATCTCAAAGGGTCACGGAGAATTTAAAAACTCAAAGCGCAAAAGAGTCCACACATGCTGATCTCAGTGCTCCCTTCTTCTTTTTTCTTTCCTCTCCTCGCAAAATGAGGAGACACGTGAAAGCAGTGGAAACTCTGCTCCTCTCTGACAGTTTGTGGCTCTCTCTCTCGCTCTTTCAGGCGCTCTGTCTGCCTCACTGCAAAGTAAAGGGAGGGAAGATGAGAGGGAGTGGATATGAGTGAGGGAGCGAGGAGGGAGGGAGGGAGGGAAGGGAGGGAGATGAGGCAGAGGCAGAGGGGAGGTGTGGTGCTACAGTGGAAGATGTACAACCTCTCGTGAGCCGTTCAATCACATTAACTTCAGACATGTAGAAACAAATCTTAAAATGCACACTCAGCACTGAATGACAGCGCAGGATGTGTCAGTCAGTTTTGAGTTATTGTGTGTTTTTGTTCAGGCACAACTACTGTATAGCCGTATCATTAAATCATGAAAATTGCATTATTTGGAGGCCATGGGGAGGACTGAAGTTCAAGACAACGAGGGGAGAAAAGAATGAAAAATAATTCCACTCAAAAAAGCAGGACGGACAGCCAAAATAACAGCTTTTTTATAAAGCGTTCACAGTAATCTACTTTAATCAAAAAGACAAAATAAATCCCTCATGCCTCAAACTAGTGTTGAAAAGAGGCTTTTGGAAAGCAAACTAACAGCTCAACCCTCGTCTTCAGGCAGCTACTGATGATGGGTACTTCACTGGAAACCAGTGGGTCCAGAAAGCCCCTGCTATGCAGTTACCTCCAAAAAGCGTCAGATGTGATCCCCAAGCATTTTGCCGCAAAATCCAAATGCACGATGAATGCGCCTACCAAGTTTGGACCAAAATAAAAGGACACAGGACAAGAATATTGCTCTGCTCGCAAACGAAAAACAAAAATTCATGTACGAAGCAAGAAGAGTCTGTAATTTTGATGGCATACAACAGCACCAAATGCCTACATACTAGTTAACATACTGCCATTGTCACAGGAGGTAGCAACCACACAAACCACGAGGCCAATTTACCAAAATGCTTCCTCTCACCAAAATGCTTAAGTTGATTTAAGACGAGCCCCCATTTTTATTCTGGATGAGCCCCCAATTTGTCACAACTCGGCTCAAGGTTTGACAAAATAAGGAAGACCGCATATGAATTTTAAATACCAGTAAGTTTATTTCACGGAAATTAAAGACAAACTATGAACAAATAAAACAAAACAGAGTGAAGGTCAGGTACAGAGAGAGACTGGCTGTCTGCCTCCAGCTTATAAAGTACTTCAGTCAGATGAACTGAGTCTCCCTAATGACGCAATCTTACCCACCAGGCACCTGAAGGGAGAGGCCTGCCGTCAAATTACTCATTGGGTGAGTTTTTAAAAATGTTTTTAAAGGGTTAAATCTACAAGAGATCCTCAATGCTTCCACGCATTAAACAGCACAAAATTCCTAAAAATGCCCCCCTGCTAATTCTGCCTTCTTCAGGCCTCTAAAGCCGAGTACAGAAAGGTTTGATGGGTAAGGGGACTCGGGGGAAATGAATATGTCTCAGTGGTCTTTACTCACACTGATGTAAGCGTATAGAAAAGTGGGAGGAAAATAGCAACGATCCACACTACTTCATTAAATGTAACCGCTTGTTTTCAAGAGGAGTTTGATTCCACTGAGATGTAGGGGACTGATGAAGGGAACAAACGAAGTGTGAATCACTGTGTGTGTGTGCGTGTGAGAGAGAGAGAGAGAGAGCAAGAGAGTGAGGTTGATTCAAGTGGTCGGCGTTTGTAGCCGAGTGAAGTGAAGACACCACCATCTACTGTCCCTGCACAGTCATAGTCATTATTATGAAGCAGCAGGTTCATTTTTTTCTTTACAAATATGAAGAAAACAGCAGAATATAATTCCCCAAAACAGAATTTAAATGAGCCATCCATGACTGCATTCAACATCACATTATTAATCATGCTTGGTACAAAACATCCAAAAACACTGTTTAAAGCTCATGAATTTTTTTTCATTCATTTGCAACTCTAAACAGAGCAAACACCCTCTGCTTGTTTTTATTTCATCTACAGTGAAGTCGGCCGTATATCACCGATGTAAATGCACAAAACCACTTTAATTACAATCATCACTGCAGTGTATTATTTTAGCGCTGTGAAAGAAACAGTCACTCACCACTTACTCAATTGGCCTATGATAAATGTTCAATAAGACGCGGCTCTCTCCAGTGATGGAGAAACTCACTCACACGCGTTCATTTACATTCAGTCCATCTGCTGCTGCTCCTGCCGCTCTTTTCTGAACAACACCGAATGGGAGATGAAGGACGTAATTCTGCTTAAAAAAAAAAAAAAAAACAATCTTTGTGAATAATTTAGCATGATGCCGTTTGAAAAAGAAAATAATATTCAGCAGACACATCCGGCTTAATCTGGATGGCCCCTGGCCATGTGAGGAGTCATTGTTATGTGAGTCTCATCCACGGAAAGTGAGGAATATTTCACTACAGAGTGCATGGAATTGCTGAAAATGTGACGGGGAAGGGGCGACGGGGTCATTTTGGAGACTACGTACAATAACTTAAGACAGTTTGAGTGCGTGTGTTGTTCTTAAAATAGAATTAGAGAAAAAGAAGTGCCTTTTCAGACAACAATTCAGTGACGCACGCTTCCTGGTCGGGCAATTAGCTTGTTTATTAGTTTGTTCCAGTAAAGAGTCACCGCAGAGTGTTTTTTTCTTTTTAAAGTCACCCCTAAGAATATTCCTTCCATTGCCGCTGGTCCACATTAGCCTACAGATTCTCTTTTTTCTAATGATATCAACCAAAAATCAGACAGCATTATCAGATTATGTTAATATAAAATTTCTTACAGGTGAAGAGGTAGCAAATAAATTTTGACTTAACATCGATGCTGCTATTTACAATACTTTTATATCAGTAATGGTTCAAGGTGGGAAATCCACAAAGAATTATGCAGTTTTCTAACTTTTCACCTCTTTGTTTTGGTTTTCTAGTCTGCAATATTTAATATATTGTTACACCCCTATCTCACGATGATAATATGTCAGTGTTGGGCTTACAGCTAGTTTCCGCCGCCCCCAAGCGACCATAAAATATGCATGTTATTGCAGGCTTTACCCCTTGTGATAGCAGCAAGAGGACAAATGAACAAAATGCAAAATAGAAAAAAAAAATCAAATTTTATTGTAGCACAATAGTAAGACTATCAAAGTTAATAATGAACCCCCATGAGGAGGAATTGTTGGCTAGATTGAAAGCTTTACCCAGCTGTCATGTACAGCGTAGTGTATTGAGGTTAAGCTGACCCAGCTTTTGGACGCTTCACTGACTCCTGAGCTGCAACATCCAGCTCATAGCAGCGCTGCCAACATGTGGGCACTGGCACTACATCAATGAAGCCACAGTCACATCACACACAGCCATTCAAGCCACATGTGCAGCGGCAAGCAGGGGCCTCTGTTTCCTGAATGAAGCCAAGTTTCCCAAAGCCATGGGGACGCATAGCCTCGGGCCTGGCTCTACAAACAGTCCCCGGTGGACCGATGGTTAATAAAACATGTAGGAATGATTGACCAATCATAACGTCTCTCTCACATAGAGATACTATATCCAAACAATAAATTATTGAAGCAGCGTGGGTGGAGGTGAGAGGGTGAGACATATGAGAAAAAGAGTGGGGGAGTGGGGTTTTGTGCCACATATTACAAGAGCTGCAATCTTATCAAGGCTGCTGACAGGTAAATATTACACCCAACATCCTGCGCCATTAATGTCACACAAATTCTGGACAATCGCCGCTCTAACACTGTTATATTGTGGCAGGTCTGACAGATGGAGACACTAAAAATTCAGCATTTATGGACCTGACAAGGCTATTTTGTTTCAGAAGACTCACAAAATAGTTTTGTATTTAAATTGGAAAAGAGAAAATGGGAGTTGTAGAGTGTTAAGACACTATGATGATGAGAAACAAAGACGAGGACAAAGGGCCCTTGAATGAGATTTTTCGGAGGGCTGCTTAGAACAACGGTGACTCATGACGAATGTTTCATTAAAAGCACTACAAACCATTGAAAGATAAAATGAGTTACATGTGACTGATTCAGCTAATTTGAATTGGATTTGACTTTTAACATAAAAACAATAAAGGAGGTCCTCTTTGTCACGCTGTCTTACAAGATGTTTGTACGTGCAGCTCTCTGAAGTCTGCTGCTCTGCGCTCCAGATCAACATGAACAGAACCTTATGGTGCAACATGATGCATGATACCCAGCTAGAATTTAGGCCATTTGCTGTCATTTTACTCACGGGTCAACCTTTGCCTGAGCTGTGGTTGTTTAGTGGCACAAAAATTCCACATTTTTTTGGTTGTGAACTCTTGCTGAGTGTTTCCGTCTTCCACCTGCAATAATTATCAGTCCATTTAAGCTGAAACACACTGAGGTTGAAGCTAAAATCTGACAGTTGCAGACAGACAGTCGTTTGTAATGATGACTGTATTTCTCAATATGCATTGATATAAACAAACATGGTTTTTAAAAACACAAATTGGTTTGAATGATCTTCTAACAGGTTAGCATTTTCAAAATGGCTGCATAATTTCAGATGAATATGTTAATAATTTGAAAAAACTTCTGATGGCGACACAAAAAAATGCTTCAAATCACTTGATGACAGCTTGTAACACTGAAATCAGCACATGCCATCACGCACTCAGTGAAGGATCTCACAAAGACCTTGTCCATCCTCTGTAACCTCTGACGGTCGCTATCTCTAACTGATCTAAGTCTGAAATGTCAAGCCGCGCTGAGGTCTGGCGTGTCACCATCTCTGCAGTCCAAATTCCCCCTCCGTGTAATGAACAAGATAAGTCTGAGTGACAAAACCTGCGGCCTTTTTGTTCATCTGCCTCTGCAGACTGATAGTCATTGATCTTGGGGGAGATTATGCATTTTTCTCACTCATCGCTGCCACCAGTCTCGCCACTTTCCATCCTTGGTATTCGCAAGGGGAGGATCTTATCACTTCTCGTCTGGGCAGAGTGGACACGGAGGACACGACCAACAGTAGAGATCAATCAATCAGCCTCACCAGCAGTGAGCTTGCAGATTGCAAACACCTTGTGTCACTCCGAACGTTGAAGCATGAAAGCAATGGCAGAGGCCAGCTGGACAAGATGGGGCCCCTGTTGTGATGCATTTATGGTAAAACAGTTCCAGTCCCTGGTTTATATTAAAATCGTTTTATGATGTGACTTGAAGTGCAACAACTACTAGACTGGACGGCATCCTAGAGGGCACATTTGCTGCATTTGTTTTTTTAACATGGGGCAACAGGGGGACTTGTAAGAGAAACTACAGTGGTTGTGAAACTGTATAACTGTATGTATAACCAATATTAGCTTTGTTCATTTTGTCCTGCTGTGGAAACATGGTGGCGCAACACGGCAGGTTCCGTGGAAAAGGACCCACGTCTGAGACCCTAGGAAGACCCACTGGGCTTTTTGAATGTGTGTGTCATGTGACCCAAAGATGCTTTTTCCTCATAGACTTACACTGTGGAAAAAGTGTCTGTAAAATGGTGGATACTGTAAAATGACTCATTTTAAACTCAGGAGTTGGCTAAACCTGAAGTTGGCTGCTCAGTAGGGGGAAGTCTCTAGTGTGCCTGCTCCATGGGCAAATGTTCCCCCTGTCCGCACTGTAGTTAATGACGACAATTCATTCAAAAACCACTCGGGCCATTAGGTGTAGAAGAGTAAATTGTGATAAAACAAAACTGAACTCCACAGGTGCAGGGGGAATTTAAATGAGTCTTTTTCCTGAAAATATAACAACTTATGAATTTGTATTTAATTTTTCACACAGCTGTGAACGTCGCTTACCAAACAGCGCCCGAGACCAAAATTTCCATTAAGGATTGCACGAGTGTTATCTTCCTTGAGGCACAAAGTGCACCTCTGCGAACGTACAGGACCGGGAGAGGGGAGCTGGCTTCGATGTAATCAATCAAAGCGACGGCGGCTCGGCGGACGGGCGGAGAGAGCGAAGATGTGATCATCCCGCTGTTTACAGATCAGCTTAGGGTACAAGTGGGTGATATAATTAGGCGACACCTGCAGTGATTTGCTCAGGCATGCAAAGCGGCATTAGTGTTTGGGTTGTGTTTTTCCGCGGCACATTAAAATGAGGCTGTCATATTTAGTGAAGCGGCACCTGTGAAGGAGAAGGCAATTATAAGCTGTGAACCGGGGCAACCCTCAGTGAAGCAGCATGTGCAATCAACCATGGAGGGCCACAGGGGGACTCTGATACTGAAGACTTAGTTTGTGGATTCTGGACAACGCAGGCTCGCACTGCCTGGTGCGTGTGCATGCATGCAATCATGGGGAATTCGCAACTTTCAGCCCTTTAACTTCCACATAGTCAAAGGTTATCAACAAGTATGACTCAATGAGCTCATATGGGAGCTGTCATTCAGTCATCCATTGAATGTTATCTCAGATTATAATGAATGTGTACTTGCAGATCCTGTGGTGATGTCTCATCATTCAAGGTTGGATGGGCCATAAACAGATGAGCTCGCCCCCTCTGTGCTGATCATTTTCCCAGCTGAATCAGTTTTATCCAGTCGAGTTCATCCGTTTGTAAGTTAAGAACGTGTCCTGTGAAAGACCCAAATTTCAAAAGCAACGGGCCACTGCAGGATGAACACTTCCTCTCCTTTTAACTCTGAATGGGCTTTCACACTGAATGTACCAGCATGGTCAATCTGCAGCTATTATGATGATGACTATTACGATCCACGCAAGTCCATTTTCAAGCAAAAATTTCAAACATTATCTGATTTCATAATCTCCATAGTGAGGATTTACAGCTTTTCTCTGTCTCATGTTAAAGTCACTATCTTTTCGTTTTACGGTGTTACTCTGACAAAACTATAACTTAACAACATTAGGAAGCCTTTTTAAAATCCTTATTTTCTGACATGTCAGAGACCCGACCCTTTACGCTCTGTGCTCAAATAACAGTTGAGCAAGCTTGGTACAGAGAACCTTGGTCACCTTTCTCCAAAAAATTTGTATATTTTTTAACGTAAAGCACATACAGTACCAGTGCAGTACACAGGAAAGGAGAAAGCTGAATGAAGTTCCACCGTGTATCAAGTCTGCTCAACTGTTTTTGAAGCACAGTGACTTAAAATGGGCCAATTAAACAATTAGTTGACAAAATAACTGGTAGATTAATAAATGATGAAAATACTTGTTAGTTGCCGCCATGACATTGAGACAAAGAAGGCCAGTTGAAATTGTGGTGACGCTCACCTGAACTGTACAAGTAAAAGCAATACATGCAAGTTTTTGCAAAATTTTGCACCCGCAGGTTAAACAAAATCAGTTGTTATATGGATTTGTGTCTGTGCAAAATAATTTTTCTTCTGCTGTATTTTGTGTAAATTATAATGAAGACCCAGTATGGCTTCTCTTGAGACATGTTAACCTCCCTCAGTCAATGCCATTCATTTCCACAAGACATACTAGCTTTTGCTCTACAGCAGGTGAACTAGATTTTTATCAACAACCCAATTCACTCAAGTCGATTAGTTCTAGTGTAAAAGGGAAAAGTCGACGGCATTGTCTGCAAATGGACAGTACCACAAAGCTCAGGGCAGTGTGCCGGAGCTGATAACATTGACCTGCTTTTCTTCCCGTCTTCGCCGTATTAGCTCTGGCACGACTATCTTACGGCTCACCGCGGACAACATGCAGAGGCAAAGAGCAGGACATGGATCGCCTTTACACGGCCAGCCTGTCATCCAATTTACAGCGTGCTATCCTTCAAGCTGGAAAGTGCCAGTCAAAGTGAACTTCAAGTGCAAAGGTCAATGGACAATCTGCATTAGCAGGGACAGTAAAAAGGGAGGGGGACATAAAATGGCAGACAGAGGACAGAACAAGTGGAGCCACTGTCTGGAGGATAAGATATGACGAGCATAGTTCATCAGCAAGAAACGGACACCGAGAGAAAATCAATACAGGTAGTTATTTCTTAAACGAATCATGAATTTGGGTACAAAACTGTTGGATTTGAGAGCGAGAGGGCAAAAGGATGAGTACTGTGTTCATTTTTGAAAAGAATTATATCAAGTCTGCAGTCAGGGATGAAGTCAGGACACCAGCAATATCAATGCAAATGCCCTGTCTAATTTCCAGGCTTAATGAAAACACAGATCATCCCACTCTAACTTTATTAAACACTGATTCAAATGACTCCCTGTAATATTCATAGCACTGCTGCGTTTGCTAACCTAAGAGATCCTGATTTGATGGATCGAACGAGAGCAAAAGCCTGAGTGAACAATGGACTTGCATTCAACAGGTGGGAAGACTGAGGACTCCACTGAGATGTTCTGTTTCAGCTTGGCAGAAATGAATTAGTTACAAGAAGTCAGGGTGGACTGGAGTGTTTCTGGGGGCAGGGCCTCACTGTACAAAACCACAACTTTCCCACTTTATTCATTGATTTGGATGAAACTGGATCATATTTTATGGGGAAAATAGTATCTGGTTTCCCTTCTGATGTCCTCCAACTTCTCAATTTAATTTAGTTTCCTGATGGACAGAAAGCTTTAGTTACCTTTAGCTACTTTAGCAACAAGTAAGTGTTAGCTTAGCTGCTGTTAGCTGTCAACAGAACTGAGCTCAGCAGCCTCCCGGTGGACATGGCCAGTCGCCAAATAAACACAGTCTCAGAGAGTGACAAGGAATACCATACAGGAGCCGTTCACAGAGTTTGCTTTACTTGTTGTCAAGGTAGCTAATTGCTAACTGCTGTTAGCTTAGTTAGCTGTGTGTCAGCCCAGCAAGAAAACTGTCACAGTACTGTAGTCCTGAGAGCTCTCAGACCTAGAGGAGTTAGCCAATATGACGCATAATCCACATTCAGCACTATTGGCTACTGAAAGTACCAATCAATGGCTGTGAATAGTCCCTCCCTAGCTGTCTGTTTTAACAGGAAATATCTAAGCAGTAAGCGCTTCACTAGGCAGCTCATGGGAACTTTAAGTTAGCCTGCGATGTGTCCAAGGGATGCACCCTATTCTCCCCCTGATAATGCAACAGCAAATCCCTGTCGAAATCATAGAGATGAAGACAGGACTGCCTGCCCCCCAACATATTGAATTTATGTTATTTGCCTCGTTTATGTCCAATGCACACTCACACAGAACGGAGCAGGCAGAGGAGAGACAGGCTCGAGTTGACAACAGCTTGTGACTGTTAAATGCAATAAAAGCTTCTCAACAAGATGTAATCTGTATAAAACCAAAGAGACAGACGGTCGACTCGCCAGCTTCTCTCCTGTGTCTCTGTTTGTACTTCCAGGTATCAGCTTTATTTTATTGTTTTATATTTGCTTTTGGCTGCGTAGTGGTTGTGTTCAGTTACTGCTGATGAAAACATAATTAGAAAAGGATTAAACAATTTACTTTGACCTGTCAAGCCAGGACAAACATTTAACTCATGAAGAAAATAATGAAAAAATCTATATTATTAAGAAGACCGTCTGCTTAATATTCCAATCAAGGACATTCCTGAGGCTGCCTTATAATCTCTCTACTAAATATGGTGGTATACTCATTCATTCTTGGTTAATTGTTTGGAGACATCCCTCACCATCCCTTATTGACGATGTTTTGTTCATCGATCTATGAAATGAATCTGATATCACTCAGCACCAGAGCAGGCAGCTAGGTGAAGTACATGTTTTAATGACCCTAAAGCGAAAAAAGTCAATTAGACACCATGCATGACTTAATATCACTCCAGTATGTTCGGTTTAAATGTATTCAGCCCTGTGGCAGAGGTACCTGAAGTTACTGTCGAGCCATTTCCTGAAATCCAAAGCGCATATAAATGAACGGGGTTCAAATCAATGTAATTTAGTAATTTAGACACATGAAATCTTTCATGTAAGCTCTGTCACATAATACAAGTCGGCGCACGATGACAATGACACAGCAGTTAACTCTTTCTAAACAGGTGTCATCATGAGAATACAGTCATAACAGTGGGGGCAGTTTCACAAAACCTTGCAACAATAAATAACACCATATTTTTGTGTTGCAGAGTGTTATATTGGGAGGTGGCAAAATAACGGGTGAGAATTTTGCACAAATGCAGAAACTGAGAACACTGAGAGCAAAAGTCTGCATTTTTTCCTGAGCTCATGTTTAAATCCACACTTTCACACACCTGTGAAGTTCAAGCTAGAAACAGATAATGAGATCCTCATTTAACTGTGGCTATAATCAATGGGTAACAAATGGAAATATGATTGGAGGGATGTCCCGATTCTCCAAATCTTTAACTTTTGGTTTTAAGGTAACGATTCAAGTTTTTACTTTAAACTTTTTTTTTCAGCACTGACAGCTTGGACATTGATAGACTAACAAGTCATCATTTGTAAAGATCAATCAATCATTGTTTTTTTTTTGCCCTGACAACTATTACAAATAAACAAATATATAGTTTTTTTCTTGCATTTTTTCCTCACCGCAGTCGCCTCAGTGCTTCCACTTGGTGGGAAATAATATTGGCTGACATATATCTGTCTAGCTCTACATGGAATTACAGAAATAAAAAAAACTGCTTTCACCCAGGTTTTCTGATTGATTCTGGAGGACAGACAAGACAGTAGATTTTACGTCTGCATGAAACTTTTCTCTGCTGACGAGCTGCCAACAGCTCGTGCCATCAATCAAAGGACTGTAAAACAAAATTGTAATTCACGTATTCTTGTGAAAATTAAAAGAGCTCACGCTGAAAGAAATGGGATGTGCAGAGAGAGCGTGTCCAAGCCAGCAGAAACAAGGAGAGATCAGTTAACCCAGACAAGCAGAATCTAACTGCTCATCAAATCAGGAAACTCTACTCAAGTTTAATATGTAGGTTAAGGTTGTTCAGTCACTGGAAAAAGAAGGTTTAAACATGTTTGCTTTTGGTGTGCATGATGATGTGCATGACATTCTTTATAGCTGATAAAAAGTCGACCAGCTTATTCATTAGCTTATATATTCAGTGGTCTCAAAAATCAGCTCCACGAAATGCAAAGCAAGGTAGCTCCAAGGGTACTGATTGTACAGGTTGCATAATCAACAACGTGGCTTTACTATATACAACAGCTCAAACTCAAGTGTTTTTCAATCAAGGCAGACAACAATCTGCCCTTTAGCAAGAGCCCGAAACAAATTACAGCAGCGTACATTGTGAAAATCAGTGCCTAGCAGCTCCCTGATCATTGCTGTGATTGATGACGGAGTAAAGCTAATGCCTGTGGAAACATCACTAACAGTGTTTAATTTAGTGCAAAGCTTTGAAGCACAACATTATGCCTGTAATACCTGTCTGAGACTGCAGGCTATTATCAAAAATTATAATAGAGTTTTTAATACTTCCTCACTGAATAAAATCCAACTAATTTATTTAGAATGTAAAAAGGAGGCAAGGCGGAGGCATAAGAGCACATTAGCAATGCTAACACTAAAATGAAATATATTACAAATATTTAAAAAAGATTTCTAGCTCTAGATATGAATGCACAAACATTTCATAACAGAACAGTGCAACGGCTTACATTTGTCAAGTTAATTAATTTAACCTGCTCTATTCAGGCTTCTCTGTTATTTCTATACTGTATTTTAGACACTAATGACTGCTGAACTGTACATTGTAATTGTCAGATCACCCCTGTAATGTGTCAACCTTTATCAAATTAGCTCTAACCTTTTGCGCTGTCATTCTTTACCTGTCGAGTAAGAGAAGGCCTTTGGAAGTCTGTCAGAGTAGCGAGCAGGATCACAAGATGGATCACTCTCAGCTTGCAAATACTTAAAAAGCAGGCAATTAGGACGAGATATAGAACTTTTTAATTGTGCTAATTGTACCAGGGACTGACCTTTTGCCCTTAGTTGCTTTTAAGATGCCTCCTCAGACGATGTGAGACTCCTGCAGTCATCTTTCTGCAAGTTAATTTCACTACATTTACTGCTTTTAACACATTTTGTGATTTGCCGGTCACTTTTACATTTTTTGCACTTGATTCTTGACATTCATTTTCATGGTTAGTTGTTATCTGATGCTCTGCAAAACTCTACGATGCATCTTCATTGTGCACAGTATTATGCTGTCTGATTGTATCTGGTTGTAAAGTACTTGGTTACATTCTTTTTCAAAGTAAAATGTAAATTAAGTTAATATTGCCCTGAAAAACCTCTTTGCAGGACTCTGGACACAGAACTGTTGTGTCTTCATTTGCTTTTATTAGTTGCCAGAAAGTGAAAAGAATAAATTGGCTTTGCTTCAACAGCAGAGTTGCAGCTTGTGCGAGTAACTGAGGCTGACAGTAAGCTTTGGTTCCCTCTGCTGGCTCATCTGCTAACTCCTCGTACTGTTCATAGTGTTCATTACCTTTTAGCTCAAAGAACTTTCAAGTTATATTCAACAAAAAATATAAATGCAGCACTGTTGTTTTTGCTCCCATTTGTCATGAGCTGGACTCGCAAATTTGTTCACAAACTTGTTCAAATCAGCATTGGACTGATCACATTAACAGGCCACTCTAAAATATGCACTTTTATCTTGAAAGGGCAAAGTCATGACCTGCCCTACTCTGCCTCTGGTTTGCTAGTAGTGAGGGTGAGAATATCAGGTTAAGCCAGTCACCGGCAGAGTAGACCGGGTCATGATTTTCCTCTCTTACGAATTGTGAAAACTGTAGCTGTAGCTCTTGTAAAATAGCCATAGTTCAGTGCCTAATAAATATCTTTTTTTCCAGATAAAACTGGGCAATTACGAACAAAATTTGCCTAAAAGAAGATGTGATCTTTTACTTCAACTCAAAAGAAAAGTAGAGAGTACTTGTGAGTTTTCATTGTACTCTGACACTCTATTCATACTTTGTCAATCTTTGGTGTTATGAGAGAAGAAAGATTTATTATCTGGATTCTCTGGCAACTAAACCTATAAAACTGTGTCAT
This sequence comes from Lutjanus erythropterus, assembly GCF_056507025.1. Taxonomy (NCBI): domain Eukaryota; kingdom Metazoa; phylum Chordata; class Actinopteri; order Lutjaniformes; family Lutjanidae; genus Lutjanus; species Lutjanus erythropterus. Next base: position 8,003,850 of record NC_139339.1, on the reverse strand, counting down.
AAAAAAAAACACATCACCAAGACACATGTAAAAGCCACGTCATGGCAGCAGGAATATGCAAATTGAGAGTATTAATAACACAAATTTGCCATGTTGAATCACAGCCTTATATCACACCATGATAACACACGTTGCTTGAGAAAAACAGATACTCAGTGAGTCAAAGGCACACAGGATGTCTACCCTGGTCAATAAACTGCCCAGTTGCTTCAGCAAGGATTTATGGAGAGAAAAAAACCTCACGTGTCCTCAGATATATTGGCAAACGCAAGATGCAGTTTGGGACCAGATGGCTCGGCTCAGTGGAGTCAGTAACAGGTGAGACAGGTCTCATGGAGAGGCCACTGGCTCTCCCAAACATTTGCTGAAAGTGGACTAAAGTGCAAGTTAACCTTTTAAAGAATTAGAGCCAAACAGAACACTGCTGGAGGAAAAAGTATTTTAACTTCATGATGCAAAGTGATCGGCAATTTACAGGTCAAACGCTGATGATGCAATGCAATTGGCTCCTAAAGAGCCTACTTAAAAGAGTAAAAGAAAATAAAAGGAAATCATCCCCTACCCCGACAATTTTCAGAGAGAGACAATCTGCAGATGTGCCGTGGGTTTTGTCCGTTTATAACTGGAATAATTTTTTTACGTCTCCTCCTGGCTGATGAAAGCCACACCTTCAGCGGGGGGAATAATTTGCAAAAACCGCCGTATCAAAGGCCGCTGCCGTCAGCTGTCACATCTCCGCACGCCGGTGGCACACCACTGTCACTCACTGTCACGCCACTAAAGAGGAGTGCAGAGACTGAAAAGAGCCATTTGCGTCCGGCTGTGTTGCAAATCTATTTTTAACCAGAAGCCATTGAGTGTGAGAGCGCCGCAGAGAAATGAGAAGCCCGTTGGATTGTTTTTTTTGGAAACATCCTTTTTCAAGTTACAAAATAGAATATTTATATAAACAGTAAAAAGGAGTGAAGTGCTTACAATGAATACTGGGTAATGTAGGCACAGTTTAAAACAGACAAAAACACTGTAGGTACAAAAATATTTAACAGATACAGACACTGTAGCCTAACATACAGGCATCGACATTAAACCTGCAAAATTTGACCAAGATTAAGTCCTTTCCTGTTCTTTAAAGCACTCTGATAGTCATGCTGAAAATTAATTACTAATTAAAATAAGCACATGACACACTTATTTATCAAACAGTCTGCATGTTTAATCAAAATGGTGATTATAATGGACTTCCTGGCATGATTTAAAAAAATTATAGGCAGAATTCCCAAAAGCCAGGCATCAATCACCACATGTTTGGGGGTAATTAAGGATTTAATCAAGATTTTCTTTTCATGATTTAATAATAATTTAATTGAATTTTTTTGGCATTGCAATTCATCTGCCACCTGCATCTACTGAAGCATTGTTCTCATGAAAAAAATATTAGGTGATCACGATTGTAAAGTAGCAAACTCCAGGTGAATGTAAGGTGCTCTTGACGTCAGTCTGGTCAACTTAAAAAAAAGGAAAGCCACTGGGTTTACTTCAGGCACACTTGCACCGAGCTAAGGATATAAGCTTTTATTGATCAGGGCATATCAAGGTTAAAAATCCCAAAAAGGAGGACGGTGGTCTGATTTGACCCAGAGGGCCTTTTTCAGGGCGTAGCTGGAAAGAGGAGGAACTAGAGTGGAATACTGTGATTCCTTATATAGACAATTAGTGGCCAGATGGCTAAATTACACCAACATGACCACACAATAAATACACTTTATAGAGGCAATTAGCGGCTAAATTACACCAACATGACCACACAATAAAGTTCATATTTAAAGCGATTATGTGAGTATGAATGTGAGTCTACACATTATATTTTATGAAACCGGTGTATAGTTTGTATTTAAGTTCATAAAAGTGTGAAAAGATATTGTGCATATTGTTCGAAATCTTGTTCACATCCAGAAGATCACAACAAATAAACTGCATGTCTCAGTTTGTCTTCACACAGACAGGAAGGACATAAATGGTGGGATTTTCACAATCCCATGTGTGAAGTGTTGCTGTTTGCATGTTTTAAGTGGGCGTTCATGTAAAAACACTGTTTGGGGTTTTACACCGAGGAAACAGAATTACTTCATCACAGGGTAAACCAACTTCTTACATGGAAGTAAAAACTACAAATGCAAGTAAAGTTTCAGCACATATTTCAATTTTAAATCGTCAGACGTGCCACATGAACTTCTTTTTGCTCCGACTGGTTGTTTGTTGTGAAAGCCCGGCCATAAGGCAAACAGCTTGGCAGCCTGTACAGTAAATAGAGCATATAAATAACAGGTGGTCTTCAATACCAGAGAGACCCAACTCCTGAATATTAGATTCACAGTTTCACACGAGGGAAAGAATCAGTATGGCGCCATGACAAACCTCCAGTGGGCACAGGTTCAAACATTGTTCTCTGCTAAATGACGCGGAAAACATGGAATAGGGAGAGAAATCAAAGTTAAATCACGAGGCACAAGCCGTCCTTCATGGCAACATTTCTTCGAACACAAATCACTGCACGACTCCTTAAGGGTGACAAAACTTTGTGCCAACTTTTCATCATTAAAACAGGACAAACTTTTCTTCATTCAACCTCGCATTTCACCCTTCTCATTCAGAGGCAACTACAGAAAACCTTTCAACGGTGGTTTATGATCCGGGTTCTCAAGGTTTCAGCTGCCGCAGAATCACATTCAATCCTCGACCGTCTCGCTCTCATTTGGATAAACAAGTTAGCCAACCCACAGATGATCCGAGCGTTCACATCCAATCTAATTTTCACTCAGATTTAATAAACCATCAAAGTGGAAGCAAAGTGTCAAGACGCTACAAAGGCTATAGGGAGTAAAGTGAAAGCTCGAAATAATACTGACATGCGGCGAAAAATCAAAAAGAAAAGGATTAAAAGATGAAAGATTAGAATATTAGTGGGGTGAGTCATCGTGAGTGATGGTTGAGCCAATTAGCAGCGGAGTCAGGTGAATCATGCACAGATGTATCAGATTCTTGAAGGACAGACGCAAAGGCTGCCAAGGACTTTGGTTTGATGAAATGACCTCACAATTTGTCTAACTTATCCCCCTTTCTAATGCTTATATATGCCATGCAGCATGCTGTATCTTTTCAAAATATCTGCCAAAAGATCAGACTTGTAGTTTTCACTGCTCAGGGTGCACACTATCATATATTTTAACATAAATAAGAGCAACAGATGGCAGCCCTGAATCACGACTTAACATCTTAAGAGGCACAAAAATCAACAGAACATAATCTTCACTGCAGATTCTTCAGACAAACTCACAGTCTCAGTGAACTACACTCTGCTTTTAAACTTGTGCAACAAGTGGTTCATCGTGACAAAAGGAAGAAAAAGCAAACAAACATCCCTTCCCGATGAGAGGAGTTTGTCGTTTCCTTACCGTCATAGCCGGCTGCCAACAAACCAAAGCGCTCCAGCACCTTAACAAAGAGGACCACGACCACCAGCACGGCAATCATTTCCAGTCCCTCCAAGTTCATAGTCAACATGTCGGAGCGGTCACAGCGTGCCCATGGCCGGAGACGCAGAGCTCAGCATGTGGCACTGCCTGCAGGCCATTTAACTCCACTTAAGAGCCCTGCATCTCTGGGTCTGATGAGAGACCGGCACAAGTCAGAGAGCGAGGGAGGGAGGGGGGGAGAAGAAGTGTGTGGAGGAGAGAGGAAGGAGGTAGGGAGGGGGGGGTGGAGATGGAGTGGCAAGGGTAAAGATGAGGAGGTATGAGGAGAGAATGGAAAAAACGAGGCAAGGAGGAAAGAGAGGACAAGCAGGGCTGAACTTGATAAATGACAAAGAGAATGAAAAATGATGTGAAGAATGCTAAAAGAGAACAATGAGAGATGCTGGCGATCCACTAACTGCTGTGGCATGCTGAGTACCATCTGGGTTTGGGTGTGCACAAAGGGGGAACTCATTTTCCAATTACGCAAAATTGCACTCCCTTGGTGACCTGGACTGTCCCGAAGATGGCAGTGAGCGGGTTCGGCGTAACAGTTTTGTCACTTAGTCAACAACTGAGGACCAGTTAACTTATCAGTTTGGTCCAGAGAGAATATTTGATGGACTGCCATGAAATTTTGCACACATATTCATGGCACCCAGAGGATGAATCTTAACCATTTCACTGGCTTTTCTTCTAGTTGCACCTCTAGCGCTGCATGATTTTTGCTAAAATGTGAATCGCAATTTTTGTTCCTAAGAACTGAGATCAAAATTCTCTTTACGTGATTCTTATTTTTTTCAACAAAAACATTTGTTCCATTCGTTGATGTTAGTCACATCAATGAGTGGAATAAATGCTTTAAATTTGCCATCATCAGGCCAAATTTTGAATTTGTCCAATGGTTTGGTTTTACGACCAAATGGTCCCATCAGGTGTAATTTTTGTTTAGTGCTAATTATCAAATATTCACATGCTAACTCGCTGAGGTATGACGGTGGATATGGTAAACATTTCCTGCTAAACCTCAGCATCATAGCATTGTGAGGATGTTAGCATGCATTTTAACTGCAAATATTTTAGTTGCATATTAGCATTTAGCTCACAGCCTCATGAAAGACACTAGTAAGGCTGTAGACTAGAGGTACTGCACACGTAAACATGTTCTTTGAGCTGTAAACCTGGTGTTAATACTGACTTACCAAATATTTCATGAGCTTAAAATTGCTCAACGTGCCATCTACTGCTATAAATCACCAGTTGGGACTAGTCTATGTCATGAAATTTATATATATCGACAAGGTTAACATCAACACCTGCTTCACTGGACTGTCTTTCTGTGTAGCTTTATTTCCTCTGTCCTTGTTTGACAATTAAAAGCTTTACTCTTGATTAGGGTGAAGAGGCCACTTGTTCTTGGAATAAAATTATAAAGCGGTGTACATACCTAAGTACCTGTGTTAATTAGAGGGCACAACATGGAGGAATTATATGTTAAAGCAAATGTAAATTATAGATGCTTTTCATTTTTGCCATGATGAATTTCATGTTTCATAAAATAAATCATATTATTTCACATTTCACAGTACACACACAGAAATAAAATGTCTGTAGATGTGAATCCAAAGTAAATAGTATTTCCTACATGTCAGTTCCATAATGGTGCAAAAACAAATCTACTCTAGGACACATTACTTGCAGTACTTTCCAATCAATGGAAGTAAAATACTCACAAGCTTAACAGACAACCTGTGAAGATATAATAACCTCCATTTCATCTCTATAGCCCCAAGAGAACAAAAGACGGGTTGAAAATGGCTGGAAACAGCTCATCACGCACACTGATTTTTGTCTGAATAATAATAGCAGAATTGCTGTGGTAATTTCACTGACAGACAGAACACTTTGCGATTCCTCCCTGAGCCGATGATGAGAAAAGATTTCCAATATTTCTCGTTTTTTTTCAGTATTTACTCTGTTAAGGAACTAATAACAGGTGCGATTGAGCTGAGACTCAACAAAGAAGCTGTGGGTGGACCGATCAGTGTAAAATGTCAGCAGGAGAAATAACCCGCGTGTGAGACCTCGCCGTCACCTGGACTTAAAATAAAGCAGGAAACCTTAAGGGAGAGATGACAAGGGAGAGGTCAGAGAGAAAGACAACACGGCAGAGAAGAAAGGACCTGCAGGTTTTTGAGCAGAAATGTGCCTGCGGTCAGCAGCAGGTGGCTGCTGGAGACAAAGGAAGAGCATTAATCTGGCGTCTGCTGGTTTTCTCAGTAGAAAGAACTGTGGTTTGCATTTTTGATCACACTGTCTAATAACCATCATTAATGGTTAATTGACAATTAATGAAATTCCAGCAGACAGTTATTTCAACCTTTTCAAGTTGTGACCCCCCCAGATTAATCAGGTTGATGTTTGCAACCCCGCAGTCTGTCATCAGTCGTTCACAAAAGCTACCAAACTCGTCTTTTTCACTGCTTGTCCCTTGTCTTTTAGGGCCTGACGTCACTGAGAGCAGCTTATTGGCTCTCATTCAATACAGCTTGTCACAATATTTTTATTTTATCTTATCCTCTACAACCATCAGGCGATCCCCAGAAATACTGACATAGAGAGATGGAGCAGATATGTATAACACATTCTTAATCTTTAATAATTAACTTGTACACTGTCTTTACACATTATCTGGCTGGCTATTATAAAGTTGCAACTGATGATCATAATACCTTATGTACTCATGCACATAACTTGCCTGCATTACATTGCATATGTAAACATTACTTGTGTATTACATTATGTGGACAAAAAACTTTTTACCCACAGGATGATATTTTCCCAAACCTACCCAAGTTGTTTTTGAGCCTGTATTTTGAAAGCCTACCCGGACGTTGCGTATTTATTATTGCTAACTTGAACGTGGAGCCGTGCAGGGTAAAGCCGCCGCTTGAGGGGCACGTAGAGTGTCGAGTGTCGCGCTGGGAGTGAGAACACGTTGTGTATTAACATAATCTGGATGGAGATAAGCTAAGATGAGATAAACCTTTGTTGTTCCCCTTAGGAGAAACTGGAGACACTGCAGAGAACACAGGCAACATGACCACACACGTACAACCAAACTACAACTAGCATACAGTATCCCCCTCAGATCCATACACCCCAAAAAAAGCACACACCCAAGAGTACTGCACAATACTCTAACTCCAGGTAGTTGCACAAAAGCCCTACACACGCTTATTTCTCAGCATATCCCTCAGATCCAATGGTTAATACATACTGTGTGGTGCATCTGCAAATATGTTTATTACAACGGTCCAACTGATGTTTATGATACTTTGTAAATAGTTAAATAATGTGTAGCACATCTACAAAAATTATTTGGTTGAAACTGATGTGTTTAAACTTTACAACTGCATAATAAATGGTTTCCATTGTATAACAGGTGTTTCAAAGATTTGCAGTGTGACCTGGATGTATCTTTAAAATGTGTCATATAAACTTATGATCTGGCTGCCAAAAGCAGATGAAAGCACCTCTGTGGCTTCAATCAAATTTTCAAAATGAGTCAAATAAAAAAGAAAATAAATGTTTCTCTCACGCAGAGCAATATCCACCTTGCACAGCCTTGCACAAAAAAACAGGAAGATGATCCCTCCGAGACACTCTTTGCATGCTTATCTAGAAAACACGCCGGTTTAGTTTATGATTAAAAGCTGCCCCACAGATAAGGTCCCTCGCACAGCCTCTCAGGGACGGAACTGATCCCACATTCATCCTCAAAGGGAATTGTTAGGACAGCGATTTACCATGGAAACAACCTCTGTGCTGTGCATGCTATTGGGCAGCTCATTTAGCCCACTATCAGTTACTTTTCTTTATTTGTGGCAGCTGAGCATGAGCCAAATATAGCTCCTGAGCCCCGAGAGAGTGTCTGTGTGTGTGTGTGTGTGGACATGACAGGACAGACGACTGCGTAGGAAGCTCCAAGAGAACAGGGGTTGAAAAGGTGAAAGGTGCGATAGAAGCCTCACAGGGAAAAGACGAAGCTAGACGCAGAGGAAAAGAACCTTCAGGTGTTTTTTAATTTGAAACAATGTGAGCTTTCACTTTTTGCTTTTTCCCCGTGTCTCTATGATAACATGGCCTAATCACAAAGAGACTTTCTCCGCTTTTTCCAACATCTGCTCTCCAATCACCTCGCAACTTTGCATAGGGCGTAATCAAGGCCCTTGGCTAATGGTAATGAAAATAATCATGGTTCGTGCATGTCATCAGCACACAGTATGCTGTATCAATCAGTGTGTGATTGGTGATGAAGGTAATTGCCAGCACGGAGCATTGTGGTGTGTTGGTTAAAGGCTGGGAACACTTTACTGTAGGTGGCAGAGAACGTCTGCAGCACCTGCAAAACCGTCTCACATGAGCAGTGCGTCAGTCCAAAATTAAAATAAGTTGGTGAGTCAAACCCATTGGGAATAGTGATAATTACAGCAATGATTATGATAATACACAAACAATGTAAAGTGGATAAGACTTGATTATATATTGATATTTGAAAACTAAACTCAGTGTAAGCTCGCTTCTGCTGATTATCCCGATTATATGACTTTCATATCTTTTAAAAGCACAAGACCAATGATTTATTATTATTATTATTATCATTATTATTATTATTATTATTATTAGTATTATTATTATTAGTATTATTACTAGTCTGATCTCTTATTCTTCTGGGCCATAGTGCTCAACTGTTGTCCAAAAAATCAAAATTAGTCTTACAAAACAATATTTTAGTTCTTTTGACTTGAACAAAAACAGGAGGGATGTTTGAGGTGGCTTTTAAAAAAGCGGCCTTAAAATTTTAAAGTTGACTAAATTTGAAAGTTTAGGTAATTTTGTAATGATTCTAAGAAAATTAACTTTTCTAGTCAAATAAACTATATTATTATTATTACATATATTCCTTTAGTTGTACATAAGAAAACATGGTCAGTAATTTAAAGGTATACTTTTAATCTCTTTAACAATGCATGCTGGGAAGTCAGCTATTATGCTAATCATGTTTCTTGAGAAACTTGATATAATGAGTTGATTGAACTCTGTACTCTGTTCAAGATTTCACTTCAACATTTTAAGGTCTTAAGTGTTTTGAAAAGAAATAGAACTTTTAAGTTTAATTGTATAGATGTGTTGAGTCAATCATAAAAGATGAGTTGATTCCACTTAATTCTTACATGATTTTTTGCAGTGTGTTTAGTTGCTGCACACCATTTCATTTATTATGATGCAATGCACAACAAATTCAGTTCATTTTGCTGAAGCTACCGGTGTTATAATTGACCAATGTTTGCGTACAAAATAAACATACAATAATAAGTTTTATCCACCCCTTGACTGAGACCCACTTCAAAACTTCATGGGTCCTTCCTTGGCCCACGCTACACCCTTCCACAAAGTTTCATGAAAATCTGTCAGTTAGTTTTTCCGTAATCCTGCAGACAAACAAACCAAACCAAAAACATAAACTCCAGACATAATGATCCACACAACTGCAAACAAACAAATGCACCATTTCCTCTCGTTTCAGTGATATTTGCTTAAAAACTGCAGTGCCCAGCTGTCTTAAGAACTTATATAAACTTCTTTAGAAATGACAGTAAAGATGTTTGACTGATTTATAATGATCTACATTATTACTTATCCAGTCTGGATAAGTACTGAGAGAAGGACTAATGCATAGTTGGCCATAATAAAAACACACAGTATTAGCAGCCTAACTCTTTAATATATCAAACTTACTGATTCACCAAAACTCTGAAAGGAGTTCCTTGCTTTGCACAATTCAGTTTGCTGTATTTCAATTAGAAAAGTCCATGGAGGCTAAATTATCAATGCTGACCATCTCCTGTATCTACAGTTTCTGCTCCATCAGCATGAACTATAAAATCAAAATCATATTTTATGGTTGCGGACAGTTTCTCAATAAGTATTCACAATAAGGGAGAAGCATATCTGCACATTAAAGCCTATTTAAATCAAAGTGATTACAACTGTGATTAAAGCTCATCTTAGCGTAAACGAATAAACACAACAGAAGGAGGAATCTGTTTGCTTATGTTTAGTTAAATCAAGTTAGAATTGAATTCTCATCTCCAGACAAAGCCCAGTGTGGCAACGTGGCGTTAAAACAAATTAATGTCCTCTATTTGTTTGGAGAAATTACAGAAGAAGGCCTCAGTGGCCTGTAACCTTCAAATAATATGGTCAATTGCAAATTAATGTGATTTGGGTCTTGTTAAATTCCTAGAAATGGATCGTGGTACAATAAGTTTGCGGTCAAATTTGTCGTGTCAGACATTTTCTTGGAAAGAGAACATAACCTAATATAAAGAACTCGCATGCAATCAAATCAAACAAGCTCCCTGTTCCAATAGAAAATAATATCAAAGGGCATGCAGGGTTCAGCTGAGCAAGACAGCTCCTGAATGAAGAGTGAAATCTCACTTAATAAGTGTTTCAAATAATCCCAAAGGATCCATGTGGATAATCTGTGGATCTGGTGACATTCAGACCACTTTGATAAACTTCACAGGATTTTTTCTGTCTTGCTTCAGACAGTAAATGATCATAATCAGATTTTGATCATTTCAGTGTCGGACCGCATTTCAACCCTTTTTCCGTTCTACAGGCGTCTGTGTGCATAATTGTCTATGACCATGTCCTTCTCTCACTGTACAAAGCACGTTTTTGTGCTTTTGCTGCCATCAAGTGGAAAAAACAAGAACAAACAAGTCAAAGCTCTGAAGCAGGAGGAAAAGAAAACACAGGAGAAGCAGATAAATGATTCAAAACTGCTCGAGTGCAAGCAGAGAGCAGATTAAATACAACTAAACCTGAAACAATTACTGTATATTTAAAGTTTTAAGTTTACTTGTACTTCTTGATATTTTGGGTAAATGTTAGATTACTTACTTTTACCTAACAGTCATTAATTATATTTTGTCTGGCTTTTTTTAAGGTTTCCAATTTGGATATAAGTCTTATAATAATAATGATAATAATAATAATAATAATAATAATAATAATAATAATAATAATAATAATAATAATAACTTTTTTTTATTTTCACATGTATTGTACAGACTTTTACACATATTTATGTCATTTTAAAGAGACTTTATTGTCTTGGCTGATAAAGCCTGTGGCTTGTCTTAAATGTTGGGTCAAGGGACCTTTTTCACTGCAGAAATTTTGACATTAAAGGGAACAGAGGTGTTACCAATTATTCTACGACTAATAATAATTCATTCTGTTTCATTCAGGTCAAACAGAGTCAGGGTGCTGCTATTCTGCATTTTCATTTTAATTAGTGACCTTAGTTTATAAATATTGAATTTATAAAATACATTGTACTACTGTACAATAAAACTGCCTTAATAAATGATTTATAAAAGTTTATAAATAGATATTAATTAGGTTATAAAAACTTTATAAATCATTACTAAGCTGATAAAACACATTACATAAAAAGGGCAGGAGTGACTCAGATCTCATTGCATACTTCATCTTCTCCACCAGCAGCATTTTACCTGTCAGCTCCATCATATATTTGTTTCATTTAGCATCAAATTAACATATCAAATGATCAGATTCATGGACTAAGGCTTGTCAATATTGTTTCATTCATTTTTTTTACACTTTACAATAAGGCTAATTTGCAGTTAGAAATATTAGTAACTGATCAGTAAGATTAATTAGTAGCAGCAGTAACTGTATTTTACTAGTTAGTAATCCCACATCAATGGATGAAAACTTGTTTACAATTGTTTATTAATGATTTATGAAGTGTTTAGAACCTAATTAATAACCTAATTATAAACCATTTATGAATATCTTATAAAGACCATCACTCAGTTACAGTATAGTGCCATTCAACAAACAGCACAGTGTATTATGGATCCCAACGGTTTCGTTGTGGTGGAGAAGTAGGTGTTACAGTGAACCAGGACTGCACCCTGGGGTGACACTTTAAGCATCTGTGGCTGCTCTGCAGATGTCAGTGTGACCCACTGTGAGCCACATCACTGTCTGCACACGGCTAAGCCCACTTCTCCACACCTGCGGAGCGTCTCTGAGCAGGACGCTGCTCATTAATCCAGTTCTGAGTGAGCCCTCTTAATACTGGTCACCGCACCTCGCGGGACTGGAGTGATTAATTTCACAGAACAAACTGCTGCACCGAGTGCCGCGCCGCGACAGGAAACCCAAAACAAGCTCGCAGCCCAAAAGCCAGCCGATGTGGCTTTAGCTTTTCAATTTAAATGCTAATTTAGAGAACTGAAAAACCAATACAGTGTAATGACACAGTGACTGAGATTACATGTTACTGATAACAAAGGGGGAAAAAAAAAGACACCCAGAGGGAACTGGGAGCTGAGTAGGTGACCCTCCTCATTTCCTCATGTAAGGGTAGCTTTTGTGCATTTGCATATCAGAGAAAATGGGAAATAATATAATAAAACCAATGACATTTTCCAACTGGGGGAGGAAGAAATCCATTTTCATTGGAGATAATTTCCAGTGGGAGACTATAGACTCACAAATACAAAGTAACAGGAACATGTTGGGCAGTGGAGGTGCTGCTCTGCAGTCTGTAGCAGCTCAGAGTAATTCATAAAAGACAATTAAGTTCTGAACATCATGCACCCTGTATTAATGACCACTGGGAGTCCTTCAGACGACTGGGACGCTGTGATATGGATCAATAGACTTGTACCTGAGGTGAGATTAGAGTGAAGAGAACCATGTGCATACTAAATGTTCCCTGTCACATCGTGACAACCACCCGGCACTTCTCTACCAGATCAGTGAGAAATGCTGCACGTCACAGATGGGTTGGAGAAATTCGATTAGCTCGATTTGAAGTGTTCTGGACATATGGTTCATTTTTACAGTAATTCTTTGTCTCTGATGAAGAGACCTTCTGTGAATACAGTTCGTACAGCAAATGGAGTTATTTTTCGAGGCTAAAGAAGTCAGATTACTGGAAGATTTTGTCTGAAAGATGCTGCGACGGTTTCCAAAATGGTGCTTGAGCCTGCACAGAAAGTTGACTTAAAGGAGCAATATGTAAGACCCTAGGGTTCAAAAATGAGCACTGCCATCCAAATAGTGAGCTGGAGCCATAAACTCTATATTAAATGGGTTAGAGCCCTACTTAATGTATGATCTATGGCTCAAGCGAGTGGTTTTATCTGTCACCCCAAAGACAAAACCTCACTGCTGCCAACATGCACTCTGCAGGGCTCAAGCAGAATAAAAGAGAATAAAAAAGAATTCAACTATTAACACTAATAACACTAGTTGGTGTCATTACACTCAGCTGCACTCTCTGAAGCTCAGAGGTTCCTTCTTTAAAGTGTATGGATGTCAGCTTTTCAACAAAAATAGAAAATGCCTTGTTTTTCATGTGATCAGATTTGGCTATATGGGATCCTGGTGATCGGTGGCATGGCTAACCCCAAATATGACAGCTGCTCTCCCTGTGGTCGGCCGAAGTCTCCACTCGGCTCTGTAAACACCAGAAGGCCTGGAAGGAGACGGGGCCAGCAACAAGATCCATACTGGACGTCTCCTTCACCCCTCTTGTGCACGTCACGAGAAAAATAGCTGAAGAAAACATTCCTCAGGCCAGATCTCGACTTTGTGTGCGTTGCTTCTTAGTTCAGCCTCGTGACAACAACCAACGGTGTTTTTATTCTGGAAATAATGCGACTACCTCAGACGTTTTTGAACAAATTTCAATACAGTTTCTACTCTTTTCAGGGACTGAAAGGCACCGAAAGCAGCTTCAACATTAATTTACCAGTTGGTAGCCTGAGTCACAGTTCATGTTTTGCTGTTCCCATTCGAGCGGCTCTTCTTCTGAGTGTACCTATCTCACTCACTCCTACACAAACTCTACTCATAACCGACAGAGCAACACGTTTTAAATAATAATGACAGAAAGCACGATGAGGCCAAACACCTCAGCGAGTTGCAACGTAATGGCAGCGGTACGTCTCATATCCTTGGGACATTTAAAACACGTGGGAACACTCAGAGCCGGGCTGGGCGAGTTTGAAAAGGATTTGGAGGGCAAAGTTCTTCTGTGCGCTTATTGGACCATCCTCTCTTGTCATGTAGATGAGTGCAGCTATGAAAATTAATGGAAAGCATTAGAGTGGGTACTGGAGTAGCACTACGGTCTCTCAGACAGTGCATGTTTAATATTTTGTCCTCACCCAAAGAGCACTGAATAATGTAAATCAGTATGTTCCAAAGATTTGGTTTTCAATATAAAAGCTGTTTAAAGCTGGATCTGCACAATAAATTTTACCTTTTTTGAGGATGTAAGCATTACGGTTTTTGCTGCAGGTCTATATCAATTATTTTAATGATCTTGAATGAGACAGTTTCATCGACATAATGTGAAAAATGTCGTAATTTTTAGGAGCTCAAAGTGACATCTTCAAGTAGCTTTTTCTTTGCCTGACCAACAGACTAAAACTGATACAAAAAAGAGAAAAGCAGCAATTGTTCATATTTGACTGGAACCAGCAAATGTTTATCTTGTTTTTTTTTTTTTACGACATAGCCTCACTTACTTAAATTGCATTGACTTAAACAATTAACCAATCTTCAAAATAGTTATTTCTGTCAATTAATGGTGATCTATTCAATAAGCAGTTAAATCTGTTAATTGATGGTTGTCAAGATTCCTTAACAAGCTGAAGCGGTGTGCAGGAGGATAACCGGGTATCTAAAAAAATTTGGAGGATGGTGTCTTTTTTGAGTCTTTCTAAAAGAAAAAAAGAAAAACTGAATGAACAGTGTGTTTATCTGGTCTAATGTAAAGTGCTAAATTACTATGACAGGCTACTGGCGCTTCTGTTTCTTGTCATGAGCATTTCATGAGTCTACATTTTGTGGGGCTACAGGTTATGGCAACAACAGCCCTGTTCATAATAACACATCTACTGTGTGGAAGTAACAGATGTTATATAAGTGTAACAGGCCAACGCTAGTGGCTCTGTTTGGCTCCTTTGAATCTGGGGATATTTAAATTTAGAGATAGAATTACTGACCAAGTAAGTAAGACAAACAGGGATTATGTCATGTCATGTTATCTCATGAAATAACAGTCATACTTTTTTTTACAGGATTGTTGTTTGAAGATGAGTCAGCTGAAAAAGTCAGCCAAACTACCTCATGGAGCTGATATTAGCTTACTAGTGGCAAGCAAGATTCAGCTAATAACATATGCTAACAACAGTTGTCATTTTAGTATCTGTGTACGAAAACAGTGAGTTAATCAGTGAGTATGCACCATCCATTGTGTTGATAAGTCTGCAAGTATTTGTTTTTGTGAAACTGGAAGTTATTTATTCCTGTGTTTTGACTGAGTTTATACTGTGATGAAACAAATTAACAAAATGTTCAGTCTCCTTACTGACTGTTCTTTGACATTCTGAATCATTACGACTTCCGCTGTTAGCATTTAACAGGCGGCTCTCAAACTTCCCCAAAAATATACATTTTAATAATTAAATTAATATTATAAAGGTCCAACGACTGGTCGACCAATGGCTTGAAATGACTACTAGTATTAGTAAAATCTTTAATCAGGAGAAGCTCTACAGTTGAGTATTAAGATATCATGTTTTGTGACACTGTTTCAAAATATTATGATTCATGCAAAACCCCAACAGCTACATAGCAGTGTTGTTATCTATATCTACTAAAAAGTAAACTGTTTTAACTTAGATTTTATGTGCAAATTGGTTTTCTTTATGCAAGACAGTTTTCCTAAAATTTGATTGGAAAAAAAAAGCAAACATACTGAATTATAACCACTTTATCATGATATTTTAGCCACCGAAACCCAACGACACTGGTTAGTCTGACCATTTGTTTTTCAAGAAATGAACATAAATTTCGATGATGAATCTGCTCCTCAGTGCAAACTGTATATGCAATGTGTGAGAACAGAAACCCTGACAGGTGGAGCTACAGTAATGGGACTTGGAGCTTAGAGGACAGTCACCAATCATAAACCACCAACTGCTGTCATGCCCTATATTCCTCAAACCCTCAAATCTATTCTAAAATTCCCCTTTATCTGCTTGATATTACCTCAAAACAACACGCATGCATGGTGTAGATATATAAGCATGGCAGACAGGTACAGTACATGCGTATTATTGACTGTAACACAGTGTGTGTATCTGGATCTCATGTTCTCCTTTCTGGGTTCCTGTGAAATGTGCTTACAGTGCACAAGTACCCGCTCTGTGATCTATTGCTTGAGAGAGTTACAAAGAGTCCCTCATTCATTTTGCTTTCAAGCCGTCTCACAATACCCCCGTGAAATATGACTTACTGTACTTTAAGTGTCATCCATTCTGTCTCTTTCTCCCACCACACCACTAAATATAACATCTAACGGTTATTTTCCGCCGGCCACCCACTAAATATTTCATTGTTCTTTAATAAAGACCGGACTTCCTCGTCCTTTTGTTGCAGTGACAGGCTGTGACGGCGAGGCTGATCAGCACATTATCGCAGTGGAGACAGAGATGTAACATAAGCTTGTGCGACTGCGTTGGCACAGAGTCGATGTGGCGTGCTGCATGTGTGTGTGCCGCCACTGTAAAATCAATATTGGGAGAGGCAAATGGAAAAAGTCGAGCAAGTTTGTGGAGTTCCGACTGAAATGTTTACCCAAAGGTGGCGGATTTCAAGTCAATTTCATGGACTGCTGGTGTGGCAACAGGAATTCAGGTGAGGATTTAGAGAAAACAGGAGATTAATGGGGAACTTTCTGGATGCCTAAGTCCAAAACACACACAAAGAGACGGATAGAGGACATTCTTGAATGCAAAGAACAATTTATCTGTGCAAGTACAACTTACAGAAAGATATAAAATCTTTACCTTTCCTCAGGCAATTAGTTTAGCTTCTAACTTGTTAAAATTTGATCAAATCAAACTAGTCTCTTCCCATTCCCGTCAAGCCTACCTCTCGTCTTGCTTCTTTGTTTCGGCTGAAGAGAGAAGATGACCATTAAAGCCCCCATGATGCCCTCCAGACTTTGTCGCTTAGTGATCTGGAAGTCCTGCTAGATTTCACACGCACTTTCTCTCCCACACTTGTCTGGCTTGAGAGTGAAAAAAATTGAGGGAAAAAGGAAAAAAAAAAGAAAACAAAGAGACGCTGGAGGAGCCTCACATGAAAAACCAAGTGTGCGGTCCAAACTTCCCTTTATATATTCACCCCGGCTAGGTGGGCAGCACGAATGGGAGGATAGGAGTGGGAGTAAAACATGCGTGCCTGTGTTGAGTTTTGAATTTTGACGCGCATGCTCCGCGGCCCCCTCCCTTCCCCTCTTTTTCCCGCTCTGAAGTGAGAGCTTGTTAGTCCATCTCTGCTCCGCAAAAGCTACTTTGTACCAGTTGAGCACCTAGATTAATTGAGCGTTCGGAGAAAAAGGGAGCCGGTAGCGTGCTGGGGAGAAGAGTGGTGCCGCCGCTCTTTTCTGCACAGGGAGGGAGAGAATGGAGAAAGGCGAAAGAGCTCATGCTGTAGATGACCATTATTCCTTTCTGGCTGCCTTTTAACTACATCTCCTGCTGAGGACGGGAGGAGACAGCCATGCTGTGTCCACTACACTGAGTAAGAGCAGAGAACTCAGGCTGGCAGTAGCTGGTGTAAATATTTAAATTATGTACAAGCAATCCCTGGAAACCACCTTCAGCAAGTGTCTCTTCTACCTGCTAATGCTGACGAGCCATTTTATAAACAGATTAATGAGAGATGAGGGACACTCCTGTGGTAATACCAACATGATTTGTGTTGGAAACAAGTCATCAAATCACCAGATCATAACTAAAATTATATCACTACTCTTTGACAACAGGCTTTCTGCTGAAGTCCCAAAAGACATTACACTTTAACTCAGTAATAACTAAATCCCTCTGATGGATAATATAAATGCTGTCAGTCAAACATGTAGCCAAGAGAAAATAAACAATAAATAAAAAGAGGAATGACAGTTTGGGGTCCATCCTCCAGAAAAATGCAGCAACATTGTTTTTTTAAGGCCTGAGTCCAAAAAGACTCTGAGTGACAGCTTCTTTTTTCAGTTGTTCCCAATGAGAAGATAGGACACGATACGATACGATACGATACGATACAACGTTCTTGTCAGTGTATGCTGATATTCTTCTTGCATTCCTGGACAGTTAAAAAATAATCCACACGAGTTAAAGACAGTGTACATGACACTTCCTCCAAACATACAAAAACAAAACAGTCAACACAATACGTACCGCATATCACATTATATCCTGATATTTGTTTGGCAGCAAGATGGACTGATGTATAAAAGAATTCTTCAGCCTGTTGTATTTAAATGGAAGGACGCTAAATCATCTATTGGAGGAGTTCACGGCAGTGCAGTACACTGGTGAGCCTTATTTGTATTTGTGACAGCATGCGGCCGCCTAAAGAAAAGGCGCTACATCCATCTTGTTCCCGATTGCTCCGCCTTTTAATAATAACCTAACATACTGGGGTATTTTTATTGAGAATAATTTATATGTGAACTAATTTAAATGTGGTAAACCAGCTTTACAGCCAGCCAGACTCAAGACCAACGCTTATCAAGACACACCTTCAAGCAAGTAACACTGATGCTAATCCCCGCCGTGCTGGGCCGAGTCAAACTAAGCCAGCACCTGGTTTGAATAGATAGAAATAGATGTTAAAACCAAAGGGACGATGCTGGACTGTGCAACGACAGTGGTCATATGAATTTTAAAGATATCGACATACTGTAGAAACAAATCCACATGCAGTGTTGGTCATAAGTAAGAAAGAATTATGCAATACTGCTTCAGTATTTGTAAATGCAGAGAAAATCCCCTGCTTCCATGAGAAAGTTATTTCCCATCCCTTCATACATCCTATGAAAAACTGTGATTGAACTCTTCAGATTTGATCCTCCAGTTGCTTATTTGGCAGACTCAGGCTGACTTTGGGAAGATCCCCCCGGATTATGGAAAAGGTCTGGTGGTAAGAATCATGTTGAGGCCCAAATCTTTTCCCATCTTTTTCATCCTTGGCTCAGAGCAGCTGAAAAATACCAGAGAGATGCCTGCCTGATGTGACACACGCATCAAAAGGAGGAAAATAGAACTTCCGCTCCCTGCGCCACCCACGCGCAATTCATTTCATGAACTGTGTGACGGCAGTCCGGTTCAGAAATGGAACAGCCAACCACTGCAATCAAGTACCAATTTGCTCCCACTCCATTAACCTGCTTCCTGTCGGCCCCGTGTGCTTTGGTGCTCCGAGGCCTCCCACGGATGTCGGGCAGGAGGTAAAGTACAGACTCACTCAACTGTACACATGTATAAACTGTGTAAACAAAAACACACACACAATGACACAAAAGTGTGACCGCAGCCGTTCTGAAGGTCAAGGACATTTGAATCACAAATGTCCAGGCTATTTATTTTATGATTGGGTTCTCCTATAAGAGTCTGACCTGCATCAGGTGCACATCCTTCAGGATCAGTATTATAATACTAATAACCAGCCTGAGATGAAGCCTTAACTGAGGCAAAATAATATCAGTGAACAGCAGAATCTGCTCCCTTGCCTGAACACTTCTGTATCAGGTTTTAATACAAAATTTAGCTTTAAACAATATGACTCAGCAAGCATACACTGTCTATTTTATGCTATTTGTTCTACTTAGTCTTCACACCAGCCAACAATTTTTCATTGAGGTCAGATGAGGCTCAGCAGGGATTTACAAGCAACAGATGTAATGTTAAATTGACTGTGCAAAACTGTAGATACAGAAGTTAACACAAACCTTTCTGATTAAACAAATATTCCACTTATTGGACAGTCATCTGTCTTTGCTTCAAATTATAATGCTGGAAAATACAGTGGCTGTTCTGAAAATATCAAACTTCAACAGAAGAATGGCATTGACCTGGGTACATAGTACCACAGTAACCCTGCTTGTTGAAGGTGTTATTTGATAACCACTGATAAATAAAACAATCTGTATAGGGACAGGTAAAAATTAAGCACGAACGTTGGCCTCCAAAGCCAACGTGTTCACAGTGACAATGGTAACATTCTGATGTTCGGCAGGTTCTGAACATTCACCATGTTCACAATTTTAGTTTAGCATGGTGAAAACTTTCACTGGACAACAGTGCTAAACAAAGAGTGAGGGGAAACACCAATGTGACTACAACTCTTCTTGAGGGGAACGTTAAAGTCTGGAACGCTTTTCATGGCAATTCATCCACGGCCAAACAGACAATGGCTCACAGAAATGTGCATGGATACTTCAACAAATCCTTCCCTGGGGAACTGAGAATTAATGGTTGAAAAGACTGCCATTTTTCTATAAACAACAACGTTACGCCACCAGAAGTATTTCAAATACAAATCTATGCATAGTGGACGTCCATATAACATATATACATATATATATACATATATATATATATATATATATATATATATATATATATATATATATACACACATATGTATATGTGTGTAACACCTACTGTAGTTTCATAAATTGTGCTTGAAGGGGAACTCTGAAGTTGTATACGGCCGACTGTGGCTCCATGGGGAGCTGTGTGAAATCTGATGAATTGCCTCCAGTCACTCAGGTCATCATCAGTTGAGGCTGAAGACTACAACTTTGAAAATAATAATAAAAAAAAAATCTGTAGGTGTGGAGCCCACTCATCTCTGCTTAAGGTTGGCGTCTCACGGTTACATTAGCCGCTGCTAGCATAGCACACCCATATCTTGTATCATTGTGGGTAATGTAGGCATCAAGTTTTTGAAAAGGAAGAATATGTGGAAGACAAAGGATAATAGCTCTGGTTCTCTTGCATTAATATTGTTTTTAAACTGCCCATCATGTGTCCAACAGTGTTGTAGGATCAGTGCAGTACTTTTTTTTTAGGTTCAGGAGTTTTGAGAAGTGAGTCACTACATCTACTCATAATCTCTTCAGCGCTACATGCCTCAATCAATCCTAGATGTATGTTTCTAGACACAAGTTTCAAGGTAAAAATTTAGCTTGGAAGATGTGGACCACACCGACTTAAACAGAAAGTTATGTTGCAGACATGTTCATCAACATGTTGGACCGTTAATGAAGATGTTGTGGCTGAATAACACACAATATAAATGTCTGTATGGAAGGGAATTCAAGTTAGTATTCAGAGTTAAATTAAGTTGTACCGAACACAAGTGGCAATGGGAGAAGGTGACAAAAGCTACTTAGCATGAACCCTTAAGCTGTAGCCCCAGTTCGGTCCAAATCAGCTGAGCATGGCTTTTCAAAGGGTAGCCTAATTATGTTGGAGCCGTAATGACTTTTCATTAAATTAGACACTCCAGAGAATAGGGTGGAATAATCAAATGTCTCTGGGGTAAATCATCTCTGCACATACTGAGGCGTATTCAACTCCACTTGAGAAAAACAATCTAAAACAATCTGATTAAGTATATGGGATTTGAGAAAGAAATTGCAATGGCAGCAGCACAAGTGTCTTATAATTGATATTGAAGTTGAATTAATTGCGTGGAGAACATTTGTCACGGAGAGATCGCCAATAACAATCATGCCTGGTCATTCCGAGTACTAATGTTCAACACATCTCGTAAACATCTGCTTGAAAATGTAAATGCTGAAGCCTCTAGTTGCTCTGCTGCCCACAGACACTCGAGGTAGCTGTCCATTATCCTAAGTGGTGGGCTTCGTGCCTTTTTTTTTTCCCTTTCACCCCACAACCTTTCTCCCTCCTCTTTTTCCCTATTAATCAATCTGATGCCATATACAGCATTTCATTAAAAGGCTGTTAGTCTGTAGGCGTCTGTGACTCACGGACCGGCGAGCCGTAAGTGGGCAGTTGCCCCCGCCGTCTTTTGAACTAACGGCGTGCAGAGGCAAATGGAAAGGTAGCGCTGCAGGAAGCTTGCGAACAGCAGCCGATGCGCGATGAGAACGATGAATCAGACGAGTTCAGCGGTGGCTCGAGGTTTGAGTGAGACATCACTGAAGCTTACACGCTTGGAACAAACCTTTTTAAAGCTATTTTTGTCAGTTATGCCACTTTCATAAAGCCGTTGTCCACTTTTTTTTTTCTGAAAAGGTACCTGAGTGCTGCATGAAGAAGAGTATAAAAAGCAGGGAACTAAACTCACTTTGAGCACCTGAGAGCAGTGCAAGAACTTTTATTCTGAAGCTAAAGTGCAACTTACTTCAACAGTAAATTGCATGAATAGTATTAGCTACTCTGTGACCTCTTCACTAGATGTTTCTGTCAGATCTCTTACTGAAGTAGTTCAATTCCAGCAGCAGTGAACTCAGGACTTCAGTAAATGGACAACCATTTGCAGATCAATACTCTTGCTCTTTTAACAGGGTTTCTACCCCTTTTTTTAGGGCTGCAGCTATCATCGGCTATTATTTTAGCAATCCTGTATTCTACTGCTTATTTCAATGATTAACTGAACAATCAGATAGGAAATCTTTTCTATCTCTACCTCAAGTTTGCAATTCGCACCATCACATCACATCTTAGCTAGCCACACAAACATTTTTCAATGCGCTCTTTTCTTTTTCCATACTTATTCAGAGCTGGACATGAGTAAAGTCAAATTCAATGTTTAAAGACAATTTAAGTTACATTAAACTAGTAAATTGTGCTGTAAAGGTAAACCAGTGGTGACACATGCCTAATCTATCATACTGTAATCCAACAAGTACATCATCATCATCATCATCATCGGAAATGTTTTAAGACGGTAAAACCAGCAAATAAGGAGCATGTAAATGAGGAGCAGAGGAGGAAGATCAGGATCACGCTCATATTGTTATCTGTCCATAATAAGACCTGAAATATTAATTGATTTCCCAGCTAGACAGGAAATTAATCAACAACAACTGTGAAGATGGAGTGAAAGCTTTAATATGTTTTTATGCTAAAAAAACAAAGACAAACCTGTTCTTTGTCCAGCTTTGTACACGTGCATAGCTGCTGGTTCTTCTCATATGACAGAATGAGATGCACTATTTACATCCTGTGCATCCGAAAATGTGCACGCTGCATCTGTTAACACTTATTTCTGACACATCCAGCCATGTAGAATATATTCAGCGTGTTATCATTAAGTGAGCTGAAATGAAAATATGTATGCACCTTGTGTATTGTCTATCATTTTGATTTTATGAGTGCATATTCTCCTTTTCCTGGCATCACACTTACACTGCATGCACCAATTGTTTGATGTTTCTTTTTATATTCATGCTTAATTTTACATCTATATTTTTCATATCTATTTGCCGGCTGCGTGTGTTAATATAAACCCATGAATATGTATTTGTTTCTGCAATGGCCCAGTTTCTCCACACGGACCATTAGTTTCATCCCTCTTGGAACAATATTTGTAACGTCCACTAAGTGGCAGCAAAACAATGTTAGATAAATACACATATCTCTGACAGCCTCTGCATTTTAAAATAATCTCAACATGATTATGTTTATCCACAGCTTTCATGCATATATATCCATTAATATTTTATATGCATTTTTATGTGTGTGTATATTATATATATGTGTGTTAAGGACAAGCAGTTACAGCTACATCTATTCAGTATAAAATATCTGCAAATGTACTCATGTGGTGTTGTCAATAAATAAATAAATAATCCAGTTGGTGCTTCAAGCATGCAGCTCATTTTCCTGCACTACAACCGATGTTACTACATGTCCCAGTGCTCATCAGTGCCTTTCAGAGTGACACATACAAGCAGGAGAAGCGACATGTGGTCAATAAAGCTAATGTAGAAGGCTGTGCTGTTAAAGACAGGGGGAGAGCTCCTGTCTATTGATAAATGCCAGGAAGTGACACGGGAGCTTTGATTAATTTGTGTCACATTATCCTCCTGCAGCAGGCAGACGGTGATCGCCAAGCAGCTCATCGGCTGCCTACGAGCAGCTCCCACCCATCCTCCCTCACGCTGTCCTCTTAATTCTAACTGCAGAAAGGGAAAATATGGGTTTATAAATCAGCTGATTCTTGTTATTAAAGTGCTACATGGCAAAATTTTAGAGATGTTTTTCATAGAATTTTGAAGAGTAAAGGGGCATGCAGGGCAAGAAGCCAAATAGCATTTAGGGTAACATATTACAATAAAAGCACACTCAGTCCAGCTTGAGGCAGACAGCATGCTGCCTGTACAAGCTTTGTTTTGAGGCTGCTTTAGGAATTCACAAATACTGAAAAACCAGACAAGACATAGCATTGAAAAGGTTTTTAAAATTAAGAGTGGCTTTTGTTTTCAGGTCTTGTACTTGAATAAGATGCCAGCATAGCTTTGTGGTTTTTCTAAGATAGAGGCTAGATGTTTGGAATAACACTGGTCTCCTGCATCTCTTTTCACACACCACCAGTCCACTCCAGTACAGCTGAGAACTATGATTATCTGCAGCAGTGACACTGTGGTTCTGGTGTGCAGCAGGAGAATGAGTGAACGTACACTGCAGCCGATTAAGATGCAGACCTGCTGCTGTACAACACAGAGATCCAAGCAAGGTACAGGGAGCAGGGAATGAAATTAACACCTGCCATCAGCTAAATACAGGGTGAATGTTGGCTGTGGCGGGTAAAAATCTCAGGTCACCTGCCACCGTGGCACATGGGTTTTCCTTATGTTAAAAAAATAATATGATCTCTATTCTAAAGCTTTCTGCACTGATTTTATAAGTGTCAGACAAAAAAATGAGTGGTGAGTTTTTCCTCAGATAGCAGCATTGAACGTCTCAACTCTTAAAAACAGTTTTTTTTAACTCCATGCAACTTGCTGCACCCACTGAATCGATTCATTTTTAATTTCATCATTTACAGTAGAACCCTCACATCAAGATGCAAAAGAAAAAATCAAAAAATATTGTCCAAATGAGGGTGTATTTGGATGCAATCTGTGACCACATGCCACACATTTTATACTTGACATATGGCTGAAAACACACACTTTCATTTCATTATTTAACGTCACTACGTATTATTTTGCAGTCTTACATGCAAAAAAGGTGAAATACAGCCAATATTAGGCGTTTTCTGCATTTTAGTGACATCAGTTCATGGAAAACTGCACTGTCATGTTTTGGACAGTAGAGGGCGCAATTGATTTACGTTGACAAACCAAAGCAGCACTACAGCAGCCTTCTACATCTCCAAACACATATCTGTGGGAGGCATCGACTTCAATTCTGAGCTGTTTACTTTACAACCATCTCGTGTTATCTTGCTAAAAGCTGCATGCTGTGATTCCATTTCTCCTATCTAAACAGTGTTTAGATCAAAACCACTCTGCCTTTGAACAACTGGACATTACATGCGACATAGATTTTATAACAAAGATTAGGGGCCCCTTAAAAGAGCAATGTAAATAACAGAGAGCAGACGTGCCTTTTTTTTTTTCCATGACGTAACACACAGCCTGCCAAAAAGCACGCTGCAAAGTGTCAGAACTCTAAAACAAACTATAAATCTTTCATTTTCCGATATAAATTTGAACTTTTCTGCCAGCTTTGTGTTTGAATCGAAAAAGAAAAAAAGGAGAGAAGACAACGTCACGTGATTCAGTGATGATCCAGTCTGTTTGATGGCTGCTGAGAGTTGAGGAAAATTCTCGCTGCTTTCCTGAAACATTTTCTCGAGTATCTCCAAGAAGTGCAAGCACAGCAGTACCATTTAAAGAGGAAATGAAATGGAAAGAGTGCAGGAGAACGGTTCACATTAAGCCCTTTTCAGGGGCTATTCATCAACATAAGACGAGAAGTGAATATTTTTCATGAATAGTACTTTTTTCCACGGGTAAGACTTTATTCGAAGGGGTGTGAATAACACTGTCATGACACTGTCAAAACTGCATTATAAACACAAAGGGGTCTTTATTCATGTTAATGACTTTATGACTGGTCAGTTACATAATTTTAATGCAAAGCTGACACTGTTTGAGATGTCTTTGTTATAACAACTTGACATTAGTCAAGCTAATAATGTCTTTGTTATGACAACCTGACATTATCAAACTCTAAAGCTTTGTTTTAACGTCACATTAAACTGTCATAGGTGGTTGGTTTTGTCTCTGGCCTCATGAGACTATTATAAATGTGTCATGCATATGTTCCTTGACCTCAAGTGGTACATTTTGGACTTGTTATAAAAATGTCATTAAGTTTTATTACACTGTAAAATGCGTTTATAACAGTGTCATGAATAATATCCTGAACTTGAGCTTAAGTGGTACCATTTGGACTTTGACGTATAGATGTCATTAAAACTTATAAGGCCAGTTTGGCAATAAAGTACAGTGAGATTTAGCTGGTGGGCAGATAGCAGTGAGCTAGTTATTGCTAAAATAGGCTAACCACTATCTGCTCAGTTAGCTGAGAAGCTAGCTACCTAATTAGCCAACTAAGCCCCGTCTTGTTACTGTCAAGTTGTCATAACGACGACATTGGCTTGATTTAACGTAAAGTTGTTATAACAAAGACATCTAAAACAATGTCAACTTTGCATTAAAAATGATATAATTGAACAAATGACACTTGACAAAAGTCAAAAATTCATAGTTATAACAGTATTATGACAGACTTATGCACAACCCTATAAATAAAGTGTTAACTATCTGTGCATACAGGGGAAGATACTGAATTCTCTGCTACAGTATATTGTATTTAAAGAAAAACGTCTTCAGTTATCCTCTATCATGCTGTATCACTTTTTGAATGCTAATAAAAGGCAGAAAAGTCATTGACCCCGGTATAACCTCAGGAAAACTGACATGACAGCAGTTTTGAAGGCTCACTTGTCTTCCCAAAACTAGAGTATTTACACAGCAGTTGGCGCAGGAAGACTCGACATCCAGATGCTCATTTTGGAAAAGAATCTGCAACCTGCTGTTTCTAATTAGGGATCAATTAGCAATGGTCTTTAGAGGACATAAGACACACAGTGGGCGCAGAGGTTGTCATGAGACATATTTTCAAAGCCACACTGCAGCAGTAGGGGATGATGAGTGGGAGAGGTAGCAAATGCGAGCCTCTGTGAGCAGTTAGCGTGGTGTGTGAAGGACGGCCGCACACCAACAACAATCGCAGCGGTGATGATGCACCAATAAAAGCGTCTGTCAGTATATTCACATTTAGCTCTTCGTTTTTCCTGCACAAGCGTCGCCAATACGTGCTACACCTACATCTGCAAAACTACCATCATCCTGAGACTGGTGTAACCACAATATGTTGCTGCAGCGACAGCGGGCTACACTACCTGCCCAGATGGTCTGAATCAGTGGGCATCGGCCCTCGCAGTGTGCGGCGCATTCAACTGCCATCAATCACAGACAAATACGGTCCAGTGAAAAGGTTATTTCCCTTCAAATGGTGGCACGAAAACAAAAGCCTAATTTCCGCAAGTGGGCCAAGCAGAGCAGCTCAGCCACTTTTATGTTTACTGAACACCAGAGAATCCACTATTTGTTTGGCAGTATATCTTGGCTAATAAAATATCTCTCGTCCACAGTGTCCAAAGAGGTAGTACAGTTGTTTGGGGACATCTAGAATAAATAATGAGGAAGCCTTGGCAGGCTCAATCTAGCAGGGCTTTGATGTGCACCATTAGTTTATAAGACATTCTGCTTTTTGTGACGTGTATACAATTAAATACTCTTTTGTCTATTAATGTATGCGTGCTTACACAAATAACTTTCCACCCTTTGCTCTGAACGATTGCAGACTGTAAAAGGGAAAAGGTGGATGACTCAGCACTACGTTAAGTGTTGCATCCAAGCACAGAATTTTCCTCAAGCCATAATAAAAGCAGAGGAGCTGGCCGGAGTCGTCATTTAAATCAAGTTGCTCTGACGCACCATGAAGCACATCCAGAAAATTCAGGATGACAGAGACACAGTCGAAAACAAATAATTTCTCCTCACTGCAGTCTGACTGCAGATAAGAGACAAAAAGATTCTGAACCATCTCCCATCCTGCACCAGTGGTTATTACGGTGCTGTCCAACATGGACGCATGCCAAGCGGTTACAGTTGGGCGTGAGTCTCAACGGCACCCGCTCGAGTCGATCTGTCATTAGCGCGGCCCCACCTGCTGCCGTTGTGCACCCTGTAGGCCCGGCCTGTGTCACATTCTTTTATTACACCCTGACACGAAGCTGCTGTCTGCATGACACTGAGCCCGCTGTTACGGATCAGTGTTCACTGAGCTGTACATGACGTTGAAAAGTGTCCAAACCGACAGCTAAATATTACAATGGTGCTGCGAGACTGGTGCTTTTCTACTCAATCAGGTGTGAAATGTATCAAGTCAAACCAAAACACATAAAAATCAAAAGTCTCAGAGCGGCAGCAAAAGACATATCTGCACAGATGGTTGCAAAGAAATCAAAATTCTGCTTTCATTCTTCCTAACAAAACACCTTCATTGTTTTTTAACACAGCGGATGCTGCATTACAGCAATGTAACTATTGAATGCTGGCTGTTGAAAAGCCGATGTTAAACTGTACTGCTGTCTTTAGACGTTGAATGTGTGAAAGATGCTGAATATTTTAAGGTTTGTTGAAAACCTGTTGCAGAAACTGAATTGCTGGCATTAATAATTTGTATGTAAAAGCAGCCAAAGGAATACGATGAGTTGAAAAACTGGGAAAGGGTCTAATCTGTATGAATGGTATTTAAAAGTTGAATAAACCTTGTTGAATATTATTAGGGTTGAATGAAGTTTCTGCCTTAAAGCATGAATGAGTCAAAAAGAGCGTGAGGAGTTGAAAAAGTTAAAAGAAAAAGTGGATTCGCAGACGGCTGCAAGGACATCAACCTGTTCATCATATTTTAACAGTGGATATTGTATTACAGCGGTGTAATTAGAGAAGACATTTCCTGAAGAAACTGCAGGTGTGAATTATGCTAAACTGCATTGCCAGTTTTAAGTTAAATGTATGAAAGGAGAAGAAGTGTCCAAACCAACAGCTTAAAAATTTCAACAGAACTGCAGGAGTGGTGCTTCTCCACTCAACCAGGAGTGAAAAGTGTCACGTCAAGCCAAAACACATGAAAATCTAAAGTCTCAGAGCAGCAGCAAAGGACATTATCTGCACAGATGGTCGCAAGGACATCAAAATTCTGGTTTTGTTCTCCCTAACCAACCCCTTCATCACTTCTTAACACAGTGAATATTGCATTACAACAGTGTAATGAGCAGTGTTCACTCTGAATCATAACTCCTCACACCCGATTCATCTCCAAATAAAAAACTATGAAGCTCATGCTGTGATGTGAGGATGAACCCAATAAAACCTTCCGTGGTAGTACAGGACGTGCAGTATTATGATTGCCGCTGCTATTTGGGGGCACAAAGAATGCTAAATAAGCAATCCGGATGCTGGATGAAAAATAATTTAATGCTCCTTTGAATCGCAGTGCCCCTAAACCCCTTCAGCAATAAACATTACTCCCCATTTCACTTCATTTTAGCAATATTGTATACTGTACATTATCATTCAAAACACTTCTTAGCCAATTGTGCTCTGCTTGAGAGAGCACGGGAGCAGTTTAGTCCTCAGCATGAGAAATTTCTACTGAGCTGTACAACGTATTATTAAATATGCACAGTTTAATCAGCTTGCTCAGTTTCACTCGCATATCTTGTTCGGCCGAGAGAGTGGGGATTTACCCAGAATGTAAGGTCATGTAGGAGAATGAGCCCAGCAGTGGTCCCTGCACATCAAGAACCTGTAATGAGGCTTTAATGGTACGTACGCTCCACTGGACAACACAAAAAGGCAAGAAAAACACTTAGCAATAAGATGTTTTTGGTCTGATCGAAAGCATAAACTGGTGTCTTGATGTTTTGCAAGTTTGCAATTGGTGAAACATTTTTACATTTTCCCCTTAAATTACTCCTCTAACCAGAACCTACCCCTCAACCGTGGAGGGCACCGCTACTAGAAACACTATCTGATGAGGGAACACACTTCAACACAACACCGCATCACTTTCTGTTTCCTCAGAGTCAGAGCATAGCTCGGCGAAGAAATGATCAACACAACTTTGAAAATAAGAGAGAAGAAAGAAGCATGTTCACTGAAGAGGTGCAGTGAAACTGTCACAATTTCATATTGAATTGGGGAACAGAGCTAAGCTAATGTATTGTGCGTTCCATAGAAATAACATAGTTTGACTAATGCTGTTGCTTTGCACAAACAAGTAATTACAGCAGGGGGGAGTAACGTTAGAAGAAAACGTTCGGGGAAAAAGTGTGACTTTGTTCATTAATTTAGCCTGTAATGGAGACATCATTTTCCTGGGAATTGTGCCCGGAGGCAGACTGTTGAAAGCGAGACTTATAAGGGACCAGTCTAAACATGGATTGTGTCATTATTCTATGGCCATTACACAGCACGATCAACATTTACATCATAATGATAAGTTAAAGCAGAAAGTCGGGGAAGAGAAGGCAGCCAAAACAAGCAAACGAAACCAGAGGGGAAAGGCAGAAGCAAAATAAACAACTGTGACAGGCACTCACCCTAATCCTCACTACTGAAGATAACCCGGATTCTTGGGCTTGGAAACAACTAATTTATCACAGAAATACCTGTGTCATAAACTAGAGATATAAAGTTTTAAAGACGTGGGCATTTACAAACAGTGAGGTTCTACTGAGAAATTATTAGCTGCATTATATGAAATATAGGATTCAACATTTTTGAAGCCTGCCCAAACCAGTCGTTTTTAAAAAGAGGTATCGTTTGTGAGTTCCACAACTTAATAAAAGTGCAATGCAACATTCAGGAGCCACTGCAGTTAAAAATCAAGATGATGCAATAATGCAAAAAATAAGCTAAAATCCTCAGCAACTGCACCAATAGCACAAGTGGAGAGCTAAAGTTACCTAAGGGTTGCTAGCATTAGCAACCATAAGCCACTGGTAATACCCATAGATTTCGCTATTAATGAATAATGAATGGAGCTTCCAGGTCCAGAAGTGCAGAAGTGTCTGCATTCTTTCTAATGGCCAGCAGGGGGCGACTCCACTGGTTGCAAAAGTCTGATTGTATGTACAGTTATGGCAAAATGGCCCTACTTCTCACTTGATTTATTCCCTCAGCAAACAGACTTTTATAAATTACGTTCCCATTTAGAGTGAAACAGTTTGGCATGAAAAAGTCTTTTCATATGTCAAGTAGGAACTGCTTCATGAGCTGCCCCTGTGTGAATGTATATCACCGTGTGCACCATTTAAAGACAAGTTCAAATACCAGCTGTGAAATTCAATTGTGTATCCTTGGTTGGACAAACCACGAACAGCCTCTGGGTGTGCCAGGGTCACAAACAGTATCATAAATGACATATTCATCATCCGCCTCGGGCCACCATCTCATCTAAAATCTATTAGGCTGGTTCAGATGACAGCTCATCACCAGCAGTGACAAGCGAAACACTAACCGTGTCAAAAACTGCGGCGACACTCCAGCCCCTCCCGACATGCATCAGCTCTCTATTAATAAACCAGAGAGTGGAGGGGAAAACCCTTTTCCCCGGGTAAATGGCGAGACATGTTGCAAGCCATCTTCTCACACAGCCTCGCCACCCCGTAACCGAACGCTTTCTGTGCCTGCGGCTAGGGTAACACTGAAGCATCACCTCCTCTCTTATGTTTCCCACATCAAGGCCAGATTACGTGTCTGTGTGGGGAAGTTGCAGTATGCGTTTCATCATGTTATGCCAGCGTTCACTTCACTTTCGGGGGCTGAGAAGAAGTGATGATGATGTTTGGTGGAAACAGTCGATTTACTTTGCTATTATCAGTCTGATCTGATCAGCTGTAGGAAAGCAAATGATTAAAATGTGAAAAGCAGCAGAGCAAAATGGATTAGAAAAGATGTGTTTATTTTCTAATTTAAAAGCTGAACTCGAGCCAAAAGCTTTTGGTCATTAATCCTGCTAGATTGAGAGGGGGTACAAGATTGTGTCTTTGATTCATGCCTCTACAAATTAAGTCCGCTTGCATTAAAATACTTTAATCCTGACTGTGGATTGTCTGTGCTTCCCTGCATCTTTGTTCAGAAACTAGAGGCCAACCAATATGTACGGTCTACGAGCTGCCTAAAGTATCAACCAACCTCTCACAAATGTTCAGCTCACACGGGCATGCACTGTAAGAATTACAGTGTATTATGCATGCTGAAAGACTGCGCTGCTATTAGCTTCTAATGCCTTTATGTTCCATTGTCACGGCACTAATGTGCCTACTCTGCAACGACAGAAACAAAGGCTGAACTCTGCTGGCCACAGATTCTCTTCCAAGTGGATGCTACAGTACATATCCTGTCAGGAAAATTCAGTTGCACACACTTCGCACCGACGGCGGGGAACAAACGCTGTGATTAATGTTGTTGGTGTCTCTTAACATGCTGAGATAAAGGAAAGACAATTGCTTCTCTACAGAGTGCATTGTATATATCTCAGCAGCAGTGGAGGTGGATGTAGAGAGGGTAATAAATAGCAACGTGGCAGCTTCATTTGTGCCTCCCTTTTTGGCTTATGACCCTTCAATGCAAACCCACGTCTACGTTTTTTTAAACATCTTCTTTTATTCAGAAGTGTTTCAAAATTTATAACAGGACGAGTAAATGAGTAAAGGGATACTACAGCCTTAAAGCTGAAAAGTTGAAGTTCTTGAAATCTCTTTTGAAAACATATTCATAAAGGTGACTTGTTTAGGTGTTTGAAATGAGATTACCAAAGTTTAAGGTTTACAAAAGTAGTGGAATATAGGAATAAAATGGTATATAAATGTAAAATAGTGTAACAGTACACAAAATACCTCAGTTTAAGGGTTACAGTCTGGTATGCTTTTGGTACAGCAAAAAAAAATATAGTGGCATTTATTTTGAAAAACGCGTAACAGTGACTCACTGTCTGTGATTCTTACTGCAACAGTAAAGGCGCTTAAATACTGACATATTGTTCAAAAGAGGAGATAAATAAATGTCAGTAATGCTCCCCTGCACTATTAACAAATGCAGCTCTGCAAGAATTTAGAAAATTGCCCTGTACAGTCACATTCTGGTCGGTATCAGAAAATTAAGAGATTTGAAACCCAGCCTAGTGATTCTCCATGAGTAGCAAAACTACCCAGTATTTCACAATAATACAGCTGACAAGTTGCACTAGTTGTGCAACAGAAATATGCCTTTTCACTTTCACCAAGTATCTCACATCAAACTCAGATTTTAAATAAAATTCTGCAACCGCTCGGCGGTCACGACCCCCAAGTTCAGTGAACCACCGGCTTGGACGAAGCTCAAACTGTGTCAAACACTGTCCGAACCCACAAGACTTATTTTAAATTCTGGTGTAAATCCAGAGGATACCAAATATGTGAGGCTGAACCGCGGAGAAATGGGAATAAAAATCATGCACAAAACATCTTGAATATTTCCATTTGATAGAACAGTGCAGGCGTGAAAAACATGAGTATTGAATATTTTACTCGGCAACAGCATGTGCCGCATCTTCAATGAGGAGTTGGAACAAGCTGATAAAGAATGGGATACTCCCAGACATAGTGGAACGAGATGAATTTTTCAACCTTAAAGCTACTAGAGGAGGAAAATTCAACTTTAATGTGATGACAGATAGTGTCTGTTCAAAAATCTACATTTCACTGTGTACATTTCAGCCAATTAGGCACCTACAAAGGAATGAAAATCCAATTACTTTTCATTACGCTTGATTTAGTTACAACAGACATCACTATGGAGCGTAAGATGATACAGTAGGTAAACCGCCTATGTGAGCATGACATACAATGCAAGCCATGCATAACTGAGGGCACAAATCTATCAATTAATCACACAGCGATCCACTGCTGTGTTCTGCTGCTACTACACACAACTTCTCTCATCCGCCGTTGACCTGATCATTTTGTTCTCAAGCTCAAAGTCAAGATAACCTTCAATTCACCTACACACGAAACTACAGTGACTGACCTTTCACCCTATCAAAGCCATTTCCAGAACCTGACAGAACTAGGTAGAGTTCCTGCTCATAAAAATTACATGGAGTTAACTTGACAGGCAGAAATGTTCGTCTGAATTATGCATCACATGGTAAATAGTGAGCGCCGACGGTGTACTCCTTCCAGAGACGTTTCAGTTCAGTATAAGATGAACATAAAACACTGAACGTTCCCCTGAGGGACGGCGGTTAATGGTTCAGAAATCATCTGAAGAAGAGAGAAGTCAGGTGGACGACAGCATCGCTGTATTGATGCCGGCAGCTGTGGTTGTTAGTGGCGTGTTATGAGTTAGGCCTATCTTTAAGTGATGTAGTCATGGCTCATTAATAATCCATATGTGGACGGGAGAGAGCATGTGTGGAGAGTTATAATAAAAATGACAAGGGCTGCCAATTTGTGTGAGTCAACCACGAGTGGATTATTGAGCGTGCCTGCTGGGAACGGACCCGGTGGTCCGAGGAGTCAGAGGGTCCTCAGGCCAGAACCTCCATCTGAAGTGACTGTTGACACGATTTGTTGAAAAGTCGCCGAGGTACCTTAAAAGCAAGAGTGCCTTGATTTTTTTTGTTTTGATCAGAGTCTTTTAATATTAATCAGCTAACAAAACCCAATCCAATATTTGTTTACTTTGTTTTTTCATTCACATTACAGCTGCACAGCATCCTCAGGCTTGAAATTCAGGCAGGCAGACAGACAGAAAGCCTCTCTTTACCTCTGGTGTGAACTAAATATGAATCTTAGCTGCAGTTTTTTTAAACAACAGTGGCACTCGTGAATTTTGATTCGTGGGAGATACAAAACAACTATAAAGACACACAGAAAAGGCTACAGAGAAGCTCAAAATGACTAAATAATTGACAAAACGATTGCAGTGAGATGCAACATTACTATGGAGATGCAAAACGATTACAAAGACAAAATGAACAAAACAAACAAAAAGAGGCACAAAAGATTAAAGAGATATAAAATAACAACAAAGAGATGAAAAAAACCAACAGAGACACAAAACAACTTCAAAGAGACACACGGTTTGATCCAGATAATGACCAAAAAGAGACACAAAAGTATACAAAAAAGACACAAAACCACAGACGCAACACAACCAAAGAGACCACCACAAAGAGGCACAAAAGAGCCATAAAGAGACACAAAACAGCCATAAAAAGAAAACCACAAAGAGACAAAACAACCACAAAGAGACACAAAACAAATACAAACAAATTCAAAACGACTGCATGGAGATGCAAAATAACTACCAAGAGTCACAATGACCAAAAAGACAGCAAACAACTATGAGAAGATGCGAAGTGAGTGTAAAAATACACAAAAATGACTGCAAAAAGATTCAAAATAACTACAAAGATGCAAAATGACTTTAGGCACAAAATGACCAAGAGACACAAAACTACAAAACAAATGCAAGAGACAGAAAATGACTACAAAGAGACGATAAGAACTATACAGAAACTCACAATGACTAAAAGAGACCCGAGACACAAAACAATTATATGGGGATGCAAAGTAACTGCAAAGATCCACAAAATGACTGCAAAGTGACACAAAAATAATACAAAGAGACACAAAATAACTACAGAAAGATGCAAAATGAGTACAGAGAGACAAAATAATAACAGACACAAAACGAGCAAACAAACGAAAAGAAAACAACTGTAAAGAGACGCAAAACAACTACAAACGACACAGGCTTGGTGTTGCTCCTGTATAAGAGGGGTTGGAGGCCTGCACACAGGAGCCCGATGTCTAACAATCTGTCAATGGAGTCACTATTTTCTTCACAGTGTGCCAATCTCTCCCCCTGCAGAACTCCCCTTCACTCGCACAATGTCTGGCTGGTGCAGTTTCTGAATCGTGTGGTCTGCCTATGTGGTGCCATCAAATGAATGCAACAAACACACAGACACACACACACACACATATACAGACACACCGCGCTCATTCTCTACTTCCACCCACCACCTCTATGTGACAAATACAGCAGGTGAATACATTCCAGCTTTTCTACGCTCACCTGAGGGAGGAATTCATTTTCCAAGCCAGGCGCCAGAGCACCGTCTGCCGTGACAGCACTTGCTCTTTTCGTGGCTTCTCATGGTTTCAGTATTAAATCAGAGCACAATGTTGGAAAGCAGCCCGTTTCTCTGCAATTATACGGCTAATTTCGATTATGCTGTTTGCAGGAGTCAATTATAGTAACCCACTCTGCAGGTTTACAAGCCTCAGTGCAGTTTAAACGCGAGGCCGACTCGAACTGCAGCGAGCGCTGTTTAGCATGCATTTGTCACAGTGGTACAAGTGAACGCCGCCCAAGTGTTAATACGTTCATTTGCAGGGAACATTTAGTGAAGCAAAATTTCCCACAGCAGTGTGCGACCACACAAATGCACACACCCTGGTAGAGACACCATTCACATGCACAAATACACCCCAGACCAAAGTGAGTTTTCCACCAAAAGCTCAGATTTGTATGTACTCTGGGGGAGAGAGAGAGAAATGAGGGTGTTTTAATGCAGTTAGGGGCGGCTGCACTGCATCATCCATCACTGATGGAGGAGGACACACATCAGTCTGCAAAGCTCTGCCATGACGTGAGCTCGCAGCCCATCATCTTCTCTGCTCTCTAGGAATGACCGGAGGGAGAGGGACCGACTAGGGTTTTAGACACGGGAAGAAACCGTGGCCCAGTTCCAGTCCAGCTCAGACACACTCCTCCTACCCAGTATCACACAGTTTGGACGTTTGCATCGGGTGCTGTTCCAAACCAGTTAGCCTGAAGGGCAAGTGGGCTATAAACACAGGGTTTGCATCAATGCAGGCTTATAGAGTACACTTCACTCAGCTGCTCTCAACTCTTTTGTATCTGGGGTGGAGGACACACGCCACATACAAATGTGTTTTGTGGGGTTGTAGTGACCTTTGACCACCAAAATCGAATCAGCGCATCCTTGAGTCCAGGTGGACATTTGTGGCAGATATAATGAATTTACCTCCAGGCGTTCTTGGGATATCACTTCAAAAGTATGTGACGAACTTGAGGTCACAGTAACCATGAATTTAGACGACCAAAATGTAATATTTTCATCCTTGAGTCTGGGTGGATGTTTCTATAAAGTTGATTCCTCAAGGCACTGAGGAGAATGGAACGGATGGACGGACAACCTAAAAACACAATGCCTCCCGCCATGGCTGCCGCCGGCACGAAGGCATAAAAATGCAGATCACAGTCTCTCAGAGCCAAAATGACAACTTCAAATTGTTTGTTCTGACTGGGCAGGAGTCATAAGGCCAAAGATATTAAATTTATGACAAGAAGAGAAAAGCAGCAAAACCTCACTGGCACTAACAAATCTTCAGCATGGTTGGTTTATGAATGCCTTTTATCATTAAGTGTCAATTATCAGAATTGTTACAGATAAATATCATGTGGAGAGAAACCCTTTTAGCATGTATCCAGGTAATATACTGATACTGATCCATACATCAAAGACAGCTGGGTAAGGTAGTGAGAAAAGCTGAAAATATTCTACAAATCAAAATGACAATTAAAATGGCAAATTAGTGTTACTTTAGTTTACACCTGTTTCCTTTGGGAGGCGTGTTTCCAATTAATTTCATGCGTTTCTCTTTCCTCTGCTCGCTTCCAGGACAAATTGATGGAATTTACAATACATGAGCCCACAGGCTTACAACCGAGACTGAGTGTCTCCTCATGTTTCATACTTAAAACCGCACCCTGTGAGCCCCCCCCCCCCCCAATCTGCTGCGGGGTGTCAGGAAAAAGAAACAGACCTCAAGTCTCACCAAGCACAGAGACATTTGCTCGCGGCGCCGTTTGACAGGAGTTCAGCGGCAATTTGAGTTTTCACAAGTTCGATAACGTTCTTGTGGTATATTGCAGCCGTAAGCAGACAGCCCTTCAACTGGAGGAGTTCCTGTTATGGCAGGTGTCTGCATGGCTGAAATATCCTTGAGGAAAGCACCGAATCCTCACCAGCCGCGGAGACATTGCGTTATAGCTGTCCTGACATCAACAAAGCACCAGAGTAACTCCTATTGTTAACTGCAATAAACATTTCATCATCTCTCAGTTGCCCGCCTTCGCTGAGACGGTGCAGAGAGGGTTAAAGTCTGTTTCAAATAGTGCAGGCTCGCCAAGCATCATAAAATCACATTTCATGGTCAAGCTGCAGCGTCACTGCACTGCTCTGTATCCGGATCTGGGGTCGATGGGCAATCGATGATTTTAATCTCCTATCCTCATAGCTCAGCAACAGACATTCACTGGAGAACATGTAAGAATTGAACAGATATGGTTCACGTCTGACTTCTACGTGACGGGCATTTGAGTACGATGATGAGGATTTCTACCTTATAGAACAATGTGCACCCATTATTTGAGGTTACAGCTTTTAAATTCTCATTCAAATGTGATAACAGTGAATGTTAACAAGTCAAAAGAAATGCACACGCAGATATTTCTATCTGAGTGCATATGGCATCACAGAGAGAGGATCTCTGGGTGGGTTTGTGCATGAAAGACTCTACAAAAAATGCTACAAAAAGTGTTAAAAATAAAATAAAACCCAATATCTCTGTGTTACCAACAATATATAGGAATACTACAAAACATATGACACGCAGTTGATTGTTCTGATTTGAAGCATTCTGTCCCAAAAATGGCAGTCAGCCAATGCAATCTGGGATAACAAGCAATCTTATTACACGTTATCAGACAATTTACACAATCAGGAGAAAAGCTGGTAAATTTCTCTTAAAATAGGTTTAATTTACCATTTTCACTCACTGGTGCACTACAATAAAATCCTCTGTCATTTGAGATAACACAAAAAAAACTTTTATAATGTTGATTTTATACAAATGTGAATAAATATTTATGAATTTCATGCTTATTGTGATATAAATCGAGCTGCTATCTTCTTTTATAGCACTGAGATATGTTTAAAATTATTAGAATCATGATTATTATTATTATTATCTCCAAAGTTTTGGCTCTCTGAATAAAAAAAAAATCTATTTAACTTCATTTTACACATCAGAGTTTCAACAGCCTATTTCACAGTAAGGAGGGATTTACACCGAACTCCCCCCTCTGAAAGGATCCTTTCAAAGCCAGATCTCCTTTATCGCCTGAAGGATTGTAAACCTTAAAGCTCAGTCAGAACTGCGCTCCGTTTCATTCTTGCCCTCAGACATTGCTCACACATCAATTATTCACATTCTTCCATTTGCTAGAAGTGGGGAATTGAATTTTAACCCAATAAAATCCTGGCACAACACAAATCATCAGTGATTCATAGCTGAAGTTATATGGTGTGTAAACAGCAGCTGCAGAAAGGTGAAGGCCAGGTTTCCATGTGTGTTCATAAGTTTGTTTGTTTTGTACAAAACGACAGAGAGACAAAAGACAAGGAAAATATGAAATAGTAATGAGGACACAACAGTCTTGATAGTGAACATGAGGGCTGTGTGTTTTGTACGCGTAGTTGGTGTGTTGGGCTCTGGGATGAGTGGAGTCATGCTGAGGTCATGAATAAGACATCAGCAGAGGCACTTCCAATGATCTCATACATAAATTTAACTTATTAAATACAATATGTGTTCAACTTAACAGCAGTGAGGAAACTAAACAGCTGAACCATGATTTTTTTTTTTTTTTTTTTT
Organism: Lutjanus erythropterus; assembly: GCF_056507025.1. Lineage (NCBI taxonomy): Eukaryota > Metazoa > Chordata > Actinopteri > Lutjaniformes > Lutjanidae > Lutjanus > Lutjanus erythropterus. The sequence goes on along the minus strand of NC_139339.1, from coordinate 7,964,437 downwards.
TTTTGCTGTATTGATGTTGTAATGACTTATGCAACCAGACTGAATGCCTGACTTTCTCCTTAATATTAAAGGTATTAAAGGATTATTTAAATGAGGTTGAATGAGTGTAGTGTCAGTGTATTATCAGGATGGCGTTCAACACACCCCAGTTTGAAGAAGCAGAGAGGAGCGCCAGCACAGAAACTAAGCATTGAACTGCTGTGGACCGGGTCAGCCACTTAAAAAAATACCAACATCAGCTCATCACCACCAGAGAGCTTCTTCTGTCAGGAAACTGCTGATACAAAACATAAATATGGCTCTGTCTAAATCAACCAAACTCCATAGGAAAAATCAGTTAATTTACCCCGCAGGACACGGGAGTTCCTGGTCTACCGCTGCCTCGATCTGTTAGCTCGTTTGTGTTATTGTGTGACTTCTGTGTTTTAAAGAGATAGTCCAGATTCACCAAGTCATACAAAAATACAAACAAACACTGAAATCAAGGCAGCGCAAGACCAGCAACTCCTGTGTTCTGGGAGGTAAAATTACTGATTTTGCCTATGGAGTTTGGTTGGTTTGTATAGAATGATATTTGGCATGTTTGTACAGCAGAAAAGGCTTCCTGACAGCGGCAAAGACTTTTTGCTGCTGACTCTCTCCGTTGCAGTTTATTGCTTTGCTTCTGTGTCGGTGCCCCTCTCTACTTCACTGCATTCATACATTGACTATCAGTAAGTACCTCATGCAGCCCCCACACTAAATAATCTAAACTATCCTTTTAAGTAATTGGTATTTTTCTCAAAACGCTCTTGAACCACATGCAACAAATTGTGTCTGTGTGTAACAGTCCAGCATTTTCAGCGCTGATGATTGGAGGCAGATGCATTGTGACAGCCCACACATGCACAAGTCCCCTTGAAACGTACAAGTATTTTTGCACTGTTCTGTCAAAGCAGATACACCGCCATCAGCGGCCTTGCCACAGAGACACAAACCCACTCACAATCCCAGTGAAAGGCACTCTAAAGCCTCTGCAGTGACCACCTGCTACGGAAAAAGTCCTGGCAGCTCTGGGTTAACAGAGGAAACCAGAAGAGTGCAATCAGCAGAGTGCCGATCTCCGCCAGGCAACCCGAAAAGAATATTTGGATGTAACCCCTTTGTAAATAAATGCAACAGATTACCTTTATATTTATTTTGCAAGTTAATTATATGCAACTAGCTATGTGTAACCAATGCTACTATCATGTTAGACATTTGTATGAAGTTTTGTTAAAATTAATGCATTAATTCTTGAGTTATAGCCAAAAACAACCAAAGCCAAATTCATCCTCGAGTCCACTGGATGTTGCACCAAATTTTAAGAAATTCCCTCCAAACGTTCCAAGGTTCTCAAGAGTGAGACCTTAACCTTTGACCACCAACATCTAATCAGTCCAACTTCGAGTCCAAGTGGACATTTACACAAAATTTGAAGAAGTTCCCTGTAAGCGTTCCTACGTCCACAAGAGTGGGATAAAACCAGGGCTGGACGTAACTAATTACTCAGTACTCTTCAAAGAAGCACAGTCTTTTTGGAGCTCAAACTCTGTCTAAACAATTACAACCTGCGACAAAATAAATACATAAAAATACAAAAAATAATAAATGATTAAAAACTCGGTTCATTGAGACCGACATGTATGACATTTGTGTGGGCAGCTTCTGTGCCAGATTTGCAGAAAAGGTTGTGCAGATTTCATGGAGAATGAATTTGCATGAATTATCAATATCACACTTTCCTGGAAAGACTGATTAAACATCAACGGTTATAAAGTATTTTTCTGACACCAGTAGTTTTACTTGTAACTGAGTAATATTAAAGTGATGTAACGGTACTTGTACTTTAACTTTAAGTTACAGTGATCAGTACTACATTTGAAGAAATAACCTCAAGGAATTCTTGAGATATCACATTCACATAAACAGTGAATCACAGAGGTCTTTCAGCATACAGTTATCAATATGTACAAAAAAGATATCAGGCTGATGGGTCCAGCTGTATGCAACGTCAGCTCCAGGTCAAACACACACATCTGATCACATGATCTCCCCCAGTTTTATGCCTGGGTGGAGATAACAACTCCCTGCATGTGTAGGTATCATAAAAGTCAACAGACATGCAGGTGCTATAGGTTTACACTAAGGAATCAATGTAAATCAACTTTCAGTGCCCTTCTCATCACTTATTTTGATGGCTCATTATATCACTATGGTTGACTGATCAGACTTGCAAAGCCGGGGCAATCAGTATTAGCATAGGTTATATCCATGCGAGAGTTATAAAACAGTGGTAGGCAATCAGAGCAGCAGCACGTGAGGTGACTGCATAGTGAGGCTGCGGGAAAATGTTCTCCTGCTCCAGCCTGGGTCAGTCATTATGGGACTAAAACTACTTTTATGGCGTGCTTTATTGTCCAACAGCCCAAATTCAGCTAATCCGCTCATAATGGTAATGTATGTGATTGGTGTCTCGTTTTAGTTTTTTTTCTTGTCATCAGGGACTAAAAAAAGAAGTGCTACACTATATAGTATGGGTGTACGGGGGTAAGACCTTACCTGCATTGACCTGCATGCACTCAGCCTGAGGACATTTCAAGCTCAAATGCCTTTTCATATCAACATTTTCTCTCTTTCTCATTATTCCAGAGATTTTCCCACCCGACCAAAGAGTCTATTTTGGCATGTCCCAGCTTGCGACGGTCAGATTCGCTGAGCACATTGATCGTTCTGTTAAAGGACAAGTAATTGTGGGCGAGTGGTGTGCTCTGATTGCCTCTGGGCTTCTTCAAGACCAATTTGTCTGGTTGTCACTTAAGGGCCAGAGCTCAGAACTCGGTGTGGGGCAGGGAGGGAGGCCTGACGGGAAATGTGATCTCCGCGTGACGTGTCGAGTGCTTCCTCCTTGTCGCTTTGTGTGGGTTTGCCTGCTGATGAGTGAGTGCTACTCGGCACCGCAACACTGACGATCGATAATGAGGCCCCTTTTGTTTCAGTTTGTGTTTTGTAGCGGAGCTGGCTGTTGTTGCTTCAGAGGATACTATTTCAGATGCCACTCATCCAGTGTAGTTTTACTTCACAGGGATGAAAATGTTTTTCTTCTTCTTAAAGGGGCCCCATTATGCTCATTTCCAGCTTTATATTTTCTGGCCCTTTATGCAGCCCCTCTCTAGACCCAAAGCCCTCTCTAGTCACCATGGAGCGGAGTGTGACAGGTGTCACTGATCACTGTACAAAAAGACTGAATTACATTTCATGGAGAAACCATTTTCTGGTCTTTTCTCTCAATTTTATGCTACAGTTTTCTGACGGACAGATAGTTGCACTTGTTAGCGGCTACTTTATCGGCTAGATGCCTTGTTAGCTCAGAGACAGGACTTGCTATGCATCCGGGCACCGTCTCAGCGTGGAAAAAAGTGTCACTGAAATGGACTTTTTAAATCAGACCACAAATGAGACAAGAATCAGGTTGGAAAACAGCAGACGCAGCAGTGTGTTTTTGTGGGCAGGCATAACTGAGCACAAATTTTATACAGTGAATCATTTCAGTGATTTACTTAATCTCCCGATGGACAAAGCTTTACTTGATGTTAGCTACTTAAGCCGCAAACTGCTGGTGAGTTCAGTTAGCAGTGCAGCTGATGGGAGCTTAAACGCTGGGCGAGTCTATGGTTGACTTGCAGTAGCAGTTAGCTACTTTAACAAACAAATATATTTGTCCATCAGGAAATCAGAGAGTTGAGGAGCAGCAGGACATTCAAGGGAAAACCAGAAAATGAGAAACTTTCCTCCACAACTGAAAAAGCGTTTTCTGTGAATTATAATGAACACGAACACATTCCTGAGCAGAGCAGTCACATGAAGACAGTCTCAGTGGCTGGTTTGAAAGAAATCCACAACAATTTGACGTTGGCTTGGGAAAAAAAAAATATTTAGAGCTGTCTGAAACCTTAGCAGGATTACTTTTACCTCATTATTTCAGACTTTGGCCATGTTTAATATGACAATCCAACATTTTAATGTAATATACATAACAGAAAATAAGGGAGAGCATAATAGGTTCCCTTTAAACCATTACCAAACTCATTTGGCAGCTGTGGGAATGTAAATTTCAGTATTTTAAAGGAAGCTTTACCAGTTTGAGCATGAAGAAGACAAAAATCAATAGATCTCCTGCAACAGCTTTATTTATTCTCCAGGATCCAGAGAGAATTAACACCTTGGTTTAGTCAGGCAAATCTCTTAATCAGCATAACCTCCTGAAAGCATTATTCAATATGCCGATAAGATCCTTTCACATACCTCGCCGACACCATGAACAATCCATAACAGGCCCATCTGTTTCAAGCTAAATGGAATTTCACACATCCCGTCTCCTTCATTCTCCAATAAGAAACGACACGCTGTGAATGTATTCTTCAGCGTGGCAGCACCTACGCCAACACATTCTCAGAAAACCTCGTCACAAAATATCACATAGCGTCCTGAGCAGAGAAATCATCACCTCTGCTGTGCTGTCTTCCCTCTTTAGAGCATTTTCACAGTGGTTGCTCCAGGCTCTGGATTTAGCCAGCCATTACAGAACAAGGCCCATTTCTCATGTGTAATGGGGTCCTCCATTAAACATGAACCTGGAGGTGCTATCATTTAGCTTTGGCGCCATCGCCTCGACGAACCAGCAACAGATACCAGAAGAGATGGGACACGATGAAAACGTAAAGCTTTAGAGAGAAAGAGAAATGACTAGAAACAGAAGAACAGGTTTACAGCTGTTCTCATCCAACCTCTGGTGTCCTGCAGGTACAGGGGTGAACCACGAGGGAATGTAATTTCTCTCAGCCATGGCTTTCTCAAGGTAAAATGTTAGGACACACTTCTTCTCGGCCTGTGCTTCGTTTGGTCCAGTGAGGATTGATTTGTTAATTTCAAGAATATAAATTTCTGCATCTTGCCATTTGCCACTCCTCTCAACACATATTAGTTCAAGTGTCTGTCCTTTCCAAAAACTAAAACAGCACATATATTTTTAAATGGAAAATGTGTAGATATCTTGGTAGTGATATTTGTATTTTTCTGAAATTATTATTCCAAGCAATTGCTGAGAAATGATGATAATAGTAATGTGTAGGATGGTAATATATTATAATGTAACATAAGGGTGCCGTGTGTTCATTTCACTTGGCTTTGAAGCTGCATTATCATTATTTTATTTATTTTAATAAATAGAAAAATGACGAAAATAAAATGTGTCACACATAACAAACCAACAGAGTATTATGACCAGAGTCCACAGTTTCCCCTCAGCTCTGCAGAGCTGTTATGCTGCTAATTAGTGTAGCAGAAGGTGGGGGATTTAAAGAGCTCGTTCGGTGCCTCGAGCCCGAGTATGTTACGCCATCGAGAGCTACTGTGACTAAACGCACTGAAAAGCACTTTACGGACAAGAACGATGAGCTAAATGTCAAGCTAGCTCTTGAACACCGACTGTTAGACAGCTCTCACAAACAAAAACTACATCACAACTACCTGTCAGTTAATCAGTGCTGACAGGGAGATGCAGTCAAGTGAGCGCCTCACTCAGAGCCTCTCTGTCTGCTGGAGGTCGTCTGACATGCGCCAGATGTCAGGCAACCTCAGAGAACTATGGGGACAATATTTCACATCATGTTGCGTGTTTTTCCCTAAAAATTACCTGCTTAGTTACTGGTTAATTTGTGGCAAGCTATCAAAAGCAAAATTAACCTAAACTGATGTCCCAACTTTTCTGTAAAAAAGTTCTGATAGACCAAATTTGCTGTACCTGCATGGCACTAACAAAGAGACAAAGTTAGCAACTAGCAAGGCGGCAGATTTAGCAGCTGCAGAGCTAGGTTTTTACATCAGGAGTTGGTTTCTCTAAGACACATCTGCCACCTGCCCTGATCTCTTCAGGCCAATCACAACTGTTTATTGAATATGGAGCAGGTCTGACACAACGACTCACAAGTTTTCAACCGGGCCGCAATTTATTCAGTGCTGCGTCCCACATTTCGTTGCTCTGATTGGTTGTAGGTCTATCCAAGACATTTTCGTCTGCACCCATTTATAATGCCCCTTGGACATCAAACGAACTGAAAAATCCCGTGCCAGGCTAATTATATTCATCAGGTGGTTATGACTGCGACTCTGATGAATGCTAATGTTGATCCGTGTGTAAATGGGAAAGTATTAACACATTTCCCCATATCAGCTTCGTAAGGTGATGACACAGGCTGTCAGAATTGTGTTTAAAGCTTGTCGCATTGCCTGCATGAAGGTTTGACATTTTAATAAGATCAGAAACGGTGTCTCTTAAGTATAATGGCATTTAAGCTAAACAGTGGTACTACAATAAAGCAACGTTCAAAGACATCTGGTCTCTTATCCCAGCTGATTATATAGAAAACTTTGCTGAGCTCCAAATCTACATAAATAGAAAATATGTGCTGCGGAATAAAACCAGGCAATAACAGAGATTTAAGAAGAAGCGGTCACTAGCAACTAATCCTTCTCATAATGCCTTATCAAAACCCATGAGTGTCTGATTACACAGACAATAAGCAGTGTGAAACATGGCAGAGAGATCTAGCCTCCTACTGTACCGCACTGAAACCCCACACCACTACCCCTGCATGACAGACAATATCAGCCTCCCGGTGAGGACCTTGTCTTTGATGGCACTTTCCATCAGCACATTGTGGAGTACGCCGCTTCAGTTGCAGCCCTTGAGAGAACACCGGCTCTCTATATTTGCCCTTTATGTATTAAGTCATAGCTCATCAGACAACCTAAGTGGAGTGACAGACTGTAAATCAGAAAGCTAATGAAAAGTCACGGCAGAACGCTAATAAAAATTCATAAAGGGCAATCTGAGGTGGGAGACAGTAAAAGATGGCAAGAATGCTAATTTAAGTGAATTGTTATTATATTTTACTACCAATACCTACACAGCAGATAGCCAATACTATTATTTAAACATTTGTCATAAAGTTGGCTCTGGCAGGATCTTCTATAATAAAAAAGGAAGTTGTAATACATTGTATATTAGTAAGTGAAGTGTAATCTCAAAGATAGATGAGTAAAATCTCCATGCTGTGATATGATAGTAAAGACAAATACACTTGGTTTGAAAAAAAGGCCCTATTTGCTTCTTGATTCACACCCCACTGCTCAAACTTAATTCAAATGTCTTCTAAATTTCTCTTTAATGGCATCATATAAACAACACAGTGGACCACATGTCGGCCTCCCTTTGAGATCAAACCAAGGGTTCTGGTTTTATTTTATTTGAGGCCAATCAGGGCGTCGACACACGCTGCTGTGGGTATCTGCATGCCTGCGGGGACGAGTATCCTCTAAAACCACACAATTAATCATAAAGCGTGTCTGTATGAGATTCATTTTCTATCACACCACATAGGAAAATCATGCTCATTTATCATGCGCATCATTTCAGTGAGCCTGGCGCATTATGTCCAGCCATTAAATGTCAAAAAGCAGCTTAATAGTGGTTTGCATGATGAAGTTTGTTCGACCGCTATCCCCTGTTTCCAGGACTTAATGTTATTAAATGTCTCTGTCAATGCAGTCAGTCAGCCGTTCTGTCTTTGTTACAAAACACGGAAGAAAAGCTCAATTAATTGCATTTTTTTGAATCTGGTTAGTGTAGAATTGCACTTTGCAATTAATAATAATGTGATACTTAGAGTAGGGCTGAGTGGTGTTAAAATTATGATACTAGTACCCTTACTGTGATACTGATGCCAATTGAGTACTTCATATGATACCTTTTTCTTTCCACTGACTAATCATCATGTGAATGGAAGCACAATACTTCCACATTTTATGCGCTTATTCTTAGATTCAGGTGTAGACCCCAAATGATACTGGATTTTTGGGGGCAATACCAACATTAGGGTGTAAAAAACAAATCTGATATTAATATATCGGCAAGAATCCTTTACACAAAATATAGGTTACGGAATAAAGAATATATACAGAAACACACTGTGCACACTTTCACTGGAATTTTTAATTAGAAAGAACTGTAAATAAATAACTAAACAGAGCAAAATACATGTATATATTAAACTTGAATTAAGAAAAGGGTTCAAATATATACAAAATGCTATATACAAGTTAGGTATAAAGCAAATAAATAAAAATCTGAATTACGTTCTGCTAAAAAAAGTTTTCTTATTGGTGCATATTGGACAAAATATATGCAGATAATGATATAAACCAACGTAGCTGTTATAGGTCACTATCAGGTCAACAATATTGGCTGATCAATACATCGGTCGGGCTCTAGTTAGGAGATTAGTATTTACTTTAAAACACTACACACAGATTCAATTCAAGTGGTGACAAAGTATAGAATAATCATTTTCACTGCACTAATTTCTCATAAAAGCCAAAGTAAAGTCCATTATTAGCTATGTGATATTATATATATTAGCGGTGTTCAGCTACCGTGTTGCAAGTCTTGTGTATGGAGATCTGTAAGATGTAAAAACTGTGGTAGGAAAAGTGCACAAAAGTACTAGTAAAAGTTTAGCTTTTGACAGCTTCTTCTTCCAGACTTTACTCTTTTTAAACTCAGATATTCAGGCAATGAGACAGAACATTTTGTAAACCATCAACACATTTATCTTTCATTAGAACATTACATAGTCATCAACCAGGAGGAGGAAATATGGGACTATATTCTATTAGTCTCTCAGCTGTGATTGTGAGTCGTGTGTAGTCACACTCATATAACATGATTAGAAAGCCAAACTTTTGAACTGACCCCGAAGGCCTTTTTAAGCCAAAGCTCTGAAATTTGCTGAAACTTCTGCCTCAGCAGATAAACAGTTTAATCTCAAGATGGGGACACTTAGGAACCATTTCCATTCGAATGATGCACTGCAAATGGTGCATCACAAAAAACCACACGGAACTGGGAATGTAATGTGACCTTGATTATTTATTTGTATGTCTGCAGAAGCGTCACAGCATCAAATTTTAGACTTTCCGTTTCATTTGTTCCAGTTCACATGAAAGCGTCTGAAAATAAATATTCTTTTTGTGGTTATATTAAGATAAAACTGTCATTTAGTGTTTTTGTCTTTGTTAACAACTGTCAAGAGATGCAATTTAAGGAGCTAAAATTAATTAAAAAGCAATGTTTTTCTATTACTTTTGCTCTTGTGTGTCAAATTTGGCATAGAGGGATGGTTGGTTCTCCAAACTGCCACCTCAGAGAATAGTTTTTCTGGCTCATTCGCTGGCATCAGCTGATACATTTCACAAAGGGACAAGAATGGAAATACAGGAAGCAAATATTGCTTTGTCTGCATCTCTATTTACTCCTTCAGCTTTTCCATCTCCGCTCCACCGACTCCACTCTATTTACTCGAGCGAAGCTCAGATTACACTTTTTCTCTCCCCACAAACAGGAAGCTGTTTTTATTGTCTAAGAGATTAGAACTGCACACTGCAAGAAAGGAATCCCCAGGTTGAACAAGAACAACACGTCTGCTCCGACACCTTTCGCTGCGTAGATTCTGTTTGCCTTGTTTTAATGAACATCCTGCCTCTGTGATAACTGTGTTGTAAAATACTTCCTTGTGTTATTATAAACTGTTGTGTTGTGGCGTCTGATTAGCCTTTAAACTAAAGTGCCCATTACCCAAACTGGCCTTCCTGGACTGCATTTGATTGTCTCACCGGTACGTGAAGCAACATGCCCCGACGTAATCAACAGCGTTTTATAGACACGGGGCTATTTTTGTTCTGAAAGCTCGGTAATACTACAGCACGTCACCATAGCAGTTATTGTCACAGTCTGAACCACAAATATCTGCTTGTTTGCTCTGTCCTCAAGCAGTCTGACCTGACAGACCAGGGCCTGGCCTGACCTGACCTGGTTAAAGTGAGCTGGCAGCGTTCTCTGCAACACAAATGAAACTGCTGAAGAGAATACAAAATACACTTTTGCATCCAAATGTTTATGAGTTATATTTTCAGATCACCTTTCCCCTTTCAAAGGAGAGTTATAGATACACAGTGGATCAGGATCTTATATGATAGGGTTTCCCCCAGCAAAACTGTACATTGTTTGGTGGTTAGGGTGCGTCTTGTTTGGGTTTTTTCTGATACTGGTGCAAAGATGACACTTTTAAAACAGTGCTGGTGCCTTAACATTGCCTGAAGCACTACTTTAAAAATGTTTTGAACATTTGTTGCACGTCCCGGTGCTGGAATTACCTTTCATGTGAAATACAGCTACAATTTAGACCGTTTATCTTACGGCACGCTTAAGGCAGCTCTTAACTGTGTGCACAACAGAAGGCTATTTGCTGCCATCAAAGTGAGTGTCATTTCAGCTGGCGAAGGCACATCCAGGGGTCCTTCTGTGGGCTGTGACATCACCAGAGGCTAATATTCAACAGCTCAGGCATTTAAGTGGCACCAAAAGGAGGCACCGAAATCTGCGTTGTGATTTGATCCAGTAGATGTACTGGTTGTACAGAAAGCCGCACCCAACCCTATCGGTGGCAGCAGCTCAGTGTCATTTCTGACAGTGGCGTGGTGGGAGCCAGCAGTGGACTGATGAAAGTAGGTAGCCCCTATAATTTCTATAATAACATAATCATGGCTGGTGACATTGAAAAATGCCATAGACCCAGTAGGGTCAGCTTAGGCTCAGTCAGCCTTTGGGTTAGCAACACTGGGGAAAACCCTGAATGAGGTTTGAAAAAATTCACTTTGCAGAGTTCAAATTCTGTAAAATCTGGCAGTTTTTTCTAAGATATGTAAAAGAGGGGAGAGTAAATGAGAAGCCCTAGTGAATACAAATGTGATCATAGGATAACAGTCGCTCCTGTACATCTACTGCGAAATGCTTTTGTAACAGTGTCAGACATTATTGGCTTGACTGATGTCGGGCTGTCATGACACAGAGATCTCAAACGATTTCAACTTTCATGACAAGTATCTTGACATGGTTGTATGAGCACCACTTCAAATAAAGTGTTACCAAAAAGGCATATAGAAATCAATATAGTAAAAGCATGTGACCAGGTGAATAAAGGCTAATAACAATAAAAATGTACGCCATCCATCATTGGATCCAACCAACCCATCAGTCAGAAGATAAATCCCACTAAATAGTCCACAATAATGTAATTTAACTATTTGACAAGCGTTCATGTGCTCCCATGATTCCCATTAGAATCAGTTAAACAGAATAACAGATCAGAGGAAAGGCACAGATTTCCTTTGGGGCGACAGTTAAATCACAGAAAACGACAGCGGGAGGAAAAATAGGGCGAAGCACCTGAAAGAAGGGACAAGAGCAAAAGGGTGATCCATCCTTATTAGGCGCAAATCTAATCTATCAAGCAGCCAGTCAGAGGCAATAGAACGGTCAGTGTGATCTGTGGAGCAGAGCCTACGAGGAGAGAGGCCACAGCCTGTATTGGTCCAAAGCTCTGTGATTGCTGCTGAGGCAGACGTACTGTAAATGGCAAACACAAATACCTTTTCCTCTGTTGCTTTGCATTTAAATTGAATTTGCGACGGTTTCTGTGGCGCGTGGAAAATGTAACAGACCGAAGAGAAATTCTAAATGACACCTTGGCTCCACGGAGGATGCTCTGTTGCTCGGCGGGTCGTACATCACCTCCTCTCGCACCTTGAGCTGCAACCATTTAATCCGTTCGAGATGTTTTGCTGTGTCATTCCTCGAGGAAACAGCTCGGCAACCTGTTGTGGTCTGCGCTGCGCTCTTGAGGGGCTGTGCAAGCTTAGCTAAAACTGTTTCAAAAACACTGACTGGAGTCTGCTACGAATCATTACAAAAGACATTTCATTGGTCTATAAATCAGCAAGATGATCTAACTAATTCATCACGGTTTCCAAACTCCATCGTGCAAGAATGTGAAATTTATCTTCCTGTCTAACCCCGAACATATTCGAGACAGCTTTACAAACAAAATCATGACTCAGTATGCAATGTGTGGAGCTGTTTTGTTTCTTTCAAGCTGAGATATGTTTACTTGATGTCTGACTGATGAAAATGTGGATGTTTGCAATCTAAATATTTCACAATAATAAGCATGAAAATGCTGATTTTGAGGGGTGCAACTGATTACCTAGGTTTACCTTTCAAAATAAAAGCACAGTTCAGACCTATGCCATATAGTCAATGTTGGAACATGAATAGTGTTTATGCACCACTTTAATCTCTTGTGTTACTTGAAGAACAAATTAAAGTCTTCATTCCTGCTCTCATTTAGAGACACATACATATATATGCTAAGATACTGCCGCTACACCCACCTTACAAGTACTAATGAAGCAGATAAAAGTTACACTGCAACACATTAGTCTCGCTCCGGCTAATTTATCAATTAATTTGTGCCTTTGGAGGCACTTAAACTCCCTCGTTATGCTTTGACAGTGATGTTAAACAGGAGAGATCCCTCCTGTTTACACCTGCCTGTGTTGACACAGAGTTAGCCAGGTAAGTAATGGGGCCAAGGGTGGATCCGTCTCCAGAATGATGGAGAAGGAGGCTCCATTTTCTGCATGGCCGTCCGCAACGAGCTGCGCTGAGAGAGTGAGTGATTACACCAGTTTAGAAGAGAGGTGTGGGGAGTTGATGGAGGAAATGCATCTGGACTCAATCTTAGCCATGACTCCCACAGACCGGGCTGTAGCGTGTGGCTCGGCTGTAGTGTCCTTGACTTGGAGCTTATAGAGTCAGGATCGTGGATTGAGTGCTGAGGACAGACAGAAACATTCTGGTCACACAACACCACTTTATCCTCTGCACCCTGCAACACAGCTGGCTCCACCGTCTTTACACCAATGTCAGAATATTATTATGAAGTGAGTTAGTTTTCACTGCTTCATCTCTGAGGTCACAGAGGTTTTTAAATTAAAGTGGAATCATGCAAAGAGAGTACAGTTGTTTGCCAGGCAACCCGACAAGAATATCTGGATGTTACCCCCTTGTAAATCACCAACATTTTAATTTATGACTCTAATTTAATTACATATTTTTTTCTCAGTAACTGTAACAGATTACAATTACATTTAGTTTGTAATTAGCACTGCTAGCATCCTAACGTGTTTTGTGAGGTCGGAGTGAAAACTGCTACAGTGACCTTTGACCACCAAAATTTAATCAAGTGGACATTTGTGTCAAGTTTGAAGAAATTCCCTCAAGGCGTTCTTGAGATTCATTTAAAATCAAAATAAAAAGGGAATCAAGTTTGTGACCATAATCTGTAACCTACTTAAATAGCCTGAGACATGCTTTGTTTCTTGTTTTATGTTCTGTTGTCCTGATGTCTTTGTGTTCTTGTGTCGTGTGCTCTGCACTTCAGAGGAACACTCTGTGTTCTTATATGTGCTCTACTGCTACATGCGTCATATCATTGTTCTTGTTTTAGTGTATTTTATGTGTGTTTTTGTTGCTGTCATCACTCTTTTGATGCATTTTAGATGCCCAGGGAGTACAGTTAAATTACTTTAAACTTTATAAATACATTTTAAAAAATCACAATCAAAACTGGGATGACCCTGAAACCATAATGCCTCCTGCCATGGTTGTTACCAGTGTGGAGGCATAAGAAAAGGCTTTTCAAAAAATGTATGCACACACACAAAATAAAAATAAAATAAAATTGGCTGATGTGTCCACTGGTATGTGATCCCTTCCAGGCTTAAGCCTGGCACAGATAACAGACATATAAAAGAAATATACGAATGCAATGCAGTTTTACTGAAATCAACCTTTTTGACCATGAACATGCAATACTGATGCCATACTGCAGCTGTTTTACACTGCAGTGCCTCAGATTCCAATCGCTTTGTGGTATATCTAACAGCAAAGGCTGCACTCTCCATGGGACAATATATACAGTGTGTGTATGCTCTGTTATTGAGCTCTTATTCAATGACACACCAGTGTGAGAAACAACCCTGCCCCACAGTGACACAAGCTAACAGGGTGTAATTAAGAAGTAAAACACTGTTTACACTACCTGCCTTGATACACGATGCTCTCACACACTTTGTTTTCCTAAAATACTGCACTTCATTAACTCGGTTGCTGAGACAAAAACTCCCCAGAAATAACAGGTTTTGTGCAAGATGATCAATACCTGTGCAAAACTGCTGAAAAGCACTGAACAGCAACAGCCTTTAACATGACCGAAACATCACATCCTGACCACAAATTTGGTCCTGAGTTAGACAGAAAAAGAACCAGCACATTACTCCACACCCAAAATGTCAAAAACTACAGTTTGCAGGAGTAACGCCGACTGTTATTAACATCCTGCCTCTTTATTGCGTAAGCTTATTCAACCGTTTGACATTTCACGTAAACCTCCGCTTTCGGTGAGGGAAATCGATCTGTTTGAAATTTCAGCCTGCAACTAATCAAAGACAACATGGAAGACCATTTGTGAACAGCCATTTTCATCAGCGGATCCACAGATCGCCTGAGGAGAATGAAATTTGACAAGAAAAAAAAAAACAAAACACAAAAGCCCAGATTCCTGTGGGACTGCAGCAAGAAAAGTCTCTCAATATAACAGGATGTGGTCAACACGAGAGCCACAACTTTGACTTTCTGAGCATGATTCTAGCATGGTGAAATCTGTCATTATCTGAGGGCATATTAATGATACTAAGGTCCTCTTGTTTTCCTTGAGTCTCCACTCCAGCCCTCAAAGGTGTACTGAGTCTCCTTTTGTTGGCAGGGAGCTGGAGCAGGGCTGCAGTCACAGTAATTGCCGGCTAACGGTGCGTGGAAAGGACATTGCCTCTCGTATCGCAGAGCGTCTGGGGCAGAGGGTCCACTTTTTGTGAAAACACAGCCGGTTGCACAGCGCGCAGCACAGACAGCGTGAAACAAAGAGTCTCGGCGGGACCTTAAAATTAACTGATTACAAATGTGGGAGAGGAGATAAAGTTGAGTAAGGACAGGGGAAATGAGGCTGGAAGGCTGAAAACTGCACGCTCTTAGAAATAAGGGTTCCAACGCAGAACACACAGAACCATTTGCTTCTGAAGAACCCTTTTCTGAAGGTTCTTTGTAGGACTAAGAGTTCCATTAGGAAGAATGTTCTTCAAAGACTGTTGAAACCTTTGAAGAAAGTTTCAAAGAGGCTTTCTAACATAACATCAAAGGGTTCCGTGGTAGAACCTCGTGGGTGAGTTCTAGATAAAACCCTTGGAATATAAAAGATTTTGCAGTAGAACCCCCTGGGTAGGTCCTCAGTAGAACCCTGTGGATGGATTCAAGATAAAACCCTGGGAGTATAAGAGGATTTGCGGTGGAACCTCCTGGCTGCGCTCTTGTTAGCAACCTCAGAAGGTGGAAAGGCTTTGGATAGAACCCCAGAGAGGTTTCTGGGTGGAACCATAATTCTCCTTCTCCTTCAAAAGGTGAAACCTTCCACAGAACCCCTTACGTTGGGTTCTAGATAGACCTCTCTGAAAGGTTTTCAAATGGAACCATTACAAAAGGTTACACTGGGAACCAAAAAGCATTCTCCTATGGGAGAAAAGCCAAGGAACCCTTTATGGTTCTAGTTAGCAACCTTATTTCAAAGAGTGCAGGCAGGATAATACGGATGGAGAAAGAGCAAGCAAAGGAAAGAGATGTGATAGCAGCGGGGGGAAAACTTTTTAATTTGTCTTAACAATAGTAATGATCACTTGAAGGAGGATGGGACCAGATAGCAGAAGCAGTTTGGTAATAGAACAATTCTTGGAGGTGATAACAAAGAGCTGAGAAAATAAATCCAAACCAAACAATTTAGGTCTCCGCTTAATTATCTGTGATTTTAAAGGGCACAGTCTTGTTTTGGCAGTTCTTTTGTGCCGTTTAGCTGCGGTCCACTGAGGTAGCCTCTTTCCTCTTATTAATGTCTAACTTAATAATGAACACAGTGTACCGATGATTCTGTTGTTTTTGTTTTTTTCACTGATACCGACCCACGGAGGTGAGTTTCCCACTGAATTCAACGCAGCCATGGCTCATACGCAGCAGCTTTCAACCAAGCTCACCAAACTAAAAATAACCCCGCCATTCTTTCCACTCAGAAGGACTCTCATTTACAAACATTAGTGCAAATGGGAAAACTGATTACATGGGCTAGCAAGGGTGAATTTAAATGGGCAGTGGCATGGCACAACCACAGGCCAGTGTAGAACACAGACACAGAAAAATGAGGAGAAATCAAATCCAGGCAACCTAAAAGGATTGGCGGATAATGTGGTGGTGACTTAGAGGCGATCGATGAAAGGATAAAAAAAAAACACAACTTTTGCTCATGTGTCAGTGCAGCACCAATCTAATCGAAGTACATTAACATCTTCACTGAATTTGATTAAAGGAGCAGTCCAGTTGTATACATTATGGTCAGTTTAACTGTCAGGAGTAGTACTAAACAGCCTCTAAAAACTGTTATATAATGTCTTCTGTGATGCTGGGGTTAGGGTTAGGGAGCTTTCTTAAGTCAAAGAAAATAACCCTGATAAACCCATATTGAGTGCGTAACATTTGCCGGTGTAATGAAAGGTGCTTTTGAGTTGCATCACGGGATATGTAGGATCCTGTGTTTTTGAAGCGTGACCTGAACTAGGACACGTTCAGACCGATTTTAGTCCTTGGTGAAAAAAAAAAAACAGCAGTCCCCTCGGTCAAATCATAAAGAAGGCAGTGTAGTGGAGGTCGTCCGGGGTTGTCCGGCAGGAACGTTGAGCATGGCTCAACTTTTGCCATTGATATTTGCAGTTTCTCTTAGCTTCCTCAGTCTAGCTAACCAGCTAACTTTGTTGCAAAGCTTCAGAGGCTGAACACAAGAGAGTTACAGACATGTGGTGCAGATATGAAGACAATATTAAACCAGGCCTGTGGATGTATGTCGGACTTTCGCCTGGCAGGGAAGTGGGAGTTGACCTGCCTGCTCCCTTCGCTGGTAATGTGAGCCAAAGTTTTCTTGGCTGAGCAAAAGAGTTGGGAGGTTACCATCTTAGTGACAGTGGGAAGCAGTCATGAGCTGGTCACCAAGTCGGCTTCTCTGCTATGGGACAACCCATCGCTGTCTCACTGGAGCTGCTGAGAAAAACTTCTGTCTCTACCACAACCTGCTGCTGCTCAAACACGACTACTGAAAACAAGGATTCTGATTCTGATTTCAAGTTCATTTTTATTTGATAAAACTTTGGATAGCTATTTTGTTCACTTAAATTTTCAGCTAACTTTATACAAAATGCTGCTGTGAGTTCCCTGTACTTTTTGGTAGATTTGATCTGTTATACGTTTAAGTTTGACGTTAAAAGAGTTCTTACTCAGTGGATTTAGAGACTACAGTACAATGCTGCTGGACTGCTTGGGTGTGTATGTAGTGTGAGGGAGAGTATTAAAAATGTATAACCATAAGTGAATTAATATTACATGAATGTTTGCTGGGGAAATGTGTATTAATTGATTGTTTTTTTCAAAGCAGGACAAGCATTACACTAAATGTAATGACACACAAAGGTGTGATAATAAAATGATGGCTGGTAAAAAAAAAAAAGAAAGAAAAAAAAAAGCACTGTTTATGGAACAAAAAGTTCCCAACACCGGCAATCAGCAATGTTTCGCTGTGGACATTGTCATATGTCAGTTTGGTAGACACTGCTCAACCCTGCCTTGCAATTATCGTAATGAAAGATAAAATAATTGCCACTGTGAGTATCATAAATTATTCTGTAGCATTTTGATGTCTGATAAGCCTCAAAAATCAAACTCTAAACTCATGGATCTGTTACTCAAACTGGACTTACTGGACCATATTTATGTCTCACCAGTAACACATCAACGAAGCCAACGTAGCCTGCATTGTTTTTGATCTGAACACCCAATAAAAGTCATGATACATATTGCCAATTTTACTTTTTTTAATCCCTCCAAACATTATAGAGGTATAATACTACATTTCTTGAATGCCCCTTTAATTATGTTAACACATCTGAGTAAATGGAGTAAGAGTCTGCCGGATTTGAGGGTGTAGAGTACACAAAAATTCAGACAAGATTCCCCTGACATACAAAGCCTTAATCACTCCAACTGTGAGGGTGACATTTCTTTGACAAGCTCTTCATTACCTAATTATTAATTTTACATTGAGTAATTAATAACAAAGTGCAGAATTGCAGGGATGGTGAGTGAGTGAGGGATTTCAAGAAAGGTGTTTAAATGACCGTATTGACATTGGTGTATTTTTAGGGGAGTGATGACGGAGGGATCCAGGGCTTATTCAACCTTGCAATAGTTCATTGGCAGCCACTTCCCAACCTCAACAATGGAAAGGTCAAAGAATATTTTCACTCTGGTTTCACAAAGAGTTGTACACTGAACTAGCTGGTGACATTAATTTTCCACTACAGCAAGCACACTCCCCCTCTCCTTTTTTACATAACACATGTGCCAGATTGTTTTACAGTACTCGAACAGGCCTTGACAGTCTGTCACTCCTTTTCAGTCAGGCAAAGGACCGGCCTGGGGCTTAGCTACTGTACGAAATCAACAGCGAGTTCCGATAATGCTCGCAATGTAGCCAAGCACTGTGTGTACCGCCTGAACGAGCCAAAGAATCTGTGCTGCTCTGGCGTTGGACGGCGACACAGCAGCAGAAACCAGAAACCAGAAGACGGCAGGGACGCCGTGAAACAAAGAGACAGTGAGCTGGGCCTGCCAGGAAGCTGATATGGATACAGACATCACAGTCAAACATCTTCTTTCTGCCCTCGCCAAAGGCACTGAGCCTTGGAAAAGGGGTCACGGTGAAAGGTCACGGTGCAAGGTTAAAAGAAAGCCGTTACCGGACGACACTGATACTTGTTCTTCTTTTTCCATTATGTAAAAGACTTGGCAGAGATGCTTTGATGTTCTGGATCACTACAACATCCTAATCTGTTGCGTCAAGTCAGGCTGTGTAAGACATCTTGTTAAGCCACGAGGCTCTATATCGCTGTATTTCCTTACTCTGTAGTGACAGAAACAACACAGTGTGGGTTCTCATTAGTTTCCACTCACGCACTTGTGAGACTAATATGAAAATCCAGCACAGGATGTACCTAAAACAGCTTTTTCTTCTCTCAAAGGAAGTTTTGACTACAAAGACTCCACGCTGTTAAACAAATACCTCCCTTTGGGATGTTTTTGATTTAATTGTACTGTTACCCAAGCTTTGTCTCTACTTTTGAGAGTAAAATGATGTCTACTGTCATCTCATGCCCACTTTTGCTTGCAGTATTTTTGGTTTCTCTGATTCCAGATTCAAAGATTGTTGTAAGAATCTCACTTACCAGGTGGATGGTTAGGAAATAATTGGAAGAAACTTGGGTTTCACTTCATTTTAAAGTTCACTAATAAGATGTAACAAGCTGTACTAGAAAAAAACAAACCTAAAAATAACATGTTCTTTATCAGTCAGCATTAGACCCTTATTAGACATTATTAGAGGATAATCTGGGACACATTACGACAGAACTACACTGTAAACTAAAGTGTAATCACTTATCTACTACTTCCCCATTTAAAAGCAAAATGTGAGCCAGATTTACCATCTAAAAGGCCAAAATTATAAAGGCAGTCCAGCCAAAGGAGGTGTTTCTCAAGTAGCAGATATGTGATTTCACTTTAGTGAAAGTCTGATAAGGTCCAAATAAGGGGCCTAAATAAAACACGATCTCTAGTGACTAATTTGATACAAACTATGGCCTGTTATGTCTTAACTGTAAAATGAAGTGCAACCAAAACTTGTAGTACAGACAACTTTGGGATTATATTTTCTTTATGAGGAGTGAAACATCATAGGATTGTGAGCAAACTGTAAGTAAGGATTCAAGTCTTGCACGGTGTGAGCACAAGCATCAAACTTCAGACTGTGATAACCACAGATGCTTGTCAGGTGAATCAAGCTGATGCCATGTTAGCTCACTGAGACTGAAGGAAAACATTATGCAACATGGTTAGCCATCTGTTATTGTTGCGCCTGTCCAAACACCACGGGAGAAATATTCTGCTACAAGGGGAAACGTACTACTTTATTGAAAATCATAAAAAGTGTGTTAAATTCAAGAGAAAAGCTCCAACCTAACTGCAGGAAGAAAATTAAAATGAAATATTGAATACCTTAATATTTGTTTGAGCTCTGCAAGGGTGGTAAAGGCCCATAAACTTTAGCAAATTATTGCAAGAATGGCACAAAGGCTGGTAGTTAATCCATAAAACATAGTTATTAGGTTTCTCTATTCGCAAAGAAGCTATGGATTTCTAACCATCTATGGATTTCTTATAATAAATGTCTGTACGTTCAGTGTTTTATCACTCTCTGTAGACGAGCCGTGCACACTCTACACTATACATTACCACTACACAGTCTTCTCTAAACCACAGCCGATAGAGTAAAAACAAGCAGTGTTAAATAGTGACTCTACTCTTGCCATTCAGACATGATGCCAACCTGCCTGTGGGTATCAAATATTCAGTGTTTGGTCAGGGATTATGGGCTTTGAACGTGCTGTCCTCATGAGACAGGTGGAACATGACCTGCTAATAGCCATCAGGAAACCAAAGAGAGGGAAACAAAGACGGGCCCTCGCGTCATTGGGCAGGCCCCCACACATGTGCTCCCAAGTACACATGCTGAAAAGTCACCGAGTGCATCTTTAACATGGACTGTATGAGTGCCTCCTCATCTTAACTCGCAAGACAGACTTTCTGCTCGCAGAAGAAAGTTTTATGTTCTTTGATTTCAGTTTCTTTGGCACCAGATAAGACCCTCTTTCAACTTATAATTACTGTAGGACTACAGAAGCCTCAAAAAGTTTTCAACAATTCAACATAAATATTCCACAAATTATTGTAAGAAGTATATATATAAAAAAAGGACATTATCTCTAGTTTTTGGAAGTCAGTGTCTCAAAGGACCTTGAACTCAAGTCACTCTTACTGCAGAATAATCATTTCAGGTACTGTCCCATTGGGAGTGTTTTGGAAGTAGACCCTGACATGACCCAGGACAAACATGGACAACATCATCTCTAATACCACTTTTACACCAAAATTAACATATTTATTTTTATTTATTATGTTTTTTTTTTTAAAAAAACACCCAAACCTATTAAAAATAGATAATTGGCCCTTTTCCCTTTGCCTGAAGACCCTTTCGTCTTTGTGGGTTTTTTTTTTCCTGATGCGCACTTGAAAGCCGAGACTCAACTCACATCTCAGCAGGGGAGCAGAGAGAAAGATAATTTTAAAAGTCTCTGAGTTCAGCTCTCAATGCTTTTGTAGCTTCTAACTGAATCGCTGTGGCTCAAAATTTAGGTTTCAACCCTGTGTCAGTGTTTGTACTTTCAGTTATCTGCTTTATTTTGCTGTTTCAAGTTTCAACTTTTTCTGTCAACTGAAGACGAGTGCAAATCTGTTAGACACACATCTTCAAGCAGGTGTAAACTCTGCTGTGCTGGGCTGATGCACTGAGTCAACCCCAGTCAAGTCCAGCAGCATGTGTAGGAAAAAGGGTCTCATGTTTCCATCACTGCTGATTGGAACTGGAGCCGATAAATACCTGTGACTGCTGCACAGTCATGTGAGCTGGGAGTGAATACTGATTGTATTCTTTTCCATTAAAAAAAGCCAGATGTTAGTGAGTGTTAGTGGGGGTTTTGTCCAGTGTAAAAGGACCTTTGCCAGGGGAAAGGATGTTGCACTGTTTCAACTGCAGTCCCGAGCCAGAGAAGACACCTAACTAAGCTGTCAGTCTAAATAAGAGATGAATATTCAGATTGTATAGAGTATACAAAATCCCAGGGACAAACACTAGTAGTACACCAGCATCATTTGCATTGTTAAGAAACAAAAAAAATCAATTTAGTTGATGTAGCAATAAAAGTGAAACATCTTGAGAAAGAAAAGGGAAAAAAATGCTTGTTTGGCATTTACTACAGCCCGGTGCGCCCGATATATAATTGTTTTAAAGCTCAGACACATTACAATCAGCATTGTTCCATTGTAAAGAACACCGCCAAGAAAATATTCATCTCCACTGAAGGAAAAACAACTGCATTGACAAGCTGAATCGATACGAGAGGGTTCAAACACTCAGAGGCTCATCAAAGCTGTGATCGCCCAGAGAAAAGTCAAACCAGGCAAACTTTTTACCAGTCTTGTTATAAAAAAGTTAGTGCAAGGGGGTTGAGAGGGCATGTGCTGTGATGTCTAACAATATGCTTGGACTCCTGATGAGAAAAAAAAAGATGATGCATTACAGAAGCGGAGACGCCTGACAGCCAAACGCTCAGGGAGTAAGCGAACTGTGAAGACATGGTGAAAGATTCCAAAAAGTGTTGCTCTGATCCAGAGCAAATGGCAGATTTAGTGCGTACAGCAATGCAATCCAGCCTAATGGAGTCGTAAAAGACATGTTTAAAGCTGTCTTGCCGCACAACTAAGGGTATTGACTACATGATGGATTGACATTGACAATGTGTCACTTAAAGGTAAGCAGCATAAATCACCCAGGTTTAGGACTTGTAAATGATCTTGATGGATACTCTGGTGGACTGGTGGCTCTCCCTGCTCGGCCTGGATGAAGATTTCCCCGGGTGGGAAAATGCATTCCTGTTTTTCCAATATATTCAATATGTGCTGACACTGCCGTTTGGATTTATGACCTGAAAGATAGTGCACCTGTAATTTGGTTTTGTTTTTTTCTCTCTTTTTTTTTGTCTACAGCTGGGAAATTCAAGGCCTACTGAGCAGCACTGGTGGCATGAATACGAATGGTGGCCGACTGTCTCAGCTGTATCTCTAAAACAGTTGCTGTGCAGGTGCAATAAGTCTGTTTTTAATCAATAAATGATTTCCTGCGCTCACAGGACATCAAATTAATTCTCTTCAGGTTAGAACTACATATCATTGCTGTGTATACAAGGACACCGATGCCAACACTGGACCTTTAACATAAATCTTGTTAAATCGATATATAAGAACAAGCCTATGTGGACAGAAACCATCCATGACATTATGGATGTAATGTACAGCACAATCTGCCCAGGCCTGTTCTGTCATGCACGTAACCCTCAACTTTACACTATATGTTTGCGCTGGCCTTGGCAACTATGTGATCAATGAAGCAATGACTGCGCGGCTGTTCTAGGACAATGAACATCTCAATTAAAATCCCGTGGTCTGCTAACTGACTCCATCTATCATTCTCTTCTCCCCGGTCACCCAAATTGGGCCGAGCCAGCTTTGCTCTGGTCAAACTCCATCTGTATTAATCTGCAGCACAGGCTGTGTAAGATAAGTTAATATGCTGTGTTTATGGAGAAATGGACCCACTCAAGCGGAAATTGTCTGATGAATGACTGATAATGGGTTTCAGAATTTTATACATGTAATGTCTTTCTCTGTTTTTTGGACAGAGGGGTTGTAGCTGTGCCATGATTGCCAAACATAGCTTTAAGCCAAGTCAATTTTATTTATATAGCACCAAGTCATAAAAGAGATGATCTAAGGGCACTTTTCATTTAGAGCAGTTCAAGACCGTACTCTTTACAATATTTTATGCCCCAACTTCAGAGCTGGCTTGATATGCTGACATTTTCAAACCAACGTGCCTTTGAGAACATTATCTTCTAAAGGTAAAGTAAAGGTAAAGGTCAACTTTATTTTCACATATACAATTATACAGTGAGATTTAGTCTCTGCATTTAACCCATCCTAGTATTAGGAGTAGTGTGCAGTTGCTTTGCAGCGACTGGGAACCAACTCCAGTTCTAGGCCAGTGCCTTGGTCAAGGACACTGACAGGAGAATTAAACTACTGTACATGTTTTTGATGTTGGGGGGGAAAGTGGAGGACCTGGAGGAGACCCATGTAAACATGGCGACTGAAGACGGAAAACAACAACAACAAGATCCAGAAACGCTGCTGGCTTGGGGCTCAAGCTCATCTGGACCGAGGCAAAGTGGAAAAGTGTGCTGTGTGCTTGACCAGTCCACATCTCATACCGTTCTTCGAGCTAAAGAGGAAAATAACCATCCAGGTTTGTTACTAGAGCTAACTTCAAACTTCAAAAGCCAATGGCATCATGGCTAAAATCTGTGTCTTTTTGGAATTCAGGTCGTCAATGAAATTAAATGAAATTAAACGAGTTCTGGTAGCCTGGTAGTTCAGTTGGTGGGGTGTTCGCCCCATGTGCCAAGGATGTGGGTCCTCTGCAGCGGCTGTGCGTTAAACTCCTACCTGTGGCCCTTTGCTGCATGCCACCCCCCCCCCACTCTCCCATATAATGGAGATTCAAACTGTCCCGAGGGTCATAAAACAGCAGCCAAATTAATATTCTTCAGACAATTTGGTCAATAAAAAGAATGTTTCTCTAACTCAGCACACCTAGAGTAATTGGGTTATGTCCAAAGGGAAATCTGTCCAGCCTTGTATTTAGCATGATCAATAATGAATAAGCACTGACACTGACATTCAATTTACTAGAACACATTTTTGCACCCAAACAAACACTGCAGCCTATAGCGCAGGAGAAACCAGTACCACATTTTTCTCGACCAAAGCTTTGAGGACACTGAGGGAAATTACTACCAAATATACACTAATCATGTTATGACCAAGTGGGAATTGCGTTGTGACCTAAATGACCTGCTGGTAGCTATGGAAACCAACACTTTACTCCTCCGGGCAGATGTGGTAGATGGATTTCTTGGCTTGGTATCTCCCACGAGCTTATATTTATCGGTATGATTGGAAAGCTGAAGCCATCTACAGCTTTTATAGGGCAACCCAGTGATGGAGAGACTCTTCTATAGCTGCCTCACATCCTCCCTGCTCCATCTCTAAGGTCAAGGAGACAGAAGAAAGTAGGCCATGGCTGTATGGAAATATCCTCTACTGTATGCGAACAGCTTGCTTTTTTAGTCCTCAATGTTTTGCAATATAAAAAACAATTTGGAAGAAGCCACTGCTCAGAAAAAATATTGTAATCATGTTGGAGTTCATTTGCATGTTCATGTAGCACCTCTCCAGGGCTTAGCACCATCTCACTCACACGGCGTGATAATCAACAACTTACTTGACAGCGAAGCTCAGTTAATGCAAGAACAAGACAGGAGCCTTGCGAGGCAAAGGTGTCAGTGTGTCTTGCTAGTTTAGTCACATCGTGTGTGTATACAAAAAAGCATATAATGCACCATAAACAATCACAACGCAGCCTTGATGGCATATGGAAATAATCCTTGATGCATACCAGCAATATGTGCCAGTGATCAATGCATGCCACCGCTGATAACCTTTCTCCTGCCTCCTCTTCATGGAGGAATCTGCTAGTAATCCAATATAATCCAAGATTTAATCTTATTAATACCATCGATTCACTATCTGTGTTATTAGAAAAGCTCTTGGTGTGTGTGTGTCTGGAACTAAAAGGGAAACCAAAATCTATTACACTTTGCAGCATGATACAGGTACAGAAATCGTGATGAATAATGCTGTGTGCGTACACAGCATACAACAACTTCTGCTTCTGGGGATGATTTCCCAAGGATTCAGCATCAGCACACTGCCTCACATTACTTTTTGCTGTTGTGTTATTGAGTGTCACATATTAATTAACAACTTTGGAGCTGATAAAACTCATCAACTGATGTAAACAAGAAAATAAGAATATATAGTTTTAACAAAACTCCAACGGTGGTCGAAATGATCAAGGCGATCACAGGGCTGCTGCTTCATCTGTCAATCATTGCAGCTCATTTAGTTGTTTGGTCCATAAACTGTCAGAAAACTGTGAAAAATGCTGATTAGTTTCCCAAAAACCCAAGGTGACATCCTCAAATGTCTTGTTTTGTCCACAGCCCAAAGATATTCTGTTTACTGACAAAGAGGAGTAAAGCAAACAGAAAATATTCTCATTTGAGAAGCTGAAATCAAAGAATGTGGACAGTTTTTCTTAAAAATCAACTCAGAGTAATTACTCGATTATCAAAATAGTTAGGAATCAATTTAAAACTTGATGACTAGTTAACTGATCATTATGATTGCTGACAGAGCTAAGAAGTCTGTGAAATGCTTGAATACATGAGTCAAAGACTGCATAAGAAGCTTTTGATTACTTCATTTTAATGATTTCACCTTTGCCTCTAGTCATAGTCTGTCCTTGTGTCCTTATACACATCCACACACACTCACACAAATTATGATGCAGAGTAGGTAATCAATTCAAGCCTTCTCTGGAAATCCTCACAACGCTCCAGCAGAGTTTGCAGGCATAAATGTATACACAACCTAAATACTGTGAGGCACTGATGGTATGCAAAAGTTCTATACAGAGCCCCATGTGTCAAATGTTAACTCTCTAATGAGCTACACAAAAATCTCTGCAGATTTAAACGCAGGTAGGGAGAAATCCGCCTGTCAAAGTCCACCAGGAGCCTTACCGGTGTGGAGCGTCCCTGTTACGAGTCTGAACAGGTACTGTGCGAACTTGAAGATCTCCCGTTTGCACCTTTTCCTGCAGCTCATCTTTGCTCCTGGGAGGAGGTGGGGGGGCTCGGAAAGGTCAGCACGAAAGGAGGACTCTGGCCGCAGGGTAAATCCAGCACTTTTACTTTAAGGAAGTCCCACGACAGGGCGAGTGTCCTCTTCTGTCCTGCACTCCTCTGGCTGTGTCAGCGTGGCCCTGGCGTCTGCGTGTGGCGGCAGTGATGATCATGAGTGAGTGGAGAGCACTGAGGGGGGCTCGCCTTGTGTGTGGCTGCTGCGCGGCTCCAGGGTAAGGCTGTCTGATCAGGGATGGTGTGTGCTTTTTTTTTTTTTTTGTCAGGTCATTAATATTTGCTTACCGGCGGTTTACCTCCTGCTCTCTGGGAAAGGTGGGGGGGCTTGTCTCAGTCTCTTTTTTTCTTCCTCCAACACCTTCTCTTCTCACTTTTCCTGCAACTCCCCAGAGCGAACACGCTCCTCCTCTGTGTTACTACAGACTATACTCTGCTGGCTTCACAATACTGTGGTTATCCAATGAGTCTCTCCGTCCCTTTCAGACACACAAACAAACACACGCTCCCACACTTGATCTCGTAGTGCGCCTGCTGCTCTGCTCTACTCAGCACCATCTGTGGATGTTTTACACTCACTGACGGTTGCCATGGAGGTGTGGCCTGATTGGCCCGAGAGGAGGAGGAGGAGGAGGAGGAGAGGAAGAGGAGAGATAGAAAGCACACAAAGAGGAGGAGGAGAGAAATAAAGGAGAATTAAGGGGAAAGTGTCCACCAATGAATCAGCAATGACAGTACATTATGGGCCTGGCGCATCATGTGTAATTGAACGTTAAAACAATGAGTGACAGTAATGGACGGCGTTAATGGCACACCACAGGCTCTTAAGACCCAGATAAGGGAAGTGGCTGATGGAGTGACAAATACACTGCAAAAACTAGAATTTCCGCCTCACAGCTGTACGCCTCTGCCAACCAATCAAGCTGCCGTTTTCATCCAGGTATGTCCAGACACATAAAACATATGTGGTTAACACTTTGAAGGAATTTAATAAAAAGGTATTAAGTGTAACCTTAAGCAAAATAGAAATTATCACTATAGAGAGAAAACATGATGTCCTCTGTCACAGAGGAGAACAGAGGACTGATGGAGAGCTGAAGAGTGAAGCTGACCTTTGACCTTTTGGGTATAAACAGCCATAACGTCATCATTTTACCCTATTTAGTTGTGTGAAATTTTGTCATAATTAGCAGATGAATTATTGAATTATAGCCAAAAAGATGTTTTGTGTGGTTGACCTCTGATCTTCAAATTCTAATCAGTTCATCCTTGAGTCCACGTGGACATTTGTACCAGATTTAAAGAAATTCTGTCCAGATGTTCTGCTGTATTACACACACAAGAATGGGACGAACATGAGCTGACTGCAACCTTTGACCTCCAAAATCTAATCAGTTCATCCCTGAGCCTATGTGGACATTTGTCCCAAATTTAAAGTTGTTCCATCGAGGCGTTCTTGAGATACTGGCTTCACAAGAATGGGACAGAGATGAGGTCACAGTGACCTTGACCTTTCACCTCCAAAACCCAATGAATTCAGTCCAATTAAGTCGAAGTGGACATTTGAGCTGAATTAAATTTTCGGCATATTGCGTTCACAAGAACGTGACAGATGGACATGACGGACTGACAGATGGATGGAGAGACAACTCAAAAACATAGTGCCTCCGGCCACAACTGCCACAGACATGGAGGCATGAAAAAAAGTCTTGATATGAAAAGAGGGAGAGAAAAAGCTATGGAGCTCAGGTTGGTGAGATTTCCTCCAACGAAATGTCAAGGTCAGTATTAATAATGACTGACAGGCTACGCCCAGCGTCTGTGATGACATTAAGACCAGCCAAGTGCATCATCTTCTCCGCTAATTAGCCCATACTGTACCTCGATTGCACTCATCTATCAATGCCAAGCTCTCCCATCTGAAAAGCCCGTCATTAACTCGAACCTTTAACTGTTTCCACTCGAATTAGTGCAGTGAATTTGCTTAAGAAAACACTTTTCACATTATTACACGTCCATCAGGCTGACAGGTGTGAGTGTGAAATAAGACTGGAGTTAAATCTGCTCTGAAACCACGGTTGATATTCCACAGGTCACTTGACAGAAAGGCAGGTCTATTTTGGTGAATCCTGCTCTGTGTAGAGTCTTTGCAGACTCTGACCTTGGAGTTCTTGTCAGTGTGTTATACCAGCACACACACACACACACATACAGCGGTCTGGACAGGGACGAGCAGTGAAGGGATTGTTCTACAGGCAGAAGTAAAAAGTGTCTCGGAGCGAAATAAAGATTCAAGGACTTGAAGTTCGTGTAAAACTTCTTAGTGGGTCAGAGCAGCACAGAGAACTGGTACAGTGTCTCAATTAGGTGAATAATTTACAAGGTACCTGTGGGGCGCAGCAGTGCCTTTGTGACATGACTTGCTTTCATAGAGTTTGGCAGGGGACGTGACAGACTAATTTAAAAAGAAAATTACTTTTAAAATTGTTTTGTAGTCCCTAAAGAAGAGTTGCTTCTTTAATTGACCATTGCTAGAACACATGCTGTTTACAGTGGTAACAGTGTCTGATTTATCACTGAAACGCTGAGCAATTTATGAAAAAAATGATTTCACACAGAGGTAAACAAAAACATAAGGTTCTCGAGTCGAGCTGGTGAGAAAGGTTTAATCCCAGGAAATGGGATTCCAGGGAAGGCTCATCCAAAACATTTCCTGTTTCTCAGGAAATAGCGTAATGGGAAAATGTTTTTTTGAAACATTTAGAACATATGGGAATATTTCTAAAATATTGTTACTGTCCTATAAAAATCACTTATCTCCAAAGGTGGTGATTTTGAATTTTTCGCTAAAACTAAAGGAGGGAATGCTCCTTTATGAGCTGAGACACTTTCCTACGTCTTAAGCCAAACAAATCATTCACAAATTCATTGGATCATCTGAAAATGCACTGCCACAAAGCTGAAAGCATGGCTGTTTTTCTCCCCACCTCTGCGTGAAATACTGGCAGAGGTGGCAGCATCTGACGGCTTCTGTTCCCAGGATAGAAAACGTCTCACTTTCTGGAAAAAGATTTATCCCCTCTAGTGACCTCTGGCTGAAATGACAACACCATAGCTAGCTAGCAAATTAATTATCTTTAGCGTAATGAGCTAATTGAAAAATCAGCTGACTTGTTTTGAAACATCCTTGTGAAAGAGTCTTACATAAGCACCCGATATCATCTAAAAGACCAAGGCTCATGATGCATGCAGAAGAATAAAGAAGCAGATTTATTTTGTCCTGCAGGTTACAGCTAGTTAGGCCTAGTATTACATTCACTACAGTGTGATGAGGAACCATCTAAAATCAGATTATTTTATTCTGACGAAGCCTTGTTTGGATACACTGCTAAGAGAAAAACATACTTTGACAAGCAGCAGATCCATTGTGACATTTTTCCGATATCAGTAAAGAAATCGGCTGGAGATGCAATTGTACGGAGCCCCAGCACTGCCAAACAGTCATGGGGTTTGTGCAGACATAGAAGTGTCTATACTGTTGTTCAATGCATTACCATGAAGGCAAGAACTGGTTCCAATTAGTCAAAACTAAGGCTAACTTAGGTAAACTAGGCTTGCCTTGACAAGGAAATTCAGACATTTTTTTCAAAAGATATTTTACATGTAAGGAAAAATAGCTGCTGAAAACATGAAAAGACAGTGAACTTAACTGGAGCCATACATATTCTTACACTGTATAAACTAAATGCTAATTCACTCTGCATTAGCATTTAACATCAGTAGTGCAAGTGCTGAGACGACCACTTCTGTTAAGTAACCTGGGTCATTTTGTTCAGGCGCCACAAGTAAACCAACACACAAACGGCCTCCCCACTGGGGAGTCTTTTAAAAAGGACACATGATCCTCTGAACTATTTAACTTCTGAGCATCACTCCTACTAGAACTCTGTGCAGACTGCTGGTCATGGTTGGTCAATTACTATTAAAGGTTTTAGTAGATGCAAACTCCACCCTTCAAAGTCTTGAGCCAGTGTGTCCAGTTCTGGACTACTGTGGAAACAAGCTGGTTTAACACAGCATGGAAAAGGCTCTGCACCCTCTGTAGATAACAAAAACACAACAAGTCTCATTTTCTGGTGATTACACACTAATGAAAACATACTTTCTGCCATTTTCTATCACTAAATCCTTGTAAGACTTCTAAAGGGCTTAACAAGGAGCTTGTTTGCAAAGGATATTTTTGACTTAAACTATTTCTTCTATGACTCTATACTTGTTGCTACAGACAGCTTCACAGACTAATATACCATTAGGATACACGTGCAAACCCCCAAGTCTGTGTTTGTGTCTGCATTTGGTCCATATTTTGCAGGCCCCACCCACTCACTGACCCCTGGAGAATACTTGATTACAACACGTGTGCAACTCCATCACCTGTCGTCTAGCCTCTGGTTTCCATTTCTATCCATGTTTCGGATAAACAAACACGCCCCCGGGAGCAGCTACAGTACTCTGAGTATTTTCAGGTCCCATGGAGCACACACATTTAAGAGTCCATGACAAAATGAGTTCAATGAGGTTTCCCCTTCACCATTTCTGAGGTGAACAGATGGCCCGCTGCTCACATGACTGATCGGCAAACAAACACTGACCAAAAACATCATCGTTCAGGTACACTGCGTTGCTGGCAAACACAACATTTCACTAAAAGTCATAGTTTTTTCCCCCTACAAGCCTACAAGTGACTCAGAGATCACTCTCAAGGCCTCCCATCCCCCTGTTGAGTGTGAAGTGTGATGCGTGGAACAAATCACCACATTCCAAGTCCATATACAGTCAGGAAAATCTCTCAACATGAGTCATGTTTACCTTAATGAGTATGGTCAAGGCAAAAAGTGATATGGAAGCCTGAGTCAACACAAACACAAATGTTTAAAACTTGAGGGATGTGGGGATGCGTTCAAAGAAAAAACAAAACAAAACAAAACGTGCAATTGATATCTCTTGAACAAAGATGGTTTTTACTTTAAGAAGAGCAGAATTTAGACAACAAATTACCCTTCTTAAGTCCTGCCCTTTTTTGGAACCTTGACTGACTTCTTGCACTTAGATATGCTATGTGCCAGGCTCAAATTTTGAAAATGACCAAAATATTTTGCTGGGAAACCTGTGAAAGTGACATATATAGTATATAGTAACATCTTAAGTTAGCTACTCTTAGCAAAACTTTAGCTAAAACACAAGTTAATCAAAAAGATTGAGTGTTTTTTTCAGTAGACATAGCTCATTAGCTACCTAATCTGTGTTAGTCTTTAGCCACCTAGTTTCATCTGATAGTTAATGTTAGCATAATGCTATATAACTAGCTAGCTAATCTACATTGGTCGTTTGGTAGTCAGTTTGCTAATAACTGGGAGGATTTTGCATTCTGCTGACTTTTCTGGTGACAAAAAAGAGGACAACAAAATAATACACATTTCTTTTGCAAACAGATTCCTACACATGACTCAGAACTGACAATATTTAGCTGGAAAACACAATGGGATCACAGCATTTAGCCTTCCTTAGCAGTCCAATTTCAAATTTGATTACAGTCACACAGAAAATGTTTTTTGAGGTATATTAATTAGGCTACTTTCCTTTAAAACTTTACATAAGGTGTGAAAATTTGCCATAAATCAGGAGAAATACTGGAGAGTGGAGTAAAATAGGAAAACTGGGAGGGTTGGCAAGTATGGACGAGCTTGGCATACAGTATATGCAAGTGCAGGACTTAGTAGGGGTCAATTGCAATATTTCTTGTAAACTGCTAAAGCTATCTTCTCCGACAGAAACTAATGAAGTTCATTCTTAAAGTACAAACAGGCAGTAAGTAACTGTAGCCTTGCTAGAGAATGATTTGGCTTGACACTCCAGAAGAGTTTACTTGATGAAGTGTGAACTAATTTCACCTTTGTTCCCACAAAGACGAAGCTAAAATCGAGTTCAGTTGAAAGGAAGAGATAGAAGGAAGGTACTTCAGCTCTCTCAGCATTTAACAAACAAGAATCAGAAACAAATGATCCTCCGTGTTTTTCAGTTCCTAATCAAAGCTGCAGGTGCATTTCCCCAAATCCTACCCTTCAGCATTCACTCCATCATCCAGAATTTAAAGTCCCAAAGAAACTTTTCTTTCTCTCCAGACTTTGACGGAATGTGCGCTTTTTCATGTTGCACCCTGCAGCAGTGACAGGACTAACATGAAATAGGCTCCATTCAGGGAGACGTTGACAGATATATTGATCCATCTAGAAAACACTAACTGCAGGTGCCCGGGGGTGGGAGTCTCCATTACCGTTGAGGGCCTTTTTTTCCCCCCTACTGAGTCAAAACAGCTTGATCGGCTGTAAAACTGCAGAGCACGGCTTGTCATCAAAAATGGGGGCACAATTTACAACTGTAGACTTCCTTTAGCGAGATGTATGCATGCTAAACGGCAGCAAAATGTCACTGCCATTAAATCCACAAAGTGCAAGATAGAACAACGCTAGCTCTACTGTGCCACGTCTGGAAAACCACCTTTGAATCTTTAAAATGAAAATGCATGATACGTCTCCGTCAGGACAGGTCAAAACGGGGAGCTTTGGAGAATGTGGCCACTAAATTGAACATCAAGAGCTAAGCCGCAATCTATAAAGCACCCATCTGCAGTGGAGTGTGCTTCACTGCGTTGGATAAGTGCACCACGTATTCCACCTTTCCCTGCTCGACAATATCCAGAAAAAGGTTCGGAAAGTTGTTGAAGTGGAGCAGAACATTGTCTGCCTGTTGTCAATGGGCCAAACCCAGCCTACAATTTAGCTGTATAGGTTGTTGGTGCCTCATTAATTATTAAGTACAACTTTAACAACAACATTAACATTAAGTACGGCTTTGTAAGTTTTTTTTGGAGAGGGGGGAGATCAATTCTACTTTATAATGAATATTTATAAGCTTTCTGTCAACTAACACTTCAGCTATATGCATCATGGGAGCAGCAGACATGAAAAAGTTCCACTAAGACACAAGAAAACTCATTAAAAGCAAAGCCACAAAAGTATTCCTCGTCAGACCCTGCAGGCACATTGTCTGCAGGCTGTCAATACACAAGCACGGATTGTAATGTCTTCCAGTACCTGAACATATCGCTGAATGACAGCATGCACACAGATTAGCAATATCTGCAGCATTCAGTGGCAACAGCCAGCTTAGCTGAGTTTTGGTAAACAAGGCAAACGCCAACTCGCCATCAGCAGCTCAGTACAGGAGGAACCTTGAAGACAGGAGTTCTCAAAGCCGTAATGACCGAGTGCCAATTTCGGGAGGAAGCATATGATTGAGGGCTGCACAGGAAAACCCACAAACTTGTAGGATTTGTAATTGGTCTCATGATGGTGTTTAAAATTAAATTCCTTGAGCACCGCAGTCACCTGTTCGCAGATCACTTTGCTATCTGTCCCCCGAGGTCAGACAAAATAAGAGTTCATCCAGTTTGCCTGAAACTTCCACATAGCATTTTTTCCTCGATGGTTTTTCCATCTAACTTCCTAACTAAAGTGGCAAGTTGTCCGCTGGAACAAGGCACTAGCATTGATGACACAAAGTAATTCCCATGACACTCACGAGGTGCCAGTTGCCACGCAACCAGTAGCTTGTCATTCCTAAACTGGTAGATGCTTGCTTACGGGGAAAGCGCAGTCTGGCGTAGTAACAGAGTAGAGTAATAAATGTAGATTACTGGACGTGAAAGTACTAAAATGCAATGGTTAAAACACACTGCATGAATTTCATGTCATGTTTGGAGGATGCACAAATGTTTTGAAGGGCCGCCATTGGTCTGAGAACCCCTGCTTTGAGGGAACAACCAGTTTTTTATTATTAACCCCCCATCATGCGATTGCTTCTGTATGTGCATGCGCATCAGTGTGTGTGTGTGTGATCAACTGACCTGCACTTATAATAGCAAACCTTTTTCTATGACTGCAATTTAGTGGCAAAACAGTTTTAACTTTCATTCATAACACAAGCAGCACAGTCATGTTCACAAAAGCCATCAAAAAGAGTGATTACACTACGATACATGACATCCTGCTGGGTACATAGCTGCTGGGGGAGACTACAACTGCAGTATTCGTTCTGTTTTCCATTTTCTATAGGAATAAATCCTCAGAGACTGGCTGTATAAACATTTCAACTGCAGTTGATTTCAAGAGTAAGAGGAGAAACAACTGGAAACAGTAGATATACCGTAGAATAAGAGTGATGCATTCAATTTCAGATAGAACAGTTAAGTCTGGGCTCTCTGCCCGGAGTTGCTTACCGAATACACAATTTCATGAGCCTCAAAAGATGAGGTGGTAATATGATGCATCATTGCCAAACATGCACAATGACAGTAAAATGGGACAT
The DNA here is from genome assembly GCF_056507025.1 of Lutjanus erythropterus. Taxonomy (NCBI): domain Eukaryota; kingdom Metazoa; phylum Chordata; class Actinopteri; order Lutjaniformes; family Lutjanidae; genus Lutjanus; species Lutjanus erythropterus. The sequence continues at coordinate 7,929,337 of NC_139339.1, read as the reverse complement.
TTTCAGAGCAGAGAGGCACACAGTCAAAAAAGAAAATAATAAATAAATAAGTAAAAGGCTTGGAAATGCACAGGATGTGCTTTAGCGACGATCTCTGAATCCATATAGCTTCAACAGAAGCAGTAAAACTTGGATCAAATGCGGCAAGATGGAATTAAAGACATTTTTCAGCACCTGGCCTTAAACGACCGTAATCCTTTATCAACATTAAGTAGAGCTTTTTAAACATCCTCTTGGAAAAGAGGTTCATACTTCCTGTCAGGGTGAACCCAATAAAGTCAGGCTATGGGTGCAGTGCAGCTCTTTTTCCTGCACATCAACTTTATAGTTTTGCTCAAAGGCACAGAGCAGCTGTATAGTCTAAAAACGCAGACTTCTTGTTAAATTCCTCCTTGTCAAAAGAGTGTTTAAACGCCAGCGGTCCAAAAGTGTGTGTTTATTAGACAAAATGTCGGGATTGGGTGTGGATTGTGCAACCAAACGGGAACAAAGAGAAGAGCTCTGCCTCAGGAAAACGCAGGACACTCCAGAGCTAACAAGCCATACGGCTGCTATAGTAACCTTTATGGAGAGGCAGAGCACACAGATGCCGTCTTTAGGAGAAAGGTTGATTGATTTTGTTAAGCCGCTATTAGGAAAAAGGTTAGGCCGATTTGTTAAGAGCATATTAGGAAGAAAAAAACACAATAACAGTCATGTCTGAGGGGATCTTTGACCCTAGTGATGATAAAGTGCCTGAAGAAAAGCAAGATTAATGCGGAATCTTCCTCAGCAGATCAAGTTAGCATTTCTGGGAATTAAGGTGGAGGCTGAACTCGCAAAAGCAGGGCTCTGGTTTGAGCCGGTCTTGGCTTTAAACAATATAAATACCAACAAACAATCAATGAGCAGTGATAGATAATCGTTTCTCCTTGCTGACCGAGACTATCTCAGCAGAAGGAAAACAGCTTGTTCTTTGCCCAGATATTACAATGTTCATGTATTTTTAATGGCAACAACTGCAATGCCATGACGACAGCAGCACATGCAGATGCTTTCTTCAGTAGCTCCTTCAAATTTCACTACATTTTTGCTTCAGTCTGCTTTATTGCTGAAACACGTATTAGCTATGACAGAAGTACACTCACAGGCATAAGAAAAGGAAGCATGGGGTTTGGATTAAAGAGCAGCAGACCTTGAGAAGATCACAAATGTACATGACATCTTTTGACGTGTGGATTTCTCCAGTGTACAATCAATAAAGTTTATCTTATCTTATTTTGTCCACAGAGCCAGCCCAGCTGGATGCACTGCAGGCCGCCACAGGAGGAGAGGAGGACAGTGGGGATAAGAGACACGCTAACACAGCTTTCTAACCCAGGCTGCTCCTGGCTAAATGGAACTCAGGCTGACCAAGCAAGGGGAAATCAGAGACTTGTGTCCATGTCTGAGAGAACCCTGTTCCACCACTCAATATCACGGATCAAGCTATTGCACTTCACAGGTGGACTGTGTTCCAAGCCAACTAGGGTTGGGTATCGACCAGCGTTTAAATGGTGCATGAACCAATACTTTTTTAAAAAGAGAAGCAGAAAATGACAGTCGATGACATTAAAGAATTAATTTTTTTAATTGCTGAGGCAAATTTGGTCTTGTCGCACAAAAATAAGGCACCGTAATCCGTGATTCAGTCCAGTAGGCACCAGTTGTGCACAGCAGGATGAGACGATGGGAGACTCTGTGTTTACATTCATGATGCTTTGTGCAAGGACAATGTTTCCTTGACGTCAAACTTGTTTTTATGTGAAGATGTCGACCATATTATCATCATCACCATCTTTTTGCTGCTGTTTACATGCAACCAGCCACAAATGAAAAAAATACACAACAGAATTATTTCCCGCATGCATGTGTGTATAAATAACTTTACATGTTGTAGGTTCTCTTTTATTTTATCCTACTCTATTCTTAATTGAATGATCCCTATTTATGCGTGTGTTTTTCCCTTTAAAATGTCCAGAAAAAGCCTATTCCTAGAGTATAAGGTTTCTAACCAACAGAAGATACTCAGTTTAGTATTATATGACAGAGAAAAGCAGTAAATCCTCACATTGTTTTTCAATTTTGGCTGAAAATATAGTAAACTAGAGTAAAATAAATACTAAAGGATCAGTGGTCAACAATGCAGAGGAAACATGCATATGAATGAGGCAGCTGCTACTCTTAAGTGAACTGTTGTTAAGAGTGTGGTTGCAAACATATTGATGGTTCATTTAAGAGACAGAAAAATCATTAAAGGATTAATGGAGTTGAAGTGCTGGAAGGAAAAAAAAATCAGCGCTCAAACCAATCCATTAATTTGCTTATAAATACAGGAAATGAAAGCTAAGCATATTCAAATATTTTAACAACGGAGCCATACTGCAAAATCCTGATTAAGTAAAGGTTTGAGTAGACGTTTATTAGTTCTCCAATGATGTCACCTTCAATCTTTGATGAGACGTGTCCTGCACAAGTGATAAAAGTGGCTTTCTTTGAGGGGGAAGCTGCTAGTAAGAACCACTTGGAGAGGAAAAAAAAAAAACGTCCATCCCTTTTTCTGAGCCATAAGGTGAACGGTAGCTGTGACAATGCAGGGTGTCGCTGCAGATAAGAGCCTGGTCGATATCTGAAGACAGTAATGAATTGCTTATGACATCAGTGTACTAATGTTAGCACAACTGCTCCCTAAGGGCACTGCTGAAAAGCATATGGGGTGCCTCCTCACATTAAAATCCATTTCGCCGCTTTGTATGCACTTTACAGACCACTCAGACACAACAGAATAATGGATCGTCACACTGAACATATGGCAGCTTTGAAATTCTGCTCCGTCTAAATGCTTATCAGGATGCCCGCTGCAGTCGGCGCTCATTGGCATTCATTACCATTCTTTAGAATAAGGTGGAGCTTGTTTTGAAAAGGTCATTACGGAAAACTGATATAATCCCCTTCATTATAAATCTGCTGATGGGATACTTAGAACGGCACAGTGAAGCCTGAAATGCAATCTCACTTTCCTCCCGGTAAGAACACAGCACTGTATCTCTCTGTCATTACTCCTCGGATGCACAGGCGGCGGTTTATCTACACTACACTATCTTGCCAGGGCTATTTGGAGAGATGAAGGCTCTCAAGACACTGATAAGGGCGACTCGCTTTCACATACAGCTGAGAAGGGACCTGTAATAGATAAACTCTTATTTTCTGGGGAAACTTTAGCCCCAAAGAGGGTGATCTTAGCTCCACTTCAAAGACGAATGCTTTATTTCTTCCTGCTTGCATTTCAAAAAAAAAAAATGACTTCCATCACTTTTTCATGGGGCATTAGGTCTTGTATTAATGCCTGCTGACAAAAGCTGCTTTCACGCTCCTTAATGCGCAATTCTGATATACTGTTCAGATCTGAGTTTTTATGATTTCCATGCAGCCAATATCCAACATCAATCTACAAAGGTTACATGCCCCAAAATCAACCATAAATGCTCCTTTTGTTGAATTCTTCTTGGATGTTTGAACTAATCCCCAAGGCTCTGAAGTCTTGCGCTGACACTGCAGATGCAGCCACATTCACCTGCGATCCCGTTCAGCCGTTTCTTTTGATATACTTTCAAACACATACCGATTGTAATAGGCGCTTTGAATTTTTGCTTGAAGCATTTTTCTAAATCCTTACGAGGTCCAACACCTTATTATCCCTCCGCTGAACAAAGTCCTTCATGCTCACTTGTCCTGCCAACAGTGTGGAAGTCAGGCGGCCCCTTTTACACTGGACAATAAACATCCTCAAACACTCACTAACATCTGTTTTTTGTCCTCAGTGGGAAAAGGTATGTTAGGGTCAAATGACTCTGCACATCCGGGTGAAAACACAAATTTTCAGCAGCAATACTTCACGTATTGTCACCTCCATCAGCACCTTTTTCCTACACATGTGCTTCCTGGGCCTGACTCAGTTCGACTCATGTCAGCCTGTTTGAATGTGTGTATTTCTTGTCTCAATTTGAGAGCATGTAAAAGGTGACATTCATTTCCTCATAAATTGTTTACAATCAAAGTCGCCTGATATTTTAGCATTTAAAAGTTTTTATCATGAAGCAGCAAAATCAGGAAATGTTGGATTTTTCTTAGCAATAACTTAATACAACTCCCATCCAGCTGAAATACCGGAAAGGACAAAAAAGAGGCCCCGAATTTAAAACTACAGAGACTCAGTTAGAAGCTACAAAAGTACTGTGAGCTGAACACAGAGAAAGATGACTTTCTCTACTGCACAGAGATGAGTTGAGTCCCAGGTTTCTGGCAACACATAAGGCAAAAAAAAGAAAAGCACACCCATCTGCTGGCAAAGGAAAATCTGGGTATCTGCTAATTTGGGTTTGACTTTTTTAAAATTGGTCAATCATCAAATTTCTGACAACATGTGGAGAGTTGAGAGTGTTTTTTCATCTGTGTGATACATAAGGGGAAAAAATATATGATTTGTCCTGCTTCAACTGCATAAAAGCCTGGTACATCTGAAGCACCATCATTAAGGCAGCTTTTCATCTCTGGCTCTGAACCAAAGAGCGCTCTACCTTCATCTGAGCAGGTGACCTTCTGGGTAATGGGTGTGCTTATAAAACAGCAAAGCATGCTGGATATTGTATAATGTGAGGGCAAAGGAGTTAATGCATGGGGCCCCATACCTGTCTGTGAGGGTCACTGATCAGTGATTCCAATGCTTGAAAGTTTCACCTAAACCTTTAGTACTGGTGAGCAGCGCTCTATTACACACGAGGTGTCTTGTTAGCACACATGCTAAAGCACTGAAACGCTCAGGCGAACAATGAATTGAAGCCATATTCTTGAAGGACTTCAGCGCCTCTAATCATTCTACTTCACTGGATCTACATATAGTATGTCCCAACTCACCCAAGCACATTTCACCCACCAGGAAGTCTGCGTTTTATAATGTGGTTGCTTAGCAACCATAGGGTTAGGAGTTACGGTTCTTTCATTTTTTCAGATTAAAATTAAAGATTCTCTTGTTCTAGCTTCTCAAATTTGCAGATGTGATGCTTTTTTTTGTACAGATATTAAAGTTGACCGAATATCTTTAAGCTTTGGGATGTTGTTGAGATGACACAGTCAGTTTGAGTATGTCACCATTGTTGGAGGCATGTTCCTGTGTATTGTTGTCAGACGTGTGGAGCTGGAAGCCGCGGGTAGATCTCTCGCAACAAATCCCTTAGACTTTCACACACAGAGTTTACACACAAAGCCACCTTTCTTAAAGAGGAAGGCTTGGCAGATAACACACAGGTGCACTTAGGACTTGCTCAACGGACCCCCTGGTTGGTCCCAGGGACTCAATACATTGAAAACCTCTCAACATCACTGTTAATCAGTCAGCCAATCAGATCTGCTGCCCTCAACTGCACTCTTTATTTGTTCTGACTTATTACACAAAAGAAATAAAATGTCGCAAGCGGCTGTTCATCGGTTTTTCAGTACAGGAACAGCACCAAAGAGAGTAAGGCATTACAAATTTGTGTGTACTGACATTCCCTATCGTATTTTGATTAAGCTGAATCTAATTAAAGGGTCCATAATCACAGTAATTTGCTCATTTGTTTGTGCATGTGAACTCAAATGGAAAAGTGATCGGTATTTAAGCCATCCAAGCAAATAAGCAAGTAAGTCTGACTGTGTTTTGGTTCTTCCTGTTAGTCCTGTCTCATGGATGCTCATCTTTAAACCAAAACCAGACAACCCAAAATAATGCAGGGCATCTAGTTTAAAAATAAAAATAAACAAAATACACACAGCAAGACCAGCGCCAGGTTTTACAGTGAAGCAGCTGCAGATGCGTTTAAATAATCAGTATGGAAGGAGAGGGGCTTTATATCAGCAGGACAGAGAAAGGATCAGCAAACCATGAGGCTTCCATCTGTTAGATGAACAATAAGTGAGAAGACAAAAATAAGAGTAAAAGGAAACCCAGATGACGAAAGTTCCCACTTTACGCAGCCAGGAACACCGGTTGCCTCATTCATAGCACTAAAAAGACTAATGCCGGCTTCTAGTGTTACCGATCTTGCTTGTCTTTACGACCTTTGTTGTAGATTCTCCTCTGTTTTATTTTGGAGACATTTTAATTCCGCCTGAGCGTATTTCTGACACTGAACGGCAGTGAGAACAAAGAAAGAGCAGCGAGAAAGGAGCAAAGGAGGAGGAAATCACAGCATGTCTGAGTAATGAACACATCAAGCCCAGGGACGGTAATGAACTTCATCCTCTCCTCCTCAACCTCATCACTCAGTGTGATTGAGTGAGGGGTCAGCGTTCGTTTTCACCGAGAGCAAAACCAATAATGATCTGGAAAGTGTCAGTCGCCCATATTTACTGTTCCTCGGGCCAGCCAGGTCTTTATATGATGGCACTCTATAGACACAGACATCATGAATCTAAAACTATTTTCTGGAGGTGACTGAATGAGGAAAAGGGGGCAGAGTGTGGCACCAGGGAAATGTAGATGGCATTTAAATTATGGATTCATACTGTAGAGGTCTGCTTCTGTTTGAAATGTAGTTGGCTCCAGATTGAATGTTAAGGTGACGTCCCAGAATGTCAGTTCTTTGATTTGCTCACGTCTCTGAGAGAGGTCATTTCTGTTACAAGGACATCAATTTACTGGTCACATATTTTTGAGAACACAGTCTTCTAAAGGGGCATCAAGCATCTGGTAATTTGTTTTAAAGCTGCAACGTGTGCTCTCATATGGTAAAATACATGTTTAGCCAACAAAACATCCATATAATACAGTAATGGCAGCTCATGCAGGTACTGTAGCTGGTAGCTCCTTTAAATTTTGCAACATTTCTCTTTTAATCTGTTATTTTTTCCAGCTTTATTGCTAAAACACAGATCACACGTGATGGAAATACAATCGTGGGCAGTGGAAAAGGAAACGTTGGGTTTGGACCAAACCACTTTCTTGTTGTTGTTTACATTAGGACTGTGAGGATAAACGCATTACCGCAGTCATGTGACACATATTGCAGGTTGAGCTTACTGTCATCACCACAAATTCTATTTTAAAGGGTCAATCTCATGTTGAGATCAGTACATGGATCCATTAACACACCTGTGGATCAGCGCTGTCACACAACAAGTCAAGAACACAGCTGCTGATTAGTCGTCACTCAACTCATCAGATTGCCAGTGGCTAACAACAACAACTGTATATTATCCCAGAAGATAAACCGTCTGAACAGACAGTGCAGTTGAAGGCTGGATTACAAAGCTTCTGAAAAGAATACTAATACTAATCTCTCAAAGAATACTACTACTACTAATATTAACTGACACACTGTAACCTGTACTGTGCATTTACTGCCAGAGTGACAAATTACTGCTAAATTATTGCTATACTAGCAGCATGTCACTTGTCTGCTGCTTGTTTGAAATTCCTTGCACGTCGCACACGTTACGCACCGCCCTTTTCCAAAACAAAAGGCTAACAGTGAAATACTTTAAGAAACATTCAGAAAAATCTATGTCATGTCTGTCTGACTCCCAAATCCCACTTGAATTACACGATAGTGACACACACACACACACACACACACACACACACACACACACACACATAAAAAAACAAACAAACAAAAAAACAATGCATTTGTTTTGCCCAAGACTGAAGATGTGATGAAATGTGATACATGAGGACACGGCTTTATCTCCTCATTTTTATTTCCAGGCTGGAAATGCTGAAAATGTTGTTGATAGTCTGGAATTAGATGCAAATCTTGTGCAAATCTTGGGTTTGAATAAAATCACAGATTTTCTAGGGCATCGATCTTGTTATGCCGGCCAGGCACTCTGTATGCAGATTGGTCTGTTTGGGAAGCTGCATCAAAACACCTTTTCCTCAGAGAAACAGAGACATCTCATCCTCTCTAGGTTTGAATATGCTTGTTTTAAATATTGTTACTTTGATATATTTTCAAATAATTGCACAACCCTAGTTGTACTTGGTTATCATAGGGGAGTTGGTTGTGTAAATCTCTCTGAGTAGGAGCCAATCTGTTTCCCCTCAATCTCTAAGGAGCACTGAATATGAAGCTAAGACGAGCCAATAAGGAGGTAGAGTCCTTGTTAACATGCTGATGAAAGCTAGTAAAGACCAACGCACACACACAGAATTTATAGATCATCTCGAGCACAGCCAGGAAAATGCCGTCTCTGTTTTATTTGACTTTTTTCCCCTTGTAAAGTCCTTCAAAAAAAGAGGTTTTTTTCCACAAAACCTGAAATCACTGAACCAAAGAATGGACTGGGCATTTGGATGGACTGTGAACATTAATCCTGACACACTAAATCATTGATAAGAGCTGTTGTGTGCTGGAGCAAATTCACCAAGGCCACCTTTAGTTGGCTCACTAATAATGTGGCAGAGGTAGCCCTGAGCTTCGGCGGAAAGGAGGAAAAAATATGAGGTTGGAGAATGGTTTTACTGCAGTGTGGCTGCTTTTTATTTCATAATTCAGAGCTAACCCACAAAGGTCCACTAACTGCCATTGTTATGGACCATGCAGAGAATATAGCAACTGAGGGAGCACTTAAACACGAGCACAGGCAGAATGACACAGCAGAACATAGATCCAAGACTCAACCAGACTGAACTCTGCCTGGCAGGACAACTCGGTGACAACAACAGCTGCAGCAGATGTAAGTATGCATCTTAATTCACCATTTACACAAGACTAAGAGTCTACAGCCACGCTAGCAGCTCTGTAAAGCTGTAGAAACAGCAGTGTGCATGCATATGGGGCTACAGTGGAAATTATGTGTGTAAATCACAAGTTTCATCATGATACACTCTTACCTCCATCCTACAGACAATGATAAAATATTTGCTGTTATCATAAAGTCTGCCATGGTACGATTTTGATTCAGTTCAGCGGGCTGTGATTTATATGAGACAACATCATAGCCCATTTAATACATTTTATCAGTTACAGAAGAAGCTGCAAACCCCTTTCTTTCCTGCTTTTGGCCCTACAAGATAAAACAAAATAAATAAATAAATAACTGTAAATAATTGAAACCAGTTAAGTGCTGTACAGTTCATTTAAACTGGCTCCACCAACACACACAAAACATGGCTTTAACAGAACATTTAGTGAACATATGAAATTTGATTGAATAGTAACTGTCAAGGTTAACAGACATGGGAATTTCAAAATAAAGGCGAGGTCTTCGATGCTCCGCTGCATCATAAGCGAGAAAGAGTTTAATTGGAATGAAATTCAGAAACACTCCTGACTGCAGGACGGGTCACAAACAGTTTCAGATCATTTTCAAAGAAAAGACAAACTCTGAAACGCCATGAAAAATACCAGAGAATATCTACAAAACTATCTCGTTTGTCATTTTTGGGCCACGACACGTGATAAAAACCATTAAACATCAATTGTGACTTCATGGGAACTTTAAAGATGATGATACGGGTCGCCATTCTCACCATGATCTTGCGATTCTCTCGTGAGCTCATGAATGCAGCTGACTTGCAACGTGATGCGTTTTGGGCCGCAGGACTACTTAACACATACGACGTTTGTACGAAATTTTAGAACAATCCATCCAAACATTGAGATGTTCAGTCTGGACAAAAGTAAAGGACTGATCAATAGACACTGCCTTCCCAAAAGATAGATAAGCTAGATTGATTCAAATTCTACATGAAACATAAATGTGCTTGAACAGTTGCTTAAGATCAAAGAGAGAGGCCCGTTGTTTCGTATATTCACAGTTCTCTCATGAGACTTATTTAATTGGAGATCCTTCCAACAGGGCAGAATATACCTTAAGGGTATGATAAGGTTTTCTTTTAATAGTCTCAAAACTTTTTAAAGCACTGCTACTACTGAATATTAGACCTTAATTAATCATAATGCTTCCATTATCGGTATTTGCGCGCGACTGATGTAAATATTCAAACTTAATTTACCGTAACTCACAGCCGAGTTGAAATGCGTTCCTAGCATGCTACACATTATTGAAGTAATCCAAATGTGTACAGTAGGTGCAGCATGGAATAACCCTAATATTCAAATCAGAGTTGCCCTTAAATCACCAGTAAAGTAATTCAGAGTCCCCTGGGAACAATTAGGATTTGGCGTATAGTCGCCTGTATTATTAACCAGCCCAGAGCAAAGACGCACTGAGCAAATCAAAGAGCCAGCCTCCCACCACTGCGAGAGAATTACCTTACTCTGCAACTTCTTTTTTTTCTTGACAAATCCCTCACAGGTAGCAGCTCTGGTATCTTTCTTGTTTTGAAGATAAATACATTCCATGGTAGTGTCAGCTTATAGAAATTTCATTATACAAATGTCTCGACTATAAGGTATTCCTGGAAATAAGATTACTTCACAGCTAAAGTGACACTTACATGACTGTGCGGCGATGAAGACGGCACAGTGTAGAAAGACTTGAGGCAGGAAAGAAAATTACTGCATTTAAAATATTACATGCTCATCCTGTCAACAAACTTTTTAATTCACTTATTCTGCAGCTACATATGAAGGCTTCATCTGAACCTTTTAACACTGGGGGGCACAATGCTATTCTCTCTCGCAAAAAGCTATTTACTGAATGACTGCCTTGAAGATGAGAAAAATAAAACAACTTAGTCGCTGCCATGGGAATAGGAAAATTACACCCACCACCATGCAGTACAAATGATCATTAGCACTGTAATTACTGGGAGGCCATCACGTTTGAAATTCATCAGTAGAAGTGGATTGCCAGTAAGCACTCCTACAAGTACGAGGAAATGCATCACAAGGGGATTATGTGGTGGGCTAATGTCCTGTTTTATAAAAAGGTGCCATTCCCTCAACTAGCAATTTCTGGAAGAGTCTTTGTACATAATCGTGGCTCAGTCAGCAATGTTAGCGGGATTTTGGAAGCAAGAATAATGTACTAAGATTGAGTTGCACCGACTAAGATCAATTTAATCTCACATTGGTTCAAATCAGTCAAATTAATATGAGTAAATCTAGCTTTAAAATTAAGCAGAGCTCTGCTGCACAATTTAAGAACTAATCTCAGTTTAGTAAATCCCAAATTTTGTGATGTAAACCAAAATTAAAAGACTTAATTCAGTATGGAAATGCTTGCTTAACCAAAGCAAAATAAATTAATACATAATTTTTTTTTAGCATTGTCGAGATGTAGTAATCTGCTCTTTATTCCTTAACAAAACTTTGTTATGTTACACTGTTTGCTAGTTAGGTAAAAAGGAAACGTTATATTGTTAGTTAGCTAGCTAAAATGTTAACAAGATGTTACACTGTTTATCTAAAAAGTTAAGAAAACATTGTTTGCTAGCTAGCTAAAAAAAAGCTGCAAAAAAACATTAAATTGTTTCCTAATTAGCCAAAATCTATGAAAATAACAAAGTACATTGTTTGCTAGTTTGGCCAAACTATCAACTGCCGTGAGTGAAAGAAGAAAGGCATCATAAAATTCAGATGGGTTGAGTCTGTCCCTTAACTTTCTTTGAGGAACTGCGCTCAATCCATCTCAAAAAGGCGACTAATTTAAAGTTTTAACCTCCTCAGTTTAAAGTTAACACTGGATCACATTTTAAGTTGGACTTTAAAGTTTTGGTGCAACAGAAAATACATTTTAATCTGGGTTTACAGTAAAACCTAAAGTTTAGAAAGATGTTTAAATTATTTCTTATTGCTGTCTACAGTTTTTAATGATCTAACAATCCTGATAATTAAAAGGTGCTGAACATTTTGCACCAATCCATGCATGCACACTACAGCATATAATGAAAAAGTACTATTACTCCATAATAGGTGCTGTTACTTAAGCAGGTTCCATAATGTCAAACAAACACACAGCAAGAACTCATGCGTACAATTTATCCTGGTGAGTGTCTCTGTTAGTGTTAAGACGGAGTTAACTGTCATAACAAAGCATATATTGTGCCATGCTAAAAAGCTCTGCAGGCCAGCTGAGAGCCTTTCTCTTTTCCATGACCTCATTTTGTTTGGTTTCTTGCAGGAGGCCTGGTGTGGTTTGTTGACCCAATTTCTGCAGGGTGCGCGTCTGCCGATAGACCGACATCCACAAACTGCAACAGTTACTTAAGAAGGATAGGCCTGGTCCACTGGGAGCACTGATACTCCTGTTTTTTTTCCCTCAAGTGAGAACAAATGGGCCTGGTGCCATTAGTGGAGCAGCAAATATAGCCTGGTTGCCCTTAATGTGTAGCTGCACGGGTGAGAAATTCCCACCCTTGTCCTCGGTAAAAGTGAGAAAAACCCAGATGTGCCATTAAAGCAGAATGCTCTGGATTGGGTCAAAGATACAAGGTAACTAATAGGACACCAATTTCCAGTTGTACACCAAGAAAGGGACCTTCAGTATGACATAAAGGTGACAAAGTGAGCTTTCCTTCATGGTAAGGTCTATGACAACATAAGAGAGGAAGTGTCTGAGATCGATCAAGGCACAAGGCGTTGGATGCCGTTTCAAGGGAAACTGATCAGGTGTGTTTCAGTCCGAGTAAAAACTATGTGCAATATAGGGCTCAGTATTGCTTGTAATGTTTAAATATATACTGTAATTTCCTTACTGACACCAATTCAGCCAATATTAAATAATAGAAATTTCGTCTAAACCACATCAATGGCTAAAATAACCATGTGAATTATATTCTAACATGAATAGTAGGGAAATTATTTTTCTTTATTTTGATATAGGCATTATATATCAGCCATCAGCCACCCTGCTTTTTAAATAACGGCACCAGCCATCAAAACACCCACACAGCAGCGGTCACGGATTTGATTCCAGCCTGCAGCCCTTTGTTGCATGTCATCACACAGCTCTCTCCCCTTTTCCTGTCGCATCTTCAGCTGTCCTGTAGAATAAAGGCATTAAATGCCCCCAAATAACAAGAAATAATTCAGCCAGTACTTGCAAAACTAATGACATTAGCCATCAGCCTCAGCTGTACTTTGTGTTTACTGCTAATTAGCAAATGTTTGCATGTTAATTAGAATCTTACCAATGCCACTGTAAGCATATTAGCATTTAGCTAATTCACAGGCCTGCAGGCATGGCTGTATAATTAACTAACACCAAGCTAAAACAAAAAAAGTTGTTACACTGTTTTCTTGAAAAGTTTTAAGTTTCACCTCTGACCACACCCAACACTGATGTCATAGCGTGCTGACACACCCTAGAGTGCACAAACAGCAAAGTGAGCTAAACAATAAAGGGCCAGAAAATACAATATTAAGCTTATCAAACTGTCTAAACACAAGCGGTGCTAAATGTTTTTATTTTTTAATCATTTCAATATAAATCTGGAAAATTATCAAAGTCAGAGAGAGTCTGACCTGATTGATTAGTATGCATTCAATGCTAGCTTTCCATGCTTGATGGTTTGTGTACAGTATATGCAGTACACAATTTCTTTCTTGTTATTATTGTCTCAGTAAAGGCTAATATGAGAGGTATTGAAGTGTCCAGTCTGGCTGCTGCAGACTGTGTTCAATAGATTTCTGCTCGTGTCTCAGAGGAGCAGGTTTTCATTCTGTTGCAGCCTGCCAGCTTCAAGCTGTAAAAATTTAACTTTTCTCTGGCATTTCGGACAGAGCTCCCACCTTCAGCCATCTGTCTCTGCCTCTATTCCTGTACGTGCACTGTCCTTATCTATTCCTCCCACCGTCTCTCCTGCTAATTACTCTCCCCCTTTCTCTCTGCACTTCTCTATTGTCTCACATGTCTCTCGCCCCGTCTTCTATTCTTCACCTCTCTCCGTGTATCTGCTCACAGGCGTCCCTCTTGGCTGCAGTGGTCTGCATTGCTGGGCTTTGCACAGTATCTAACCCTGCTCGCTAGACTCACAGGCTCAACTGCAGGGTACTGGCACATAAAGGAGCTCCAGACAGGTAAAAGTGAGAGAGTATTTACATGCCAATAGAATTAAAACCTCCTAGAGGGCAAAACTTACTCTATCAAAGCCTTACAGAATGTGATTTGCACAAACCCTAATTCCTCCAAACCCCCATGTTCAAACTGATAAACTTTACTTTTTTTTTTTTTTATAAATACACACTAATTCTGAATTTGATGCCTGCCAACAGTTTAAGACTAACCTGACATGCTGGTTTGTTACGCAAAATTTTCAGGGAAGGCGTCCTTAGAAACTGTTTGGAAAAGGGCAGGCACTTTTTTAAAAAAAGCACAACTTGTCCTTAAATGTTTCCTTCTCAGTTTGTGAGCTCTTGCTATTTGTTTTACTCATGAGGTTCAGGAACAGTAAAGAGCAGCTAGCAGCGGTAGCAGACAGTGAAGACACCAGCCTAAACGCAGGTCAGTCTGTCTCCTCTGTCATCGAGTTGCTGATTTGCCTTCCTAATGAGGCTGCAAAGTTACCATCATTCAATTATTCATTTTGGTCTGACTCAGGAGTGCACAGCAAATATGTATTTTTAAAAAGAAAGAAATGCAATTAGAGCTCCGGCAAAGGTTAAAAGAAAGCGCACTCTGTCAACCGAGAGGCAGTCACCGTAAAACAAACTTAGATGTACCAAGTCACGCTCTTGTATAATGGCTGCATCCTGTTTTGAATACTCAATCAATACAGCCACCAGAACTTTTACTTCCTAATGGACAAGTTTTAGTACAGTCTTATTGGTGCTCATTTAAAAATCATGATCTCAATTACCAAAGCTGTAAATGTGTAGATATGTTCCTGCCATTGGCCTGCTTTTAGATGCTGTCAGACAGTTAATTCTGCTGTATTTTAACTCGCAATCAAATTTGACAACCAAGTTCACTTTCGCTGAAGAAAAATTGCACTCTCATTTGAATCTTGTTGCTTCTTAACCACGGTGAGTAATTAGAACTGAATAATTAATCTCCCTTTTTTCTGCACAGCTTTGATATGACTTAAACATCACAGATAACAATTACTCTTTGTTCTGTAACTGTAAAAACTGAGTAACTTTAAAAAGAGACAGTTCAGAAATTTGCTTAAGTACACGCACATTTAAAGATCTATTATTCAGTGAAATGCCAGTTAAGCACCACGTCAATCACATTTGCAGTAAAACCGTCCAAACTCCTCCAAACTCCATCTGTCAGCTTGCAAATTTATATCACAAAACGACAACGTCGATGATGACACTTTTCTATTGTTCGATCCTGAGACAGAATCTAAGCATGCTGTCATTTGGGACCAACCTGCAGACAGCTACCTCGTTGGATGTTCAGTTTCACCGGGAAGCTCCCAGTAGGACTTCAGTCTTATTTTATTTCTTCCCGCAGTGACAGGTTGATGCAGCCATCTGCGTCAGTGCCCACACCGTGTGCCAGACATGTCACCAGCATGACATGTTTGTCACGGCACGGCAAAATGATGCATTACAGTCAAAATAACAGGTTGTGATAAAGATGTCCCGAGCTGCTCTGCTGCCTATTAAAATAAGATTTTAATGATCAAATCATTAATAAAAAGCTTGAATGTGGGCATTTACAACTTTTTCTTTAAACTGAAAAACAACAACATCTGTTGTCAAAAACACTGCATTATGACGTTGCATTCCTTTGATATCTGGATGATAAAATTTGAATTTCTGGAACTTGCTACTGCTGCTTATTTTATCTACAGGTCTTCAATGTGTTTCCGATCAGCTGCTTCAAGTGCTTAGACAAGCTAAGTAAAAAATTCATGAACACCACAGTACCACCTATGCACTTTCCCCGCCATGCTAGCACTGTCAGCATTTAGCTACGTCTGGCTGCATTGGAAATTCTGCCCGGACTGGGACAGAACACAGGCTGACAGACCAACAGTGGACAGTTTGATGACAAGAAATATAGTGCCAAGGTTGTCTTCTGGCCAGGTTTGGCTCCCAGCACCCCAAAGCTGAGTCTGTTAATTACGCAGCTAGCTCCATGGCTAACTGAGCTAACTAGTTAGTTACAGATAACAGCAGACTATGCTTAACCTATTTTAGACACAAGTAAACTAGTAAACTAGCTAACTTCTGTCTGCCATTTAACTATAAGCTCAATCACCTTGGCACCATACTCTGTTGTCAAACTGTCCTTATAAGATTTAATGACATCTTTATGTCAATTTGCATTAAAATGACCTGATTAACCTTATGACACTCAATAACAACAGTCCTAAACATTTATTAAAAACTCCCTCATGGTCATGTAATGACAGTCTTATGCACACCCCTTCAAATAAAGTGTTACCAAGTAATTTTAATTAGGAAGTGTGCATTTAGGTAGAAATGCCACAGGTTAGTTTAAAATGACTTTACTCAAAGCTGTAAAATATCCAGAAATACCTAATTACAGCAGGCCAGAGATGCTTATCCTTCACGCTGAACATTAAATACATCACACCTTATTAGACGCCATCTCGGGGGGGAATATGGATGAACTCGCATGGTCTTTCAGGCCTGGCAACGAACCTCTGCCTGCTGCTTGGATGCTGCCTGACAAACAGGCGGGGGAGATAAATTAGACCGTGACAGGGACAGGTGTGTTCAAGCCGAGTGACACAGACACAAGAAAGTCATTTCTGCCCCGCGGCAGCCAAAGGCTTACGAGGTTTGACTGTACCACGTATCAATCAGGAGGGCCTATTTATAGAGGGCCCAGGCCGCCGCTAGAATACAAACACTCGACTGAAGTAGGTTAGCAGCAAACGGCGGTATCACCAGCAGACGAGAGGACAGGGGAGGACGTGTGAGAAAAAAAAGAAGGTGGCCAGGTTAAGAATAAGTTATGCAAAAGCAGTTGATGATTGATGACATTCACAACTTCACACCAACTTTCCCAAGACTAATTTTGTAGTCTGTAGCTAGATTAAAAGCCTTTTTTATCTCCATGGAGCGTTTTTGCAGGATGGGTGTCAAACTTCAATACCTTTATGGCTCTGACCAAATTGCTGCGATCCTATCGAGTATTGAAAAATGCCTTGTCATTTGGTACCAAATTTCAACACCTAGAGAGTAAATCTCATCAGCAGCAGGGAGTCATTCTGCATACACCATGCTTGCACCAGATCTAATCACGCTGGTGACTCGCTGTCTAATGCTACACATCATAGAGGTATGCTGGAAAGACACTGTTGCACCCACAGACAGAAATCATCATTTTCCTTTTTTGGCCGCAAGCCGCATGTCTTCACAGATAACTCATGCAAAGTGCTCAGCTAGCCAGTGCAGCTAACCTGTTAGCTCATTGGTGAGTCTGTTCACCACATCATCCCTGGCACATCCTCTCCTTGCCATTGCAGGGATAGATAACCTTGAGGCTAATATGCTGCTCACAGACCGACAAGCAGACGGAGAGAAATACACAAGTTGACATGATGGATGGTCGTCACATCCAAGATAGCTGCTTTTAAGCACAGAGAAAGTAACAAACTGCCACAAACTTCACCCACACAGCCATTCCCTTCTTCTTTGAATTAGGCAGACTTCTGTTTTTATTAATGTTCTTTTTCATGGTTATTTATATTTTTTATACTGTCAAAAAAACAAAAACAAAGATGGAAGTGGCTTTAATTTTTATTTTGTGTTTTTTTTTTTGTCTTTCCTGATAAAATTCATGAGATACAATCAACAGAGCAGAACAGATACTAAATGAACATTGTGATGAGGCTGTGACAGTATGGATTTTGTGTTACCACGGTGAAAAAGCAAGATAACCCCACAGGTTCTCGGTAGAACCCTCTGGGTGGGTTCTAGGTGAAACCCCTTGGAATATAACAGGTTGAACCCCATGGGCGGGTTCTTGTTAGCACCCTTGAAAAGCAGAAAGATAGAACCTGTCAGAGGGGATTCTGCTTCTGTTTCTAGATATAACCCTTTATGTTGGGTTCTAAGTAGAATCCTTTGAAGGAGTTCCAGGTGGACCCCTTATAAAAGGTTCTACCAGGAACTAAAAAGGGAATAAGTCCACTACATGTGGCTCTAGTTAGCATCTTTATTTCTAAGAGTGTGATTAAGTTGTTATCTTGACTGCTGTTTATAAAGTTAAACTAGAAAACTCATCTCAGTGGGAGGGTCTAATAATGTAACTGGATTATGGGTAATGTAGGTTTCAGTGTTCTTGGATCTACAGGGACTAAAAGTCGGGATAAGTCAGCTCCTGCTACTTAAACTTTGACAATTCTTTCTTTAATCTGCTTTTCATAATTTTGACAACTTTGTGAAAGTGGAATACTAAATAGCTGGATTACCCTTTTAATTAATCAATCTGTTGCAATAATTTATTCTGTATCAAATATGTTAGCAACTGATTAGTTTCCCCTCCTAAAACATGCTTTTTTTTTTGCCTTCAATGATGTCTTCTGAATAATGTTGAGGTATTAACAGATCACCAAAGTAATCAATAGTCACAGTCTTATTTCTTATTTTCACCTGATACCTGACTTTAACATTTAATGGTCGACTGACCAACTAATTGTTAGAGGACTAAAGTGGTGCATTAGGCTCACACGTGTCCTCCTCTCAGAAACAAACAGTTACCAAGTCTGTGGAAAAAAAACACCTGCATGTGGCAACGGATGCATATTTAATGATGTTTAGAATGAGTTCTTGGTATAGCTTGTACAAAAGGACCCGGGTTGGTTACAGCGATGACCATTGCACGGCCACGTGTTGAACCACTCGGCATCTCAGTTGGCGGTATCCAATGGCCAGGACTGCGGTGTGAGTGTTATTGTCTGTCAACAGGCTACTTTAAGGTGTTTTACAAACAACATGGTTTGCTGGGGTCGCCTATTCTCCGACTAATCCCTAGCTATTAGCTGCTAATCCCTGTTTATCAACAGAGGCGCGCAGGTCGTGGCCAAGTCTGAGAAAGAGCACGGCAGGCTCACTGTTGTGTGACATAATGGAAAGTGCTCCTCGAATCATGTGCGCATCGGCTGGGTGATATTTGAGCCATTTATAGAATTGTTAGGGAGAGTAGAAAGCTTTTCTGCTATTAATAACAAAGCGATGACGATCATAAACGTACATTGTCTGCACTGAGAAAAATAGATATCAATAGATAGTGTTGGTGTGTCCCTGGAGGATAATATAAAAACACTGTATTGAAGAGAACTAATATGTTGTTGCATCAAAGGGCCTGCAAGATTAATATGTAAGATTACAAGTACGCAGAGATGTAAAAAATCTGGCCACTGCATTTTAACAAATTTGCTACCGTCATCTCTGAGCCCATTAGTCGTAAACAACATGCAGTATTTTCTCTCTGGCTGTCAACAGAACTAGCTAGCGCTGTGAATAAGATTAATGTCAGAGAGAGGTATCACTGTTGGATCCTTTCCCCCTCATTCTCCAGCAACCGTTTTCACAACATATGAATCAAATGAATGACAACAGTAGCACATGTCTGCGTCGCAGCCAGCCACCGGTCCCTGGGCAATCGCTCTTCTTCCCCTCTCCTCTGAACTGAGAGGCTGCACGCTGCCTCGACTTCCCCTCTAATCCATCATTGCCTTTTCCCATTTCCACCTCACATCTATGGAGGCCTGCACTCTTGACCAAGTGGGAAAACAGATTAAAATGGAAAGCCAGTTGCTTTACTGAAAGCAGACACATAACCTGAAAGTACCACTACACTCTTAGAAATAAGGGTTCCAAAAGGGCCTGAGGTTCTACCAAGATCCGTTGCTACTGAGGAACTATTTTGAAGAAAAGTTCAAAGGTTTGTTGTACCATCATATAAAATGGTTCTCAGTAGAACCCCTGGAATACAAAAGGATTCTTGGTAGAACCACAGGTGTGTTCTAGATTAAACCCTTAAAATATAAAAGGGTTATCGATAGAACCCCAAGAAATGGTTCTGGGTGGAACCATTATACCGCAGATATATGTTCTCTGTAGAAAGTCTCATATAGGCCTTTTCCACCAACGTGAAACTGACCTCACTCTGGTTTAAGCACCTAATTTGAATTGTTCTGAACTGTTCCACAGAGCATCCTTTGGGTGAACCTTTCACTAGGTATAACACTTTATGTTGGGTTCTGGGCAGAATTATCTCAAAGGGCTGAAGAACCCTTTATGGTTCTAGTTGGCAGCTTTATTTCTAAACGTGTTCTAAAAATTCCTCTCTATATCAATGGAGAGAACTGAAGTCATCAAGGACATACACCCCAGGACACTCTTAATGATATTTAACATTTCTCCTCAGCAGAGCGCCACAGTGGCTGGTATCACTTCTCAAGGTTTAAGGGTCCTTTTAGCAATGCCTCTCCCTATGGTGTCAGACTGCTGCGTGTGGTATCACACTGCGAGCAAACTCTCAGCAATTAAATTCAAATCAGTGAGCAGACGCGGTGGGACTTAGACTTCAAGTTATCACAATGGCATGTTGACGTGTGCAGAATTCAAAAAGACAGAGGTTTTTTTTTGTTTTTTTAATTTTAGCCTGACAACAAAAATCCATTGAGGAACACGTGCAACACTGACTTTACAACTTCCTCAGGAGGATTCATTCCTGTTGACTTGGCCAAAACAGTGAGTGAATCAATTTTCAGACTATTTCTGTGCTGTTTGAAGGACACGACCCTGACATGCAGTCTCAAGGTGGTGGAATTCTTGCTGCCTATAGCTTCAAAAGGAAAAACCA
This sequence comes from Lutjanus erythropterus, assembly GCF_056507025.1. Lineage (NCBI taxonomy): Eukaryota > Metazoa > Chordata > Actinopteri > Lutjaniformes > Lutjanidae > Lutjanus > Lutjanus erythropterus. The sequence goes on along the minus strand of NC_139339.1, from coordinate 7,908,634 downwards.
TGGAGGATAGTGGGGCATGTGAGTGGTTATACACAGTAAGAAAATGGAGAACAGCATGTGCTTATTGCATGTCTAAAACTATGTCGATCTGGGAGAAGTATTAGCCACAGAGTGTAAAGGTGTGCTGGCAAAGATGGGAAATAAATGGTACTGCACTGTAGCTTTTCCACTGAGCACAGTTGCAGCTGTTAGAATGAATGCATGGAGAATGAAGATCATTTCAAACAAAACATAAAGTAAAATATACACAAAATATTGTGTATGTACCATGTACCATGTTAGAGGTGTGCAGTATATGAGTTTGTGCCTTGGACGAGTGTAAAAGTATGGGTGAAAAATATGTACTTGTAATGTTGTCTTCAGGGAGGGTGGGTTGGGTTGAATCTGTAATGAATTCTGTACAATACCATTCCTTAAATTAAAAAAGGAAGGAAACAAAACCAATGAAAAAGATCAAGCAGCAAAATATTCAAACAGCTCTCTCTCTCTCTCTCAAACCTAAATAATGATATACTCTAAGCTATATGTTCAGCGTCCAATCATACAGCAGAAGAGAGTCGGGCATCTATATTCATATATGCCTGTCATCATATTTTAATATTGTGCCGCCTTGCCACCATCAGCAAAGAGACATCTCAGCTTTAGCGAGTGCACTTGGGGGCACTGAATTACTACTGCAGTGCAGTGCATTGACTGAATTTATGACAGTGGTATCACCACCTGAGTGTTGTGATGTATTCGGGGGGTGGGGGGTGGGGGGGCCGTCTTGCAGGGTTGCTGTACTGGATTATATTGGAAAGTACTGGTGTTGATATTGTGCCCACGCTTGTATATAATGTAAACAACTGCAGCATGCTGCATCGTTATGAATCAACATTTGTCATGTTTTAAACGGCCTACAGGCTTGATGTTGTTCTTTTGGGGTTTTCCAGGCACTGCTGCAGCAAACAGTACATGTTTAGTGATATATACTATGTGATATTGCCATAACCAAATGAAAATGTATATTTTTAAGACACTGCTACCACACTGCTCTGACTGCAGCAAACAGTACATCGTTTGAGGCATTCATTTGTTCTGTAGCTTGCTGCCCTCTGCTGGCAGGAAAGATGAGGTACAGTGATGGATTTCTACCATAATGTGTCTATAATAACAACACAGATGTCAGAAATTGTAATTCTTGCATCAAATCAAAGTTAGAGAATTGAACCAGCGACCTTCCAGTCCCAAGCTCGCTTTTCCGATCGGCAGGATAAATCTGGGTGGGTAAAGTGAAAGACAGCGCTTGACCCTCCTTCATTACCACCACCACCGAGTTTTCAGTGCCTGATTTGAAGTGTTAACTACTTGTGAGGGATAATTTCAAAATGTGTGTTTATGTATATATTCTGTATAAAGAATTATGGCTGATATATTGATATCTGAATTTTAATATTGGTATCACTTCAGCCCCAAAAACCCAGTATTGGTTGCTCCCTACTCTTTATACATAACTTATACAAACTGCTTTTGTATTTTTATTTTATTTACAACTCGAATTCCAAAAAAAGTTAGAATGTTGTGTAAAACATAAATAAAAACAGAATAAAATAATTTGCAAATCATTTTTGACTGCAACATAAACTGTAAAAAGACAAGATATTTAATGTTCAATGTTTCAATGTAATGTTCAACAAATACATTTGATTGTTTTTTTGTATTCTGAATTTGATGCCTGCAACACTCCAAAAAAGCTGGGATAGGGGCAACAAAAGACTGAGTGAGGGGCATCCTCGAAAGTCTTCCTCAACACAAAACTGCAAGGAATTCAGAAATCTACAGTTCACATTATCAGTAAACGATTCGGAGAAATCTCTGCATGTAAGGCAAGGCCAAAAACCAACACTGACTCTTGCCTGTGACCTTTGACCCCTCAGTTAAAATTCCACATAACTGTTTAAATGATACTACATGGGCTCAGTAACATTTTGGAAAAAAACGTTGCCAGCGCTAACTTCAAAAGTCAGCATCTGTGATGGTTAGGGGAGTGTGACGTACCCGTGGCATCATGGATAACTTGTACATCTATGAAGGCCTCATTAATGCCGAAAGGTACATACAGATGTTGGAGCATCATGTGCTGACATCCAGACGATGTCTATTTCAGACACATCGCTGCTTATTTCAGCAAGACAATGCCTAGACACATTCGGGACACTTTATACCAGTGAAAGAGATCAGGTACTAGACCGGCCCTCCTGCAGTCCAGACCTGTCTCCCCTTGAAAATGTGTGGTGCATTATCAAACACAAAACACAAAAACCTAGACCTCGGACTGTTGAGCCCGAAGCTGTATAAAGCAAGAATGTGAAAGAGTTTCACTTTCAAATCTTCAACAATTAGTTTCCTCAGTTCCCAAATGCTTAGTGAGTGTTGTTAAAAGAAAAGGTGATGTAACACAGTGGTAAACATCCTCCTGTCCCAACATCTTTGGAACATGAAGACATCAAATTAAGAATGAATGTATTTTTTACTAAAAACAATAAAATTAGTCATTTTGAACAGAAAACATCTTGTCTTTGGACTCCATTCAATTGAATATAGGTCAAAAAGTTTTTGAAAATCATTGTTGTCATTCTGTTTTTATTAACTTTTTTGGAATTGGGGCTGTATTTTTTTATGCCTAAAACTGTCTTGAAAGTGTGTCTTCCCCTGTGTCTGTGTGTGTCTGCACAATGTTTTTATGCACCAGAGAGACTGGCAAACAAGGCTTTTTGTTACACTGGACTGGACACAATAACGAGTGAAAAGTCTCATGTAATCCTTGTTAAACACCACTGAACAGCACATTATAAACTGGTTACATAGAAATCTAATCCATAACCAGGTAGAAACATTTTAGGACATGAAGTACTGGATGTCATCATTTCCCTCATTGGATAAAACTACTGACCCATTTGAGTGCGTCATAGAGACAGCGGGGATTTGTAAAACGCTCCCTCAGAGCAGACGTCTCTGTCCCGTGGGCTCAACATGGGGCTCGTGTATTTCTAGAAACACCTGCTTTAGTGAGCACACTCATTTTCTGGAGACTGCTCCAACATCCGGAGGGGACAATTGCCACCTGGCAGGTTTAGGGTATGAAGGTCCGCATGCTGGGAGGTTATTCTGGGCAACACCAGGAGATAATATTATTAGTTTGAGATGCAGCCTAATGATGAAAGCATTTACGAACAAGCATATCCGAGGAAAGAGGGCTTAAAGGGACAGGGAAACAAAAGGTATTTTAGCAGCTTAAAAAAGGTCGACCTTAAAAAAACAATATTCGATATTTAGAATATTTTCATTTATTTATTTTGCCATCGGACAGCCTTTTCTGTTGAGAAACCACTGTTATACAAGCCAAATATGGCTCTCTCTAAACCAACAAAACTCCATAGGCAAAATCAGTCATTTTACCTCACAGAAAATGGGAGTTGCTGGTCCACTGCTGCCTTGATCTGTCAGTATGTTTGTTTTATTGGGTGACTTCAGTGAATCTGAACTATCCCTTTAAAACACTGTGGTCACACAATAACACAAACAAACTAACCAAGCAAGGCAGTGTTAGACCAGCAACGTCTGTGTTATGAAAAGTAAAATTAGTGATTTTGCATATGGAGTTTGGTTGGTTGGACAGAGCATTATTTGGCTTATATTATAGTGATTTCCTGTCTGAGTACAATTAAACTGAGATTTTTTTTCTATGTTTTTTTTTAAGTGGCTAAAATACATTTTGCTGCTGACCCCGTCCACTGAGGAACACTGCTTAACTTCCATGCTGATAATCCTAACTATCCCTTTAAAATACAAAATAACTTAAATGATAGTTACTCTGTTAATTAGTGCAGTCTGATTCATGTTTTTCTTGATGTCTGTATTAAATACAGACACCAGACGAAGAAAAATAAAGTGTTTGGCAAGTGAAAGGTTAATTTTGTAGCTAAATAAAGATAGAAAACTCTGCAGCAATCCTTTTGTAGAAAGTTATTGTCTTTCTTAGCGCAGCGTACACCTGTGTTCCTGTTTCAGCTACCTCCAGCTACAACTTATATAAAAATGCAGCCTGCTCTGGGATGGAGGCAACATGTTTCCAATGAAAAGGGGAGCAGCGAAAGGAACGAAAGTCTGAACAAATACTCTGTCTAATTCAAAATGTGCCTGACAGAAACACCTGGGTCCCGGTGTGGCTCCAGCTGTGGCCGCCAGCGTGCATGTTATTAAAGGGAAAGATTCAAATGACAACTGCGCAGGTGCACACACTTCATGCATACAGACACACAACAACAGAGGCAAACCCAGGACTGAGGAACAAGAAGAAACTACACTGATTATATGATCTAGGAACTGCACCTGCCCCAATCTAATCAATACAGAATGAGAAAAAGCTTCTCATTCTACAAAAGGTGAATATGCATAATCTCTCCTCTCTTATTCATGTCAAGAACAGCTGTTTTGGAGTCTTTCTGTTGTTGTTTTCCCCTGCAGAAAAATCTTCACTGCAGATGTCATTTAGTCCCCACAGTGACACTCATGACTGTTTAATAACCCCCTAAATCATACCCAAACACAACACATCTATCTGACAAGCCGAGTCAATGCGGAACAGCACCTGCCAATTACAAAAAGCTCCAGGTTTTATGGTAATGCTTGACATGTCACTGAGCTGCAACGCAATAATGGGAAGAAAGGAAGTGTAACTGATAAACAACAACAACAGATTAGGAAAGAAACTTTTTACCGCAGCCAAATAAACGACAACTGGAAAAGCTTTTCTCTAATTAACGATGTTTTAAGAACAAGAAAGTGCATATATCACTACGCAAGAAGAAAGATCAAATCAGAGATCCTTGCCTGAAGGAAAAGTTGCAACAAGGATTCATTTTTAAACCTGATTCAATTGTGGTTTAACTTTAAATCATCTTACACCACACTCTGATGACATTTAAACCTTGTTAGCAACAATGTAACATTTTGTTCACATTTTAAGTAAGGAGCAAACAGTGTAACACTTTTTAACGAGCTGGCAAACAATGTAATGTTTTGTGAAGGAATATACAACACATGAGCAACTTTCACTAAACAGTTTTATACTTAAGTCCCTCGGTCCTAGTATTTATTTATTTATTTTAATTTAGGTAAGCAAGCCTCTCCATATTGATGAAACTTTAATTCTAGTTTACAGGAATAAGTTGGATTTACTAAACACAGATTAGTTTTTAAGTTGTGCAACAGAGCACCACTTAATTTTAAATCTAATATAAACCTTTAAACCTATAGTTTTGCTAAACTCTGATTAGACCTATGTTTAGATTAAACTAATCTTTGTTGGTGCAACCCAGTTTGAATGTTGTAAAACACGTTCACACCTACATTTTATTTGCACAAATACCAAACTGATTTTACAAAAAAATCTGCTATTTATAATAAAACTTTTAAACGATAAAAAACATGTTTATGTCCTTCTTTGGGGGCTAAACGTGACTTAATGGCCTTGTCCAATGACAGCCTACTGTTTTCCTGTTGTGTTTTACTTCCTGATATGTTGCCTGTTCCAGCGGCGAGGAAATGCATCTGTAAATCTTATTTTATAAGGCTATATGGCCATTGTGAATATATAACCCGAGAAGTAATCAATACAGATCTGGGTTCAAAGTGAATTAATTTACTGGAGCTATCGGCTGTGACTCATGGTGCAGTGTTGTTCTGATCATTTGTCACTCTTGAAAAATCATAAATTCTGTTCTTCCTATAAGGTGAAGGGATGACTGATCAATACCACATTAATATGTTTTCAATGGTGCTGACAGCCTGTGCAGTTTTCGGAGTACAATCTGCACTCCGGTGGCTTTGTTCCATTTCGTCTGGTCAAATCTCTGTTTAACAGTGCACTTAACCGGCGTATTGTGTTACTGTTAAATCCAATCTTATGTATAATCAGTTTAAACTCATTCGTTTTTGCAGTCGTCTTTAAGTGCACATTGTACTTCTAATAATACCCAGACATGAGCCTCAAACTTCCATAGTTTAGATAAAAACTTTCCCTTTACTATTTGTTGGGTCATTTATTGTTTGCTAAAAGGCTTTCAGAACAGTAAATGCTACTTCTCCATTGTTTTTGTAATAAATTATGTGATAAATAATCCTATAAGTCTGTGATAAATACATTATCGACCCTGCATTCATCTGCATCCACTCAGCAATCCATCCTGGGCATAAAATTGGCAAATTCACCAACTGGTTTATGTGAAATATATACACAAAAAATGTGTACAGAGCCTTACAGAGTGTTCTTTTCCTCTGTAGAATGCTGCTGTTTTACTAGTGTTGGTTTTATAATCACTTCTGTTATCACACACAGCCATAAAAATACAGCTGCTCATTTTTTTTCCTGCAAAGAACATATTTAAGATTCCCTCCATTCCCACTAAAATGAAACTTTAATTTCATTGAAAAATTGTTTATTAATCCTTCACACTAAATGTGAAAGTACCCTGCTTTTCATTATTTAAATTATTCTATTCGTCTTAATTTATGTTCATCTGTAGCAACCTACTTTATTGAGGTAGTTTCTTAAAGCTTTTGTCATTGTTGGAGGGTTATTAGCTGCAAATGACGCCAGTTTCCCTGCGGAGCTCGTGGTGTTTGTGTGCTGTTAGCTGGTTTGGTGCTCTTAGAATTGCTCGTTTTGCAAGGAAAACACTCGACTCCATCAAGCTGGAAAAAATGTCAAAGTTCTGAGGAAAAGTTTTGTAAAACAAGAAAGTGTCAAAAACCTGACTAAGAGCTTTCTCACATGCAACCTCTCCCTAAATATCACAACAGGAAGCTCTTAATCAGGTAGTTTCTTGAGATATCTTCTTCAAGACAGACCTAAAAAACTAAACTCTGACTAGACCAAGAAGCTGACAGCCAATTATCCTGAATGAGAGGCAGTTATAACCATGAGTGTGAATGTGACTTAACTGCGACCAGGTGCACCCTCTACGAAACTGTTATCCGTACTCATAAATCAGTGCTTTTTGTACCTTTTGGGTTTGGGGAGGCCCAGGTGATGATGCGCCGCACCAGGCAGCAGTTGAGCAAGACTTTCTTGGAGAAGCCGTGGTCTTTACGGAAATGCTGCAGGTCCTCCCTCCACTGGTTCCTCTTGGTTGGTGTACACATGACTGGAACTTCTCTAATTTGAAATATAGTGTGGCATTTAGGGTTGTCCTGATACTAGAATATTAAACTTTGATATAATACCAGTATAAAAATGATACTCAATACCACTTTCAATATCAGGCAAAAAGAAAATGAAGATCATTTTTATCCTTTTATTAAACTTCAGTTTTGTGATGATGCAAGCTAAATTTCAGGCAGGACAGTGAGGAACGAACTGAACCAAGGTCTTAAATGAGCACTTACATCATTTCTTTTATAGCTTTGGTACTTTAATACATTGGGTATTGAAAAAGTACTTAAGTATAAGTACTTTTGACAACCTTAGTGGCATTATTTGCAAGTAAACCCTGTGCAGATACAGGCCTGATCATCTGGGCAGTTCTCATAAGGCTGTGAGTTTGCAGCAAATGTAATTTTAAGTGGTAACACAGAGGCGATTATTATTAGCCTCATAATTCAAATGATGACCTCTTTAACAGCCTCTGGTAAACATTCAAACACAAATAGCTACAGCCACCGCAGCATGCAAAACACACTGCTACAAGTTCAGGCAATACACCTGAGAACATATGCTAATTTAGGATGTTTTTTTGCCCCCAGTTATGCATGGCCATAATGAAATGCAAGACATTTCAGCGTGCCCTTTCGGAAACCGGAATATACTTGTCTTATATGTCCTGAGCTGTTGTTTCAATAAGGCAACTTAGTCTTCCGGCTATTCGAGGACTAGTGATGGTAAAAGTAAATACACCAAGCAGATTGTCTAAAACTGGCATGCAATTTAGACCAGTAAATATCTTTAAAAAAGTCAAACATTTAAGATTTTATGACACTACTAAATAAAATATGACCTAACGACACCCTACCTCATTCAGTGCTATGCCTACAATCCCCCCCGAGGGTCCCATTTCAAGAGCAGAAGTTTCAGACATCAACAGATCACACATCATGCACACACTCTCACTGGAGGGCTTTTTGCTTTCCTCTCAGGATCACAAATTTATATCCTCCAATGCACAGAAATCGAGGTCCTAACTGTTATCAATTGTCCCTCTGAGCATCATCTTACCTTGCGGGTTAAAGCACGATGTGCACGCTCTCTCTGCTTCCTCAGTCTGCAAGTGATCCTCAGGTTTCACACAAGCACTTTCCCTTTCCTGAGCCGATCAACAGAGTGTGAAAGGGGGTGGGAGGAGGAGGAGGAGGAGGAGGAGGAAGAGGAGAGGACCGCTCTGTGAAAGAGAGTGAGAGAGAGGATCGCTGGAAGACACTATGGCTTTTGGTTCAAGTTAGAGGACCGTGTGTGTGTGTTTTTTATTCAAGTATGAGAGGAAGAGGAGAGAGTCAAAGATGCTCTGCATTCACACTGCTTTCCTTTGATCATCCTCTTAAAACACATGAAAGCCTTCAACACACACAGACATACTTTACATGTCCGCTTCCTCCAACAGATCAGTGTCACAATCAGAAAAATCTACAGAGAAGGACTTGGTATTAAGCCCAGCTGATTTTTTGTTACACACTAAAACGTGTCGATGACAACCTGTCAAGTACCTAAAGCTGACAGCATTGTTTGCTTATTCTTTGATCACACAATTCCTCATTTAAATCAAACATTTCCCAATATAAGATTGTATTCAACTTAGACTTTTTTCACATTTGACATGTGAGACTTTGTGTTTGACAACAAATTACGCTAACGTGCCGATCTTCACCAGGTTCATTATCCTATCTTAGCCTGTTAGCATTTTACGATTCACTAGTTAGCACTAAACACAAATTACAGCTGAGGCCGAGGGGAATGCCGTTAGAACAAAGACTACTACAGCCAAACATAAGTGGAAAAAATGAGGAGGAAGACTGTTTTTATTTTTCATTTTGAGAATAAAGTTGAAATTTTAGTTCTAGTGCCAGGCATAAGAAAATAAATCAGGAGGAAAATTACTTTTTTGAGTGTTTCAGTTTAAGAATAAAGTTGAAATGTTGAGAATAAAGTCAAAGTGTCAACAATGTAATCGAAGTGTTGAGAGTATGTCATCTTTCTCAACATTTCACTTTTACTCTCGCAAAGCAAAATAAAGAAAAATCTTCCGCCTATGATCTTTTTTATGCCAGGCACTTAGTCTGACTTTGTCTACTTTTTGACTTTAGTCTCAACATTTCAACCTTATTCTCAGAATGCAAATAAACTCATAATGCATAAGAGTTTAATGAAAAAAACAATTAGACATTTGGCAAACTTTACACAGTTTAGCACGGTATGTTTACGGCGTACAGCGAGAGGGGCTGCAGCCCGAACTAGTCGCAGGCGGCTGCACAACATCTTAGAGGCAACAGATAACTGGCATTATGCATGAATGAAATATTGATAAATAGTTTAAATGACTAGCATTTCTGTTGCCGACTAGCAAGTTTGGAGAGGTTTAACTGTATAGTTGACTAATTGCGCACATCCCTGGTAACAACCCAGACAAAATCTGAGAAGATAAGCTGTTTTCAGCCTCCAGGATGGCAGCCGTTAGAAACACCAACAGATGTGTTAGAAGTTATAGCACCACATCATAGTATGCATATATTCAGCTGGGATGTGAATTATATCCCTAAAACTCCCACCTCCAGGAGAAATGTTCTGCACCTGTCCCTACCCTCTGATCTCCACGTATAATACATTGTTTTTATCATTTTAATTAACAAGACTGCCATTAATGTCAGATACTTGTGATGTTATTACAGATAAAAATTATGTGGCAGATCAGTCTTGCTGAAGGGCATATGTGGGCGGATTTTAAATTCTGTACTCGTGTATTATCTTAAGATGATGCATTCCACAGCAGAGCCATTACCACACAGAGTTTATTACCCAGAATTTATTACCACAGTGTTACTGTCTTCCAAAATATGTCGGCAGTGGAATTTTTGTCAGCGCTGCTCGAAGCAATCTTTTTATTTATGCTTGTGACATACAGTAGGTTTCAGACATTTCCATACGTCACATGCAAATGATTTGTCCCTGGTCATCAGCCAAATGGGCTTACGCTTACATTTAAATGCACATAACATTAACTACCATGCAGTGATAGATGGTTATGCTTAAGGGGAGACAGCAAAGCTAAATCTAATTGCTTCCCCTGAGATGAGCAAGGCATATTCTGTACCTGAGAAGACAAAGGGGGGCCCTGGACAGAGAGCTGGGAATAGAGCCATCGTTTCCCAGCAGGCCGAGAGACACGCCTGATTGAGACCAGCGAACAGATTGGTTGCAGTGTTACGGTATGATATGGATTCTGTGGTGACACTTGTTAGGTGAGCGCAGCCCGGGGTACGTCCACATCCTGAGGGAGAGGGCTTGAAAGCTTTGTCCCCAATATACTGAATAATTTATAGTCAAGAAGCCGTTGCTGCTCACTGATATTCAAGACCACCTTAGTCGAGTACTAGTTAACTCAAAGACTGGTAACAGTGGAGTTCTGAGCCAAGATTAGGTTTCGTAAGAGGTTGTTAAAGCTACTATAATCAATATTTTTTATATTAACATGTACGTGGAGGGAGTCAACTGTAGGAGCGAGCCCACAATCATTTCAGCAAACTGGTTTTATGAACCACAATTTTACTGTTTTGGTTGCAGCATACAGATGTTTTCAACAAATATCTGATAAACCAACTGTACTCTATTTATACGGCACAAAACAGCAGACAAAGTTGAACAAAGTCCTGGCAGGTTGGACAGGGCGATATATTGATATTATATCGATATCAGATATGAGACTAGATATCGTCTTAGATTTCTTTCCTGGCTTTAAAGGTGGTGGTATTAGCAGCCGCATCTGACATGGCAAGAAACCTTTTTCTGGTCTGGAGCTGGAGATATCACAGGAAAGGTGGCGAGAGAGTGGGGAGACGGCACGCAATTAAGGGACGCCACGTGACTGAAGCAACTCGCAACACAAAAGTTGTGACTCACTTAACGTTATTTGCCTTACAACTTTTAACAGGTCACTTGGAAAGCCAGGTGGGTCGCTTTCATATGGGAATGGGTACCGTCTGCATCTGTACGAGTTGCTGAGAGGTGGTGATAAATCGCTGGTATTTGAAGAGTCTGTAATGAGACCGAGCTGCGTTTATCGAGGTGAGCGTGACCACTGAGAAGAACAAAGTAGAAGAGTTGGACTGAAGGAAAATCACAGTCTTCCATGGCAGTGTGTAACTAAAGTGTGAGTTTATTTACTGTACATGTTGAAGATTTTTTGTCATGCCCCATAGTTAGACCGTTATTAAAGTATTCAACAAATCTGCGTGTTGTTGGGGGATGAACGGATTAGTCTTCCTATCTAATCACTCTCAGCTACGATTATCTGTCCTGCTCAGACAATCCATGGAAAATTATTGAAATACAATCCACATGCATTAGCTGCTCAACGTAGACTTTTAGGTGCTGTGTGGTTTATGTATGAGACACACAATGGAGCTTGAAGATCCCTCGAACACTTAAATCTTCATTGTTCCTCTAATACAGACATGTATTGATTATGTCAGAAGGAATTTGCTGTAATGTCTTCTGAAATCAATTCAGACAGCCCACTCATGTGGATTGGATTTAGAGGTATGGTATATTATTATCAGTATGTTTGTATGTTGGTATTTTGGACAAAAGGTTCTGACCTTGTCACTCCCGGACAACACACACCAAGATGAGCTGGAGGAGACTGGGCAGCGCATCATTTCCCCTTCAAAATGGGCCAAACGGCTGTGTGGTCATCCAAGAACAAAACAACACCTTCCAGTGAAAGGCACAAAACCAACAGACCATCAACAACACTGGCATGAAGTACAGTGGACGGTAGCTGCAGTGTGAGGTGTAACAGGAACTAAGCATTTAGGCTATAAGTTATATTTCTAAATGCATAGCTTAAATGTGTGGAGAAAAATAAACATAGGAACTACGTTAAGTATGCATTGATGAATTTGCCGTAAAACCAAAGTACATAATATGACAACTATTTGAGCCTTGGTGATAAAGTAAGGAGGTCAGTAAGCCTGCACAATTAATCAAAATTAATTGTGATCATAATTTTGGCTTCCCACAATTACAGTAACTGAACAGGATTGACTGTGACAGTGATGTATAATATGCATGCTCCCCTCTTATTAAACTCTGCTGCATGTCAAATTAAGTGTTTCCTAAGCCAGTCACCCTGCAGCAACAGCCTTTGCAAAATGTCCTGTATGTTGTGGCTGCAGTCCAGAGTAGAAGAGTACTATACAACAGAGAGCAGACGGGAAAACAAAAAGGGCAAGGAGGTCATGAGCTATCCACTGTCTGGAAGTATTTTGGATTTAGGGTGAAGGATGTTTAACGAGAACAAATCATATGCAAAGAGTATGTGAGACTTGTGTGTGTCTGCGCTACGACGTTACCACAGTGAGTCCAGCGTACAGTGTACCTGCACAGCGCATTATAGTATGAATGTATCACAACATGTAAGTGAAAGCAGTGTCTCCTGCAAAAGTGCAATAAAAATATTTTGTCCAATCAATGAATAATTGCGCTAAATGCCAATATTGATCAAAATAATTGGGATTCTCATTTTGGCCATAATCATGCAGCCCGAGAGCTCAGACATCTGGAGAGCAACTGCTTCTTCGTATGGAAAGGAGCCAGTTGAAGCGGTTTGAGAAAGTGATTAGGATGCCTCCTGGAGGACTTCCTCTGGCGGTTTTCTGGGCATGTTAAATTGGACCCAAATATAGACTGAGAACATGCAGGAGAGATTATATATATATCAACTGTATATCATCTAGTTTGGAAATGCCTGAATGAATGGGTTGTGTGCAACAGATGCATCCTTAAGGCCAACATACACTGTTTGCCTCCATAAGAGACTTGAATTTGCACCCAAAAGTGGGCAACAAAACGAGGAAAAATATGTGCAAGACCAATGCAATTATATTTCATCACCATGGATAAATTAACAGCAAGAAAACAACTCGTGCCAGACAACAACCAAAAGAAAAATATCATCAGCAACAAAGAAACTAACACCACTGAAGCATCTATGTACAGATAATTAGCAGCCAGCATATATGCACACAGGCAGCCACACAGGTAACTGATATCATCAAGAAAACACACACTAACACTAAAACAATAGTCTTGTTGGCACAAGCAGCAAACACTTTGCTTGGTGAAGCAAAGAAGTGATCCCCAAGCATCTCAGCAAACTTCGGTTGAGTTGTTCAGGTCCCAGTCTGCCAGCGCTGACAGGAAAGCTCGCTTGAAGTGGCATTTGAGGCAGCAGCAGAACAAAATCGATTATATTCCCTCTCAAAACTGTCCTGAAGTGATGGTACAACTGTTGGCAGGCAAGCTCGCTAATAAAAGTTTACGTGAACAGCAGCAGCAGCACTGGATTTCTGACAACTGAATATGGACTTTAAGCTGTTGTGATACTGATTTTACTGCACTTGTGGATCACACACACCTAAAACCTGATTATTTCTCTATTAAAGAAATCTACTGATTAAATCAGAAGCTTTTTGCTGATAGGCATTATGAAATCAGTTCTATTCTTGGGTAACAAATGAGATCATTGCTTTGCTTTTCATCGGCTGCTCTCCTAAAAAATTAAGTGCTGCTGAAAACAACTGCACATTACGAACATTATTTCATCATACACGTAAACAAAGGCACTGCAAGAGCCTGAAGCCACACACACACACACAAAAACATCACCTTTTACTGAATAATTGAGAGCATTATCATGTCATTTCCACTTTGCCAGAGTGCATGTGTCCCAGGGCTTTGTCTCATTTTTTTAAAAACCCACTTGAAAATTACTTCCTCAGTTGTGCCTTTGCATTAAAACGTGCTGCACTTTCAAAGCAGCAAATGCATTGAATAATTGACAACCCAAAAGATTTTTTACAGTATTTCGAGTTCTGCTGTAAGCAGTGTTTCTATGGGTACACTATACAATTAGGTTAAAGGATAATTTCCGGGGATTTATTCACCTTGGATCTTATTGTCTTCATTTTTTCCAATGATGAAGTTTCCTGCCCCATCAGACTTCGCTGTAGCTGTATTTTCAGATCTTAGTGATTACTTTCCAAAAAACGGACATTGTGTAAAACCTAAATAAAAAAAAGAATGTAATGATTTACAAAAACTTCTGAAACTCTTTTCAAGGACAATAAATTTCATGTTCAAACTGATAAATAACCTAAAAAGGGGGTCCCAGCTGTACTAACCTTGATCATCTTCCCGTAAGAATAAAAGTCTCATAAAAAAAAAACAAAAAAAAAAACAGAAGCATCAAGCACCAACACTTGTGCTGTTCTGGCAAAACAAGTTTTTTGGATGCGTCTAATTAACAGAGGTTCAGTGCAGTCAGATTTAGAACCAGTAAAACTTCCCACACATTTACATCCCCTGCCCCTTTAAGGCCAACCGCGGCTCCGGTCTTTTCATCTCAGTGTTGCGGGTGATTTTGGAAAAGCTTAAGGAATATTAACAACCCCGCTGTCTCAGTATAAAGTGATGGAAGACACACATTTAAGACAACAGGCTCATTTGAACCAAGCCCTGCATTTCCATAAAACCTTGCAAGGATAATGCAATAGCCCATTACAGAAGCCATTACCCATAGCAAAGAAGGTTGCTGCCCAGCAGCATCAGCAACACAACATGAAATCAGCTCTTTTATTTTTTCAACGTTCTCCACCACATTAGTAAGTAGAACTCAATAATTGCCCATTCTACTCGAGTGTAATGTTAATGCTTATAGATGCTGTAGTTGAATGGAGTCTCCTATAGAGTATGTTAAATCTGTTGGAAATTAAAACATTAATTTAGGCCTACATGGAATCACTGTAGTGTAAGAGGTTTTAATGAAATCTAAACTTAGAAACAATGCAGAGAACTCCTGCACACCATCTTACTTAACTGATTAAATGTTTTATTTGAGTACAACGTTCATCTGACTTCATCAGGTTTTTTGAAAATTATTATATCATGATGTGGCAACAGTGTTGTATTTTCCTGGTTTGAAAGGCTGCATTACAGTAAAGTGATGTAATTTTCTGAACTTACCAGACTGCTCTAGCTGTTCTATTGTTTGCCTTTACCAACTTCACTATTCCAGATTCACTATATTCACATTACAGATGACATAAAAATGTAATTTTCATATTTTTTTGAAAGCACCAATAGCAATCCCAACAACATTAAAGCAATATTACATGAGATGAGTGCTTTATATGTGACTTATATTGTCATTATACAATGGTTACCAACAAAATAAAAGATATAATAAAAATGTATTCATATTATTGGGTGGTTCTCTCTCAAAATAAAAACAAACTTAACTAGAGTTAACTCTGTTCCCCTGGAAACACACAGGGTCCGACTAATCCACTCCAGCAAGTAGACTGGCCCTTATTAATGATGGAGCAACACAGGCGATTTCTAGTCCCTATTGAGTAAGCCAGTCAACTAAAGCTAATTTTTTCTAGCTATGCTAGCTCAGTCTTGCTGTAACTAAGATATCTGCTGAAAAAAAAAAAAAAACATTCTTCCATGTACAGATTTAGCTACTACGCCCGCAGACTTCACATGTATTCTAAGCTAGAAGCGCCTGACCGACGGACATAGCTGATGGAGGATGTTGAACAGGGTTGATCCAAACATTTCTAATAACTCCAGAGCGCTGTAAAGCCCTACAGTCATTTGCACCAAAAAAAGATAGCTGTAATAATTTACAAAATTCACAACATGTTTAGAATCTCACAAAATGTTCTGCTTCCCACCATATTTGTTGGCGTTCAGCCTTTCAGCTGCAGTCAGAAACTGTTTGCCCTCCAGCTTGTTGCACACAAGGGAGGCTGCACCTGTATCACAGGGGCGGTGTAGCAGCAAGCGAACAGCACCATAAATTATATTTATTACATAAAGTTGATTTAATTATTCTATAAATGTTACTTAAACAGCTGCAAGAAGCAGCCAAACAGGAGTTCAAAGTCTTTATAGGTCCACTGTGGTTTGTGATTTATTTTCATCATTTTGTCCAGCCCTACTTTCCTTACTAGATTTACAATTTCTAGATAGAAGGAAGACTTTTATGTTGTTTGTATTAGATTATATTTTGTTTTTGGCTCTTTTTTTGCAGTATACTCCTGCACTTGTGTACTTAACATAAGTGGCCTCCTGAATGTGCTACACTGTATCTGGACTTAGTCTACTACTGACATGTGTATGAATACGCTGCATGGTACAATTACACTCTTGAGCAAGCGGAGTACACAATTATAACTTGTTCATTTGAGATACACAGATTTTTCACTCCTCTCTGTCTGTCTGTTCTGTTTTGTTAAGACCGTCTTGTCAAAATGGCATAAATGTATAAATAGTCTTCCAGAACAAAGAAGGGAAACACGATATTTTAGGATTTCTAAACTTCTTAAAATTATTGCCTCATCCCAGCCTGTCTCCACTGAACACACACACACACACACCCACACACACCACTGCAGAACCCTGTAAAAGACGCTGCAAGTTGGAGCCATAAATCAGAGCGCTCGTTATTCTCTGTTGCAATAGCCTGAAATGAGCAGCTGCTTTCGATGCCATCTTTTCCTTTCCCGGCTCCAATGTCACGGTGGTCAGAAGCCCTGTGGCTCAGTGTTAGCAGGTCAGTTGGTAGTCACAGCAGTGCCAGACAGGCGACGCACTGAGCTATGTGCATCTCTCTGCCTCCCTCCAACACACACACACACACAGATGCACATACTTTCCCCTCCTAATTTCTTCTCACACACCCACCGCGACCTTGTCCTCCAAAGTGGCAGCTAAAATTAGCAGAGCGCATGAGGGGAAACAACCCTGTGGATTAAATAAACTGCAATGCAGTATTTAAAGATGGAAGATGTAGGCGCATCTCAGCCAAGTCGCAGTATGTATCAGAGTATCCCGGATCCGTTTTTCTTTCCCCCTTTTTGAAACACGAGCGCTCCATAATGGCGTCCTTGCGGAAACGGTGGTTGCTCACTTATTTACTTAAGATGACCTGAAATCGATACGATCACCTCTTGAACCATGGCCGAGTAATCTGATAGGAGGCAGAACGTGCCGGCCATGAGAAAACCGAGATCAGTGTCAGATTTACAGAAGAAATGGTGTCTATAACTTCTTCATATAACCTTGAACAAAGAGAAGCCTCTTCCCTAGTCTGATTGCATGTCCTGTAGTCCCACAATGCAACTGGTTCATTCAAGTTAGGATAAGATGCACGATAACTGATCTCCCCTTAGAGTATTATGAGCAGTTTCATACAGGAACTACTTTCTTTCTTGTCTAGAAAGTAGTTCCAGTAGATTCCACTGCAGGAAGAAAGTAGTTCCTATATGAAACTGTTCACAACCAGGTGGGTGGATTCTCTTAAGTAACTGGGTCATGATTTCATACATTTTACATATATGCAGTCACTTTCATTGTGAGTGTTTCTGTAAGTACAACTATTAGGCTCCAGTTGCGAAGGCCAATCGAAAGGTCACGCAAGGTAATGAAGAACGGCCTGTAACACCCACCTAACGTTCTTGCTCATGCAATTATGTGTCAGTCACAGCATTTGCTCATTATCATGCTTCAATTATGCACCAGTATTAATTATTGTGTGAATACGGGTTCAGCGCTTTTTTAAATGGGTAATTGACAAAGCTCTTTGGAGAAGGCAACTCAGCATAATGAAAATGAATAGAGCGGACAGTCCATCAGTTCACATTTGCCTGGTTTCTCTCACACTTCCTCCTCCTCCTTCCACTTTTTAAACGGACGTTATGGCATTTTATGAAAAAAAAAGTATGAGATATTCGACACACGGGGCATACAGCTAAGATAAAAGTTGTATGTACAGACACCAGCACACACCTTTCAATATACACACTTTCAGACAAGCAAAAACCTGGCACAACCCACACACACACACCTCCAGAGACCCGCATAGAACCTTTTACCACTTGCCTGCCCTCTGTGGGTGTGTGTCGTTTTCTGAGTCAATGTGTTGGAATGCCTCCATAAATTATTCAGCCGCAGCGCCTGCTATCTGAAGATAACAGTGGCTCTTTATCGGTCAGCGTGTACAGAGACACTGCGCCGGTGACTATACAAGCACCTCGAGGGATTCGGGGCACCTTCTGTGTAAGGATGCGTGTCATTGTGGCAGCAAAGCACACAAAAGAATATAGCCTATCTGGAGGTTTATGTTGTAAGGTCACTTTCATTTTCCCTGGGGATACTCTCATTTTCAGTTCATCAAAAGAAGGGCTTTTTTTTCTTGTCAGGCATAACTAATGTAGACTAAAGATCAGTAAAGTTTCATGAATCAGACAAAGCAGCCAGACCGAAAACAATTACTTCATCATTCTATATACAACTTGTTCTGATTCCACTTTCTTAAAATTTGTTGCTTTTCTTTGACATTTATGACAGGAAATGAAGAGTCTGTCGGTTTTGGACTGTTGGTTGGACAAAAGAAGGAATTTCAAGACATAACTTTGGGCTCTGGGAAATAGTGATGAGCATTTTTCACTATTTTTTCCCCACTATGTTATAAACTATACCAGTGGATTTCAAACTGAGGACCAACACTCATTGAGTGGATTGTAGAGGGGCCCCAGCAAAAGGAGGAATAGAATATTTTAACTTTTATCATATTTTTTTGTACACTGGAAAAACAAGGGAAGAAATCAATCAATCAATCAATCAATCAATCAATAGATAGCCGACTATTCTGTCCTTCTCAAATGTGAATATTTTCTCATTTCTTTACTCCTCTATGACAGTAAACTGAGTACATTTGGGTTGTGGACAAAACAAGACATTTGAGGACATCACAGTGGGATCTGGGAAACACTGATCAACATTTTTGACCATTTTTCATAGACCTAGACATTTCATGGACCAAAAAAAACTTATCAATTAGTCTAGAATCAATAATCACAGGGATTATTAGTCGAGGCCCTATGTCAGGTTGGTCTTGGGATATTTTTTGATCAAACGCTCAGCAGTGAAAATAACAAAACAAATTAATCAATAATGAATGAGCTCCATCTGTGTGTTTTTCCAGGTGCATTATGTGAGTTTTTCCAGGTGCATTATGTGAGTCAATCAAGTTTCAAGTCAAGTCAAGGCAAGTTTATTGATAAAGTACTTTTAAAAAAAAGCAAAATGCTGATATAACATCAATAATATCAATTTCTTACATGTCTGGTCACATTAAACTGTTGTGCAGTGGATATGCACAAACATCTGACCTGTTTTGAACATATGAGGTCATAAAAGGTAAAAAGGAGTACTGAGACATTCTCTTGTAATGTCAGTATGAATAAAAAAGGCAAACTGATAACACAATTAATAGTGCTAGGACATGAGTCTACTGTAATGAAAGCTTATAGCTTAACAAATAGGTGTGTGAAGCTTAGTCTTTACCACTGAGACAGCATTTTCTCTATATAACCACTTGGTGTCAGGCTTGCACACTGCATGGATGCTGCAACTGCCATCACATTCTTTCCATGATTTTCAAGGTTGAATGTTAGTTGACATAACATTGTAAAACATTGTCAGGTAATTAGTTAAGCCACGGCAGATAAGCCTATTTACAGTCATTGTTCTGTAATATTTTCAATCTATTTTCAGGTCTAACAAGACCAGAACATGGCTCATGTCTCTATACTTTTACATGTCATAATCTCCCGTTGGACTGACAGATATGTTTAGTATTGTGTAGTCTATATTAAGTTCTGGCAGTGTCCTGTAGGACATGGACTTTTGGAGGGACTACAGCCCAGAATAGGCTTTTGAGCCCCCCCACCCCCAGTGGGACGAGAAGAAAGACAGACGGACCCTCCAGTTGGCCACTCATGCCAGGCCTGCCTCCACATATGGCCTGTATGATGTTCGGCTCTGACACCATTTCATCAAGGCCTCCTCAGAAAAAACCCATCCGACCAGACATATGGCTGATTCTTTAATGTTAGCTCCATTATTCTTTTTCATGAGGCACAGTGGGGGGGGGGGGGGGGGGGGCGAGATATCACAAAGTCCACAAGTTGGAACTGATCTCAAAGGCACGTAGTACTGCATTGCTTGTATGTATTTGTAGAATGATAATAATTCAGGCGGGTACAGTGAAAAATATCATTGATCACTAATTTGCCCAGGACATTGCATCTGAAAATGAGAGATAAATTTAATAGCAAGATCTGAACGTGAACAGAACAGAGCACAGTGGAAAACGCTAAGCAGCAGGATTCATGTAACAGTGAGGGAATAAAACCAATGAAGTTGCCCTAATGCAAAAATGAAGTTGTGGAGGAAGTCAAAATTTTCAGGATAGCAAGGTCACTACCATCTATTCATTTTCTATTGTTGATTATTCCTACGGATTTTGCTGGAGCCTTACCCAGCATGCACTTGAAAAGATGCAGGTTAAACTGGACCCACACAAGCAGTTACAAGATAACTGCAGCGTATACAATCACAACCAACAAGACTCTATTACGCAAGTTTTTTCTTGCAAAATACTCTGTATTAACCTCTTAAGACCATCACAGCGGGCAACTTTTCAGAATGGGCCAATCCAATATTTAGTATTGGTACTGGTCCAACGCAGGCCAAAATCACTGGATCAGATATCGTGGTGGAAAAAAACTATAATCCGATACAGTCTATTAACCTAAACTATCACGCAGCCTAAAATTCTTTACTACTGTAAAAAAACAATAAATGCAAAGAACATCAACTATTGATGCAAAACTGTGTGATAAAACGTTCTGCTAATGGCTTATGAAACCTAAAAATTATAAGGATATTTTTCCTCCATCTTTCTACCAATTTGTTCAACTTCTGGCTTTTAAAAAATGCAAGAAACTTCTTGACAGGTTATTAAGTTCACTGTGCGTCTATGTTAAAATATATTTAGCATACAAAACAAGAAACAAAACGTGCATATTAGTCCTTTAATTCACTGAAAATCCTTCAGCGTTAGAATGAAAACAAAGAACATCATTAAAAGATCATAAAGACGTATAAAACAACAAATTAAATGCTAATGAGGCATGTTAGCACAAAGTTAAGAGGAACTTCAGTCTCTAAACATGTTATGATGGTTGCAGTCGCTGTCAGGTCACTGATCATTCATTTCCCTCACACTGTTCTTCAGAGATGCTTTGTATATGCCGGAGCGCTTTATAGACAAAGGACTTTCTGACTTAGCCCTTGAATTTCTGGACAGAAAGGTGACAAACATCACATGACCAAAGTTCCTTCTCTTCTCTGCTATTTTTCTGGGCACCGGGGAATGCGGTTTATCCTCGATATGACCTTGGCACAAACAAAGAAAGACACGTTTGCAAGCTGAGGCCAAGCGTTGCCACCGAGTTGGCATCGGCTGTTTGGCACACTATCCAAGGAAGTCAAATGGAGTGAATCTGTGGCATAAACAAGCCTGCGGGGGGAAATATAAACATGAAAGACGACGTCAGCGATCATAAACAAGCACCTTATGTCCCGCTGTCCCTATAGTTACAGCCGCAGCAACAGTGCTTTGACCGTCCTTCAACGGGTTTCCTTTCTACATCACAATCAGTCACTTTCTATTCATCCTTCACTGTTTTAGTCCACCTCTCCCTCTCTGTCCCCTGTCTCCTCACCCTATTTTCTTCCCTCCCTTTCTCCTTCCCTCATTCTTCTCTGGCCGGAGTCCCAAGGCAGATGGTCCATGCAAGCAGATGCTCCCCACCCAGTCTCTCGAAAGGGAAAAACAAAGGCTGGATCCAAAGCAAACAAAATCTGCTGGAGACGAGCAGGGAAGTTCATGGTACAATTAATCCTGGATTTGACCACGGACCAGCCAGCTTTTTTTTTTTTTTTTAATCGGCAGGTAGAGAGGAAGCACACAGGTGGTCACACAAAAAGAAATCCAACCAGTGACTTCCAAAGACTTCTTTCTGGGTCCAATCTTGATGCTTGCTTGACTTCACTGCAGTTGGTATGCCATTAAGACCATCTGATGTGCCAGATCGGACTGTTTAATAAGTCAAACTGTCCAACTTCAAATCTAATTATAGCATGGAGTTAATATAAAAGTAGGCAAACACATCCCAAAACTCTGTGAATTTCAGATTTCTGGATTGCAAACTCTTGATGGGATAGTATGGATTATTTGAGGGGGCTGTATGACGTACTTGTTGACACTAGATGCCAGTTTAGAGAAGCAGACAGGCACCCACATGGATGCTAAGCTGCACTGCTGTGGACAGGGTCGGCAGCAAAATGTATTTTATCCACTTAATAAAAAGTGTACGCTATGTTCTGAATATTTTCACCACTTTACCTCACCATTACCTACAGGAAATATCGCTCTCTCCAAACCAACCAAACTCCATAGGCAAAATCAGTAGTTTTACCTCACAGAACATGGGAGTGGCTGGTCTCCAATTGCCTCGCTCTATTAGTTTGTTTGCGTTTTTGAGTGACTTTGGTGTTTTAAAAGGATAGTTCGTATTCACAAATGTCACACAATAACACAACCAAACTAAGAGATCAAAGCTATGGTAGACTGGCAACTCCCATGCTCTGTGAAGTAAAAAGACTAATTTTTCCCATGGAGTTTGGTTGGTTTAGAAAGAACATTAATTGTCAGTTTTAGGTGGGCCTTTTTTAAGTGGCTAAAATACCTTTTGTTTGCCGACCCTGGCAGCTACGGTTGGTAACGCACTTTTGACAAGTACCTCATACAACCCCACATCAAATGATCCGACCCATCCCTCTAAAAGATTTTACTTCATCAAGAGAAACAGAACAAGTCTGGATAAAGTCACACAATAACTTCTGTAATTTCCATAATTTAAAAAAAGAAACAATAGCATCTGAAAAGGTTGTCAAGATGGTTCTTTTATGAAGCTGCCACTTCCTTAAAATGTCAGTCCTTAAAAACAACACACAGTCGAATTCTGAGTGTCCTTAAGTTGCCTTAAACTCAGTTAGTTAGAAAAAGCTTTGCTTCACAGACCCAGCAATTTATTCTAACAACAAATCAAACAGCACATCTTTTTCTGTAACAAAGACAGAGAAACTTTCAGATCGTGGAACCTGTGCTGCACGCTGTCAAAACTCTCCTCTGAGAGGCTGAAACGCACCGCTCTGCCGTCTGACAGATTTGGAGCAGTTTCAGTTTCAGCAGCGTCACTCTGATCGCAGGACCCCTGGCTGACAGATGCTGAGAAAACACTTACGCCGCATGTGGTCAGTTCTTGAAGCCATAAAAGCTGACATTTAGGAGCAGACAAAGTGTAAAATGGTTCATTGCTTGCCTCTAAAAAAACAAATACATACTAGGCTACTAGGACAGGTACTGCACATTCTTCACTGAAGCATCCCACACACAGATAATCACCTTGTATATTCTCCAAGTTATGATTAACTGTTTTTCTAGCTACATCTGGGCACAATCATGTCACCAAACCAAAGTCTAATAAAGAACTCTGGATACTCTATCTTGAAATCTCAATGAATCAGTGGCCATAGATAATAATTTTCTTGATTAATAAATTAGGTTAGTTGGTCCACAAAATGCCAGAAAATGGTGAAAAATGTTAATGACTGTTTCCTAAAGGTCAAAATGACGTCCTCAAATGTCTTATTTTGTCAACAACCCAAAGATATTCAGTTTACCATCACAGATGACTAAAGAAACCACAAAATATTCACACTCGAGCAGCTGAAATCAGAGAATTTGGACATTTTTTCTGGTTCAAAAAATGGTTCAAAACAATTAATGGATGATCAAAACAGCGTTTCATTTAATATTATACTATTCAATTAATAGACTAATTTCTGCAGTGCAGACCCACATGGAAAGGGCTGAACTATTTTGAAGAAATATCTAATTGCATTTATTTTGACTGATATTGCAACTGCGATTTGATTTCCCATATTACAGGAAAGGTTAACTTTACATCATTAGTTTAATTTTCACTGAAAAATACATTAAAACAATTACGGTGTGTCATATTTTTCAGGAATTTGTACTACACAGAAGCGTTTTCTAAAGTCTAGAGAATGATGTGTCAGCCAAAACACCTCTGCAGCAACAACATTTAGTTTAAAATGCTGTTTTGACAAATATTTTGCCTTCAACAAATACTGTGCATCCTGCAATTTGCAGCAGACTGTATAGCGATTTCAATAATATTTCTATTAAATGTTCAGCTGTAATGGAAATGACCATCCTCTATATTCTATAACTTATGATTAACTGTATTTTTCTAGCTACATTTGGGGACAATCAGGTGGGAAACACTGTTTGACATATTTTACGATTTTCTGACATTTTATAGACCAAACAACTAATTGATAAGTCAAGAAAATAACTGACAGATTAATTGATAATAAAAATAATCATTAGTTGCAGCCCTACTTTCAGTAAAAGAGTGACTCATTTATAACATTTATAAATGGTGCAAATGGGTTGTTGCACTTGCACTGAAGCCAAAGTCCTCACTGGCTCAAACATTAAAATCCTGATTCAGTACTGATGCCTTCAGTATTGATTATTTCAGAAACTGTTTGTTCTCAGTGTGATTTGTCCAGTCATGCATATGCAGATATGTACTGTGGCTGACCTCATGCTTGCACTTGTCTCTGTTTGTGTACTATCACTGCATATATCTTGGGTTGTCTCTTGCCCGACACTGATCTGCAAAGCTTTTTACTGTATTAACTAGTTGTGTTGGAAAATGTTATGCAGGATAGCAGGATAAAACATAAGCCAAAGTAATTAAATGCAAATCGGAGTAAATGAAGCATTAATTCAACAGCTATGAGGTAATGCCTTGTGGTAACATTTTTACTGTTTATGTTTTATTGCTTAATGTTGTTTAGCGCTGTTCAAGGCCCTGGATATACAACATGAGGCATAATTAGCAATGATAATTCATACTGACACAAAAGAAAGGAGGACATCCATCACGAACAGACCACAATGGACACAGCAGCTTGTTCTCAACTACTTCAGTGCAAAAGACGGAGCTAGCCGTGGTGCTGAAAAGCAGCTCATTCGGAACAATAAACCTTACGGGGCTGCCTTTCATATATCGCCTTTCTGAAACTCAGGGATACGGTACTAAAAGAGGGAGGAAATGTCTAGGGGAGCCTCTGGCAGGCACTGACAGAAGTTGCAATGGTGATCAGAGAGAGCTCCAAGGCACCGATGCAAAGAATCACTGCACCGAGGAAGCAGCTCTTGGGAGGATCAACCCATGGCTCGGTGGCTGTAGCATTTTTGTAGGCGATCGTTACGTTTTGAGATTTCCCCGAGGAAACCACGATGCGGCAGCCCACTGGAGACAAAGCGGTGGGAGCTTTAGACAGTGAGGAAAGAGAAAAGGGATGAAGAGTTGAGAAATAAAACTGCATATTTAGAAAAAAAAAACTCTGTTAGTGACATGATTTGGTTTCTCTGTACAAGAATCTGCAAATACGTGGAAATATAAGCCAGACGAATGTCATGCATATCTCCAGCCTCCTAGACTGACCTGCTACTTGATTAATGAGAAACCTGGTCAGGAGTGGGAGCGAGAGGAAAACAGGTGAAACCCTAAAACTTTAAAGATTTACGTTCAGCAGCGTTAATATGAATGCTGAATGTTTGCCAAGTGAGTTAGAATCTGTTTATGATTTGTAAGAAATCACGAGTAATCTTGTAGGAGTAGATGAAGAGTTAAACTGAGCAATATCTATATGTCTATCTATATGTATATGTCTTTGCTTAACATTGACTTACAAGTGACAGTCATAAACAGCTGATAAACTTACAGTGCAGGCTTCATCATCGCTTGCATATCAGTGTTTCGTGTCCTTGCAACCAGCCTGAGCTGGGAGAGGTGGCAGGGGTGGGGAGGAACAACTCGCTTCAACCATAGATCGTATATTAAATAGGAATTCAACCTATTTAATATACCGTCCATGGCTCCAACTTTCGCTTTGGACTGCAAAAGTCATTTCTGAATGCTAGGGTCTAACATTTTTTTCCTTTAAGAGTGAAAGTAAAAAGTTAACAGCCATCCAAGTGTTGAAATAAACTACTTTTGGGAAGAGAACTGCAATCAGTATCATTCAATAATGTAGGCAAACACCTACGAACTCACATTTAATAATGAAATATTCTATAACCAAGATATTAAAGTAAGCTGAGCAACAGTCACATGTCTTCATCACAACATTCTGATCAAAAACTGAATATTGTGTCCATGATATGGCTTATTCAGCCCTTTTCGAAACACGTATCCAAGTCTGCATGCCCTCATTAGATGGCATGCATTGTACTACTTAAAGCAACTATTTTAGCAGTTGCATAATATATTGTTTCTCATTCTTCATGGTGGGTAAGGGATGGTAATGGGAAATCTAAATTCCAGAGACATAACTATATGAAACATTTGCTGAGGGAGTATTAAGTTGGAGAGGAATACCTCTAGACAGTTCAAA
The DNA here is from genome assembly GCF_056507025.1 of Lutjanus erythropterus. Lineage (NCBI taxonomy): Eukaryota > Metazoa > Chordata > Actinopteri > Lutjaniformes > Lutjanidae > Lutjanus > Lutjanus erythropterus. Next base: position 7,881,909 of record NC_139339.1, on the reverse strand, counting down.
TCTTTTCAAAACCTTCAACGTATGACTCATGTCCTTAACAAAGGCTAATTAGAAGTCAATTAGGTGTGCAAACAAACATTAACCTGAGCCAGGAATGATGAGCAGTTAACTGCTCTTCTGGCTCAGAGAGAGGCAGTGAGGAGCCTGAGGGGAAACCTATGGACTATAACTGAGCGATCATTATTCTGGATACCGGCCAAGTGCTGTGGAGGGGGGTGGGGGTGGGGGGGTACCCAGGAGAGAATCTGTGCAACTGAATCCATTATGGTGGTGTTTTGTTTTTCCAACAGATGCCCCTGTGCCCATATACGTGCATTCAATTTTCATAAAGGGGCTCAAAAGTTTTGTGTACACAAAGTGTTGCCAAACATGAAAACGCTTCACTGCAACTGGGATTTCTACACCTTACCAACCCACACAAAATTATAATTCCCTGCAGGTAAAATCATTCAGCAGAAACTCAAATAAAGAATAACAAAAATGGCTGCTGCTCTGCTGAATTTTTGGAAGAAAGTGACCAACTTCGCCCCTGTACGAGACCATCGAACAACCACATCTTCCTTTCAAGAGAAGTCAACACATGTGACAAACGTAAGAGATTTACATTGCAGAAGCATGCAAACTAAACTTTTGCAAAAGAAAAAAAAATTCAACCAAACTCCCTTAAAAATGTATAACAATTTAATTAGTACAGGAATTACAACTATAAAGAGACTAGGTAACCTAAAGTTACCTCCTATAAATATATGATGTTGACACCTGTGAATCACTTAAATGAAATTGCAAGTTTTACAACTTATCTGATAGTTCTAAAATCACACAAAATTTAACTTATACTGCATCAGGTTTAAATAATTTTGACCAAAAAGCAAGGCCATAATAACTGTTATTCTTTTGCATGCAGATTTGCTTGACTTTTCCTTTCCAAAGCAAATAAAATGTTAAATCCCAGCAGGTGAAATTATTCTGCAGAACAAAAATGGCCGCTTCCCAGCCGAGTTCCTGCCAAAGTGACTAAAGTCAGTTGCACAAAAGACCAGCCAACCATATTTTCCTTTCAAGAGAAGGCAAAAGTCTCGTAGTGACAAAAAAACTTAAGTTGTAGAAGCATGCAAGCAAACTTTAGCATAAGAAAAAAAATACGCCAAACTCCATTTTAAAATCTATCAATTTAATGTTGCCTTAGACTGCATAACCTAAAGTTACCTATAAATTAACAATATCTTTGAAAATGAGAGATAATGCCCATCACCTGTCAATCAATCACTTACATAAAATTAGAACTTTTTACAACTTAATTAAATTGTTGGCTTCCGCCATCAACACTCTCTTCTGGTGTAACGATAATGAGGAAGCAAACATTATCGTTAAGATTCAAAAGTTAATCATTTCAAATCAATAATTTGTTTATTGCTGCATTGGCTGCAAGCCGAAACAAGGAGTGGCCCTTTAACCACATAAAATTTAAATTATCCTGTGTCAGGATTCAGTTTTTTGACCGATATGCAAGGCAATATTAAATCATCATTTTTATACGAGGAGTTTCGCGTGACCTTTTCTCCATGCAAGATCGAACAGAGCACATACACAAATCACTATATTGTCGGTGGACGCTCAAACACATGCGACCACTGTCCTACCAGGAGAAGAAACAGCAGCATCCACCCGGGCAGAAATGGTCTCCACTCTCTTTGCGTCCATAGTTTGATCCGTATGTGGACTTTTCCTCGTGGACAGGTCCTGGTTTCAGCGGCTCAGTAGTACACGTCTGGTACTAGTTGCTGCTCATTCAACTCCCAAGTTTCGCAGTGAGTGCGAGAGCCGGAACGCCGCACGTTCTCGCGGTTCTTGACGGGAACGCGCACAAGTGGGTGAGTGTGTGTGTGTGTATGTGTGTGTGTGGTCTCAGTGACTGGAGAGTAGGAAAATGCTTTTGGTTCAAGGTACCTTAAACATTGCTGAAAAGACTGACCAATTAATCGATCGATTAACAATTTAGGTAATTGACTGATTATCATTTCTGGAGAACAATATAAAAATATTTGCTGTTTCCAGCTAAACAAACGTGAGCATTCGCTCCTGTGTTTCACATAATTGCAAATTTTTCTTTGGTAATGGATGGAACTTTCTATTTCTATTCTCCAAAAATAAGTAATAATAAAAAAAATAATTGTTAAATGCAGCCATAATTATACATTTGAGCCCCATGCTAACTGTATTACTTAAAGGGATAGTCCACCCCCAAAAAATGAAAATTCAGTCATCATCTACTCACCCTCACACCGACTGAGGGTTGGGTTTATTTTGTTGGTCCGCAAAATACTGCTGGAGTTTCACAGGAAAACAGCGAATCTCCCAAACAATGTAAGTGAATGGTGACCAGTCCTCAAATGGAAAAAACAACAGAATAAAACATAATATGCTCCCATATCGCTCGTCTGGTGAAATCCAAGTCTCATAACTTGGATCCCTTCTCTTCCATCCATGTGCAGTTGTGCATCCTTCAGACTTACAGATTTTATCTCACAGCAACCTGTGGTCAATTCAGAATTCACTCTATAGTCCTTAAAATATGCAAAATCATATGTCTCCATTCAAATGCTACCAAAATAGACAGTCATTCTCTAGATGTTAAATATCAAGTGTCAAATGTGAAGTGAGAGTGCAGTGATTTTTAATATTTTGCTTTAATTTGTACTGTTTGCACAACATTTTCTTTTTTGCTCAGTGTTTGATCAAACGTCAACAAAATATTTGACAAAACGCCCAAAACCAGCAGAAAGATGTGTGATTGTTCTTTTTTCAGAATTTTATCACAACCATTTTGACTTTTTTAAATAAGCATTTTAAGTTTAAACAGACAAAAATGCCCCAGTTTTGCACGTCTGAAGTAATTGTTTCAAAAGTTTGGGGATGGCTCTTTTCTGTTTAAACTTGGTTTTTCCAGTTTGGGGTAGAAGAAGTTGACTGGCCTCCACAGAGTCCTGACCTCAACCCCATCCAACACATGGGATGACCTGGAACACTGACTGCCTTGTGCCAGGCCTTATCACCAACAGTGTGTGACCTCTTGTGGCCTAGTGGGGAGCAAATCCCTGCAGCAAGTTTCCAAAAAATTGTGGAAATCCTTTCCAGAACAGTGAATGAGTCACATTAATGCCTATAGTTTATCACGTATGGGTCTAATGTTCTGCTGTCCGCATACTTTTTCACACCCGATGGTCAAATCATTGTCCTTCAGTATCTCAGAACTCCAGTGATTCCAAGCTCGCATCTTCATCCGCTGGCATAAACTGAATTTATGGCGTCTCTGTTACAGTGTGGTTTGTTTGGCACGCCATGGGCTACATTAAACATTAAGGCAGTGGTTCCCAAAGTGTGGTTCAGGGACCACCAGGGGTCTTTAACAGTGTTTTCATCATGAATCTCCCCACAAACTGCTACGACAGTTACATAATTCTGCAGTAAGTCAAAACACTTTGGAATGCGGCCTGATAATACGAGTGAATGTGCAGACAAATACTTACCGTACATCACACACAGTTTCTCCCTTCTACTCTATTTTTCTCAATCTTGCAAGCAAACAAACTGCAGTATAAACAAAATATCAGCCGTTGGACAGAGCAGTACGTCTTTGCACACGTAGTGTATCTACACACTGAAACAAGCCCGCTCCCGCCAACAATAAAGCCCACGATGAAAAGATAAACCCAGAATAAATCAGACATCCTCGTAGCGAGCCAAGACAACTGTCAGCTGTTTTGAAGATTAGACCATTTTTAACAACACGGCACATCTGTTTCACGAAGGAGAGTTTGCTAAGGATCGCTTGACTGTCTCCCAAGAATACCACAGTTTTCTGTCTCGCTGTAAAAACACACACTCGGTTCAGTCCAACAACAGACAGATTTAGACAAATCATGAAGCATTTGCTCAGCTAGCATTATGGGAAATTGCTGTCACTTTTCAAAAAGAGGAGCTTCTCCCTTAAACTGTTCTGATGTGTGGCTACTTTGAACCACGGTGGAATGAATATTTTTAGACATGTTTATTTCTGGAATATACATGAATCATATGCAGCTGATAAAAAAAAAAAGGGGAGTATGAGCCCGGCGCTCATATGTTCCACATGGCTGACATGGATTTCGGAAGATTTATGAGAATAAAAAGGAATCGTGGAGCTTCAATGATTCATCAAAACAGATGTTGGTCAAGGTGAAAGGTGCATATAAACTACAGCAGGCCTGATGTTTTAATGTATTAACTTTATGGCCTGTAAGCATGGATTTCTAATCAAAACAGTTTATCAAATCTGAAAAATGCTGAGATTATTACCAGGCACTGCACTAAATGCTGTTTAGCCATGAAAGCAAACATATTTAACTTTAATAAATGCTGATAATAAATGCTAAAACACTGTTTAACAATACCAAGTTGGGGTGTTGTAACATACTGGTACTGACAATAACCATGACATTAAAAACATGAAATATGGATGTCAGGTTAATACACATTATGTAAATAATCCTTTGCCTGTAAATACATACAGCTAGCTAGCTAACTAGCTTCTACCACACTGAGTGGCTACTACTGCTGCACAAAATCATGTTTGTATGGTTACAGACTCTTTCCACCTTCCTACATTCGTATTTTGAGTGTAACTGATTTACCAAAAAAGACACAAAATGCACAATAAACAAAGTTTAAGATGAAATTGATTTTATGTCCTGTTCATTCAACTTTGTTTCACCCCCTCAGTTTGGGAACCAGTGTTGTAAAGCAACACATTAAGGTCACTTGTTAAACTAGCTAACAAAGAATGATTTATGTAAATTAGGTTGTTACCTAGCGCTGTGCTAACATTAGCTAACTTTTTAACTGCATCTACTGTTCCCCCCAGCAAAGTCTTCCAGCCATCTTCAAAATCTGGTTTTCTTTTCAATTTGAAGAAAAGAAAACCAGAAGAAGAGGAAACAGGACAGGAGAAAGCTGACAAAGGCAGATAAGGCAATTCTTTCTGGTGGTTATGTGCAAGTTGTTTCCTAATTTGCGTTATGCTAAGCTAACGTGCTTGCAGTCGTATGAGAGTGTCAAAATGTTTTTGTGAATCATCAAAAATGTCACTTTGGAATACAAAGAAAAGCATAAAATATTGTAAGCAGAGATAGAAAACCTGTTGTTGTTCCAGCTGTTCAATATTTGGACACCTCCATTCACATACATCTATAGCCTCTGTCCAAGCCCTCTAGTGTGCAGACAAGACAAATACATTCCAGCAGACAACCTTCAATTTCCGAGATGTGTGTGCGAGAGGTGGGGGGGGCTACTGTCTGCAACTGTCACCGTGAACAATGACGGATACCGTTTTTGAGGTAGCTATAAATAACAGAGCACCTGGACAGAAAGATGAAGCCAAAATCTGCTCTGGCACAGGTAGATGGATGGCAAATGCGAGGGCATTAATGAGAGCGCAGGTCCACCAACACATGGGGACGAGAGCTCTGCAGATGGCCTGATGTCATCATTATATGACACTGTGTGTGTATGTGTGTGTAACTTTCTGGAAAAAGAGGGAAAATGGCATTAGAGAGTGACCGATCCTCATTTTTTTCTAATAATTGTGGGAAAATGACATTAAAATATTAAAACAGTCCACAGAGAACTTTGATTTTATGCTTGCAGGCAATAAATATATTTATTTCATTAAGTGAAGTGTCTCATATTGGAAAAAACTATTTCACTACACAGGCATTCAGCCCTCCTCTCCCTCCTTCGAGATCACAAAATGAGCATCTATTTCTGTCCTCCTCTCCGATGGTGCCCAAACTTTAATCATGATATATTTTGGTTTGCACAAGATCTCTTTGCTGTGCTTAATGAGGAGACCGTGCTGATATTAGAATTCCATCACTTCGATTCAACTAAACACACAGTTAAAAAATGAACATAATATCTTCATCAAACACGTTCCAGGAGTCTGGAGAGTACAGCGGGGTTCACACGGGGCTCCGCAATACAAGAGACGAGTCAATTATGAGGTGGAAATTGTAGCTGATTTTGCAGTCTTGTGTGGTTTAACAGGATGAGATTGCAACCTCCGACCGATGACGGGCAGATTCTCGATTTGTGACACCATTATTTAAGGTGGCTCTTACAGCCGGCTCCTCTGCCAAGAACTCCTCTGGACACCGTAATCAGTTTGAATGAAATAAGACGGAAAGGCAAAGCATTCATCTTATTCAGACTGAATGTCACGAAGGCGATCTCAGAACCCATTAATGTGCTTTTACCAAAGAGTGTAATACAGAGAGGTAATAGGCTCCGTATCTCTCTGGTTTTGTCCTAGAGATGTCACGGGACTGTCAAATACGAGCTTGAACTTTAAGGACACAGTCAGCAAATTAGCTGGGGTTCTTCAGCTGGTTCTGCTCAAGATTTTTTTTTGAATTTTGGTGCTATTTGACAATAAAAAGACCTTTACTTATTTTGCACTTTTCAAGTTAATTTACAAAGCACTTAACATACAGTTCTAAAGAGATAATAGAGCACAGTGAAATCATAAAGCAAGTCTAAAATAGTGAGTTTTTAAAACTGGCATGAAAGAAGGTGAAGTGTACCTTCCACAACATTTTAAGGTTTGACCGAGGAACGACCTACCAGAGGATCTCAGGTTGGACTTGGGCTCGTGGGTGGTCAGGTCAGCTATATATTCTGGCGCTAAGCCTTAAAAGCGAACATTAAAAATGTTAAAATCTATTCTGAGATGGACTGGGAGCCAATGAAGCGGTTTCAAAACTGGTGTAATGTGTTTTCTCCTGACGGACCTGGTTATGAGTCTGGCTGTGGAATTTTGAATCGGCTAAACTTATTGAGGTTTTGTTATGTGAGGCACTGGAGCTGATTGATAATTCCCAGTCACTACACAGAATGACCTTCCTGACAGATAAGCATAAAACCAATCTGAAACCAAACCTGAGATGCCCACCCAATTTTTAAGACCTTTTTTATGCCTCCATGCCAAAGAGAACCGTGGCCAGAAGCTTTATACTTTTTGGTCATCCCAGATTTTGTGAATGTGATATATCTCCAGAATGTCTTGAGGGAATTTCTTCAAACTGGGTTTGTATGTCCACTTGGACTCAAGAATGAACTGATTAAATTTTGGTGATCAGAGGTCAACGTCCCTTTGACCTCATGTCAGTTCTATTTTTACTGATGCGACATCTCATGAACACCTTGAAGGAATATTTTTTTTCAGGTTGTCTGGCAGAGATCTGCACTCTAGTTTACATAATAAACTTCTGGCTATTTGATCAGATGCAGGCAGAAAAATCTACAGACAAGTCTGGAAATTTAAGACTGGAAAAGCATGAAATTTCAAAACTGAGAATGGTAGAAACCCTGCGTTCACTTATTTTAATCAAATACATAATGTGGACTGGAAAGTTTCTCTATTTCTGATTTGCTTTCCCTAAAATGCCTCTTTAGCATTGTCAGCATAAATCCAAGTCAGCATCGCAGAATGCAAATCTGCAGACGGTCGCACACTTTAGCTTCAGTGAGGATGACTAAGGCATTTTTAAGGAAATGATGTGCAAATATAAGATCGTCTCATCAAGCATGACAAATAAAAAAATAGCAATTAATATTAATAACGTCAGTTTCCCTGTAGTGTGAAGGACAAGTGTTGTTGCTCAGGAAACATGCATCTGTCTTAAAAATAAAGTTGTGTAGTATTATGTACCTGTATGTGTTGAATGTCTAAGTGTTTAAATGCAAACATTTGCCAAAGCCCTGACCTTAGCTAAAACATAACCTGCATACCGATGTGACTTTGCCTCATTTGCAAGAATTTAAATAAAGTCCACATAAACTGCATAAATCCACCAATTATCTGTGCAGACAGCTGCTTGACAGTGACGGCGATCATCACAAACCCCGGATGCTAATTAATGCTTTAATCTATATGTCAGGCCTCGGAGGTTTCGGGATGATTAGCAACACTGCAGGTAAAAAATATTTTGGTTCCCCTGGACAGCCAGAGCCACCTAATTACAATCAGCTCAGTCAGATGGCTTCACTTTCTAGAAAGTATCAATCTTCATTCCGGTGGCAAGTTTCCACAACAGAGCCAGATGCTTCCTCCAGGCGCCACGAGCAGCGATTGGAAAATGTAAACAACACATCACTTGTCTGACGTCGGTCGTCCCTGAGCCTCCTGGTAAGGAATTGTGCTCAGATATGCTCCACGGAGTGCACTAAGTGGAAACTGGGTGGAAAAGTATAAGAGGGATCATCAGCGTGTCTGAAAATAGGCTGTTTATCAGCAACCGATGCTTTAGGTGTCTGAATATGACTCTCTCATCTCTGATTTATTATTCCAGAGATGTTTGATCTGACCCTAAGACTTCTGAATGAGACCAAGAAAAGATCTAAATGACTTCATTTGTTTTATCTTAATTTAGTATCGATTTCTGCCCAAGGTGTCCCTGTGATCTTAAAGCACAGATACTATCGCTTCATTTGCCTTGATGAGCTTTTTTCCCCCCCAACACGGCACAAACATCCTCCGATTGTCATTCCTGCCTCCCTGACAACCTCAGATGAACTTAATAACAGATGGCAGTGCTAAAGAAGCTCGGCAATTATTTGAAGATCACTCTTTCATGCCTGGAGGGAATCAGTGAGGCTGCCACTAATCAAGGCGTAACTGCTCTCTACATAATTCAAAAGTCTTATTATAATTTGTCACATCCAAGATGGCCGGGCAATACATCTTTGCCTGAGTGAAATATGCGTTTTATTAATACGCTATTAATAAAAAATTGGAGCTATTGGAGCTGTGCTGTCCCTCTGCTGCCTCTGCGACGAGGATGATCAGTTGGAAATGATTACTGATCATTTAACTGAAGGATAGTTTGCAGCATGACCTTCAAAATTTCAAGATGGTTAGCTTGTGACATGCTGCAAGAAGACACGATAATAACGTCATCTTATACAGGTCGTACTTGTCTTATTTAATATCTAAGCCTTGGAGAGGATTCCTTAATCTCAAAGTGTAACATGGAGTTTGTGAAAATAATTTTGCACCTCTTAGCAAGTGGAAATAAGACTATAATGCTACATTTCTGCATCTGTATGTATGTACTTACTGTACATTTACTGTATTTGATATACTTCAGTATTTCCAGTCATTTTACTCAACTATATTTCGGATGGAAATATTGTATGTGCTACATTTATTTGTTCCTAGTTTTTTTGTGTGGTTGATTAGAGTAAAAGTACTGCAATAATGAGAAAATGCTCCATTACAAGTAAAAGTTATTCATTTACATCATCATATATAACAGTACAAAAGTATTATCAGAAATACACACCTTAAGCAGGAGTGCCTAAACCTTTTTACTTGAAGGACCACAACTGAAACTTAATGGTGAGCCATGAACTTAAATAACTGCAGCTGCCCTTACAAAAATGTTCTGTTGCATGTGTTCACATACAAATAGGACAAACTACTTTCTCAATACACTGCGCCTTTAAGTTTGACACTCTTTGTACATCTGATGCAGTCGGCAGGACGAAATTTAGAGCAAAAAGAAAAAGTATTAAAGTACAATTTGGAACGTAGCTAATGAGCTGTCATCTGTCTGTGTTCTCTCAGCGGTTCAGTCAATGTGACGAATCATCTGCTACGCAGAGGATTGTGGGTCAGAACAGCCAGAAAATACCGGCTTGTATACTGCAAAATGCAACCAGACCCAGTGCTACATCCTGGTATTTTTGGCATACTGCATTTGACACACTATGTATTGGGACATGCTACGTCTTTTTCTGGTATACTACATGGTATAATACAGACTTATGAAGGCAGGACCTTTACTTGATGGATTGTTTTAACATTGTTTTACTTTAATGTCCATATTGGATATAAAAACAGCTAGTTTTGTACATACATTTTTTTCATTTTAAGCCAAGCATTTTGCAGTACCACTGCCTCCAGGGCGCTCTCAGGCCCATCAGTGGGCCCATCAGCCCACTGGCTGAGAATGGCTGTCTTATTCCACCACTGCTCAGCTACCGTAAAACCATACAAATGCAAAGTACCAATTTACTGTCAGACTTCAACAGTCCGCGGTTGTTGACACAACCACAGTCAGAAACATGGCATCCACCCAGCAAAAACTGATACTAATCCATTTCAGAGCGCTCAGCAGTCAAATCATACTTTGTGTCTGTTATACGCTCGCTCCCCAACAGCGGTGTCAAACTGCGAGCGGGACTCCAGTTCAGCTGTCGGCTGAGGAGGAGACGCAGACTGGAGGGAGGTGGAAGAGGAAGACGATACACTCCTCTCATTATCCTTTCTTCTCATGGCGGCTTCACTTGCCCTGTGAGTCAGCTGTCAATCACAGCCCGGGCATCGAGTCAGCAGGAGCCCTGAATGTTACGGTGCACTCATCAAATCTGCCAGCAGGCAGGGAGAAAACACCTACAGAGCCCAAAGCCACAGCAGCCAGTCGCAATTAAAGTGCTGCTCCGCTGTGGAGAAAAGAACCCGAGGCCACCTGAAGGTCAGTGAAAAACCCAATTACCAGCTTGTCATATATTGTCAGCAAGAGTAATTCTTGGAAACAAAACAGCTCTGACTCACCTTTGCACCGGCTGCAGAGACCCAAGAGGAGATGGTGGTATCACGCGAATAAAAAAACACTCAATAAGGTAAACGGAACTTTTGTTTTATTACGGTTGGGACAAACTAGAAAATGGTGAAAAATCCCTGGGGTGAGGGTATGTACAGGGCCACAGCTCAGACCATGCAGTTTCATGTACACGACTCTTAATTGGAGTAAAAACGGTTTCGATTAAGCATTATAAAAATAGACCATTTACAAAAACATATCTACAAAGACAGTTCAGTGGCAGTAATGATTTGATTGTACATCAAAAAACTGTACAAAAAAAGACACATTTCACAGTTTAAAGGCGAGAGCGTATCACGGTGCAGTCTTTGGGACGGAAACTGTCGCTACACAGTAGTTTCATGTTTCCACAGGCCGGTCTTTACACTGGCTGCACTCTCTGTGCTGATTAAAGGCACAGGCTGTCCATTTTCTTTCAGCGTGCCACCGTTTTGAGTGACAAGGTTGAGCCCGTACGACTTGGCTTGGCTCTCTAGTTCTGTGCTGCTCAGCTGCTTTGAGTCTTTACTTGAGGTCGACGTGGTGGCGGCAGTTACCTGTTCAGTCTCTATGGTTGTCACAGACCCGTTCCCCAAGGTGCCGCTGCCTCCTTTGTCGGCATAGCGGGAGCGGCGCGGCAGGCTCGCGCTGTCGCTGCTGTCTTGCTGCAGCTGGCTCTGATGGCGCTCTCTGTAGGCCATGTAGGCCGCCCGTCGACTGTTGCGTGCCGCCACGTCATAATGGTGGTGCCGCCTGTGGGGGGCGCTCTGCACGCTGCCGTCCACACTGGTGGGGACGTCATAGGCGTACTCTCGAAGCACAGTTAACCGACTGGCCCTGTGTGCTCGTGCTCTGTTTTTGTGATGCCTGCTGGTGTGTCCGTTTGTGGCGGCTGCTGGGTTATTGTTGATGTTGTTCATTGGGCGGAACTGCACCTCCACCGGCGCTACGTGCATTTTAATTTCATTGTCTAGCGAGTGCTCGGTCAAGCTGTTGTCTAGAATGGCAGCACCGTTGGCTGTCGCCGGTGCCGAGGCGGACTTGCACTGTGCTGCCTGGGCGTGCAGATTGGTCAGCTTGCTGCCGTGGGCGGAGTTGCGCATGCTTGGAGCGCTCTTGTTCGTGTAAGAAGAGTCTGCACTGCTGTGGCCACACTTTGTTGACTCCCCGTCCGCCTTGTCAGCAGATCCTGCAGTGGAGGTCATCGCCACGCCTGGCTGAGGCAGAAGGACATCCTCCTGTGCAGAGTAGGCTCGTCTCCCAGAGCAACAAGCCTGGGACCAATAGCGCCTCATATCCTGCCTGTTGACGCAGTGATGTGCCACCATGAACGCCCCCAGTGCCAGTGCGGCCACCCCGAACAGGCAGGTGAAAGCCAAGTCAAAGGGGTGGTCCTGTGACACCGCCATGGCCCCAAACACCCAGAGGGCCGCGTACAGCCCCAACGCCCCTGCTGCACCCATCAGCTGAGCGGCAAAGGTGTGCTCGTTCTCCAGCGCTGACAAGGGCACAGCGTGGGGAGCAGACACTATGGAGGACGCCGCCTCATGAGGCTGGAGCTGCAGAGTGAGGGGGTGGCATTGGCTGCTGGGACCATCGGTCCCAGGCTCGGAGACGGCTGAAGCCAGATGCTGCTGCTCCTCGGTTGGCTCCTTAAGCTCGTAACGACGTTCAGGGTGGCGGCGCAGCTGGAGTAGGATGCTGAGGAAGTACATGCAGTCCACGAAGATGATGAATCCCACTGGGCCATAAAAAGCCCCGATACTGGGCTCCCACGCCATCCAGCAGCTAAACAGAGAGACAGAGCAGACCAATCAAATACTTCATTAATAGTAAGATAATAGATGTAGCTTTTAAAGGGATAGTTCACCCCAAAATAAAAAAACAAACAAACATATATTCCCTCTTACTTGTAGTGCTATTTATCCATCTAGACTGTTGTTTTGGTGATATTAGCTATAGAGATTTCTGCCTTCTATAAGTGAACTAGATGACATTCTGCAAAAAAAAGTATATCTGAAAAATTCAACACCAGTGTCACCAGAAATCCTAACCCCAGCACTAATTTCTTTTTGTTTTAGCATATCCCAGAACTACTTTCTTTCTACAGCAGAATCTACCAGGACTACTTCCTTTTTGTTTGCAAATCTCCTGGATCTACTTTCACTCTGTAGTAGAATTTACTGGAACTACTTTCTTTCTGTAGTAGATTCTGTGACAACTACTTACTTTCTTCTAGCGAGAAAGTTTATTCTAGAAAGAAAGTAGTTCTTACAGGAAACTGCTTAGAACCAGTTCTGTGGATTATCTTGAGTAACTGGGTCATGATTTCTGGAAAGAGACATTCGTTTTGAATTTTTTTTTGCTCCAAAATTTGGCAACTTGAACCAAAAAAAATAGACAGATAAATAGCACTGAAGGTAAGAGGAAAAATATATATTTCTGATTTGGGTGAACTGACCCTTTAAGATTCTTTTTTCCCAATTATATCAAGATCATCTTTCCACACCAACTTAAATTATAAAGAACAGTACTTCCTGAAAGCAAAATTGCCAACAGTGCTCATTAAAAAAATACCATATCTCCTTATCTTAATCTGACACCATCATTATTTACTTCACAAAGTAAAAATGACACTTTGAAAAACTTTTGCCTCTAATTTTTACAGTAACTGTCCCATTACGTTTAATAACACAGGCTGGATTCATCTTGCTTGCAAGAAATTAATTAAACTCCCAAGACTTCAGACAGATACGGGTCCAGATTTCTCAATTAGTCAGCCACGTTGCACAATCTAAACAGCTGCCACTGTGGAGGGGGGTTGTGGGAGCTCGCTGTAAACTGGCAGCAGTTGCTTGTTGCTTGGATGCACACACCATTAATAGGCCTCCATAATCAGAACTTCAGGGAATAAACTTTTCCTACCCTCATGAAAAATATCCATTATTTACTAAAGCAATGCAGCCTGGCCGGCCGATAACTAAAGCGAACTCCTCCTGAGGACAGTGTAAAAGATCTCCTGGGCCTGGATGCTCTTTTATTACACGCCGGTGTCCAGATAAAATAACTACATCCAAAGGGAGGCAAAATTTAATCACTTTCTATACAGGGTCTACTTACTATGGTGCATTGGCCCGGCTGCCGTAGTTTTTGATGTTCGCTGCTGCAGTGATCCCACAGACAATGATGGGTATTCCTCCACCGATTAAGTAGAACCTGTTGGGGAAAGTACAAAGACATGGTGGTGCTTTAGTCTTTCTGTTTGGAGGAGGACAAGTGGACATGAGCTGGGCACAGAGAACCTGTGGTCCAGTTTCAGGCCTCTACACTGACACCATGTGGCAGTTTGACCAACACACGACCAAGAGAAAGCTCAATGACACACTCACCCCTTCTCTTCTTCTCCCCTGAATTTTGTGCCAGACAGCTATGCTGTTTTATCTGTACTTGCATGCTTATGTAGATCCCACCGTGACACAAGTCATACTCTGGTACTGGGGTTTGTTCATTTCTTCACTTACACAGAGTGAGAATTGAATACAGCAGCAAGCAACAACTGAGAGAAAGCTGCAGTCAACCAGCAACAAAAAGTATTTCATCCACTTAAAAAAGGATCATCAGTTTAAATGTACACTATATTCAGAATATTTTCACTGCTCTACCATACCATCAGAAGGGAAATAATCGTTATACAAGCCAAACTTCGCTCTCTCCAAACCAACCAAGCTTCGATTTTACATCGCAGAACATGGGAGTTGCTGGTCTTCAGTTGCCTCAATTTGATTGTTTGTGTTACGGTGGGACTTAATTGTTTTAAAGGGATAGTCTGGATTGAGAAAAGTCACACAAGAACACAAAACAAACTAACCACTCGAGGCAACAGTAGACCAGCAGTGCTACGCGAGGTAAAATGACCAATTTCACTGATGGAGTTTGGTTGGTTTGGAGAGAGCAATACTGGGCTTATGTCGCCATGGTTTCGTGTCAGAAAAGGCTGCTTAACGGTAAAATAAAGATGTGAAAATAGAGCTTACACTTAAATTCATATAGATTTTTTTAAGGTGGACCTCTTTTGTCTTAAATCCCTTGTGTTGCTGGTTCAAAGCGAAGAAAACGCACCCCTGATGAATTGCCAACCATACCTCAACATGGGCCGCGGTGGCGGCGGCGGTTCGTCCAGCTCTTCATAGCGCTTGGCCTTGCGTGTCACCTGTTTGTAAATGTTGCGTGCAGTCACACCAACCCACAGAGCAGTAGCCAGGGTTGAATAGTGCAGCAAGATGCCCACCTGGAGGAGATTGCATCATTATTATATATACATGAAACATAAAGCAAGAGAAATACAATCAGTCTCTTAAGTCAGAATGATGGATGTCCCTGTTCTTAAGTTTCACCGGTAAAAAAAATAAAAAATAAAGATGAACTCTGGTAGGTGGGAGTGTTTTAAGTGGCATGATGATCCTCGAGCAATTTTGTACCAAGTATGTCATCATCAGCCTGAGCTGTACAGTATCTTTATGCCGGGGGGATTAAATAAATAAACAAAAACTTCTCTGCCAAAACCTTTCATCGCGGTACTTTGTGCAATGAAAAATGAATAAGTAATGTGACTCAGTACAACGTGCCATGAGGGGAGGTGCAGGTTTGCCTCCAGCCATGGAAACAATCTACTGTATCCTTGGATGTATTTTTTACTGTGCTTCCCCAAGTTTTTATGAGCAGAGTGAGCTTCGCCAAAGGCAAATTCTTCAATGTTTTTTTCCTTGAAAACATCCAAAGCACTTGTTCATTTCTGACTGCTGACTATTAAGTTTGGAGGAAAGCGTTCACAGGAGAGTTGGAGGTGTGTGCGCGTGTGTGTGTGTGTGTGTGTGGACGGGCGGTGTGTGTACTCACTGCTTGGCAGACACTTGCGTATCTCGTCTGATTGATGCCGCCTACAAAGACCCCGCAGGTGAGGGAGATGTGAAAGCAGAGGTTGACCAACATATGCCAGAACTTGCGGCTCACACGGACAGACCTGCAGTCACGGAAAAAACAAATCACACAATTAAAATGCGGGGAAAAAAAGTCTGTCATGCGAACACTGCACACTGATCTGGATTTTGTTTTGTCTTTAACCTGCCAAGGCTGTGCAATGACTATATTCCTCAGGATGACTACTGGATTCAGAACATACTTTTACAATAACATTCTGAGAATAAATAACAGTAAAATTTGTCCAAAACATGAAGTTAAATAAATACAAACAAAAATAATGGTGACAAATCTGCCACTATATTACTATCAGGGCTACAACCAGCCATTATTTTAGTTGTTGATTAATGTGTTGATTATTCTATCAATTAATCAATTACTTGTTTGGTGTATAAAATTTCAGAAAATAGTAAAAAATGTTGATCAGTTCCCAAAGCATACGTGACATCTTCAAATCTCTTGTTTCTCTTGTTTTGTCCACAACCCAAAGATATTTACTTTACTGTCATAAAGGAGTGAATGAACCAGAAAATATCCACATTTAAGAGGCTGTAACTTTGCTTTTATTTTCTTTAAAAGATAACTTAAACAGATTAATTGATTAACTTAGCAGTTGACAACTAATCAATTTATTGTTGCAGCTCTAATTACAGTGGTCAAATCCTAGATGACATAAAGTTCATAATGTCAGTATTACATATCACCAGACATTATACCAGCCTTTACTTAAGCAGTCCGTAATATATATTGTCATTCTAGTTGTCTATGAACTTGCAGGATCTTCCGATTGAACTTGACTCCTGATTCTGCTGCTCTAAAGCAGTCAACCATTATTTTTTTTCTTTTAAAATGACTTCCTTCAGCTTCCTTTCGGTAAAATTGATGGCAGAGGGAAAAGCGGTATTCCAACTAAAAACATCTTATTTGAAAGAATTAATATCAAGGTAGTAAATATGAGACTCCTGCAAAGCATGAGTGACAAATATACAAATATGACCTAACAGTGCAGGCAACATCTGTTACCTGTGATGGTAGATGTAGCTGATGATGATGGTGAGCAGGCTGAGCAGGAGTATGATGGCGGTGGCGTAGATGACTGGGTGCAGGGGCTGGATGCTTGGAGACAAATACTCCACACTGCTGAGGTCCTGCATGACAGATGAAGAGGTAAGTACTCAGCTTTAGGTAAGATTGTTAAGACACGTCACTACACGTCATTACCGAAAGGAGTCTATAATTATAGACAACAACAAAGTGCCAGATTGAAGCACCCTGCACACCACAGGGATTAATCCAACCCACCATCAGCAGGCCATAGCTGCCCAGAGAGTTGCAGGAAATGGTGGTGAAGTTGTCGTGATGGCCCAGTATGTGGCAGCCGTCGCTTTGCCAGCCTCCGTGTCCTCCCACCAGGCTGAAGTTCCAGGAGGCGGACACAGCGTCTGAGCCACGGGCAAACCGCCGCAAGGTGATGTTCACGGGTGTCCTCAGGACGTGCGGGGACATGCCATCTAATGGAAAACACAGACAGGCTTTCATGTTGCGGCTGCTTTCAGTTTTCTCCTCTCTGATGAAAAAAATCTATTAAATACTAATTTTATCAAACTGTTATGACTCACCTATCTTGGCCATGATGACAGGAGTGGCCACGCTCCTCCTCTTGCCACCATCAGCCAGTTGGGAGGAGTTGCCGGTGGAGGGGAAAAACTTGCCGTTGCGGAAGCCCAGTAGATGGAGCTTGTAGACCATGTCCTCTGCCTGCCCGGGGAGTGCAGTCTGGGCAAACAGAGACTGAGGAAGCTGCAGAGAAGCCTCCACAACGGTGCTCTGCAGCGACAAAAGATGCAATCAAGTAAAAACTCCAACCATTTCAGATTTGATTTGTTTTGTTAATGTTAAGCTTTTCCGTATTTTATTTTATGTGTGTACAAGTTATGTTCGGCGAAACAATCCGCTAACAAATTGAATTGAAATTGAAGCTGACCTTGTGCAGGATGCTGGAGAAGGAGCTGGTCGTGTTGCATTTGAAGGTGAGCTGGCGGTCCTGTCCGGGCGTGCGCTCAGGGCTGGGCCTCTGGAACAACATGCAGGTCATGCCGTTCCAGTCACTGACCCTGACAGCGTGACCCTCCAGCGCGATGTTGGGGGAAGTCTGTAAGGACACCGGGACAAGAAAAATACGACTCAAATCATCCTGTTTTGAAGTGTTTAAATTTTAGTGCTTTGAATATGAGAAAGTGTAGGTTGACTGGTTCTCTGTAAGTGTTTTTTTAATTCTTATGACTTTTGTCTGCTTTGCAAGTATTTCACCACACTTCCATACAGTGGAATAAGGGAACAAATGTTGAGGAGACCAACCAGGGAGAAGGCCTGTCCTGTGGCCAGACAGTAGCCAGCGATCTTCTGTAGGCAGGTGATGATGCGGGAGCAGGCCATGGCTTCACGCTGCGCCATCCACAGCACCCTCTCATCCGCCAGCATCAGGTTGCTGGCCATGCTGACCATCACCTCACCCAGCTGGGAGACGAGAAAAATTTAGAGATGAGTGAACACACACATAGATATCTGGGGAAAGCTGTCGTTATGGCTTCTGTGAGCCAAAAACAGTGACTTACTTACATGTAGCAGCAGCTCATATTTTAAATGACTTGAGTGGAAACATGAGTGAATATTCTCAGCCAGCATCTTGTTTGTATCAAACAACACTGAACACATGCTTGAGGGAGACGCTTGACTCGGCGTAGCTAAGCGACTATTGGAAGCACATTTCAAGCGCGGTGTCGCCCAGCTTAACTTTAATATGCTTTAAAACTATCGACTCCTTGCCTACAGCAGTTTACTTGGAAAACTTTGCTTCTGGTAGGCCTACAGCTGTGCCGAACGTCGTGACAACACATCCCTTCTCATTAAACAACATGACAACAAACAGCTGTTAAGCATTAATCTATTTGTCCTTGAAAAGGGTAATACACCAAACGCATGCATCAGATTCTGCCGTGAGGGATAAGTGTGTGAGAAGTGCTTCATTCTGATTTTTGGGTTGGAAATATGAACAAAAAGTAAGTCCCGCCTCCGTAAGACTTACGTCTTTGATCTTCTCGACAAACTTGCCAATCTTCTCGATCATCTCAGCCACGAAGATAATGTCCATCTTGTCAGAGAAGTTTGCGGCATCGACCGTGTAGACCAGCAGGCGTCGAGCCCTGTGCACCACGTTGCTCTCATTCAGAGGCATCTAAGAGAAAGATACAGAGAAAATCAGTTTTATCTGACTTGAAATGGTCCAAAAAAAGAGGGACAAGCAGAAGAGATAAGAGGAACTCAGAGGACTGAATAAAAGGGGTAGTTCTCATTATTAGAAGTAGAGTAGAAGTACCTACAGTAGATGTTGGCTGCCATGTCTTCAGTTATAAGGAGCAGAGAGGAGTAGCATAGAAGCAAAGCAATAAACTGCTGTGGACAGTTTCAGCAACAAAGGGTATTTTAGCCGGTTAGAGTCCACGTTATATTTTATTCAACCACTTCACACCCTTTTCTGACAGGAAACCACAGTTAAACAAGTCAAATATCACTCTCTCTAATTCAACCAAACTCCATAGGGAAAATCTGTAATTCTACCTCATAAAAAATGGGAGTTGCTTTTCAACCACTGCTTCTATTTCAAACTTTGTGTTATTGTGTGACTTCAGCATTTTAAGAGGATAGTTTGGATTTACCAAAGCCACACAATAACACAAACAAACTAACAAATTGAGGCAGCGGTAGACCAACAACTCCTGTATTCTGTGATGTAAAATTACTCATTTCACCAGTGGAGTTTGGTTGGTTTGGAGGGAGTGATACTTGTCTTACATAAGGGCAGTTTCTCGTCAGAAAAAGCTGTTAAGGCTGCTGCAATACCTTTTTTTAAGTGGATGAAATACCTTTTGCTGCTGACCCTGTCACTGGTGCTGCTCTCTGCTTCTCTGAACTGGGAGCATGCTGAAGGCAACACACAGAGTATGTGCCTCATACAACTCCACATCAAATAATCTGAACTGTCTCTTTAACATACAAACACTGGGAAAGACAGTGAACATGGTTACAGGGACAGAAAATTATCTCACCAACTAGATACCGACCTGGTTGATGACATATAGAAATCTTGTGACATCTTTCTGGAACTGGCAGCGGGAGTAGTCCTCCTCCGCCCACACTCCCTTGCGATCACAGTAGCGCCACGCCCGCTGCTCCTCGCCCGCGCTGCCCGAGTATGAACCGGGGCTGGATGGCAGTCTGTTGCAGGGGAGGTAGGCTCTGATCCCTGCCAGGGTGCGAGGCCACCTGGAAGGAGCCAAATAGATCTCAGTCCTGCTGTCTCCTCATTAACTGATGCATGCAATGTCCTTATTTTCTCCTAACTTTGTGTCATGTGAGCCATAATGTGCGTGACATCAACAGCAACAGAGGACTGTTGTGATTATGGTCAAAGCAAGAAGTAGTTTAAATGTTTAACCACAAGGGGGGGCTACAGTGCTTGACAAAAAGCATGCTGTGCATGTTGTACCTCAAATATAATGGTTCATGCATGTAAATATACACTTTTTGAGAATGGATTTCTGCACACATTTGAGTATTCACTTTGGGAAATTACTAAAAACCCCTATTATCTGTGCATTAATATCTATTTATACTGTGAAACCATCATTTACATTTGCTGCCTGCATCCTGTGCAACCAAATCTCTATATATCTGTGAAATAATCTATTTTACACAGCAATATTATTTTTTCTCTCAGTAAAATGCAACCCGCATTCCAATCAGAAAGGTGTGTAAAGTTTGGTTGTATAGTATTTTATTTCGTATTTTATGTTTTTCTCATAATTTATATTTTATTCCTATTTTATTCATCACTCGCTCTTTTTCTACTTGTACTTTCGATCCTTGAGCTGCTGTAACGAGTGAATTTCTGCAGTGTGGGATCAATAAAGTTTATCTTATCTTATTATTTATGAATACGCCTTCTGTTTGCTAATGTAATTTGGTTTCTAAAAAAACCCAAGAAGCTCTTTTAAGTCAAAATATGCAGCTACTTGTAAAGGCTTCATACAGTTTTTTAACAGTAAAATTTCCAAGCACTTTCAAGGTACCTGAAGCAAACTTGTTCACACTTGTGAAGCCTTTACATTTAAAAAGTTACTTTTTTTGTATCCACACCATTTAATGTATATCATCAATTTATTTATTTTACCAGCAATCCATATAAACTTTGATTTCATGTTTTGATCATGATTATTTAATGCTCATTTCAATGCCACAAGGCAACAAATATGATGACGGGACTCTTTCTTTTGAACTATTAAATGATTTTTGGTGAACATGAGTGATCAGGAAGCTTTCTTTAGACATTTAGTCTCATTTTCAAGCATCAGAACAGAGAGTTGCACGCAAGTTACAGACAGTACATTCAATATTGAGACAGATCAAACAAAAAAAAAACTCAACATGATAATTACAAAAGTGCCAAAAGGCTGTACAGACTCAGTGGGTAGAGAGACTAATGAAGTCCTGGAAGCATAGGTTATGACAGGACTGTTTATGTGACGTGTAAGTGTACAAATAACTGGGCAGTAGTCCAAGTATGGATTTATAATTGAAGGTATACCAGTGCAAAGGTCTGTGCATGGATAATGATGACCGAGTGAATGGTATACAGAGTACAATGATGTGCGAGGGGAGTATACATATATCCAAGCATTTTCCTAACCCTGAAACGGTTAAGACTAAGCAAAACATTTAAATACTATGTAAGAACCCTGTTTGTAGAGCTGTAAACAGTTGGACATGTGACATGACTGGAAATGGGCGTAAGCCCATGTAAAACACAGCTCTTAAATTACATAAAGAGATGCCAACAACTAATCTAACACAAAATCCAGCCTTTTATTTTTCGGAGTTGCACTATATTCTTAGGGTGACTGGCACAAGCAAGTAGCTCTGTGTCTGGTTAAATGTTCGTACACTTACTTGAACTCGCCCTTGTTGTTGGCGACGCGTTCGGGAGCACAGTACTTGGCAGAACTCTCCAGCACCACAATGTGGACAGTCCTAGTGGTGTTGCCCCTGCTCGTCCTGACCCGGCACTCCCAGTTCCCGGTAAAACCAGGCTGAATGTTTGAGATGGTCAACGCACTGAGGAGAAAAAAAAACACGAAGGGGAAAAATTTCTCATATTTAGCAAAACTGTGCTTTATGGTGAACATGAAGAGCTGGACAGAGATACCTTATTTATCCTAAAGGATAATTCAGCTATTATAAAGCTGTTAATGCGATGAAAAATCCTGAAAAAGACAAACGCTGAGGTACACTTCCATACCTAGCAATAAGGGAGCAGTTCTGCACCATGCGCTTTTCAATGGAAATGCCTTGGTCGGCGTCAGGCTTCACCATGCGACCGTTCTGGTACCACAGCACCTGCATGTCCTCGGCCACGAAGGAGGCCTGACACTGAAACGGCAGGCTGTCCCCCTGAAAGACGACCTGACGCTGGGACGGAGTCAGCTGGAAAGAGGGCAGCTCAAGTGGAGCATCTGAGGAAGAGAGTCGGGTGTCATTTCTCACATTAAAAAAAATATACTTGGTTCATATTTGTCACTATAATCTTTAATCCCATCGACTCCGGACACAATGCTTTTTTGTTTCCCTCTTGGCACCTGTTGGACACGCAGGGAAACTACAGCGCCGTGAATTCTGGGTACATTAGAGCTATTTGTCATTCAGGTCAGGCCGCGGCTCCTGCTAGATGTGTGCCATGTATTTCATAATCCCTCACTGTGATGAGTGCCAAACTGATAAGACATGAGCAAGTACAAACAAAGGCAGCACTGGCCTGGGCAGCCCTTCTCTTATCTCCCGTGTCATTGCACAAGCCCCTGTTCCCCAAACACCAGCCGCCTCACTGATACCAAAACAGAAAACTTAAACAGACAGTGTCGCATTTTGACCTTACATTCCTTGTCAAAACTCAATGCGACTTATTTCAACCTTTAAAAATGTCAGATAGTGCCGCTGAAAGTATGACTTATTTGATTCCAGAGTGTTCAAAACAGCTGTTATTTCTAAAATTAATTAATCAAAAGGTACTGACTCAGGTCTGATCATTTTTCTCATTTGTGAGCAAATTTTCAAGCATTTAAGAAAATATACAAAGTGCGGTTTTCTGGTCCGTGTCAGACTTTTCATGTCCTATATAAGGAACACCGAAAAATCGTCACACATATATGATATCATTATATCACACAGCCCTACATATGTATGCGAAGTTTTTGTTCAGGTGTGTTCCTACCGCAGGTGAGGAGCTCAGGCCTGATGGAGGTAATGAGCTGGCCCTGTAGAGACTGGGGGTAGGAACATTTTGTGGTCTTGACCGTGATGTTCCTCTCTTTAATCCAACGCAGCAGCCACAGAAGGTTGCAGTCACACAGCAGGTAAGGTGTCTGAAACTCCCTGTGGATGTATAGTAACACACACACATATACAGAAACAAGGGAAAGACAGGTTTAGTGATGGGGATCAGCTCCTTCCCAGCGACCAAAAATTCTTTTCATTGTTGATTAATCTGTCAGTTGTTTTCTCAATTAATCCATTTGTTTTTTAAGTCTATAAAATGTCAGAAAATGCTGAAAAATGTCAATTGGTGTTTCCCAAAGCCTAAGATGAAGTGCTCCAGTGTCTTATTTTGCCCACAACCCAAAGAAATTCAGTTTACTGTAATGAGGGAGTAAAGAAACAAGAAAATATTCACATTTAAGATGCTCGAATCAAACCAATCATCACAATAGTTGGCAGTTAATTTAATAACCAATTAATAATCAATTAATCGTTGCAGCGCTACTTCCCGACAGCAGCCATAGACCAGATTTTTAAAATCTGAGCCAAGCCATACAATGATAGCAATCATATGACATCCATGTGGGGTTAGTGGTACACAGATGGTAAAACTGGCTTTGCATTGGGAAGGAAACATCTCTAATCATACTTACAATGTCTTCAGAGACACCAAGCTGTCAAACGTCCCCTGAGCCAATGACGAGAACATGTTCCCTGAAAGGTTCCTGGAAAAAAAATAAATAATAGAAATATGATGAAAAACAAGGGCCATTTTTCCCAGACATTGTTTAAATACCTGTTTTAGCACACGACTGACACACTGATAAAGTTACTATTACTTACAGTCTGATCAGACTGGTGAGGCCCTTGAAGATGTCTACATTGAGACAGCCGATGCTGTTGTTTGACAAGTCTCTGTAGAACACAGAAAAACACAGTTTCTGGTTTTTATTTCTTCAATATTTCAAAAATAACACATGATAGCTACACTGGTCAAAAAGTCCTTCAATTAGAGAGCTGCATGCAGGATGCGTGGGAATGTTTTCCAACAAGATAAGCTCTGAAAATCAGATTGTAACCTTTAAAAAAAAAAAAAAAAGATAAACAGAGAAATGTTTAAGCTGCTGAGCTGACGTTTTTTTAAAGAAAGAGCCAAGTTCAACACAGACACGTTGAGGCAAAGAGCCCAAACGTTCAGCTGACAGGTTTACAACTTTCAAGGTGATTTTAGATCATGTCTGTGTGGGCCTGCGGGGAAACCTACACATCAAAGGCACAGTTACACACTAAGAGAAGATTAATCGCCTGTGATTAATGTCAAACACGTCAGAAGTGTGTGTTTCTCCTCTGGATGTGACCTGACACGATGTCTCTGGCAAACATCAGATGGAAGCGTCTGAGACTCCTGACGCCTTCCAGAGGGAAATACAGACGGGTCCGGGGCCGAACACGGGAGAGACTGATCCTACCTCCGAATTACACCCAATGTGCAAACATTTAAAAACAGCTGCACAGAGGAAATATTCACTGGAGGCTCCAGGTACACTTTATTACACCATCTGATGCATTAGTCTCACAGTTAATTCCTTGTACTATAAGTGTTGCTGAGGTTTTGACCCAAATGTGCCAAAATTCTTGAAAATGTGGATTTTTATTGTGAAATACTGGATAATTTTAATTCTTCAGGCCCTTCTTTTCCCATGAATTATGATGCGGCATTTCCTGAACGCACCGTTTCTAATGAAAAACAAGCTAGACTTTTAAGTTAGCTGAGGATAAAACTTGGTGGCATCTTTATTGGCTGCAGAATAACTTTTTGTGGCTGCGGTTAATGCCGACCCCTGATGAATGAACATATTAAGGATCCATCAATGTGTTGCTCTAGAAAAACTAACATACATTACTAAAGGAAAGCTGTGAGTTTTTTTTAAACATAATATTGGTAATGATCGAGTGGACACAGGACAAATGGAACAGGATTATGAAGTGTAGTAGCTTGTGTGATCCTAAAGATTGTTTGTATGTTGTAATTACTGTAAAATCTGTGCTTTCTCCTCTGCTTTAATTGCCGTTTTTATTTATTCGCCTATGTATTTGATGATATACTGTATTTGCTGCCATTTTATTAATATGTAATGCTTGTTATACAACCCCAATAAAAATATTGTTAAAAGTCATTTGTTCCATTGCTCAAAAAAATAAAATAATTAGTACAGCTGTAAAATTGTTATAAACTAAATCTAAATGGCTTTGATAAGTTGTCAGACATGGTTATTATCCAACAATCACATTTTAGGCTCTTTACATTCCCATAGAGATAACGTTTAAAGCAACCGAGGTTCACAGTCACAGCACCTTCACAATGGCTGTAACACATATTCCACTGCGAATGATCCAATCACTGAAAAGCGCCAAGTAAAGAAACAAGAGCCTGAGAGAAAAGACACATCATTACCTCAAACCACCAGCTAAACTGTATCCTGGGGTGCGGGAGGAATGTGATACTGACACAAAGTGATACCTGGAAAATGACTGTCAGGCATATGCTAACATCCGAGCATTTATGTAATTATTGGTGTTGGTCCTTAAGGTACCAGCTGGGGAATTTACTGTGTGAGGTTATTAGTTCCACTTGGAAGAGAAGGAAAAA
Source organism: Lutjanus erythropterus (assembly GCF_056507025.1). Classification (NCBI taxonomy): domain Eukaryota; kingdom Metazoa; phylum Chordata; class Actinopteri; order Lutjaniformes; family Lutjanidae; genus Lutjanus; species Lutjanus erythropterus. Next base: position 7,856,235 of record NC_139339.1, on the reverse strand, counting down.
GCCGTCTTTTGCAGGCTTGCCAATTTGTGCGAGCATTGTGTGTCAGGGGAAGGATAACAGTAGAAGTGAAGGGGCGGAGGGAGGGGGCTCCCCTAGCTAAAGGCAAACTTTCATCTCACTTTATCGCCTAGATTCAAATTCTAGAGTTACAGCTACATCAAAGGACTCGAGACAAGCTGGTGAATACTCCTATTCCTTTAACTCATCTTTCCTGTGTTGTGAATCATAACAGATTTACTGAGAACTATGCAGAAAAGATCCACACGTCACCAAATTTATCGTGTCTGACTGTGTTCGCATTACTGACTGAAGTCTCTACATCTCCATCTGCTTTTACTAGTTGGCTAGTATTCGTTACCGAAGATTAATTTCAAACACGTCCTTCAACCACAGGCATGTAGCACATTAACAGCACGGAGGACTGTTTCAGTGCAGTGCTTCAGTTGTTGCGAACGATACGAGGAGCAGAGGCAAAAATAGCTCGATGTGATTAGGCTCGAGCGGGGACTGTTCAGCTGTTGGTGGAATGCAGAGTAAAAAGGAGCTGAGGCCAGAGACATTCATAGTGTTTCAGTGTTGTATACTGTGTTTACATATATTTATATGTCTAAAACTGTGTGGAAATGTGTGTGGACTGTGTGTAAAGTGAAGTAAAGGATAAAGTTATCTTTCCCTTGAGGGTGTAACCAATAGTGCACCGTATACCCGAATTCCCAGCACGAATAAAGAAGCCCAGACAAGTGGGACCAGCTGACTAGTGACAAGTGAGAGTTCTTGATACGCCGACCTTCTCATCTGAAGTGCTGCTTTTAACTTGACACGGACAACATTTTTTGTATTCTATAAGGGAACGGTGTGTTTTTCACTATTGAGTTGAAACGGAAAAAATGACATTAGTGTTGATCTATATTGTGGGCCGGGAAGCCAGATCAAGAGCAAATTTTACCTGTCTACCTCTGTACGGAAACAGAGAGGATTGCTTAATTTCAAGGGTAAGCATTAGGATGTTTATTTGTAATTCCAAAACAAACATGACAGAACAAAATGAGGTACTCAGATCCTGATGTAGCTAATGGCAATGGTGAAAATCCCAAACAAAAAGAAGCACACAATAAAAACACCATTAGAATTAGTAAATAAATCAGTAAAAGTATAAAAGGCAGACAGTAGAGTTTAGATAGTGAACTTTAAGCACCACTGTGGAAAACCTGGGATGCAAAAAGGACAACTGACTTTAAAAATAAGAGCAGAGAAAAGTCAAATTTACGGCAGACACAAGGGGCTAACAGGAGTCCCTCCGTAAAAAAACTATGACAGAGGTTTTGATTTATAGATCAGTGTGTGATTTCTTGGTAATATTAGATGAATGCGCTGTACATGATCAGTTATATTTCCCAAAGTATCTGCGTTTACATGATTTAAATTACTTTGTGATATGCTTTATTACTGAATTTGAGACCTTTCAATGAGGTCGTGCAGCTTCATTCACTGTGACGGCGTGTGGGGGTCGCGGTGAGCAAAACATTCGCAGTAGAGATGGTTTTGCTAGATGTTTGAAAGTCAGAAAATCAGAAACTCTCAGGAGAAAACAAAAGGGCCTTATTCTTTTCAACCTATTTATTTTGGGGTTTATGCCCTTGATTTTATTATTTTCCTTCTGATCTTGTTGAAATTTGACACATTTCAGGATTCATTGTTTAAAGCCAAACTTAATTAAATGATAATTCAATCTACAGCGCAGATATTAAGATTATTATTATTTACATCACCTACAAAACCATTTTAAAAAGAAGATGTGGATGCAGTAGGTATGGTGCACAAGTATGAAACTCAAGTGTCTCTAAACCACTATACCAAACCCTTATTTTCCAAGGCGGTATGAAAATCTGACTCACAAACTTTGCATATAAACTAACAACAACTGCTTCTTAAATAGAACAACCCTTTGAGTGTGTCAATAAGACACAAGAAGAACGTCCCGTGTGGAGAATTACTCACACATATTATCCAATCTTCTGCAATCCTCTCTTTAACCGTCCCCGTCACTACTCTGTGACGACACACATACGATAATTAGGACCTCTGAATGGCACGTCTTGAAAAGAAAAGTAACCTAATTAGGCAATGCTGCGGGGGACGGAGATACAGATGGAGGGAAATCAAAGAGTAGAGTCATAGATAAGGACAAAGAGAACGGTAGAAAAGCCTGGGCCAAAGGTATGTCAAATAAATGTGATATAAATTCTGGAAAAAAAGATCTCTGTTTATGTACTTGCTGCAAATTAACTTCCCATTTTCCAAAGACTGGGAAAAAGTAGGGTGGATGTGTAGCGGTGGATGCCAACCCTTGATGTAGGGCTTCTGTGTTTACATTCCCAGGGTCCAGCACTACCTCATCGTCTCCTTCGCCCGTCCTCTCTTTTCTGTGCTCCCTCCCTTTCACAGTCGAGTGACTGACAACTACCCTTTGAAATTAACTGAGATGGGTGGTGGGGCCAATTAGACTTTGTTGCCCTCAGGCAAAACCAAACTGTACTGTGGAACAAACCATGTGAGGCTGCAGGCGGCAGGGAAAGTCTTTATGAATAGTTTGTGTGTGGGGTAAAGATTTTGAAATGCAGAAGACATATAGGCAAAGCATGAATCCCTGTGAGTGTGGCATGAATATGCATTGAGGACGAGGTGGGGGGAGCCAGGTCTGAGCCAAGGAGCTGACTGCCTTCCTGTCTCGCTCTTATTGCTCCGCAGCAGCAGCCAAGCTCAAGTTTGTGTTGGCAGCGGCTGGGTGCTGTCGGATGATTCCAATTCACGCTGTGTTCTCTCATGCACACACACACACACACACACACACACACACACAAAAGAGAAACACACTTACACTACACACTTACATTACACAGTTTCTGACCTACACTCTCAGAAATAAGGCTTCCAAAAGGGTTCTCCCTGAGGGGCTGGGGTTCCATCCAAAACCATCTGCTTCTGTGGAAACCCTTATTGAAGAAAGTCGAGGTTCTCAGTAAGGCTAAGTGTTCCATTAAGAATCCTTTTCATCCCAAGAGCCCTTTTTAGAAGGAAGATTTCTTCAAGGATTGCTGAAATCTTTGAAGAATTCTTTGGTCAAAGGTTCTTTGAACCGTAATATAAAAGGGTTCTCAGTAGAATCCCCTGAGTGGGATCTAGATAAAACACTTAGAACACCCTGGGTGGGTTCTAGGTGAAACCATTGGAATATAAAAAGGGTTCTCAGTAGAATCACATGGGTGGGTTCTTGTTAGCAACCTTAGAATGTAGAAAAGTTTGGGTAGGACCCCCAGAAAGGGTTCTGGGCAGAACCATTACTACATAGAAGGATTCTCCTTTAGAAGTTCCTAATGGACCCTTCTCCACCAACATGGAACCCGTCCGGTTCCGGTTCAAGCACCTAATTTTGAACTGTTCTGAGCATTTCCACCAAAAATGGTTCAGAACCTGAAAAGTTGGTTCCCAGCTGGAACTAAAAATAACAGGTTTCCCCTGGGTGGTTGTGCATCGTGCAGCACCCTCTGTTGATAACATCCTTGATTACGACGGTTCTGCTTAGAACTGGTGAAGACGTGAGCAGGTTCACTAGAGAGCATCCAGGGTCCAAGGATCTTGAACAGAACAGTTCAGGAACCAGCGCTAATTTAGTGGAAAAGATGGTTCTAGGTATAACCCTTTAAGAACACAGAGGGTTCTTCTATGGGGACAAGCCAAAGATCCCTTTATGGTTCTTGTTAGCACCCTGTATTTCAAAGAGTGCACCACACTCACACACCACATATCCCAGGTGGACTCTAACTTTGTGTTTTCTCTGTATATCAAAATTATCATCACATGATATTCATAGACGCCACACACACACACACACACACACACACACACACACACACACACACACACACACACACACACACTTATATGGCCGCCTCTTTTTTTTTTAAAGTGTGTGAAAGCATATAAGGCCTCATGCTGTCTGCAGTGGTCTCTGGCAGCGGGCCAGAAAAAACAGGGCTGTAGAAATAGACTGCTGCCTGACCATGCTCCCTTATGGACACTGGATACACTGTAGACCTGCTAGAACACGCACAGCACATCGCACAGACGGATACGAAACAACAGCTGCTTTAAAACACAATATATGCAGTCAGAGTCACTGCTGAAAGCAATCTGTGATTAAATGCTATTAAAAAGTAACACAGCCCAGACTGTTAAAGAATCTGTAAACACAAATTCAAAACAGTTCTAACCATTTACAAAGGAAAATGGCTTGAACCACACTTCAAAATGACAGTTTAAAATAGACTGAACAAGAGAAGTGACTCTCAATGTTCATAAACCGCTATTCTCGCATGACAAATAATTAAAGCGAAGCACTCCAAACTCGCTCTTAAAAAAGCTGGAATTTACATCTTTTGGTTGCGATAATAAAAGAACACCTAAGTGAAATCCCAGAAGGACCGAAAGTGTGATTGTAGAAAATATACACACTCACACACACACACACACGTGCAGAAACCACATTAAAAAGACTGTTCCACCACTACTCACAGCCTTTTGAGTGCCGGCAATCCGAGGAAAGCTCCTGGTTCAATACGACTGATCATGTTACTCCGCAGGTCCCTGTGGAAAAAAGTTGAGAATTTTAGGTCACGAGCAATTTAAACAGTAATAAAATACTAGAGCTGCATGTATTAGTCAATGATTAGCTGAGCAACAGGACATTATTCTGCAACAATTTTGTTAATCAATTAATACTTTAAGTATTTTTTTTTTTTTAAAGAAAGGAATAGTTCAAAAGGAACAATTCACTCGTTCCAGCTTCTCAAATGGGAATGTTTTCTGGCTTTCTTACTCTTCTGGACAGACAAAACCAGATACCTAAAAAGACATCACCATTGGCTTGGAGAACTTGTGTAGTTACAGCCCTGCAAAATAGCATGTTAAAGGTAGGAATATGCGAGTATCAACCTGATACCAGTGACTGGACTAGGACTCCCTAGTCAAAACAAAAAACATGACTTCGCCATCCTGGGGGAAAAAAGGCATACTGACGCAGGGTGCAGGGTCCCTTTTGGGAGTTAATAAATGATGTGATATTGACTCGTGTACTTGCCGATACCAGTATTTTAGGCATTTTCAGATACTTTTATCTGTATCAGAACAACCTGGTTATAGGACGCACAAGATGTAAATCCTGCTAATAATATTATGAAATATTAGCAGATGGGTTCATTATTCTGTAGACCTTAAATATTCTAATTATAAGAAAAACACTTAAACCATCTGGACTTGAAATTAACATTTCAGCATGCAAGCATCAAAAACGGCAAGGAAGTGAAAGTGGCAAGGAAAGACTTGGATTACCATCCTTAGACCATAATGATATAAATTCATTCACGCCCATAATAACATGGTAACGATTTACATGCACATACATGCATTTCTGTTTGCATCCAATTGGAACGCCCACATCTCCACCAGCCTCACTCACTGATCATTACTACACAGTGCCGTCACTGACAACCTGACCCTCGAGCTCTCACAACCCCCCACACACAGATGCGCAGACACAGTCTCAGACCTCCCTCTCAGACCTCCCTCTCCTGAGGTTCAAAGGCTCGCCGTCACAGAATTCCTGCGGTGCTCACCTGCGCTGGCACTGCTTAGTCACTCATTACAGTGCAGGTTCAGGAGACTTTCTAGTCGCCACCTGAACCCACACAAAGGGCCTCTGGGTAACTCTGCCCGTTTGATGTCGAGGACCTGTCATCTGAGGGTGGGTAGGTGGCCATAGATAAGTCACAGACAAAAAAATCGCTTGTTAAAGCTTTTGATGTGAGCTAACAGACTGAGCTTCTCTGTGTAGGAGTGTTGAGAGAAAAATGAGAGGGCAGGACCGTGCACTCAAAAATATTCTTAGAACCAGTTTTAGCCATGTATTGGGAGCACAAACTGCCATATTGTGTCTACTAATATGCTTGTTGCTGAGGCTAATTTATTTTAGCGTAAAGTTTGCTTGGCGTTGCAGTTGTTACAGTCGAGGAAAAGCAGGACACAAACACCATCAGCCATCCTCATGTGTTTCAGTTCAGAATGCAAGTGACTAATGAGTCAAGAGAAAAGCTCTTCTGCTTCAGTTTGACTCACTGGTCAGATGTGCAAACCACAAAATTAGATTTATACAAATAACTGAGAACGATGTCACTTCTGACACATATACTCATGTGTGCTCATGAGAATTACATTCACTGTACTAAAAGTTTTAATGCAACTTTTATAAGTAAGTTTTGTTTTAAAGTTCTGATATTACCACAAATACTTTATTGTAGGGGTGCGCATAAGACATTCATTACAGTCTTTATGAATGTTTATGACTGTTGCCATTTAGAGTCATTCAGTCAATTATCAATCATTTTTAATGCAAAGTTGATAATGTTTGAGATGTCTTTGTTATAAAAACTTGACATTAACCATGTCAATGTTTTATGCCAGTTAGGTGGCTAGCTAGACAGCTAACTGTGTGAATCACCTCAGTACTGTACTATGTCATCAAACTGACCTAACATTTAATGACATCTTCATGACATGATCAAAATGTACCACTTTACTTGAGGTCATGGAAAATATTCATGACACGCTTACAACCGTCTCATGACAGCCGGTGTCAAAATCAACCACATATGACAGTTTAATGTAACACTGAAACATAAGGTTAAACATTTTCTTTAGGTCTGATCATGTCAAGTTGTCATAACAAAGACATCTCAAACAATGTCAACTTTGTATTAAAAATGACATAATAAGTCATAAACATTCATGAAGACTCCTTCGTGTTCATCATGACAGGTATCATAACATGGTTATGACAGTTAAAGACAGTCTTATACACACCATTTACAATAAAGTGTTACCTAAAGAGACTTTAACTGATTCTCAAGGACAGATTTTCCGAATAATATCTGCAGGTGGTCCTCGCAGTTCAGGTATCAGTCAGACTAGGAAACCTGCAAAATCGCCCAGAGTAACCACCACTAGTAATGACAGTAAGAAGCAGTGTAGCTCTCTGATATTCTGATACTTGTGGATAAAATATGGGGAGTCAGAGAGACCCAGTCCATGTTTAACCACCCATAACTGCGCTTCAGATTCCAAAGACCGCTGACCACACATGATCTGGCACCTTTTAAATCTATTCGCAGAGAAAAACGCCAGGTTTTTCTCAACATGCACAAATTGAAATAGCTGGCTGAATATTTCTCAGTGTGTTCCAGAACTGTTCTTGAAATGGCCCCAAACCAAAGGGTGGTTTTGCAGCTGCTGCCATTTCTAGGGGCACACATGCCGTCTTCCAAAAGGTGTTATTTATGATAATATTAAAACTCATGTGACAGGGAGTAAAGATTAATTGAAGTTCTTTTTCAGGTTTGTTTTGGCATCCTTATCTGGTCCTGGCAACACACTGACATTCCCTCTGAGAGCAGAGTGACTTAGGTTGTGAAACGAGCCTCCAGTTGAAATGCTCCTCGTTAATAGATAATAAGAACCGGAGAGCCCATGAAAAAGATGTCCAACAAACTCTGCAAAAAAAATCTGCTTCAAAGTGAGACTGTGAGTTCTGAAACAAGTCCTAACCCATCTGCTTCTTCAAAATAAAACGTGAAAAGCACTACAAAGCACCTTCACTTAATTAAATACATTCTGTGATTTTGCTGCTACAGCCTTACATGTGCTGTCACGGCTGCTTTTTAGTCTAATATTAGCTGATGTTAGCACATTTGAGCTGCATACTGCCTTGTTACTCACACTACTTCAACAGCATGCTATACTTATTAGTGTAGCTTATTATTGTAGAATTATCCCTGATTGTTGTTTGTGAACACAGTGGCTGCTGTTCAGGAAAAAAAAGCTGCATAGGTTAACTTTAAAGGAAGAATATGTAGTCTTTTCTGAACAGTGGCCAATGTGGCTACAGGTCGGAAATACAGCTTAATAGCACTTTAAATGTCTTTTTAATTCCAAGTAGGGATATAACAATATACTGAATATAGTGATAAAAAAAGTCTCAATACTGCACTGAACTGTGATGATACCTAACGTGATCTTACGTGGTTAATTATTTTATTTTATTCTTTTTATTTTATAAAAATGAGTATCAGCTACTGTTGCATTGTTATTGTTTAGCAATTAAAAGTTCTTCAGTAAAAAGTACTTCAATAATTCAAGCATTCATTGCCAAGGACAATTCAAGCCAAATTTTTGCACATGCTTAGGTCATGGCTGGCTTCTTTTATTTTATTTTATTAAAGAAGGAAAGTTGAAGCACTTGAAGTTAAAAGGAAAAACAGATGTTCTACAGATTTATTATTTAATAAAAGGGTATTTTTTGAAGTTGTCATTTTTCTTTGTTTCTTAATGTCAGTTGCACATCAATATTCATAATCAATCAATATACAGTTTTGCAAACTTTGGCTAACATTAGCAACCACAAGCTTCTGGTCATACCAAAACAAATAAAGTTGTAGCAACAAAATTACTGAATGTGCTGAAATGAGAAATGATGCATCTTTCTGCTCATGACTTTTAATTTGTGTTTAAAAAGTTACAGCTCTACAGTCTTTAAACACACTGGTTAAGCAAATTAGAGGTCTGTCAACAGCGTCCTCTTTTCAAATGTGCACCAAGTAAAGTAAGAACTGCAATATCAATTTCAAACTGACTATATATCTATTCTTAACTTGCTTACACACCTACTTCCAAAAGAATTGTGCCATTCATGAATAGACAACAATGAATTCTTCAGAAAACGCTGCACACTAGAGCTGTTATCCTTGCTCTGTTTTCCACAATAAGCATTCCTCCACAGCAGCGGATTTAGTAAGGAATTAGCATGTGACGGTCGCCTAGCTTGGCTCTTATTTCTATGAGGAGAGTGATAATGGGGGATTCTGTGTGGCTTATTTCCAAGCAGGGGCACCTTTGGCCCTGACAAAACACAGCGGTCTCCACAGTTACTTTGCAATTTCACGCGGAGTGCCGGATAGGCGTAATCGATTCTCTACCCCTCTCTGGCACTCACAGCCAGCTGCTGTCTCAGTCTTCACGACTGCATACAGGCAGTCCAAACGAGGGAGAGTTTCTTTGTGGACTGAGAAAGACGACGTGAAGGCAGGAGGAAGGAGGGGTGGAAGGCAAGATGGAGAGCCTCAGAGCATTCAAACAGAGTGGAGAGTTTGAGGAGAAAAGGAGAGTGTGATTGAAGGTAGGAGGGGCCGGGGGTATAGGAACATTTCAGAGCGGGAGAGGCTTCAGCATGCAGAGCGTGTTTGGGAATCACACTGCTGACACCTCTGGCCTTGGCTTGGCCTCATTACAATGACAAAAGCAAGCTAGCCATCTAACAATCTCGCTTCACTGGTCGAGAGTGGACAGGAGCGGGGTGGGGTCCGAGAGGCACAATGGGAGCTGCTTTCTGAGGTAAACTTGCCTGTGGATTGATGCAACGACAGGCAGAGCAGACTTTACAACCAAATCCACTGGCCATTCACAGACAAAGCACTAAGTACCTTAAAGGCTTTCTTGGTGAAGAAAGATCAAAGCTTTTTTTTTTTCACACATTCGGTACACAGCCTCTTGTAGGCCTGAACTCTAACATCTGAAAACTAACATCTGACCCAAATTCAAGAGCCAAGGGGGAATTCTCCTGCAAATCTATAAAGAATCTAGGCAGACAAATGTCTCATTAAAATGGGAGTCAACTTGTGAAAAGACATACCGGACGATTTCACACATGAAATTATGACCACAAGATGAAAAGAGGAGGGAATACTGCATGCTTTATACCAATAATCTACAAAACCAAACTTTGCAAGTGTGTCTGCAAGTTGTAGGACACTTGTAGGGTCACATGCTAAATTTGTCATAACAGCGATGCATGCCAAAATTGACAAATGTCAACATCAGTCTGAAGAAATTTGCAAAAATATTTTCCTAGCAAGTCTGTCAGGTTTTTATGAAAAGTAAAATCAATGAGCATCAATGACAGGGTCATTGACACATTTGTATTTCTGGCCACTAACTTAGTTGAAAATTTTGACATTTTTTTATGTTGGCCTAAAGACTTTTTTTAAGGGAAAAACTACTATGCCTTTTATCATAAACTGCTTTGGTGTGCTTTTAACAAGCACACACACGTTACATGCAGCACTTCAGTGTTGGCAGCAAAGGGAGGAATGACGCATTCACAATTTCTGCATGATGAAGGTAATTATAAGCCAAACAAATGTGTGTTTGTTATGAAAGCTAGGTTAGCTTACATTAATCTCAGTAGCCACTTTTTGAACCTCTGTACTTGACAGCTCATTTAGAAAATAAGTATGCATGTCAACGCGGATGTCTAATAGCAATCCCACAGTAAAAAAAACTAGAATCATTACTGCACAGAACACCTCTTACGCATGCCACACACTTTATCCAGCCTTCTTTACCTCTGTCTAAAAGACATCCCGGGAAAACCCTGTGACGCTACATGAAGCGAACCAACAAAATGTTTTTACATGCCCCAAAGCATTAGTCAGATTATAACTTTTCTGACAACCAGTCAGTAAACAAAGAAGTGTTTCCATCCAGTAATTTTCAAGATGGGCCGACATTGTATCCTAAGAACAATATTAGTGTCTTTGCTGCCACTATTTATTTAAACCAGACAGAAACGATTGGAATCAAGTGTCAACATAGTTTGTATTTTCCCACTGAAAGAGTTATCAAACCTTTTACCACCTCGCTCAGTCCGATTGAAAATTCCTTCTAATCTGGCTGGATTGGGCCACTCTCTTCTGACTGAGGTGTTTACACTAGGCTCTTTTATGGTTTGTGATTCTTTGTGGAATATTAAAGTCCATGTACATGCAGCTCATGATAAAATTATATGAGTCAATTGGGAGCACATTTCAGCCTAAATCTTTCTGAACTGATACTGCAAGGCTTAATGTGGCCAGTTCGGCCTCATATACCTTCTACATTTCTGGTCTTTTTAATCAGACCGGGATGAACGACAGGGGAAACATGCCCTTAGAATTCCATATCAATGCAGTCATGTGTTATTGTAGCCTTGGGTAAAAGCACGGCCATTAATGGTCTGGTTATTTTATCTGCATGAAGCCATTCCGGAGAGATAAATCACCCATGGTTCTTATGTGCGGGCCCAGAGCCATTTTCTTGAAATCACTGTAGGGAGGAAACACGGGTGATGACATTCCCATCTCTAAAGTCAGAGTCACATGGCATCTCCCCGTTGTTCAAGGAATCTCAGAGAACATACACAAGTAAAAAGGTTCTCCTCTGAGATAAACTGCAGTCAGCCTGCTTTATATACTTGTATTATTGTATAGGTATATGTTACTCTTCTAAAATGGGCCCCTTCCCCAGAATATCCAAGCAGCCGTATGTTGAGACTATGTCACCAGGCAGACAACAACCAACCCTTGGGGCTATACCTATAATTAGCCTTTTCTAGTACCATCTCCAGTCTTCCACCATAGCCTGATATTCCCCACTGAGGCTAAGTGCTGCACGGATGCCTTCTCATTTTCTATGACCTGGATGTTCCACTGGCACAAGGCCAATATGAGTTTTACAAACCTCTGACTCCACAAGACCAAACTTTACTTGTGGAGTGATGGACGGTTCCTGCTAATGCACTGGTAGATATAACGTGAAATATTGTGAGGCCCCTTCATTGTGGAGACCATTGGTGATACTTCAAGGATACATACAGCTTTAATATCCACTTTACAAAATGGAAAACATCACTTCTTAAAGCTAAGATTATTTGTTTTGTTAGGGTGAGAATCTAAATCCAAGCACAAATTTCAACTGCCAAGGTTAAGTTTTACTTTAAAATGTGCTGGAGATGCTAAATTTAGGCATGAGTGCAAACACAAATACACTAATAATCATGCAAATCTCTAGCAGAAAACTTTTATACTTACAATTTCTCCAAGGTAGACAAACCAAAGAAGGATCCATTTCTGAGTTCTTGAATTTTATTGTTGTTTAAAATTCTGTGGAAAGAGAAATATGTATTAACACAAAGCAACAGAAAACAACTATTAAAATTTAATGTACATCACATGAATAAAGTCCACAAAATCACCATCATTTTTGTCGCTGTGCAATATCTTTTACTGCACTTAAAACATGGGTGGAACTTTTTATTCCCAAAATATTGTGTTATTGTTGGCAGCTAAAGTGTTTCTGTCAACTTATCACCCTAAGTCCGATTTAATATAAGCCTACATTTAGCCTAACGTTTACCAAATAGCAACAGTTTGTCACATAATAAACCAGCCACAGGGCTCAAAAAATCGGCAAGGAATGTGTGTTAATTGAATTCTGAAAGAGGATTCAAAAGGATCTAATATCTCTTTTAACAACAAGTGGAACGGTGCCACGCTGCTACTTGTTGACAGGTAACAGTATTAAGTCTCACTCCTTGTCCTCTAGACAGTCTTCTCCTCCAGTCACAGAATGTTCCTGGCGGCCAGGAAAAGATCAGAAGAAAAACAATGTGAACTTCAGATGAGTATTTTCTTTCACGTACAATTGGCAGGATCTTGAGACGGGTAGTCAAAATGAGATAAGAAGAGTGATCTTTCTGTAAAGATGCTTTCATTTTAAAAGGTAAACATATCATAAGCTGATCTGTGGCAGCTATGACTCATAGTTGATACACTTAAGATATTTTTTTTTATTCTAACAGCCACAGGACAAGTCCCTTTTGCACAAACAACAACAACAACAAAAAAAAACACTAACACCCACCAAGATTTGGCTTTTGCCTTCAATGGGAAAGGCTTGAATTGGCATTCCTGGGTCAAATGACTCTGCAGTAGTCACAAGTATTTATCAACCCCAGCTCTGATGGACAGTGATGGCCATGTGACACCTTGATTGATATGCTAATGTCCGTCCCTTTTCAATAGAGACAATGACAGCTTGTCACCTCCATCCTTAACTTGCAACTCTATTGCTCTTTTTTCATACACATGCTGCTTGGCTTGACTGTCAGCCAAGCACAGTGGAGTTTTTGCACGGATATGCACTTTTCTTCAGTCGAACATGGTGGATAAACATTTTATTTATAAATTAATAGTAAAAATCCATTGTTATTTAGTTATTTAAAAGCTTTTTAATGAAGCAACAAAATCAGAAAATGTTTGATTTTCATCATTAACTCAACACAACTACAATCCAACTGAAAGCAGACATGAAACAGTAAAATAAAGCAGATACCTGAAAGTACAAACAGCGGCGCTGGTGAGAAACTAGATTTAAACCAGTGCAGCCTGTTTAGCCATGTTTAAATTCTTGTGTTTGATCAAACACAAAGTGGGCTTAAATCCAGCCATGATCTGACACAAAATTATACACCATTTGCTTATTCACAACAGCACAATAAACTAAGCCAACCAAATCTTTAACTGTGGTTACAACTCTAAAAAAGAGCAGTCATTCAGTTTTTTATGAGAGGACACCCAAACAAAAATCCAAAGTCTGGAACAAGGAACAAGCTAAGTGTTACGTAATGAAAATCATAAATCTTACTGACAGCTAACACTAGTTTAAGTGCAATGCAATAAAAGGCAAAAAAATTCTAACAATAACACGTAGCCTGAGGTATTCCTTACATACCACAAGCAACAGGTACAAATCCTGTTATATAAGACAATCTGTCATTGTTCTCAACTTTATCACTGCAAAAATGAAAACGAGCTTGAGAAAACCTTCAAGTCCAAGTGTGAATTCTTGATTGCTTCCTCCCTGGGTAATAAACCAGTTTTTATTATCCAGTTTATTCGCTGTGTATGGCACAGACTGATTAACAGCATAAAAAGCTGCAAAGTAAAGCTCCACTCTCTGTGCCCAAGTCCTTGAGAGTTCCTGTCTTTCTCCTCAACTACTCCCAAAGGGTCTGGGAAATCAATAGCACTGTTAACTCCCAGCAGAAAACCCAAGCAGGGACTTGTGGTTAGCATATGTTTCTGACCAGCAAGGAGGGGATGTGGTGGGTGACATACATGCTAGTGGCACCCACAACCCGGGGCCAGATTGGAGTCATTATGGGGTGTTGAGGGGTTGTTTTATTACAGGGTTGGACAGTGGAGACTCATTGGAGATTTGCTGTTTGGCTCCCTGCCGCTCAGAGAGAGAGACTGTGCACACAAACAGTTCCTGTGTTTCGCAGGGCTCCGAATGCTGAAATGGCAGATGTTAAAACATGGTGATGTACGAGGCTGCAAATTCTATCACTGCCTGTGTACACATGATCTGATGATATAGGCAGAAATGCTGGGCCTCCCAAGATTGTGGTCACAAAAGCCTCATTTATATTGAAGAATAGTTAGCATACCAATGGGATGCATTTACCATGAGGCCTGTGTGAATAAGGAATGCAGCAATCAATCCACATAATATAGAGAGTTCACAAAAACATTTCACAAAACAACAGAACAGCAGTTAATGCCACTGCAGTCGGGGAAGTTGACAATATTTGGCTGATAGTGTTGCTACCAGAAATTATGGTAGAAAGTAGTGACTCTTTCAGTTGCAAATTACGCGACCTTCTATTGAGATTAAAGAAAACTCCCGCCCAAAAACCATTTAACCAGGGAAATTCTGACATTCTTACATTTTTTCAAGACAAAGACATGAATTTCCAGAATCTATACTTCCCCCCATTCTCCTCAATAGTAGGGACACAACTCCTGCTTGTCACCATCCTAATATGAAGAGCCACCCTAAAAGCTTTCGATTTGTTGCAAAACTCTCTAATTGTTTCCATTCAGTTTTAACAATGAAAGCCGTGAGACTGTCCTCAGTCTCCTGTTAGAAAAGTGTTTAGAGACTGACTTATGAGTCTACTCTACGAGCAACAGAGGAGGGATCCCTCTTACAGAATGAACAGACATGCAATAGATGTCATGTACAGAACAGACCAAAACAGCCAACAATAAAACATAATTAGATCATAAACATATATGAAGAATATGATTCTGGAAGACATCAAGCCACTTCCATGCGCTGTCATCTTTAATTCTGCACTGACAGTCCCCTGCTGATATGGCATGGTACGCCAATTTACAAAGGTACAAAAGGGCAGAAATACTGCTTAATTACTTACAGGAAATTATGGCAAATCATGAAGACACTTGCCAAACAGGAAAAGTCTAACAGCAAAAACGTAGAGTGGTCACAGTAGACCCTTGCCAACATTGATGATAAGTTGCATACAGCGTGAAAAAGCCTTTAATCTTCATGGAAAGTTGGATAATTACGTTTACAGAGTAGATTACGAATTTAAAACACCACATCTTTGGAATTAATCAAGTCTGGCTGCATAAATACACATTTCTAGCCTTGTGACTCTACAGATAGTCAAAATAAATCTGTGAAAGAGAGTTCTCCTGAGAGTCATGAGCCCTTTCCTTGCCCTCTTTCCATCCCTCTGTTCTTTGCATGCTTTAGCCTCCTTCCTTCACTAGCCTTGTCCCTCCCTCTTCCTCATGACAGTAGTGTGACCTTGGTATGCTGGAAACTGCTTTGGCTGCAAAAGTGTCTTCTTTACACTCACATTCCACAGAAATACCACCACTGACTATACAAGCAATATAAAGCCTCAAATCTGGTTGGCAATTGTGGCCATTTAACCACCAGCATCTCCATCGGCCTCAGGACATTTGTGATTAGACGGTCTGCTTCCTTACTGTCTGTCTCTGGACATCGGCCTGAGGTCTCCAGGCTAAAAAAGCGTCTATGGAATTTCTTCAGGCTAGGCCTCAAACGATGGAGGAGGGGAGTCTCCCTTATCTTAGTGATGCATAGATAAGACCTGCTTGAGCTCAAGCCAGGAACAAGCTGCAGGGGGATCCGACCAAATCTCACATCCTGTCTCTTGGCACCGATGCTATAAATCTCAACGACATTTATGGAAAAGCTGTCTTCTGAAACCGGAATTTCTACTCTGAGTCAGAGTCATATAAAATACATTGGCCTAGATTTCATCTTGCCTTCAAACTGAGTAAACATGACACTATTGATGGTATTCCTGAGTTCTTTTTCGTTTTAGAAAATACACCTTCGAAAGCATACACCTTTGGCTGTGGGCACATTATCCAGAGAAGGACTAAAAGTGGCCAGCCAGTACACAATCCCCCCTCACAGGCACATGGCGTTTTAAGGACAAAGCCAACTGATGCTCTCTCAACACTTTCTTTATGCTCAGGAGGCTTTTAAACAAAGAACTCCCAAGAGCAGAGGGCTGTAACTCTTCAACGGGTTTTCAAATAAGTTTCAGGCTGCAGTTGAGCTCATAAAAACCCTTCTAGAGTGACTTCCTCTGAATATAGTAGATGGAAAAGTGGGCCTCAGCTCAGGTGGAAAAGGGAATTGTTCCAATGTCTTAGGTGCTGCAACTTGCCAAGGTAATTCTTGCGGTTATCCAGCACTTTCTTGTTCCATAAATGATCCAAGTATGAAGAATTCTCTGCAATATTCTGAGTTATTTTGAGCAAGGACACAAAAGACTAGGATTTCTGTAACTGAGGTAATATCAAGTCATTTAAAGTTCCCATTAGGTCAAAATCGATGTTTAAGTGTTTTTTTAATATGTATTGTATTATACATCACCTATATACCAGTAAAGTAGTTTTGTGGATAGTTTGGTATTTCAGATTTTGTCTTTTCCTGTAAACAGGAAAACATCTGTTCACCAGACAAACTGCAGTATTTCTGGGGAACTTTGTTCACTGATTTGGGTGAAAGTGGATAATATTTTATGTAGAAATTACATTCTACTTTTCCTTCTGTTGTCCCCTGAATGCTTTGCATCAGCTCTCAGACATTTAATTCTGGGGTTTCCTGATGGACAGACAGCTTTAGCTTACTTGTTGCTGCCGTAGCTAACTCTATCTGTTAGGTGCCACTAGCAGGCAACAGAACCATGGTCAGCAGCTGCCCAGCTAACAGCCAACCCGGGCAAAAAACACAAACCGCACATGGGTACTGTAGCCTGTTCTCTGTTGTCAAACTGGCCTCTACGGGAGGTGAGACGTAATGCACAGTGCTGTTGGCTACTGTAAATGTAGTCGATGTCTGTGACAACTACCTCCCTAGCTGCCTGTATTACAGGAAATATGTAAGAACTCCACCAGCTATTTCATGGGATTCACTTGTGTTGGGGGAAGCTAAGAAGGGCACTTGTCACACAAGCTCTCATTGCCCCTGCATTCTTGTAAGTTGTACAGGACGCCTTGCAATATCCTCTTTCATCATCCAACAGGCAAAGCCATTAGAGCAAGGTATCCACCTTAGAGGTCTCTGCCTGAATGGAAAAATGATCCACCATGCAAACACCAGGATAAAAGCAGATGAGCAGTAAAATTAACAGAGATGAGAAGGCATTGCTCAGCCTTAGCTCATGTCTATGCACAAAACTGAAGTGCTTGTCTGGGATTAAATGAGAATAGGGGCAACCTGGCAAAATCAAAGCCCAATAGGTCTGGGAAATGAAAGGCTGAAAACTGACTAAATGTGCAGCTGTCAGGGCCTTGCCTTTGGGATTTTGCTTTCTTCTGGAAACACTGGAGAACTACTATGAAGAACACAGGGGCATTCCTTTAGACCAATGCCTTGCCTGGAAAGCAACAAAAACAAATCCTCTCAGGGCATGCATGACAGCAGGCACCTGTGGTCTTGTTACACAAGCACTTCAAAAGCTTTTTTAATGTTGGGAGAATAAACATACAAGATGATTGATATAAGGACTCATTCCAAACTGACGTGTCTGTGTTTGCTTAAGTTTTTTTTTTTTAAGTTCCCATGAAACAGCTAGTGGAATACTTATTAGTTACATGTTGTAGGTAAAACAAGCAGCTAGGGAGGGACCTGTCACAAATACTGATTGGCATTTACAGCAGCCAAAAGGACTATGCCTTACTCTTCGCAGGCTAAGAGCTTCAGGCCAACATGGCCAAACTGGGACCAAAACAGCCAATGGAGGCCAGTCCGGCAACTTGGAACTAGACTCCATTACCGAGGTGACTTACTAGCCAGGTTTTCCTCCTGTCCCCCGGGGAATGAGCCATGGCTAACCGAGCTAATGGCAGTTAGTGGTAAGCTAATTTATGTCCCTCTATTCCAGTCTGCTCCCGTGAACAAATGCCCCACTGCATTATAAGCAAGAAAGCGTTTCACTGGACAATTTAGTGGCGTCCCTGAGTGCAGGATGAGTCATCAACAGTTTCCCAGGAAAAAGACAAACTGTGAAAAAAACATTAAAATACTGTAGAATGCCTACAAAACGGCGTTTTATGTCTGGTGTCATATAATGCAAACCACATGCGATAAAAATACTTTAACATCAATTTGACTTCATGGCAACTTTAAGATCTGAAATCCAAGGGGAAACTTCTCCACGGGTCTCGAGGAAACCAGATGATGTTGTAACTCTAGCTCCCAGTTCATACTGCTGTGAAACAAGACAGTTTACTGCACTCTAACGTGTCATCAAACTGAGGGTGCTTTTCCTGCAGCGAGGGAGGAAATCCCTGCTTTCTTCCTGACATTAATCCTGTGCTGCTCTGTAGAGGCCAAAACCAGGTGCGCTTATTTGCACTGTGCAACCCAGGAGCTCCTGTGAATGGATCGTGATTACACTAAACAAGATCTGTAAAGAAACATGAGCTGGCTGAGCACAGAGAGCTTAAATATAGTCAGTTCCTGTCTGCATGGGTATGTGGGCTGAAACCTAAACAGGTACACAGAAATAAATGCTCATGTACACACCCATACAGACAACTCACGCAACCTGATTTATCCTTGCACAAGAGGCTATATTCAAGCCCTCGTATTTTAGCCGAGGCCTACACTGACATGGGAGACCAGGCCAGCTGTAAACACATTTGTGTCATTTCCTCTCGGATTACTTCGGCATGCGGTATCATTTGGAGAGCACAAATGCGGGGAATGCATCACTCATTTTTCCTCTACAGAGGGGCATTCAGAGCAGAGCTGCACTGCATCGACACCCATTCTATTGCAGGGTAAAATGAAACCAGCAATCATTTAAGTCTGGCAAAATAATAGCTACTTAACTGTGTAACTGCTCATGTACAGACAGGCGTAGTTAACATTAAGGGACGAGGTAAAAAAGGAAGGAAGGCCCATCACGTGAGAGTATCTGGGGTAAATTTTCTGGCGTGGAATCAAAAACAATTATCCCAGTGGTTGAATATGTTCACCATAGCCTAAGGAGCAGTTCGAAACATTTCTCAAAGAAGTGTGCAAGTGGTTCAAATCTTTTTTTTAATGTTCTCTGAAAAGCCAGACTGATTTTTTTAATTAATTAGAATCCAGACCCCTGAAGAGGAAAACAGGAAATGTTAAGTACAAACGAGAGAGGGGCAAGTATGATGAATGGAATGGGTCTGTAATCACACCTAGCTTATACTGCCGTTTCTGGCAAGACCTCTAATTAACACACAAATTGAAAAACATCCATATAACAAGGGAACTATATTGCCACTAGTGACCACATTAACAAAATAGTGTTATCCTAAAACAGGGTAGTTTATAAGGGAAGGTCTGATATTTAGTTTTAGTTATTTGCTTTTATTTGTAATGATTTTAAAGTGGAAATTGGAACATTTGTCTTAAAGGAGGTCTGAGGACAATTATTACTTACAATTCCAAAAGAACTAATTACAGATGTCTGTCTGCTGACACTAGTTAGTTGCACAAGCTGTGGCTGTTGACTCAGCTGACAGCAAAGTCCAGTGCGGAGTAATGAAGGCACAGATTATAAGGCAGATGAAGATCAGACATGAACTAGACATCCAGAGAGAAATACTTAAAAGACCATCAAAACTGATGTGATCAAGCAACAGCCAGCGTGTCAGCATCTGTAAGGGCCGTGGTATGACAAATCAGGGAATGACACATCCCCCAGAGTTTTAAAACTGAAATGAGGCCAACAGCATTTCCAAACCTTTCCATTTTAGGTGTCCTAAAATGCTGATTATGAAAAATGTAGTAGTGTGGCTGTAGCTCTAGATCCAGGTCTGTTTGTTGTTTATATTCAGAGATCATAGCCACAGAAACACAGAAGACTTATTGCAAAGTGTTCAATGTCTCTTTACAAAGTCAGAGAACTATTACGATGCTAATTCCATGAAATACAATACTTGAAATGAAACCAACTAATAACCTTGAGACACTGGATAGTTTAACAGCATATTTGGTTAAATAGTCACTCACACTTACCACAGGAACTTTATGCACTCACACTTCGTGAGAAAAGCTAAACTGGGTGGGTTCTGCTTCGGCTTAACGAGGAGAAGTAATGGCTGGTAATTTTCAAGTTTCTCGTAGCAATTGAGACCCCTGCTTCAGTTCACTGCAGTCCAGACCAGCTGCGTCTCGGGCACGGTCAACCCCAACAGTCGTAAAAAAAAAAAAAAGGACCACCACACCTACTAAGGGCTTGCCGATTTTACAGGTCATAAATTAACACCCAAAAACTGTGCAGTCAACATAAATTGCTTTTTCATTGCCAGTCAAATCTACGTGGAATTGTGAAGGGAGTTCCCACTGAAAGAGGACAGTTCTATTGTTTCCTATTATGGACAAAAACAAATGTCCAGAAATACAAAAGTGGAGGCTGGAAGCAGGAATTCCAGAGAGTTACATTGCTTTCTGTCCATGCTCTCTAATTACATCTTTCTTGTTCTTTGGAGGCCATCCTCCACGTTACAGTGCCTCAGCTCAATGCTAAATCATGAGAAGCCTGGCTAAACCTATCCATCACTGTCAGAGCAAGACTGCAAGCTCACTGAAGACATACAGACATTGTAAACACCAGGACTATATGGAGGCTTACTAAATGATTATATGACAGACCATAGCTAAATGAGATCACATATTTCACATCCTATAAATATCAGTGAGGACACTAGGATTATTCCAGACTACAAAGAAACGATAGGAATGATATGGGGATCAAGAGCCAAGTAAACTTCTTCTGTGGCAATGCAGTTGATCAGTTGGACAGATTCCTTCAAATGTCCACCAGTGTGGCGCATTTATGTGTCGGTGGGAAACTCCAACATCTCATATTTAACAGCACCTTAACTTGGACTTGACCACCAGTGACTCACGACTTCATTTGGACTTCGACCTTTTGACTTGAGAATTGTTCCATCATTTCATGCATCAGCTAACGTAAACCTTATTAATTTCCTGCAAGTCGACACTTGTGCACTTTGTTTGAACCAATCCAGCAGCATCCAGTCAAGCTGCAGGAGAGAACACTGAAAAAATTGAGCACAAATCGGGAAAAAAGTGACACTTAAGATAATTTCATTCATGTACATAAACTACGCAATAGTCAACAACAGACAAACTACAGTATACATTACAGACTTTTGTACAAAGATTGCTAAGTTGAGGCTCTGTTGTTAAAATAGCACTGCAATTGGTGAAGAGAGCATTATGACTTGTTAGGGCTCAAAATTCAAAAATTAGGACTTGGGACTTGAGTGCAAAGACTTGAGATTTACTTGCGACTTTGACTTTGTCCCATCTCTGCTGTAGGATTAAAATAATCTGACTGACAATATGGAAGTAGGGTGAGGACATAACTGTTGTTACAAGAGATATTTAGTGTTTTACTGACAGGTCTCTTAAGCTATAACACTCAGTTGAGTTGTTGCCAGGTGTTAAGCTCCACCCGGGCAACACCACACCAGCTCCAAATTTTGATTTTTTTTTCTCCAGTGACTGATAAGATGATTGCAAAATAAACCCAATCTGTAAGCTTATAACAACATCCATGTTGAAACATGATATCACTGACAACATGCTCATGTATTTCAAGAGTTTTTCAAACTTTTCCATGCTATAATGATTTAACTTTGAGCTTCACCTAACTCAAGCCAGTTTTCAAACCCCTGCAATTGTACTTAAAGACTGTCCTGAAATGACTACAAACCAATATGTATGGAAAGCAGATTTAAACATCTAAAAATCTACGACTTTGGAGAGCGCTTCAAACAAAGCAATGTGCATGTGATTTGTGGTAAACGGGTTAAAACATGCACGCACTTAACTTACCAGCCAGTCCTCTCCCTTTCTTTCCCTCCCTGGAGTCTATTATTTGCTTTCTACTCCTGCACCCTGCCCTGGTATTCTCATATTTCCCCCATCGCTCACCACCACCACAAAGCACAAGTGCCCTGGACTCACAGCTTTTGAATTTCTGCTTTCTTGCTAGTCAAATCTGCAGAAACATTTAATGATCTCAGTCCATGAAGTCATGAACAGGTTTGTAAAAGAAATCCACCTATGCTCAGTCAGTTGCCCAGTATGTGTGTTTGTTTCATCCTAACAGCTTGTGAGGGTGGTCACACAAGGACTAACAACTGTATCAATAAGACTGATGGATGAACTGGTGTTGGAGGACACAAAATCACAACTGCTGCCACTGAAACACTTACATGAACACTGGTGGTTAATTACTCATCAAATACCAACCTACAATTCCATAAAATCATTGTATTTGCAAGTGCAACTCTGGACCAAAACTGGTGTTGGTGTTGTGCGAACAGACTTCAAAAACTAAACAGTGTAAAAGCAACACCACAAGGATCAACTCAACAGCCAGTCAGCTCTTACGTCTATTAAAAAGCCTTGGGGATATAGTAAGATAAGTGTCTCGTGTGAGCACGGATTTAGTAGCCAAAATATCTTCCTGTGTGTCAATCACTTCACTACAGGAGGGCGGGCGGTTACATAGGGTTTACATTTACACCATTCCAATATGCAGCTGTGAAAGTGTGATATATGGCTGATAGAGAAAGGAAACAAGAACAGCTTAGGTTTGGGATATGTCAGAACCGTTCTTGTTTTTGTTGTAAGTGGTGTAAGTTAGATTTGGTTCAGTCAGAGCTGTGGAATATTAAATCATCCATCTTTGCTCACTACATCTGAGCCTCTCTTACCATCAGGTGCAAACAACCCACAAGTTACACAAACTTCTTTATGAAATACAAACATGTGAAGTATCAGTTAACTTACCAGTATCGACCCTCAGAAGTCGGTAATTATAGTTTTTCAGTATTGGCTTAGGTGTCCTATGTTGTGAATAAGGTACACAATACGGGTGTTCACCACACAGTTATTAAGAAAAGGATACCCTTTCCCTGCATTTTGGAAAACTACAGTTTTAGTAGCATTAAGTATAACAGCAAAAAAAACTATTTACAAGCAGCAAACACAGGGATTATAACTAATGCAGTTTACATATAACCTCCAACAGTGACTACTTACTGCTGAAACCTTGAAGTAAAGCTTAAAGATTTAAACTGTAGTGTGAAGCAGGTTTTAAAGATATGACATATATTTTAATTAGGTGAAATTAGGCCTGCATGACTTAATTTACAAAATCATACTGTGATTATTTTGACATTTTGATTGCAATATGATTAGTAGGAATGATTGTTGTTGCAACACTGTTTTCATTTTTACTGCAAAAAAAAAAATTAAGACCAGATGATGTGACATTTGTTGAGGTCTTTATCAAACAATCCTGTTCATTCTTACATCTGGAGAACAAGATTTGTCAGACAGGACTTCGCTGCAGCGCTACATTTACTTCCTTATAATGCTTTTCATAATGTCACACATTTTTCATTTATCAAACAACTCGGGCTTCTGTGATTTAGATATTTCACTACAGGGCTCATGATGATGATCATTTTCATTACAGATTAATCTTCTGATGACTTCCACAATTAATCAATTCATAATTTAAGCTGTAAAATGTCAAATGGCAACGAATCCTCACATTTAAGAAGATTTTACTTGAACTAACTGAAATGACTAATCCCACATTCAACTTTTTAACTAATCTTTCCAGTTCTAATTGCAATTGTGATAATAGTTTGATTAATTTTGCAGACCTACTATAGAGTTATAACTAAAAACTTGTTTAAATCACTGTAGTGACACCAAGTAGACAACACTGAGTAAAGTAGATCACATAAACTTTCGACAGTAGATATTGATCATTTTAATGATTTAAACTTTAGTGTTTTTTAATATAAGGTGAAACTGCTGCAGAACGCCTCTCCTGTATACTCACAGTGTGACGGTCCTGTTGGGGAAGGAGTCCGGGGGTAACACCTGATGGAGCTCCATGTTGCTGCACACCACCTTCCTGTCGGACGGCTGGCTTTTCCCACCGCTCCTCGGCCGTTCATCATATGATTTGCAATCAGATGATCCCACCGAGCCGCCGCCGCCGCTGAGCAGCACAATCACAAACAACTGCAACACATCCACCCTCATTTTCACACGCCGCCACAAAACCGCTGCAGCATTGGCAAAAGACACGACTGTTTTGAGACTGAACAGGGGCAGACGGGGTGGCTGATACTCGGGTAGCTCTGTTATGAAAAGGTGACCTGAAATCCGGACCCTGTTAGAGACAAAAATGAGAGTATCTTGTTCGGCTCAAGCGAGCCTTCCTCCTCCATTTCTCGCAAGGCTTTTCCTTTCGCTCGGCGGTATCCACTCCGACAGAGGTGTTCTTCTTTGTTTGCCAAAAGACTCATTTATAATTCCCTTTCCATCCTGGCGTGGTGCTCATTTCCTACAACTCTGCGAGGACACATTTTTTTTTACATGTTGAGTCCGCTCACTGGCTGCTAAATAACTTGTCCAGTTGTTGAGAGGTTTTCTTTGTTGCCCATAGCGTGGGGTCCAGTCCACAGTGTTGTGTTTTCCACGGCAGGCGGCTGCAGTAGTCCCAGGTTATCCGCACTAACTTCAGGAAACCAGACTTTTTTTCTTTTTTTTTTCAAAACACCCACGTTAATTTCCCAGTACTTTGGACTATATACTGAACCAAACAAGAGCGAGTAAACTTTCCCCGTCTCTTCTTTTCCAGGACGCACCAACAGGAAATTGCTCAGGAAAAAAGACACACAAAAGCGCTCCAACAACACCTTTCAGCTCAAAGTGCGCTGCAAATACTCCAAAACAACGAAAAAGGCCGCGCGGCGCTTACAGACGAATATCCAAAGCGGTTGATGTGTCTTTTTAAGTTCTACTGCGTCTTTGGAAAGTATTCAAACTAGCCAGTTGTCTGTCCATTGAGAAGTCCTCTTCCCATGGTCCTGCCCCGGGATACACTATTGTCAAGTCCAAAGGAATTCAAACCATATCCGGTGCGCATTTCACAATAAAAGCTCCACCAGACGCGCTTCTTGTTATCCAGAGTTGCTGTGTGTTTGTAGAACATGGTTAAAATGGCTTTACTTCTGTCCAGGCTTTAGAGGTGGAGAGTAACTACACACAAGAGCTGTATAAATACATTTTATGCTACAGGTATTTTATGCTGATCTTGAATAATTGTTGAAGCTTTCAAAGTCTGCTTTTTTAAAATACTTTCACTACTTCTGTATATTTACTTAAGTATAATTTTGAATGCAGGACTTTTTTCTTCATGTAATAGGGTTTTTTCTGCTTTTGTTTTGCTACTTTCACTTCAGTAAAAAATCTGAATACTAGTTTTGTCTTCTCCTGGGTACCTGGTCTGGTTAGCTGCACAGATAATAGCCAGAAAAGATTAAATCACATGAGGAGCAGAAATCCAATTGTAACTTGTAGCCATATTAGGAGGACGTTTCACTGATAGGAATTTGTTTGCCCTTGGGCAAACAATCCATTTTCTTTGTTATGATCAGGTCAAATGAGTCACTTCACTCTAAAGAAAACTGGGTCAGAGGATAGCACTGAAGTGATCACAGGCCAGAGAACATGTGCCCTCCGGCTGTAATGCTTTCACCTCCGCCAGTCTATTTGTTCTCAGGAGCTGCGAGGCTTTACGCACTTTGACAAGCACCTTTTGACCTTTTTTGTCTGCATGCAGGACATCACATTGTTGTAACATGGTGGAATGGATGATGGTAACTTTAAGCTAATAAAACATTTTCATCTTACTTCTTTCAGTCTGATGATCATGGCTTATCAAAGGCAGTTCAAAATGCTTTACACAGCCTGAAATGGTCTATAAATAAATATCCAGGGGCACAGCTTTCACCTAACTAAATTCATTTACTTTGGCCTAACAGAAATTGGGTCTTACAAAATCATAATTATACTTTGTAATGTAGTGTTATATTGGTACTATACAAGTAAGCTAGCTAATTTCACATGCTTTTTTCATGGTAGCCCCTTTGATATAAAATAGATAGGCAAACAGGTATTACCATTGATACTAATTGGGGCCTGTTCCATTCAGATCAAACAGAAGCAGGGTGCTGCTATTGTGCATGCTGGCTCACCGGAAAGACTCTGCTACACTAAATGGAACGGGACCTTAATTAGTAGGGATGTAATTATTTATTGCTTTATGACAGTAAAAATATCTTAATATCCTACTGGACTGTGAAGACAGCATAGGTCATGGCTATTACTTTTATTTTATTTTTGTTAAAGAAGGAAAACTAAAGCACTGTAAGCACTTTTTATACAGACAAAAATGCTACACATATCAGATTTATTATTTAAAAAGGTCATTTTTAAATCTCCTGTTGTGGACTTTTCTTCGTGGTATTATTGTACCTTCAGTTTTTGGTATTGCTACATGCCTATTAATTAGTATAACTGGCAACACCTGATAAGTGAAAAAAAGGTCTATTTGCTAACAAGAAAAATCGTGTAACCTAACTGTTTTGTTAATTTCCTAACTAAAACATAATTAAAATGTTATTTTGGACTTCAGCATTTCTGGTAATGATTTGTGATAAACCCGTTCAATTAATTAATTGCCACGGTCACACAAACAGTCCACAGAAAAATTAAAAACGATACCGAAAACTCACAAAGTAAAAGCTGTCCGGGCACACGGTGTAAACTTGACGTCCAGAGAGATGTTATCACGCAGGACTGCAAGCTCATGCGCTGCTTTCACGTGCTCCTCCGTAAATTTGTCTCTCCTAACTCGTGAACGCAACCTTTAATGGAAAATGAAAAAAAAAACTAGAGACTAAATAAGACTAAAAGTAGGGTCGGTCGAGTATCGTTCAACCACAGAATTCACACAGTGCAACGGGGCCAATATTATATCAGGCAATCGTGTTGAGTTTATATGGTTTGTAAAGCATACCGACAACCGTCACGTCTCCTGAACGTCACATTTCGGAGTAGTTCCTGGTTGTAGGCATGGGCGGTTGTGTGATACTCACGGCTGTGTTGTTACACTGTCCGCGGAGACAAACCATGTAAATGCAGCATTTCTGTGAGACATAAACATTAGATAAACACAACGCAGTAAGGCATTAGACCCGCGTTTGGTTTTGTGCCTTAAAGCTGAAGGAGAATGTTCCCGTGTGACTTTGCGTGGGGAGCGGGGACTGCTGCGTATCAAATCGAGGGTATGTAAACACAGCCACGAGAATTATGAATTGTTCATTATAGTGGGCGAAATTGACATAGTATCACCAAACACCAGTACAGTTTAATGTAATTGTAGCCACACAACAAAGATTTAAGCTGAATTACTTGCTTTAGTTGAGCCTAGAAGTTTCTGTGCTTTTTTGAACAAACCTTTTCAATGAATAATACATAATAATTCTACAATGTAAGTGCTTCTCATTGCTGCACTATTCAGTATGACAAAGTAGGCTCTCCTGCTGTCCTCCTGACAAACTGAACATGATAGGCATTAGATTGCATTAGGTTGCTCAAGTGTTCGTGATATTGTGTCCACACCAGAGCATACACTAAAACAAGACGCACAGTGCAATATACTTACACCCCAGGTTGTATTCATGAATGTCATGCCACTAGGCCATCTAATTTTCATGCCACTGATTTCACAATAATAAATAACGCCATGCAAGTTCAACCTTTCAAAGAGCAGTAAACTATTCAGGGGTCTACAACCGATGTCATACGACATCATATGAAATAATCAGTTAAATTTATGTGAAGTCTGACCAACTCAGACTGTTTACAGTCTATGGACTAACTTGAAGTAGCTCACAGGTCACCCTAAAGTAAAACTGACAAAAATCAACGGACAATTGCCTGTATTATAAGACAAATTGCAGTCAGAGTAAAACAATAAATCTTACTAGAGATGAGGACAATTCAAAGTCACTTTGATGTCAGTGAAATCCACAGACACACTTAAAGTCCCAACAGAAACATTACTGTGATTTTTTTCTGTCAACACCCGACAAACTTTTATAAAATGAAACAACCTATTTGTGCGCATTGAGGTGGCTGGCAGGCAGACGGCAAGGGACCGAGTATCTGGGACACATTTTGTCACGAGAAAGGCAGAGTGTTTGGGGATGAGACTGGAGACGTGGGCTGTAACAGCTACGAGCTCTGGGAGAAGGACCTGGAGTGCATCCAGCAGCTTGGACTGACGCACTATCGCCTGTCTCTCTCCTGGGCCCGCCTCCTACCAGATGGGACCACAAGACACATCAATCAAAAAGGTACTTCCACAATCCCGTTAGAGCCATGCTGCATTAAAATCCAAAACAACAGAATGGTAAAAGCTCATTTAATGGTTGCAGTGCTTTTTTACCTTTTAGACTCTTTTAGTGGGGACGTAATGATTAAGCCATGGTGTTAACTGGAGGCAAAACAAAGGAAAAACTGGAATGACCTCAGAGTAGTAAGCCACATAACCAAAAATGTCACCTTGTCGTGTTGTTTGATGCCAGAGTCCAAGTAGTAAGGGCTCAAAATTTAATTCCAGCTGCCACTGCCAGTCAAAAAAACAGAAGACAATGCTTGTGTGTGTAGTGTACGCTTCATATTAGGTAAGTTTAAATAAGGTAAAAGTAAATAAAGCAAAAAATAATGAACTCACAAAATGTCAAAGGAAATATTCTCACACATATTTTCCTCATTAAACAGAAAAACACAACCAACCTCTTTTACCAAAACTAACACAAGCTTTAATTGCCTTATTAATGCTGTAAAGCACATTTCACTTAAACCCAACAGACAGAAACAAAATCCCCAAAACAATCTTGGTCAGTCTTTCCACTATTGTAGCAATCACCAGCTTTGGTTTGGTTGAAATAAATCTTTAATTCACCATGTCAGATGTGAAAATAGTTTGGCAAGCCAACAGAACAAAACTTGCTAGCTACTGTTAGGTTATGTGTTTAGGGAATTGTTTTGCCTCCGACTAAGCTAACCCCACAAAAAAACATCACAATGCTTACCAACAGAAAAGAGGTATATTACTTATTAACAACAGTGCTGTACCCATGGTCACGCTTTACCACTTTGACCTGCCTCAAGCGCTTCAACATCAGGGTGGCTGGAAATCACCATGTATTGCGACCATATTTGATAGCTATGCAAAGTTTTGCTTCCAGACATTTGGTGACCGTGTCAAACTTTGGATCACTATCAATGAGCCTTATGTGTGCGCCAAGCTGGGCCACGAAGACGGAATCCATGCTCCAGGCTTGAAGGAACCGGGGATTGCTGCCTACCTGGTGGGCCATAACATGCTGCGTGCTCATGCCATGGCCTGGCACAGCTACAACTCCACCTACAGGACGAAGCAGAAGGGTGCGGTATCCCTGGCCATCAACAGCGACTGGTTTGAGCCATCACGATCAGGTTGCACCGAGGATATCGCTGCCACTGAACGCGACCTTGCATTTACGCTAGGGTGGTTTGCTTGGCCTGTGTTTGTAACCGGAGATTATCCAGAAATAATGAGATCTGCTATTGACGCTCAAAGTAAGAAGTTGGGATACAGCGGCAGCTCAAGACTGCCCAGTTTCTCAAAGGATGAGCCAGCCATTTTGGGCACCGCTGACTTCTTTGCACTGAACTACTACACGTCTCGTAAAGTGAAGCCAGGAGGAGGTTGTGGAAAGACGTTGAATATGAAGAGTGACAGAGACGCAGAAGAAGTTCTGGATCCTTCATGGCCTATTTGTGGTGTGGCTTGGCTTGCTGTGGTGCCCCAGGGCTTAAGAAAACTTCTCAAGTACATCAAGGTAAAAAACTACGACTAGTATACTCTTACAAAATAAAGATAATAACTAGAATCATATAGGGTTCTTTTGCTTGTCCCCTGAGGAGAATCACCCCAGAGTAGTAGGCTCTACCAGGAAACTTTAGAACCCTTTGCAGGCCTTTTCCCACCAAATTACCTGGTTCTTGAACCGGTTTCACTCAAGTTTCTTCTTCAATTTACTTTTGGTGCAAAATGCTCCAAATCGTTCAAAACTAGGTGCTTGAACTGGAATGGGGCTGGTTCCTTGTTGGTGGTGAATCATTTTGGGTAATTTTCAATGTCATCTTTTACTGAAAATCAGCTCAGTCCACATCACTAAAAAGTTCCCCAAACAAGGCTCAAACACATCCTTTATTTTGACTGTGAATTCAATCAGTTGAAATGTGAAGTCATTTTTCTTTTTCCTCTTGGCATCAAACTGAATTGACCAACAAGAAGACAAATCGGCTTCAACCAAACGAGGAGAACACTGTGACATTTGTTTAGTGTCTTGCTATTGATTTTGTATGCAGTAATCTCCTTTTAACACCTCCAGAAACACATTGATGCTTCATTAGTGCTGTCACATTGAATGAAACAGTTACTTTGCTCAAAGTGTTTGCAATTGCAATTTCCTGCTGTTGTGACTTGTCACAGGCCATTAGTTTGAGCTTGGCACCGGTGAAATGCAGCTAAACGGCACAAAGCAGACCAATCTGTCTCTCCCTGAAATGTCTGACAGCTGAGATGCCTTGTTTGACAATAATATTTGCTCCATGACTTTCCAGGACACGTTCAACAACCCAGCAGTCTACATTACAGAGAACGGCTTCTCTCAGGTCGGGCCGCTGCAAATTGAGGATGTCCAGCGCTCAGAGTTTTACAGGGAAACCATCTTGGAAGTGGCTAAAGGTAAAACAGCACTGGAAATAAGCAAATAGCCATCAGCAG
Organism: Lutjanus erythropterus; assembly: GCF_056507025.1. Classification (NCBI taxonomy): domain Eukaryota; kingdom Metazoa; phylum Chordata; class Actinopteri; order Lutjaniformes; family Lutjanidae; genus Lutjanus; species Lutjanus erythropterus. Next base: position 7,825,163 of record NC_139339.1, on the reverse strand, counting down.
ACGGTAGTACGGTCCAAGCCAACGGGGCAAACAACAGTGAAAATATTAGCAGGATTCAGCATTTTGAACCATTCAATATAATGTTTCTGCAGTTGCCAATGAACAACTAACGGACAAACTGTGCTCAGTAAAATGCTGTTCTGGGGGATCAAATGTGGTCTGTTACATCTCCATTGCTTCTGCATGTCACAAATCTGGGATGCAAAGTCGGTTAGTGTAGCAACAAGAGCTTTTGTTGTGTTTTGCAAATCACTGACAGCACCCACCATCTGTGCATATCGGCAAATTCTTGCAAGTTTCAGAATCCCTGGCTCCAGTTTTGTTAGTGTGGATGAAATTTCGGGGGATTTGTTTAAATGTACCACCACTAATTAGGTTAAATTCAAAGTGGTGGAAAAAATGACATCACATTTTTTTAATTGTGAAAACAGAAGAAAACATTTGGTGAATATTATTTCATTTTCAGACCATAGGGCTTAGGAATTGTTGCTCACAAGTAAAATTGCTTGTTTTAGCACCACCATCTGGCCAATCTGTGAGGTTTTTTTTTGTTTGTTTCTAGCCAATGATATTGAAATTTTATCAGATTTGGGAGCTGCAGGATTCATGGTTTCTGTGGGATGGCAGAGTACAAGGCAAGGCAAAAGGCAAAATAAACAAGCAAAAAATAGTTTTGGCCTGTTTGGCTGGATTATATATACTGAACACACTGAGCATTTGTTGCAAATTATTAACAGTCTTGGCATGTTTTGGAAATCTTGATAGTCAGGCTTAGACGTCCATAATAAAAAATAGGGCACTTGCATTAAATCTTCAAAATTCTTTGTCTTTTCTATGTTTCATTCTCTGTTTCCTTTTCCAGCCATACAAGAGGATGGGGTCAACGTCCGTGGATACTTTGCATGGTCGCTGCTGGACAACTTTGAATGGGCTGATGGATTCAGTGTTCGTTTTGGATTGTTCCATGTGGACTTCTCAGACACAAGGCTAAGCCGAACCATGTACCAGTCTGGACGGGAGTATGCAAAGATGATCTTGGAGTACAAGCAAGGCCAATCCAGATGAGAAGACAGAAGAATAAAATGACATTTTTAAGGAACAGTTCAACTCCAAATCAACACATGTATTTTTCCTTTTTCTGTAAGTGTTGTTTATCCATCTATGTGGATTATTTTTGTGTGAATTGCCAAATTTTAGAGATATCAGCTGTAAAGATGTTTGCCTTTTCTTGAATATAATGGAACTAAATGGCACTCAGGCACAGAAATTCATTTGAAAAACTCAACAGCAATGTCTCTTTCCAGAAAACACTACCCAGTTACTCAAGTACTTAGTCCACAGACCTTGTTGTGAGCAGTTTCCTGTAGGAACTACTTTCTTTTTTACCAAATTACACCTGCCATCTGTATCACCGTGTAGAGGCAAGTGTGCATTTATTCATGGACGAGAGGTTACAGCTCAGCAGAGGAGGATGCCATTTATGTTTACATCCCTCACTGTCATGAGCACAAGTCTCTTTTTCATGAGTGGATGCACACTTCCTTCTGCAAATGTTCTTTTTTTCTGGTACTTTAGGCACCACAACCTGGGTGCCATCTAGTTCCATTATATATAAAACAAGGCAGACATCTCTGTGGCCGATGTCTCCAAAATGTGGCAACTCACACCTAAACTATCTGATGGATAAATAGCACTTCAGGTAAGAGGAAAACACTGTATTTTGGAGAGAACTGTCCCTTTAAAAGTACCACTATTGTCTCTGAATCTCTTTTCCATTTCAAAAATGGTCAGGGAAAAAGTCCAAGAAATAGGCTTACTTGGTTGCCTTTATAGAAAATCTGACTTCAGCAGGGGACGTGAGGACACGGACCAAGAGTGTTAAGTCGATTCAATGGAATGCAAATTAGTACTCTGTCCTGCCCAGTTCCCAGTCAATCTGTACAAGGAGGTTTATGGAGGGGGGAGAGGGCCTCACTCAGAAGGCCAAGACAGCTGTAAGATCAGGCTGCTGCGGCAGAAGGATGTGCATTAATGTGTTTGTCAGTGATTAATAGCAGTATTAAGGGTGGTATCAGCTTGAGTAACAGCACTGTTATGTGCCTGAGAACAGGCATGCACCTTTGCTCAACAGTCCAGGGTCTCCGTAGAATTTTGCACTTCATAATGCGTCGCACATTTTCAGCAGGAGACAGGTCTGGACTGCAGCCAGGCCCGTCTAGTACCTGCATTCTTTTACTATGAAGCCACAATGTTTTAACATGTGCAGAATGTGTCTTGGCATTGTCTTGCAAAGATATCCCTGAAAAAATGTCTGGATGGCAGCATGCTGGGCCAAAAAATGTATGTAAGTTTTAGCATTAATGTGGCCTTCACAGACGTGACGGTTAACTGTGATACTGCGGGCACTAGAAGCCGGCTCTTGAACTTTGTGCTGTTAACAATCTGGATGGTCCTTTTCCTCTTTAACCCGGAGGACGCAACATCCATGCTTTCCAAAATCAAACTGAAATGCAGGGTTGTCCATCGCTCAGATCTTGTTGTCTGCTTAAATCTTCCCGTGAGAATCAGAGTGGTATCCTCAAAACCTCAAAATACTGAATAATTACAATAATAACAATAATTCTTTGTGTTGTACTCTGGAAGTTTCAGTTTGACTGGAAGGTTGAAGGTTCCCCTGAAACACTGTACAAGAGAAAATAAATCACACATTATACAGCCCATTTGATCATCTTTCTTATGTTCAACACAAAAGTCCTCACCTATCGTACTGGAAAAAGTCAGTTATAGAAAAAATAGTCAACTTATTATTCCATCAGGCTGCATAAAACACACTCCAGTAGTCTCAGAAGGGATGCCAGCTGAAAGCAACAGATGTCCTGCCACAGGAAGAGGGTGTAATGCCATTTGTGTTCTACGGACAGCTGTGCAAACTCTCTACTTAAAGAAAGACAAGAGAGAGCGAGGCAAAAAGCCTTCTGTTGATTCTTTGTGCATACTGTGGTTAAGGTAGGATTATTTATATGGAGTGCTAAACAATGCATGACAGATCTACAGGGCGGAGGGAGACATATTGAATAGTAGGCTTTGACATTAGTGTACACAGGTGTGCCTGAAAGAAAGTGGCATATTGTAGATAATTTGTAAGGTTTCAGGAAATGCCAGTTCAAGTCAATCTGATCTCAGCTCTTATCAGTGATCAGAGAAGCAGAGACCAGGATGAGCAGTTTGAGATCACCTGTTTTTAAGCCTACGATGCCACCTTGTGGCCTTAAGGGGAACTACAGCTGTAAACTCAACAGCTCAGTATGGACTGTAGTGCACTTCACAATATGGTGTCAAATGATGTGCTGCTTTGATTAATAAAAAGCATCCTGTTGGTTCAACAATAAACAGCTAAAGCAGCTCCCTAACCACAATACATCATAGATTTAACACAATTAATATTTATGCTCTGATGTGAAGGAAAATGTCATTTATATTCTGTGTTGGGTGACTTTGTTTGCATTAATAAGCATGGTGTATCGTGACATCCAGTTGGCTGTGCATACTGTTTTCAACAGATGTGAGTAATACCCTCGTGGCCCTCCTCCATCTATGTCAAGCCGAGTGAGATTCTCCTTTGTCTTATGATGAATAACAAGCTATTGTGGAAACATGAATAATGCCACTGCCGCTCGCATTAGAACTTCTTTGCAGGCAGCTTTGAACACAGAGTTGAACCACATCTCTGAGTGTTTCAACGCTAATGAAGTTCATCTCATGTCTGTGGCTCTGTCAGGAGCCGCTGGTGATCTTTTAATCTGCATGATGATGGCGACAAACCACAAAACACTAAACAGATATGCAACATCAGGTGAAGACACTGGTGAAAAAAAAAAAAAGTAATATGCTCATGGAAACTGGGGGTAGCACTCTAAAACAAGTTATGTCTAATTCATTTTAAGCACATTTAAAAGTCATTATAATGCATTTATAAAGCTTTATGAAACTCTTCATGTTTACATACGCCTCCATGTCAAAGACAACAGAAGTGAAAATCTGCAGCCAGTTATAAAGAGACATAAAGAACTGCTCTAATGTAACATAACAAATTATAAATATAAAGTTTCTAAAAATGGAATAATGTTGTACAAAGTTCAATAATGCTATATAGCATGACTTTGAGAGCTTTTAGTAAAGTGACGGCACTGTGTAAGATCACCAGTTATATTCTGTTTATAAGACATTATACCATTTCAGAAACTTTGGCTGGGTTGCACCAGCAAAGATTCATTTTTAAACCCAGTTAAATCATGGTTTAACTTTAGCAACTGAGTTTTAAGATCTCTTTCTATTTCTTTCACTTCAGTTAATCCATTAAAACAGTTATTGCCAGGCAGTCTATTTTATGTGCTGTCTGTTTCTGTTTTAATCTAATATTATTTGGCCATATTGCCTCATTAATTTGGCCAACTAGTTTTTCTCAAAGGAGGAGAAATTAAAGCTTCTTGAGTTTTTCTCAAGCTGCCATAAGTAAGTTAACTATGCTAACTAATGTTTTAGCTAACTAGCAAACAATGAATTATTTTAACTTTTTTGCTAACTAGCTAACAACATAATGTTTTGTTGATTTTTTTTAGCAAGCTAGCAAACAATGTAATGTTTTGTTAACTTTTCAGCCAGATAGCAAACAATGTAGCATTTTATTAAAGAATACAGAGCTGCTGAAAGTTAAGCACCTCCCTCCTTTACTTACTAATTCCTGACTGTAAGCAAGTATATCCATATTGATTAAGTAGATTAAATTTTTATTTACATTTACATCAATAAACTTGGATTTATTTAATAGATCAGTGTTTAATTGTGCGACAGAGCTGCGTGTAATTTTAAATCTGGATTTACTCATGTTAAACTCTGGTTGGAACTAATCTCTGATTAAATTAATGTTGTTGGTGCAACCAAGTCTATAAGGTTATTAGCATTTTATATTTTATAATACCATTTCAGGAACTTTTAGAACAGTTTTCTGTGTGTCAACTGGCTACAGTAATGGTACTTATTACGTGCCGTGTAACCAAGGACTCAGGTTCTTCTTTCAAACACTGTTGGCACTTTGGCATGGAGGTATAAAGCATTATATGAATACTACTTTGTTATAAGTTGTTATGCATGATTATAGGTATTTATTAAGGTTATATAAAGCTTTATAAACACATTATGATTTTTTATGGTAAAAAAAAAGAAAATGAACAATTGAGAGTTCTCTTATCTGTGTCAGAGACAGAACCACGAAGAAAGCAGAGAATCAAGTTTCCCAAGATTCATCAATGCAGCCGATGGGCGACTGAATTCCCAGCTAAGAGTTGATTAGTAATTCCACCGACTGTCTCCCAGTATTGATGGATTCCATCTTCCTCCATCACTGGCTGGATGTAGCTGCATGGGTGAAAGAGCCACCACCGCTGCTGAATTGATTGAATGAAATATGAGCGAGAAGTTACTCTCCACTTAGTGAATGTTGAAATTAGCCATTTGTGGGGAACTGAGGAATAATATGTGCCTATTGCAGGTTGGAAAGCTTAAAACATTAATTAGCATTTAAATAATTCACTCCTCAAGTCTCTTTAATAGCCCAACTACGAATATTCAACTTCAATTCATTACAGCGGGCAGAATTTATTCTGATTAGGCCGTGATGTAGAAAGTCACAGAAGAAACCATTTCTAAATGTGCTTTCCAATTAAGCGCCAAATATATCATGTGTATAGATAAGTTGCTTTTGACAATGAATTAGTACGTTTAATTGTAACATTCAATCACATTCACTGGCGGGAGATTTACCCCGAGGAACATTCTGGCAAATTACCAAGAGAGGCCCATTTGTATTTGACCAAACTTTACTCATTATATTTTGACAGGCGCTATGAAATATTCAATAACTGGGAAATTCATTTACTTATTATGAATTAACGAAACAATTTAGCCGCTGATAAACTATCTTTATTGTGAATTATAGGAAAAGCACAATCTCGTGCATCGCTGCAGTGCTTACAGGTGCAAAGGGTATGACTTCTGGCATATAATTACCTTTTTCTATTTACTGATTACCCTCATATGCATATTCCCTGGAGAAATTGTATAATTAGATTGTTGCTTCAATATCAAGATGAAGAGACATCAGCCACTCCCTTCCTCTAGAGCGCAGATACAAATCTCTCCCTTCCCTTTTCCTCTCCATCTCTTTGTCTGGGTCTCTCAGTCAGCTGGTGAGGGACCCGAGAGAGGCCCCAAACCACCACTCAGCCCGTCTTTTTTTATTTCTTTTCTTTCTCTTGCTCTTTTTCACTCACTCTCCGTAGCTCATCATCTTCCCCTCGCCTAATCGCATTGCTCATTTTCCATTGACAAGAGAGTATGAGGAGAGAGGGAGGAGAAGAAAAAAAACAGCACAAACTTTCTAAATCCCATTGACCTACTTCGCCAGACATTTCACTGGGAATTCATATTAGTGCAAAAGAGTTAGAAGAAGAAATGTTTTCTCATTTCTCCCCCTCCTCTTCTCTCCATCTTCCTCACATCCCCCCCCTCCTCCTCCTTCTCTTTCTCTTTCAGCTGGGAGCCATTTTCCTCACATCCCGTATTTGATCCTGTATGAGCACTACAGTACATTATACAAGTGGATAAACGCCTTACCGTGGCATAACCAGCGGTTTGGAGCTCTGTCACCACTTTTGACAGTGGCGTAAGAAGCGTGACATCGGCGCTATAAAAAGCGCTTTGAAAGACCTCGTCTTTGATTGATGAATTTGGCGGCGGAGACAAGATTGAGGGGGATGAATATTGCGAGGCCTTGAAGACAGGAAGTGGAATTATGACAGACCCATACAGAGAACTAAAGCGCGGAGACGAAGGGAGAATAAAAAGAGAGAAAGGCAATTCAAATCTTTTTCTTTTAAGTCCCTCCCTGAGGGACTGCAGATGACCCTGCTAACGACTGTTGAAATTCTAACTCCCTTGAGTGTGATGGCGCCGCGTGATGGGAGGGGGTTCGCAGACCTGCCTGAAAAATTGAAAGCTCCTAGAATATTCAGCTAACCTCGCACGCTCGGTTGGGGGTGGTGATGGGAGGGGGCACATGCAGAGATTGGTATTCAGGGTCTGTGCGTGTGTGGTGGGTAAGCCCAGCGGTGGTGGCAAGAGAGACCCCCCCCCCCCCCCCGTGTGCGTGTGTGTGGTGGCCAATGAGCCGAGCGCCATGTCTCATGGGAACAGTGGTAGGAGCGCAAGCGGACGCAGGAAGGGAAAGAGACAATTTATGGAACCTTTAGAACCGAAGTGAATATAACTGTGATGGCGGTGTAGTTATCAGGCCTGGATCCAAGCAGGGAGACTAATGACGTGGATATAACCTCGTGCTCCCAATATGCAAACACAATGTCATCAACAAAGAAAGAGTGAAAAATTCATCAGCTCTAAATCTCCCCTGAAACTTTAGAGACAGAAAATGGGCACCTGTGGGTCTTATCTGGCTGGAAATAATGAAGGGAATACAGGGGGGCAACTTACAGTATAAGCTTCATGCCACATTTACCTTGGCCTCTCTTGTCCTACTTCAATCAGAAATGTAACAGGCAATCTTGGTTTCAAACAACCTGGTTCTTATTTTCTTAGTTTTGGCCATCGTCTGCAATGGTAATAACAATATTCAGCAAGATAACTGCTGTGATCTGGAAACGCATCATTAAAGATAAATCAGTGCAAGACAAACAGTCAGCTGATCATGATCCAGGTTAGCCAAAGGGAGGCGAGCAGTAAATTACCAGTTGCAAGTATCCATCACAGCTTAAAGTACAACTTATTGCTTCAACTTTGACCCACTGTGCTCACCATAGTGTGCACACAGTTGTGTTATTACCTTCGATTTGGGTATCCTCTGTTTCAGTTTTACTTCCAAACTAGAAGGACACTCGGAAAGCACAGACCTCCACCAAGACCAAAAGACCTTTTTCATGGCAGCCAATTTGACATTAAATAGTAAACACAGGTGTTACCAATGATACTTATCAAGGCTCTATTCCATTCAGGTTGAACAGAGTCAGGGTACTGCTACTGTGGTGAAAAGGGTCTACTGTCAACTCTTCTATGATATGCAAATCTGCAAGGGCAAACTTCACGGTCAATAACGCCTTTTCTCATGTAGCAAAGTTCTGTCATTTTTCCTTAATGACTCTGTCGGAGTTTGCTGTGAGTGAATAGCTGTTGGTTCTACTTAATATTTTAAGCTTCATGAACATGTTTTCTACATCACAAGTACAACTGATATAATATGAAGTTTATATGAAAAGCTTGTTTGTTTTGAATCAATACAAAATTACCTTGTCGAATTCCATCAACTTGAAAGTTAAAGGCAGCCCACACACTACCTTTTTGAATTTAAAATAAATAGCTTATTTTTACAGTCACACAACATTCGTTACTGGGCTACGATGGAAACAATATAGTAAAAATGCAGAATTCATAGCTATTTCAGAAGTGCTTATGTTGAAACTGTCAAGGTCTGTGTTGCATTTTTCTTCATCACTCCCTATAATTCCCTCAACAGCAGGATACTGATTTTGAAGTACTGAAGTAGGTCATCCTAATGTGAGATAATCAGTCATCACCCACTTAGCTACTGTAGCTACTCTAACATGAGTAAAACCAAAACATTTAGAGCTTGGAAGAATTTTAGAGAGCTAGAGTTTCTTTGGGGGAGGTAAAAGAGATAAAGGTCTAGTGGGTGTGTTACAATACCCAACGCTGGTTTGGATAATTGATGGTTTACCTCTGGTTTATTGATATCCAGGCTAAACTGTTCACTAATTTGCAATGTGGCAGCTGAGTGAGTTTTTTGAGGGGGGGAACTTACAATACGGCAAAGGTTGGCAACTACCTTACACCCTAAGCTAGGACCTAGAAAATGCTTCATAGACTTATGTTTAAGAAAGTTTTTTCTTAACTATTCACAAATTAATTGTCTTTCTAAAAATCCATACGCTAAAACAACTAAAATGCTTAATTTGAGTGCCATATCTCAGGGCTTCCCCACAAACTGGATTATTTCATGATCTGTCAAGAGATACAGAAGTATCCACTGCCATACTGCAAGACTTCATGACTTGTTGCTTATCCAAGAATTGAAAAAAAGGGAGAATAAAGGATGTGTAGGGCCCAATGCTTGTATTTGCCTTATGCCTCAAGCTACCAAGGACCCAAAAAATGCCTCAAACATTTATTAAGAAAGTTACAATTACATCAAAATCTACATGCTAAGATGGCATCAGAATTCTTCATTTACAAGTGTCATATGTCAGGATCATCCCGCTACCTTTTCAGTTTTTCAACAGATTATTTAATGATCTGCCAAGAGATACATAAGTACCTGGTGCCATACTGCAAGACTTCAGAGGAGCTTCTTTCCTGTGGCTGTCACACTCTTCAATTCATCCTCCACACTTTTCCATAAATAAAAGTTTATTTTTATGATTTATTATTTATTTGACGATTGAAAAATTGGGACAACAAGGAATCTGCCTGTGGATTCTTGCCCAGTTGAACTTCAGTCTAATAGTAGTTGTAAAACACAAAGTCTTGTGCAAAGAGAAAAGCAGTTCATTGACAGTATTGTTGTCCAGATGCCACAATACACTACCTTAGAATTTAAAGAAAAAAAGCTGCCCATTTTCAGGTATTTCCTGAAACAACAAGTGGTTCCTATGGAAAACTCTGCAGCTCATCTTTGATTAACTGCAAACACTTTAGGTTGAGGCCATTTCGAGAGAGAGCGGATGCATAGGGCGCAGAGCAACAGTGCGCGCGGACTAATTAACTCTAAGTGTTGTACGACATGCTCCCTTCTCACCCGTGTTGTCACTCAGGGTTTGAGTGGCGCTAATGAGAGAATTATCTAGCCTCGGACCCTGGTAATGCATTCAAATGAACACCAGCTGACCTGACTTATGAGATGGCTTTTTAATCTCACCACTTAATACCAATCAGACCTGCTTTCTCATGTGCCTACACTGGGAGGGCCCTCTGCTCCGAATGCCGCCATCCACTTCTTTTTTTCACTGTTGATCTAAGGGAGAGCGTTAATTGTCTTGGATGACTCAAGGGCCTCTGCTGATATTATGCAGAGAACCTCAGGTGTGCCGGATAAAACAGGTGGATATGGCTTCTAAAGTGTTTGCCGGGCGGGCATCAAAGTGAAAGTGTTTGGGTGCGTGTGCATGCTCGTGTGTGCGTAAGCCCCTTATCATGAAAACCCAGTTGAGGATTAAGAAGGTTAATAAGGTCATGAGTTTGCAACAAAAATCTGTGACATACAATAGAGCTTTGGCATTGTTGGATTACCATAATCGTCATACTTTGGTGCCCAAACCTGTGACTCAATTGTTGTGCTCCGGATGCAATACAAACGTTCTGCAGGGGGGCGTGTTGGGGGAATTTAATAATTACCTGCTGGTATTACCAATTTAAGCACTTATACTTCAGCAAATAAGCCTGTGTTTCAAATTGGATCAAGGTATTTTCAGTTTGTTGTCTTGTGAGCTTAACTGTGATGGTTTGTTTCAGCCAGACAGCGCTGAACTTGTGGGCAACATGAGCAATAAGCCCTTTCAAGTGTTTGGGCTGTAGCCGTTTTTGTTTTGCCAAGTGCTCGAGGTAACAAATAGCAGAGCAGCCAGAGTTCAAGGCTGCTCGCGAAATGGTTGGTGCGTTTCAATGCCTTTTGGGGAGACTTTTATTGTTATAAATCTTGTGGCGTACTCCGTGAGCGTGTACGTTTGAGTGACTGTGTTTGTGTGTGCCAGGGAGTCGAACGCGAGCTCGGGTACAACATCTGCTTGTGTGAAACGGCGAGGTTCGTGCAGGTTTAGAAGGCGGCTGCGCCCTCCTGGCCTGCAACCATCCCACACTCGCAGCATGCAGAAGAGTGTCAGGATAGGGGAGGGGAAAAAACTATTGATGAGTCTAATGTGCAAGGTCTCTCCACCTCCCTGAAGTCATTAGAATCTATATTTTTATATTGTTCACAAGCAGTCAGGATTTGCCTGAACGAGGCCCAATTAAAAGGGATTTAATAGGATTTGCTGATTCAAGGAGGAGGTTGAGATACCTTTGGTAGCAATTTCACTCTGAAATGTATATTTTTATGTTATAGTATTAACCGAGGAATAAACCCTTTGGAGTGTTGTCATCTTGAAGGAAGAGGTGAAAGATATTATGCTGAAACTGCAATAATGACTGGATTAGATACATTATTATGCCGCTCCTCTTTGTTCCCTGTTGTATGCATATACAGTATCCCAAATTCAACTAGTTTGGATCGATGCAAAAGTGTGATCAAACCTAGTGTCAGAATATTGCTGTAATTATGGTGAGTAAAAAGTTGGTTGCACTTTAGCAACAGCAAGCTGTACTTTGTATAATAATATGCTGGGGCAATTAGGGACACATTGAAAAGAATGGTACTGTAAACTAAACTAAATTATTTTCTGTAGTAAGAGCCTCATTAGATTTTATTCAGAGGGGTATAATGTAAACTTAAGTGTATTATTGTCCACTGTGAGACTGTTATTATTCTTTATTAGAGGATAATTTGGCACATGACAACATAACTGTACTGTAAACTAAAGTGAAATCACATATTTGCTACTTTAGACTTTAGTTTACAGTACAATTCTTTTGTAAAGTGAATAAAGTCTCATTAAGAATATATAATTTCTAATTTTTGCCCAGTTTGATACAAAGTACAGCTTGTTGCGTCTTGTTAGTGTACTTTAAAATAAAGTAGGACTGAAAAGTTTTGTTGTGATGACTCGCGCAGACACACATAGTATGCAATTACGTGTTACTAAGTTGGGTGCATTGTATAGCGCATCTTTACATGTCGCTGGTTGACAGCTAATTGTCCAGCAGACAATAAAGATCAGCTGGTGTGTTGTGCTATGCGTGTGTGTGTGGCAGAGTTGCAGCTTTTGTCTCTCTATCTCAGCCCACAGGCCCATTGTCATGCAGTCGCTCAGGTAACAGGCCCAGTCGTCACTCATCTGCCTGACGGCCGCCGCTATCTGCCCTGACGGTGACTGATGATGGCAGTGTGGGATGGGAGTGTGTATGTGTTAACACCAGACAGTGTGTCGTACCAAAAGGGGGGTCCGTGGCAGGTAGGCAGGCGGTGAGGGAGGCGAGATGGATACCACCCTGACTGAGGGCTGGGTTAGAGGCCAGTGGGCAGTGCTGCATTCACTGACCGTGCCTGTGAGCAATACAGGGGCTATACGGCACAGCAGCCAAGCAAGGACAACAGTGCTGGTGAGATGGATCAGTTGTCACATGGACGGTGTGACACCGAAAAAAAAAAGTTGGAGTGTCGTTGGATGGCAGAGGGCTAACAGAAAGACGTGGTGCAGTACAAATTCACTAGTAGACTAGTAGAATGGTCATACATAGCTTTCCTGTGTCTCTAGTGGCTGTCAAATGATGGTGTGGAGGTCAACAGGAAGGAGGAGAATATAAAGTGGAACTGAAGCTGAAACAATCTGTCTCATGTTGGAACGATAATGCTTTCATGCTAGCAATGTTAACAAGAATCTAGTAAAATCTTTTTTTCACTTTTTAGCCAACTAGCAAACAATATTATGTGGGGTTTTTAATGTTTTTTGGCAAAGGTTCACAGGCAGGACTCAAACCCCTAAGCAATGTTAAGTTTCTTAACTTTTTGGCTAGCTAGCAAGCAATGCAACCATTTGTTAAGGAATAAAAGATGAAACTCTCCAGCCCTTTTATTTCTTGAAATTTACTGTATATTTATTTATTATAATTTGGGTAAACAAGCATCTCCATTATGATTAAAATTTGATTTTGGTTTACATGATTAACGTGATGAATCATGATGAACACATCCCAGAAGTTATAGCAGCCAGCAACAGTTAGCAGGAAACACACCTGTGCCTTGAATAAATGATGCATTTCTCTGGGTTTGAACGCGGTTGGAAAGATCTGGGATAGTTTTTTGACATTTTAACGTGGAAATGTTATATATTGTAGCTTTTAATGTATTTATTAAACACTTTGAGGAATGTTACAGACAGTACAGATTTAAACTGCAAAGAAGAAGTCTGACACGTTAAACTGTTTCAACCCGTAAACCAACACAGAAGCAGACATCACAAAACACACCCGTTAAGTAGAATTTTTTGACAGGTAAGACGAGAAAAAAATTGGTGATGCTCATCAAGCAAACACCCCAGACAAAACTTAAAAAACCTAAAAAATATGACAAAGTCTACCTCTAGCTCCTCTCGACTTCTCTGTCATAGCAGGGGAGCCTGCAGTCTTTCATCTCCAAAAACTAAGGCAGCATGGGTAAAGTTCAGCTTGCCTCATCGCAACATCAGTTCATGTCATTTAAGGTTCAATCTGGCCTGTTGCGTTTCTAATTTACTGAAGGTTTTTTGTGTGTTTTCAAAGGGGGACATGACAGAAAATGCTATTTTAAAGATTACTGCTCTAAAATAACAGATTCTCCTTTTAGGGGTATTTTGATGTACTTAAAAAGCATAAAGCTATCTGGAAAAAAGTACAAAAATCAAGTAATCAAGTATAGTAATGAGCAGTTTTAATCAGGTGATTATTCGAAGAAGTCTGGTATCTTGAATGCTGAATGTCTTCATTAGTGGTCACATGTATGTTCCATGTAGGTACATAAATGCACATCCATGCACAGGTGGAACATATGAATGCGCGTGGACGTGCGTATGAGTGTTCTCATGCGTCTGCTGTCTGGGAAGATCAATGCGTCCGCATCGATGTTGTCTTGCCCTCCGCACGTGAAGTGAATGGAGGGGGAGGAGGAGGCGGCGAAGGGTGGGAGGAGAGCGGGACGGGAGGCGCGCACTAAATGGATGCGATGCAAATGGCACCAGAGGACATAGGAATCAATTTACCTTATTGAAACAAATGAGAGCGGCTCAGCCCTGCCATGGCGCGTGTTCTTTCTTTCTTTCTTTTTTTTTTTTTTTTTGGCCGCCCCCATTGTTATTGTAATTAACCCACCCAACCCAAATCCCTGACCCTCCCTTTCACAAACAGCGCCAACCCCCTCGGCAACCCTGTCCCTTTCTGCCGAGGATCCCTTTTACCCTAATGAAAAAGCCTTAGAGGTGCCCAGGTAAAACTGTAGGTGCTGTAATGGTGATTCATGGCCCGGGGTGACATGCTAAAAGGCACGGGAGATCTGCCTAGGAAAGCATTTAGGGAAGGGTATTCCATGTACGAACGCCAACACCCCCACTTACGGACATTCCCTGCTCCCAGCATGCTCTCATGTTTATAAACTCCCCACATTCATGGAATCCCAATAACCAAAATGGACTCCTCGTATTGCTGGAATGACCTCGGAGGTAAGTGGTCGGCGGAATGCCTATTTCATAGAGTGATGTGTGACGTCCTATTGAAAATTTGCCATTCTTCTTTTGTTTAAGGGTAGGCCACATTGACGCCTGAGCTCTAATTCCCCAGTGTGGCATGGGCATTGTATAGGGGTCTTGGGGGATGGATCAATAGTTAGAGAGAGCGATGGGGTCATGCTGGAATCGATGCAGTGGACAAACGACCTCCCGCTGCCGCCCGCACCTTCCAAGCCGCTTGACACCTGAGGCGATCTTTACTGAAATGTCCTCTGCTGAAATGCCACAGGGCCACGGGCTGCTGAGCAGTCACTCATGCAGGGCTCCCGAATCAAGTGGCGTATGCAAACCGGGTCCGCTGTCATCCGCGGTGAAAGGCCTTGGCTCAGCGTTACTACATAAACAAAACTCATGCACCTGAGAATGTCAATTACTTGCCGCCTGCCCCTTTGGACGGCCCCGTGCTTGATGGCCAAATTGGGATTAATTTGGGGAGGATGGAGGCCAGTGTAGAGGTGACACCGTGTCGTTCCACCCCAAAGAAAGAGGGAGGCGGCTGCGTGGAATGGAGAACAGAAGCAGCAGGCCGGCTTGATTGTTCCCCTATTACCCCGCACGCCGTTTTTGCATAAGCGGCAAAAGGCGCTGATGAAAACAAGTGGCGGTTTCAGGTCGGAAGCAGACACCCAGAAAATGAGCTTTTTTTCCTCCCTTTCCCTTCTTACCCTTCCGCTGGGCCGCATAATTCAGAAGAGCCATCTTGTGGAAATGTCATCGCGTGGTGCCGGTGGAGCAAGCAGTGTGACAGAATGCTGTAACGCCTCCCGGGCTGGGGCCCTCGCCACGCTTGCCACGCCCGAGTCGGCCTGACCTTGCAGGTGCTGATATATGCAGCCACGTTGGTGTCAAAAACGGACAACGGGCGCCTCTTCTTTATGGAAGGTTTTAGGCAGTGACGGCACAACTTTTTCCTCCGATGTAGGGTTCATTGAGAGGTGGTGCATATTTCAAAGTGAGGCGTATATGTTTATTTGCTTGAGGATATAGATATCTTCCCTTTTTTCCTTCCTTTTCTTTTTTTTTTGAATAGAGGTCAGTTCCCCACTGTGCATTCCTTTTTATGCACCCTCTCCCTATTCTTCATTCATCTTACCTGCTGACACATCTGACAACACGCCGCTGTATTATCATCTCCCAACCCCCAGCTCTATACCTTCCACAACAACACAGGGCCGGCTCGACTCCTCCACCCCTTCTCTTTCTCCTTTAGAAAACTGATTATAAATGGTCAATTTGAAAATAGACTGGAAAGTCCCCAAGGCTGCTTGCCTTGTCAAATTGAAAAGGGACAAGGACAAGTCAGTCGACTTGCCCCCCGTCCGCCGTCCTGATATTTCCGAGGCAGGCGCACGAGAGGGAACATAACAAATTCCCCCCATGCGGCAGGCGAGGCGATGGCGAAGGATGACGAGGGAGGGTGGGGCGGCGGTTGGCGGCAGCGAGCTGAGGATCTTCAACATCTAGCCCTCAGCATTTATATCACAAGTCTCCACAAAGAGTCTATGGATCACTCCAGTGGGCTGGTGTTGGCAGTATCAGGAAAAGCCATAGGCTGTCAGGGAGTATGTGCCTTTCATATTTCACCGTAGACAGCCTTCCCTTCTCCCGGCCTCACTCACAGCAGCCTTTGAGGATAATATCTTCAAATCTCTCCTTGCCATGCTGAGAGGCTATTTTTAAATAGATATTTATTTCATTCTCTCAATTTTTCTTCCTCTCTCTCTCCCCCTGTCCTACAGGTATAGCTTTACTTGCTTGTGACCGGTGGAGAAATCTGCACAAAACGGAGAAGTGCTTGTGGCAAGGCAGGTTTTTCTGTCAGCACCAATCTATGAGTCTTTTTCTGTCTCCATTTTCCTCTTCCATTCACTTTTTTTTTTCAGGGAAATCTGCACTTTTTTCTTGCTTTGTTAGAAACCGATCACATCCATCAAACTTAAACAACACACACATTAAAGTTGATAAGCATCTTATGAGACCCTAATTACCTTAATGTCAAGTGTTACCAAAAACGTCTATACACTTATAATCTCACAATAACCATGTTTATAATGCAATTATTAACACTTAGTTATATTAATACATTAATATTAATAAGGGCCTCATAAGAGCCTTATTAACTATTAATTAATGCTTATTACAGGCATCTCAATGTAAAGTTTGACCAAAAAACCTTTAAACTGTTATAAGTTCTTATAAATGTCCTATAATTTAATAATAAACTTGTTTGTAGCACTTACATAGTCTTATTAACATATACTGTCAATAAGCATCTTATAAGGGCCTTATTACCTATAAACTTTCATGTATTACAAGCGCCTTAATATATACAGTCACCAAAAAGAAAAAAGATTATTGAAAATGAACTTGGTAAAATGTTCCTTCAGCACATCACCTCATTATGCCGAGGTCTCGTCTCATCAATGCAGAGTGAACAAATACTTGCTTTTATGAGTCTTCCAGTGATCTGCAGTGACTTTGGTTGTTAACAATAAAGTCCCTCTCTGATTAATCACACTAGCGAGATGGAAAGCATCCTTTGATAAACCCGACCATGTCCATTGCAGCAATGATTCATCAGGGAAGACCTTGCAATCAGATGGGACGTGTGCTTTTTCCCCAACACGTATCCTCCTCTCTCTTCAGAATACATTAGAGGAGTGTGAGCGACGGAATCATCAGATACCAGGAGGTGAATTGAAGTGGTCATGAACCTAGTGTCAAACTCAAATAGCTGAATGGCGATAGATAAAACAAACAAGGAACGTGAACCGCTTGCAGAAAGAGGCGAGGAGATGAGCGCCGCACTGTCGAGAACTTTTACAGATAAGGCCCGCTAGCCCTGCATAGCAATTGGGCTATTATCGAGCGTGACCCCTGCTGGAACTGTAACATATGACCCCAAATTTATGTATTGCATGAACTTTCTCCCCACGTAGCGTGACATGAGTTATGTTTCATGTTGAATTGTGAGCTGTCCTGCTTTCCCCCGGGGGTGCGCGGTCCTCCTGACCCACTGCGAAAAAAAGGTAGATGTGAATTTATGAGCTGCGACTTTCCCTTTGGGCTGAACGTAGCTATTAGCAATGTGACCATGCTTCAGGTTGAATACTGCGGGGATTGAATGCACAGTGATACACGGTAAAGCTTGTTCGCTCAAAAGCCTTTTAGTCTTTAGTCCTTCAAGACGCGCCTCGCAAATTGACAGCTTTCCTGTTGGAAGCGATATTATTCTCATGTTTACCATTGAGCAAACAAGAATATTAGATAAAAACAAGACGCTACGACCTAATGCTTTATTATAGCCTCCTCCTGTATTCCCTGACGATTGTCTCCTGCACAGTAAGCACATTTGAAGTTGTTGTCTGTTATTCTTTATCTTATTTCGTTCCTCTAACCATGGCTAATAACAGTTTTTCCTATCTTCCTCTATTTCTGGGCTAAGCCAGGTCTTAGAGCTGGCCCTCCGTTTTACAGAGAGGCAGAAAATGCTTGGGTAAGCAGAGGAAGGATTCCTCCGTTGCTACTTCAGGTAGTCCCCTCCCTCCCTTTAGCTGAGATTTCTATCCCAGGCCCTTATTATCACCAAACAAGCACTTTTTGATGATGATAAGTAATAGCCACATCCCCGTGTGTAGGACTCACTTCTCAGGGGAGTAAGGAGAGCATGCTGGTCATTTTTCTTGCCTGTTTGGCGTCCAGCGATCCCGGGGAATATAGAGGCTGCATGGAGGCTGGGGTGATTCTGTGTTTTTGCAGCAGTATTCACAACTGGAGGAACGAGCGGTAGATTGTGTGAGAGTAATGCTTTTGGATGCTTTTCAGTGCATTTAACTGGTTTGGGAAAAATACAGAACATCAGACTTATTATAATGCTGATCATTGAAGACACCATATCTCTTAGAAAACAGCAAGCTTACCCTTCATTTTACAGATGAAATAAATGGCCTCTGCTCTGCGTTAAATATTTAAACATTATCCAACTTTACAATGTGGCTCTCAAGCAGTATGGATAATCTGACTGATAAAGTCTCAACTTGAATGTTTTGGAGCAACAATGATAGAGAAGCAAGGCACCAAAAGGGGATAATGTAGTGGTGAGTGCCTCAGAAACAAGTTTTTCATATACTAGACTGGGTTGCACCAATAAAGATTAATTTAATATAAGATTAGTTCTAATCAAAGTTCAGCAGAACAAGATTTAAACTGAGTAAATCCAGATTCAAAATTCAGCAAGGCTCGGCTGCACAATCAAAAACTGATGTCCACTTAGTAAATCCAAGTTTATTGATGTAAACCAAAATTAAAGTTGTTTGCTCACAAAGAAATTTAGCAAAAAGTTCCATTGTTTGCTAGCTAACTAAAACATTAGTTAGCCTAATTAGTCTCCTCATGAAGGCTTGGGATTGAAGCTCTAATTTCTCCTACTTTGACAAAAACTTTTTCACCAAATTACGCGAGAAATATGGCCAAAGAATAAAAGATTAAAAAACAGCATGGTACAGAAAAAAGAGACTGCCTGACAGCAGCTGGCAGACTGTTTCAACTCTTAACTTTCTATGAGGAACTTGATTATTTTGCTCAATTCATCTAAATAAGGCAGCCAGTTTAAATGCTAATCCTCCTTAGGTGTAGATTTAAACTGGAGTTTAAAGTTGTGGTGCAACAGAATTAAAGATAATCTCAGTTTAGAGTCACTAAACTGAGGTTTAAAAGAGAGGTTTAAATTTCATATTCTTCATCTTAATTTTAAACTAGTTTAAAAGTTTTGTGCAACATAATTTAAAGTTAGACCATGACTAATTGGTTTAAAAAATTAATCCAGTGACAGTGGTGTTTAAGGAAGGATACGATAAGCTGTGGACAAAAGTGAAAATATCCTGCGAACGAGCGAACACAAATAAACAGCATCTTGGGGCCTTCTAATCCCACAGACGTGCGCGACAGTGGCCTGTCAAATTGCGCGGACCAATTTGAATGCACAGCAGGGGAACTTCCCTCTTTTCAATTTGGTGGGCATCTTGTTTATTTCCCGCTATGACTGCCTCTCACTGCCAAACGCACCAAGACACCCTTCAGAAAATCTATAATTCAGTTGGATTTGTGCGACACTTTGATATTATAGACTGCTAAAGGAAGAAAAGGAGGGAAGGGCTGATGGAGAGGGGGAGAAAGAAAGAGGGGGGGCATGAAAGAGACACAAAGGATGGAGGTGAAAATTATGAAAAGAAGTCACATATGAAGAGGGTTGAAATATATTGCAAAATATATCAGCTCAAACACAACTGGTGTTTGAGAGTTGAAGGTTTAGGTCTCATAGACGGGATGTTCCTTTGTCAGTTTGCCTGCTATAAAAGTTGCGGCCTCGGGTGCGGTCTGCCAAGAATGCCACTCAACAGAAATGATATTCAAAGCAGGTGTCAGAACAGTATGCCAACTGCTCTGTCCTCGAGCCAGCGTAGCCGTTTTCGGGTGATGAGTATTGAGAAGAGAGGTGATGATGTGGCTTTCACGCATCCGTGACAAAGCGGTAATATTTTCTGAGTCTTTAAAATTAAAGGGCATTGAAAGCCCTTTGGTCACCAATAAATGTCCAGTTTGATTGAAATTTTAATACACACATTAAAGCTTTATTTTTGTCGTCACTGGGAAAAAGTTTGACAATACAGGCTTTAGGGATAGGGATATTGGGGGATCATTAACCATTCAATTCTGGCTACTCTGTATTCCTTAAAAAAAAAAGTTTCATTGTTTGCCGGCTAGCTAAAAAGTTAACAGAATTTATTATTGTTTGCTAGTTAGCAAAAAAGTTAACAAAACATTGCATTGTTTTCTAGCTAGCTTTAGAGGTAACAAAACAACACTGTTGGCTAGCTAGCTACAAAGTTAACAAAACATTACATTGTTTGTTAGCTAGCGAAAAAAAAGAAGACTTTACACTGTTTGCTAGGTAGCTAAATAGTTAACAAAACCTGTCATTGTTTGATAGTTAGCTAAATAGCCTGATGATGACTCAGCAGAAGCTCTAATTTGCCTAACACATGGTTTAAAGGGCTAGATGGGAGACTTTGGCTGGTCTCATGTTTTTAAGGTAGTTGACTGTTGAGTCTCATTCCCAGATAGTCCAAAAATAATGTTTAGGGTCCAAGCCAGCAACCCACAGTGTTGGTATTTAAATTTTCTTTCTCCAGAGTCGCTTACTGCACCTTTAAAATGCCTAACAAACATTTTCAGCCTGTTTGATAGCACTTTTGTTGATACTTTTAAATGTGCAATGCTTTTAAGAACCTTTTTCAAACCACCAAAGAGTAGCGGTATGTTAAGAGTGACGTCTGTGGTCTAAGAATGTAGCTGTAGCGCGTGGTCACATGAAGGTGGAGGCTCTCCCCCGTCCTGGTGGCTGTCACAGTGAATCCCTGAGCTGCCACTGAGCAGCCTGACCTTTGGCTCTGCCTTTTAGTGCATTGATCCACCGATCACTTTGAGCCAAGATGGCTTCCCTCACCTCGCCCGCTCCCACCCAGTTAACCTGAGCGGACTCGGTAACTGGCCTCTGACGTGTGCCTGCCCCCATAAACACAGCTCTGTGCACAAACCCGTCCAAACTAACGCTTTTTCAGATGTCTAAAATCATAATGTATTCAGGAAAAAAAAGGGAGGGGGCCTTTTATTCCAGGCCAGATGCACAGGGTCATGCGGTCTAATTTTAGGTGGTGTTAATTGCAGCCCTCTCAAGTGTCCTCACTGCCACCTTTGACAAAAGCACCATTCATAGGCAGGGCAGCCAGGCGGGCTGGCAGGGCGCCTGCTTTGCCAGTTGTTGCTGACACCTCCTTGGCAGCGCCACGCCGACTGTGGCTGAGGTGTCTACTCCCAATAAGCATGCCTCATAGTGCATGTTTTATAAGCAGAATGTCTGCACGCTCCTGCCTGGGTGCACTCTGAGAAATAAAGATGCTGACGAGAACCATAAACGGTTCTTTGGCTTTCAGAAAGTTCTACCGAGATGAAGACTACTGAGAACCATCTGTGAATGGTTTCACCCGGAAGCTCCTACGAGTGATTCTACAGAGAATCCTTCTGTAGTGTAATGGTTCCACCTAGAACCTTTCCACTGTCTACAGGTTTTATCTAAAACACACCCAGGGGGTTCTACCAAGAACCCTTTTTATATTCCACAGGTGTTATCTAGACCACACTCAGAGTTATACCGCGAACCTTTATACACTCCAAGGGTTTTATCTAGAACCCACACAGGGGGTTTTAACGAGAGCCTTTTTATATTCCATGGTTTTATCTAGAACACACTCATGAAGTTCTACCAAAAACGTTTTTATATTCCAAGGATTTTATGTAGAACCTTCTCAGGGGGTACTGCCAAGAACCATTATATTTTCCAAGGGTTTTATCTAGAACCCACCCAGGGGGTTCTATTGAGAACCTTTTTATATTCAAGGGATTTTATGTTGAAAATATCCAAAGGTTTCTACTGAAAACCTGTTCATATTCCAAGGGTTTTATCTAGAACTCACCCAGGGGGTCCTATTGAGAACATTTTTTTAATTAAAGAACCCTTGATGAAAGAGATTTCAACAATCCTTGAAGAAGTCCGTATTTCAAAAAGAGCTCTTTTCATGAAAAGGGTTCTTAATGGAACCCTTAGTCTTACGAACAACCCTTGACAAATCCTTTCTTCAAGAAAGGGTTCTTCAAAAGCCACTGGTTCTGGGTATAATCTCAGCCCTGCGGAAAGAACCCTACTGGAACCCTTATTTCAATGAGAGTATGTAACACATGTGATGTGGGTCCCCTGTTGGATTTCAGAAACAAGTTGCATAGTATTACAGCAGTGACAGACCCTAAGAGGCACGCTGTAATTTCAAGATAAGGTTGATAGGATCAAGACGCAGCGTGCGAAAGACAAAAATGGAACAGATCCCGTGCAGTCCATAAAACACTGTGGCTGTCTTGATCTAAGTGAGGGCATTTTGTCACTTTAAGGCCTGGGAGCTCACCTCTGAGTCGGGCCTCATAAACATGGCCCCTGCAAAGGCAATAGAGGCGCAGCACGTGCAGCACAAAGCAATTCAGCATTCTAACGCCCTGTCACCGGGCTCACATTTCAACCATTCTTTATTCTCCGCCACAGTTCCAGCAGGGTGTAAATTGTGCGGGGCTGTAATTAATCCATGTCAGGTCAGAGAAGAAGAAGAAGAAGGAAAAACGAAGGGAAACGAGCTGAAGTACGAGGTGCCTTTGATTATAGCCCCCCTACCCCACTCCACTCCACGCACACACACACGCCTGCGCTATATTGTTTTGCATTCATGAAGGAAATCTCGGACCCCCAGGGAGGTGGGGCCCTCCTACAGTACTTTCATGTTTCTAATGCCTGCTAAAGCTCTATTTGTCCCATTGTACTCTTTCTCCACTATAGGACAGAGGCAGCCTTCCAGCGTGGGCGGAACAAATAATATATATCTTCAAAAGACAATTCATGCTGGGCTCATATGTGACCACAATATAACCCCAATTTCAACTTGCACCATCAAATCAGGAGCGTGGAAATAACTGAAATTAAAATGTGCGATCCATATAAAATATATAAAGCGATATAAAAATCCTCTCCCCTGCTACAAAAAGTTCTAGTTAAGTTATGATGTTTGGCGAATAAAAAGACTCTACAACCAATTTTCAGGTTTAATGGAGGTGAAAAGGTTCATTATACTCCCACCTTTGGTGATATAATGATAGTTCACCTAATTCAATAGCAAGGTTTTTGAATTAGGCCGATCAGAAGAGCTGCTGTCAATCATGTTGACAAACATTTGCATTTGAGGATGGAAGAATGCTAATCCTGAATGGGGGTGGTATTATTTACTGACATGATTGACATTTATAAGTTGGATGCCCTAGTCTTAATTTAGCCTGTGAAAGAGAATGAAATGAAATTGGCACACAAACCTGACTACAATTTACAGCTAAAGATCAAGTGTGTAAAGGATGGAAATAATAAATCTGAGGAAAACATGATTTGTTTTTTGTTTTTTTGCCATGCTAGCTGTGTGGCTCCAGGGATAGCACTGTTGGTCTGTTCACCATTTTAGTCAGCAGCTATAAGTATGATGATCTCTTCTAATTTACAGAGAACCTGCTGAATATAGTTCTACTGCCTGCTAATGGCAGCTAATAGCAACGGTTAGCTACTTTAGCAACAAGTCAGCTCCATCAGGAGAGTTCTGTAATTGAATAACTGAGAGTTGAAGCTGAGCAACCAGTGGAAAACCAGAGAATATTTTCTCCATAAATATGATCCAGTTTCACCAAAATCAATGAATAAATTAAGTTGTGCTTCTGTACAATGAAGCCTAGCCCCAGAAACAGTCCATCCCCTCTGGTATTCTCCTTCCATGCTCTGCTATGTGAAAGTAAGAGAGACTAACTCTGAAAAACCCTTAAAAAACACCAAAGAACACCTACAGAATGACTTTTCTTTCATTGTTGGGCTAGAAACTGCCTTATATGTTACATACAGCTCAATACGTGTGTGGTAAAAACACAGAAACATTGATTTTGACTCCACAGGAACATTTAGTACAGCCTGGCTGGCTGTAGTCTCTTAATCTTGTTCATAACTTGTTCATAACTACCCTGTACAATTGTTCAGAGAGGAAAATTCTGCAGCCTCCCTTGGCTTTCTGTTGAACCTCTCTCTAACTGAATTGAGTTTGTGCATTCAGCATAGTTGAGCCATACATTTTAATCAATAAAGGCTTCAGGAACCAAAGCAATCTATATCATGCTGTAACTACCCAAATCAAAGAAAATCTGACATGAAACTTGTGCAGCCCAAGATTGAATAGAGTTAAGTAATCCTTAAAGGGCCTTTTCTTATCTCATTCTTTTTTTTTTCCTCCTTGCAGAGCTTCACAAGTTTTGCTTCATTATTACTTCTGCTGAACATCTCTTTCTTAGTCTGGTGAACAGAGAGATGAGCAAGGGGGAATTTAAGTCTGTTGAGGGGGGGGCGAGCAGAGGAACCACGGCATAGAAACTTTTTTCAGGCTTCATTTAAACTTTGAACAGATACTGTAATATGTTTCACTTCAGACTCTCAAAGGATGAGGGATTTTGGGTTTCAGTTCCTGGCCTGGAGCTCATTTAGGCCTTATTAATCTAATTACTTGCCCAATTGTACATATTTAACATCGCCCCGGTCTTCTCCCAACTCAACTATAAGAAGATGCCTGACGAACTCGGCTGGATATACCTTTTTAAGGAAAATTGCTGAAGCTTGCAGATAGTAGAAAAAAAAACTAAATGGCTGCAATTCATCACACGATTACACCAATTATGTCGCTGGAATTTGGACGGGCTCAGATCACGGACCTCTCCGTCTGGGATTCCTGGCAGCCAATCCCATGTGCACACCAGTCCGAGATACTAGGGCCCATTTATCTACCTTTGGGGAAGTCTGAGCCAATATTAATGCCCTGACCATGATTCCCCATCATCTGCTTCACCCGGTTGGTGACACTAGCGGTTTACACATAGGTTATTAATGGTCTATAAATATTCACTCGCCGTTTAGTGGGACTTTGTGGCGGCCATTAGCAAAAGACGTTTGCGTCGGTGGAGAGGCAGACGGGAGTTTTTTATTTCTTGACGTGACAGTGCAATGGTGTGGCTAACCTTGGGGGATCTGGCCTGATGGGGAATTGGACCTTGGTTTGAGGCACTACTTTTATTCTCTTGCTTTTCGTGACTAGTGAGGCCGTGAATGATGAGCTGCACGCTTCAGACTCCTCACTCTTATCTTCCCAAAATACAAGGTTAGGAAGAGAAGGGAAGGGAGTGGAAGGGGCAGGCCATCCTCACCAGAAAAATGTGCATGTTGGCAAAAGGTGCAGGCCGCTTATTCCGACTGATACGTCAATTTATTATTAGGCAGTGCCCCCTAGTGGACATAGTAAGTATGAAAGGATCCACGATATTTTCCCAAACCTAACCAAGTGGTTTTTGTGCCTAAATCTAACCAAACTGCGATTGTTTTACAGCATAAACAACACATGTATTGTCACATGAAGAATGTCGTGACTTATTTAACTTAGTTAAGGTCTGGTATGCCTGTTGCTGCTTATACTCTACCTGTAATATACGTATGTTGTTTTGGGAGTAACTGACAATTGACCTTTGTTTGACTGTTGTTTAGGTATGAGGATGCGTTGGAAAGGAAAGGAAAGGAAAAGAAAGGAAGACCCTCCTACTTAATGCCATGCATACACCCATTCCTTGAGCAAAACAAATCCATCAAAACTTAAATAAACATCCCTCTCTGAAAGAAATCTACACAAATACCAAAAAAATCAAAGAAGAGAAATTAAATATATTGTGAAAAATGAGTCAGCTGTCTCTTTTTGTGTAATTTTTTCCCTCTTTCTACAAGTGAGCAGCAACCAGATCTGCACAAATCCAAATGCAATCAGACAGCTTCCTGGAACATGCACAGCATTACATACACCTTGCTCACCGTGGATTAAATTGCCATTGACAAAGTCTTGTTGTTGCACTCTCTTTTCCGAATATGATTTGAATTGGATTCATGTAGACGTTTCTGACACGGTGAAATGGAGAGAGGAAAGGAGGGAGGGAGGAAGGAAGGAAGAAGCGCTGGGGGAAGAGGAAAGGTGAGAACAGAGAGACACGGGAGCAATCAGAGACGGAGGGGGAAGAGATAAAAAGAAACAAATCAGAACGGGGGTACAGCCGGCAAGAGACGGAGACAGAAGAAGAGGAAGGGGTAAAAAGAGAAAGAGAGCATGTCTGACTGTTTCACAGGTTCATTCTGATGCATGGAGACAGACAGGAGAATAGATTGGTAGCCTTGGGTGGATAAGGACAGAACCATTCCCCAGAGAGATGGATTAGACGAGGGAGTGGAAATAAATGATCGCAGATTTTAATGGCCTTTTGGCTTGCTGCGCCCCCCCCCTCCTCCTCTACTTTCCCATTTCCGAGTGGGGGGGAGTTTTACAGTGATGACATTTTCACATGCCAACTGTCTACCTTTTGCAGTTTAACTCTCAAAAACAATCATCGCGGGGTTCGGCGGCGGCGTAGGGGTCAAGGGGATGTGGACGAAGCGTGTCCGTCTTCCAGTTACAGATGCACGGCGAGATAAGGGAAATGGACACCTGAGCTAGAGTTACATGTAGAATAGGTGACCTATACAAGTCAGGATGTTTTTGCAAAATCCACCCACTCTCTCTTTCCATCCAGAGGTCACTATACAGTATGAGAAGAGTAATATTTCATGCACATGCAAATGCAGTCAGGTGTTTCTGAATTTAAACAAGTGAATCTCGTAAAATTCTGGGTCTAACATTCGTGGTTTTAGAAATAATTCGACAGGACAAGAAACAGAAGACAACAGACAGTCAGACGGGTTATAAATATATTTTTCTTGGAGACCTTGTTTGAGTATTACTTAGACAATAAAACTAACAGTAAGCACACCTGAAATGTTCCTAAAAGTCTGACATTACACAGAAAAACTGTGGTGCGCAAATTAATTGTGGTGATTGAAGTTAAACTGATGCCTACTTCAGACACTTTAGGTGTTCATTTACTGTCCGTCTTTGTTTTCCAGACCCGTGTTGTGATCATATCGCTACTGGTGTTTAATTATTTGGTAACACTTTAAAATATGCCATGCAAAAATATGAGTAATTACTGAGGGATGAATCAGGAAGGACCTGATAACAACTTTAATGAATCGCTAATGATAATTTTCTGAATAACTCTGAACAACTGATGAATTACTAGAGAAAAGACTGGGAGCTACTGTGGGAATGAATCGTTGGGTAATTATAAGTATCTGCAAAATAAAATAAAGTCTTTCTTCTAGTCAATCCTGATTAACTCTGAAGCACAAACTCATTCATTACTAAATTCTCTTGCACCCTATAGGATGTGGTACATCATAGTTTGTAAGTAGTTCCTCTTTACTTCATGTCTTTTTTCTAGCAACAGAACATTATCTACAGTCCTCGATTGAAAGTTATTCAGGAACTACTCATTAATGATATATTAATTACCCAGTTGTTCCTGATTTGTTCCTTAATAACCCTCACATTATTGTAAGGTGTTTACTGTTCATTTTTGTTTTCCAGTGGTTTGTTTAAAACCAGTCTGATTATGTGACTATTTATGTTTTTTGTGCCGTCACATTCCTTTGCAGCAGTGTTCTCTGATCTTAGCAATTAAAGCTGCAGTGATTATTATTTTCATACGAACAGTTGGTCAAATACTGTGTCTGAAAAAAATGGCAAATGTGACAATCCCACCTGACTCTGCACTTCCCCTTAACGCTGCAGAACTTTTTAACATTGTTGAGCTTCTTGTCGTTTTCTGCAAAAAGCTCTGATAAACCCATGGTATGTTACCTGACTGACAACAACACAAAGTCAGAACATTAGCTGGTGAAGCGTTTAACAGCTATAGAACCAGAGACCAAAGCAGAGTTAAAAGGAGGAGTGATTACTGGACATTTGTCAGGTAGCCAGAAAGCTGAAGAATACTGTTATGTTGTGTTTGCTAGATCCATAAATTGTAAACAGAGTCTTATAAGGTGGTAATTTATGTGCCCCAAGTGCCAAGAAAGAGAAAAACAGAAAAATAGAATTTAAAAAAATTAATGCAGCTTTAACTTAAAGCTTTAAAAAAAAAGAAAATGTCACTTTTTTCAGAGCTCACCTTAAGATGAACCACAGGTCTGGGGGTGTGTTACCCTAACTGAACCATTACCCTTCATGTAAAAATAGCAGACGGTGAATGGACTTAAGTTTCAGTAAGTACCGACATGCTAAATTGGAAACGTGTCCCTATAATCTGGGGACAGACTGCAGTGGATACACGGCGTGCGTCGATCGGCTCATCGGAGTCAGCCAGAACGCAGCTGCGATGAAATGTATATCTGTTCACACACACCCAACGTCGAATACCACTCCCATTTACCGGGGCTTTCTCTTTTCTTGTGCCAAGAGGTGGGAAGGGCGTTGCACATTAATGACATACTGTTCTTATTACCCTGCTGCACCTTATCTCAAAATGCAGCACCGCATTAATCTTGGCAATTTTAACATTATATATACAGTATGTGTGTGTGTGTGTATATATTTAAAATACAGGGGAGCCAGCACATAAGTCAGTATAGTTGAATAATATACTTGGCCATTAGTTTTTATGGAAATATAGCCTTGGGTTGTGGAATAAAAAATGGGTCTCACTCCTAATTTCTGTTATGATAAGTTCCATACCTGATTGCCTCCATAAGAGGCAGATCTGTCTTCATAAGGCCTTGTGAGGCTCCTGACAACTATTTAGCTCTGCTAATCCATTTGTTTGATTTATTTCTTACAGTATGTGGCTAATGTCTTTTAAAGATCTCGCGGCTACAGAGAGATTAGGGAAAACCAATTGCTGACAGATAGCATCAAATTTTTGAGCATCTAATCATTCTTGCATATCTTCCTATCCTCAGAATTCCTTTTGGTTAATAAATGAGATGCCTTGATGAGCACAAGAGATATGGATGCTATTCTGTGCCAGTCTGGACAAGATAATGATTTTGAGGGTGGGATAAGCATCATCTAAATAATGCAATGCACTACTCAAAATAAATTGATGACATGAAACAAATCGCAGCACTCCAGCAGCTTAAACTCTGCCAGAGCGGAGGAACACAGAGGAAACAGCCTGTTGAGAACACCGAAGGAGGATTTAGTGAACTCTTCTCACTCAAACAGGGTTGGGTACCAAACTCGCAACTTTTAAGGGTACTGACCGAATATCTTTGGTACTACTGAGTACAGATTTACTTTGAGTCAATCTGTGCCAAACTTCTCAAAACTTAATAACACTTCAGTGTTTGTAGTGCAAAATGCAAAGCCAGCCAACACGTCTAACCGAACACAAAGCAGCTGAAGAATGTACTGTGTTTTATAGGCTGAAGAGCAGCTGCAGCTAACATTAGCACAGCTTCAGCTAATGCCTGAAAAGTTTCACTTAATCCCACAGGGACAACAAAACTAAGTGAGGCATCGACTTTTGACATCTTCAGGTGATTAATTAATTGGTTAACTTGTTGTTGGAGATAATTGTGGTGTTTGCACTGTCTTGTTTGACACTGGCTTAGCATTTTTAAAAGCATAAGCCAGCAATCTGCCACTGCCAACATATTAACCACACTATAACAGTACGTGAAATTTGTTAAAAGGTTTGGCTATTAGAGAGTAACAATTAATCTAAATTCAATCTGTGTATTCAAGAGCAAGGGCAAGAGCGTGGACAACACTCAACAATGTGAAATGTAAAGTTTAACCAAACACAAAATATATCCAAAACTAAAAGAGAGCTCCATTTTTTCACAGCCTGAAAACAAACTTCCCCCTCCAAAGTTGCAACTGAGAAGTTTTGGTTTATTTCTTACTACTGAAGTTACACTAGTCACTTGGCAGTGGCGATGTTGAGTCACACGACCGTGGTGTAGTTTGTTACTAGCCTAACGTTAGCTTTTTATTTGCTTGCTTGGCTTGTTGTGTATGTAATCTGAGCGAAGCTAACTTCCAGGTTGGCCTGCAAACATTAAATCATCCCTGCAGGTCTCTATTACAGAGAGAGTAAAAGTACCTATAAAAAGTTACTGTTTGGCACTGGCACCGCATTCCTGGTAACGGTACCATGAACGTTACCAGATCCTACACTCCAACACTCATCTCTCTCTTCCTCTTCTACCTTTCCCATTCTGAGTAACAGTTCCTTCCATCACTCTCTGACCTCTAACCTGTGGAGGCCTTGCTAAGGGACCCGGCCAGCAGGTTGAGGCCAACGCTGAGATGACTTTGGGGGGGGGGTCTCCAGCCCCGTCCGCACTGGAAACATCCGTCACCGTCAGAGTGACCACGACCAGAGCTCAGTCTAGCATACTGGAGGTGGCGGCGGCGGCGGCGGTGGAAGCGGGGGAGGGAAAAAGCGAGCGATAAAGACTGATGGGTAAGGGGCTCGTGCTCCTCTATCATCATTTCACAGGTCTGGGACTGTGAGACAGCAGCCTCTCACAGTGGGAATCACCGCCAGTTTGGGAATGGATGGGAGATGCTAAAAGAAGAAAAGTAGGATGCTACAGGAAGGTGGAATGCAATCAGTTTGGTAGAGTAGACTCTGCCACTTAAGGAGCCACCGACTAAAGCCAGTGAGTGAGTTGACAGGCTGATTGAAATTGTACACAACAGCATTTGAGAAGCACTTGAACGGAAATGTATTTGGAATGCTAAGTTGCTGAGTGAGACGCCGGGCGGCTTTCCTCAATTTCTGTGCAAATACATGCAAATACAACTGTGTGAGGGCATGCATATACATCGCACACAATGTGAGGACTTATCCTGCCAACAAACATAATGTGGGAAAAATATATACACATGCGCACACGCACAAACACATGCAAATGCAAGTACACTCAAAGACACACAAATGGTATTTACTCTTCCTTAAGTAAATACACAGCTACACATGTGGGGTGCACACACACGCATACGCATACGCAGGTGCTTTCACACTCATGTGCACATGCACTCACACATCTACACACAGATTAGGCCACTGCTGGGACTCAGGAAAATGGCTTTAGGGGACCCATGGCAGCGGCTGTGGTTCCCTGTCTCTGGCTTAGACACAGCCACGTCGATAACTAATCCTGACCTTTCCCCAGCCACCAAATTGAAAAATAAGAATAAGAAAAAATAAAATAGATGGCGGATGCTATCGAGACGGCCTCTGCTGCTTCCTGCGGGTGTAAGAAGCGCTCCATCTAATGGATCGAGAGGGGGGAGGGGGTAGGGATGGGTGTTGGGGTCGGCCCTATCTACTTTTCACAAGGTCCCTTCACATGGCCTGAGAGAGTAATTCTATCCTTGGTTTGCCCCACTGGCCCAATCCAAACTTTGAGAGCCAGTCGTGAGGTGGATTTCAGTCAGTCGTGTCATGTCCGTCTTTAAAATCAAAGATACGCCGCAAGATAGGAGAAATGGACACCTGGACTTATGCAGTGGGTTGGTGTTTGTATTTGTGACCCCCCCCCCCACCTCCTGTCTGCCTGAGACTGTTCAGAGCAAAGTCCTGCACTGGTCCAGTTTTGTCTATCTGACATGAATCATGTTTATGGATGGAGTAATGTATTAAATTTTTATCCATGTTATGTTTTGCCAACTTCCTTCTACTCTCTCTGACATATCTAACATGTCTTCTGATTTCACAGAGGTTATGGTAACCAACTAGCAGGAAATGGTCTTTTTCTTTGAATGTATTACAGAGTTTTACTACTTTTGAACAATGTTGGAAATCTTTGGGATCATTTAAGAACACAACTCAAGAAAATAAAGTCCTGCGTTTTTGACATTTTAATGTGGAAATGTTACATATTGTAGCTTTAAGTTTTGCCATTTTATGTCACAAAATACAAATCTGTTTTTTTAATTTTTTTTAGTATTTGTGTTCATCCCAAAAATGGTGACTTGTGTTATTAAATGTGGTTTTTGTGCTGGTTTATAGTTTTAACCATTGGTCTTCAACAGGGGGTCCGGGAGCCCTAGTAGGTCTTCAGAGTTAGTCCAGGGTGACCCCCAAATTATTGTCTGATAATTCTTTGATTTTTTCTTTTTATTTTGTTAAAATATGTGAAAATACACATTAACATTAATCCAACATAGCAAAGATAAATCAGCACGTTTGTAACTCCTCATGAATCATATTTGCCAATTAACTGTATTATTATCCACCTCAGAAACCACCAGCAGAAGTGCAGAGGGTGAGGCTAACGAGGCTAACATTAGCCATGCTATAACTGCTGCTGACTTAGAAGCTACAGCTAATCGCAAATTTGAGAAGACCTGAAAACACTCAATGCAATAACAAACAACCACAATATGTTTTGTTTTGTTTTGTTTTGTTTTGTTTTATTTTCCACAATCATCTGGTGACCCCTGGAAATCGTCTCACAACCCCCTTAGGGGTCCCAACCCCCAGGTTGAGAACCACTGCAGTAGGTGACCTATACAAAGCTAGATGTTGCCCCATGGTTCATTATAGTAGGGGAGCCTAACCTTTCCTTTGGTAATACACACACACACACACACACACACACACACACACACACACACACACACACACACACTCCATGCCCTGTCATACCTGTTAGAGCTCTAAATTACCTTTGCCACAACCATGGCGAGTGTTACCAAGCGTCTCACTGTAGCGAATATATTTGGTTACATTACCCAACCACCCATGGTGTGGCACCAAGGATGTGATGTGCTCCCACTGGACCTCCAGATATTTGATTTCATCAAATGAAGGTATTTGAACCCCCCGTGAGGACTGATCCAGCCATGTGTGTCCATCATCAGAATAACTGACTTATAAACTCCATTACTATTAAAATCCATGATTATCTAATGCAGTGGTTCTCAGCCTTTTTTGAGTCGCGACCTCCAAGAATAATCAGGTTGGCGTTCACGACCCTCAAAAAAATCCAGAAAGTCGGGGTCATATTTGCGAGGCTCGGGGCTCTGTTGAAAATGCAGATGCCTTGTGTTCATCAGTTGATGGTGCTGCTGTTGGACTTTCAGGTGAGTCTCCTTAAGACACATCTTCATTTCCTGTCCTGTCTCCTGCTGGCCCAAATCTTTAGCTAGAATACTTTTTCTGAGATGCTAATGCTCCAAAGAAGTCTTTCGATATGATAGCTAGTAAAACCGGCTACAGCTGGTTGGTTAAGCACAATACTGTCGGACAAAAGCAGCAAAATCATCATTAAATTATGGATTAATCTGCATTTGAACATTGTTGGAAACATTTGGGATAATTTAAGAACACACCAAGACACCAACCAAGACATTTTAATTTTAGAGCTTTAAGTTTGCTTTAAATTTGCTATTTCATGTTACAAAATGTAAATCTGTTTTTTGTTAGTGTTTGTTGTCTATTCAGAACTTATGGTTTGTTTTTTTTAACTGTCACAGGTTTATAGTTTATTACTGAGGTTGCTGTTACGTGTCTAGAGTCCAGCTGTCTTGTACATATGACTCCTGTTTCTTAAGTTGAATGTCTTCAAGGAGCTGTTTCCTGGCTCTCATTCTGTGCTGCTTGTGACAATATGTTATTTTATTCTGCACAACCATCCGGCAACCCCCCAGAATATACCTTGCAATCTCCTCGGGGATCCTGACCCCCAGGTTGACAACCACTGATCTAGTGAACACTATTTGGGAAGTTAAAAATATCAGCACTTCACCAGAAGATACTGATGAAATTATGATTGCGCCTGGACAATCAGTGTCTGTGCAAAAGTGAAATGGACGGGACAGAATGCACCACATTGCGTGGGGAATTGTCTTGGCCATTTTAGTGAACAATCATAAGAAAATGAAGCAGCAACAAAGCACTTAGAAATGGTGCAAAATGAAACAAGAGAAAGCTCATTTGGAAATAGAAATGAAATTACTGCAGTCGCTTGCTCAAATTGGGCCATTTTCCTATTCTGCCCACACAAAAGAAGAAAATATAATTTGTGAGGAATTTCCAGGCTGAACTGGCAGAAGAGTCATTGTGACGTGCAACACAGCAACTTGAACGTGTGCACAGGAAGTAAAGACTTGTTGAAGTGAACGTACAGGGACAGCAGACACACTTCTACCTGTTTTGAACACATACATGTAATTGACTAAAGAGACCTTAACTGCATGCTACAAAGCATGTATGCACAAACGTACATCCCAGGTTGGTGAAACAGGCTGATGTTCCTGCAAGATCCACTAGGGGGAGTGGTAGTTTTCAGTTCCAGAAGAGCCTGCTCCAAGTCTACTCAGTGTGAATCTTCTTTTTGCAGGGATGGTGCTGTGTTAGAGCCTCAATTCAGACAATTGCAGCAACTTCAGGGTCAGCAGTTGATAAAAAATGTAGATAGTAAGATGTTAAGATCAGTAAAATCCTAATCCACCCTGTAATATTTATAGGGCAAAATGTGAGGGAATTGCAAGGAGGAGCTTTTAGCACACTTGCAACCATGTGAATGAATTTTCTGTGCACAGAGATGCAAGCAGAAGCATGAAGCATGAGGAGTGAAATGCACATTTTGCAGATCCATATTCTGGTATGCTGTAGCAGGCTACAACAAAGGCAGGTAGAAGATCAATGTGCACACAATAGCATTCAGAGCACAGAGGAGAGAGAAAACTTTCTTATATAAATGGTCGGTGCCGCTCAGAACAACTATCATCACCATTTTTCCTTCGGCAGATCAACAGGCCCCCACCTGTAACTGCCTCTCATTGCTAAGGTATCGGTGCGTCGCGCCGCTGAAATCTGTCCCTGTCTTTTGATGCAAATAATACACATTTGTAAGACTCATTAGTCACTCAGTGGGTAATGGTGCCAGACGGCGGCGGAAAAACCACAAGGGCAGGTAAAAAGAATGGGAGAGATTAGTGTCTTAACTTTTTTACACACAAAACAAGTGGACACACAAAACTATACACATCTGTGCGTGTTCACGCTTGCTCACAGGCTTATGCACAATAACATACAAGAAGCAACCTTGCCAGCTGTGAAAGGACAGAAGGCAAGGAATGATAATGTCGAAGATAAACAGCAAAACTGTGTTTACATGCTACAAATCTGCTGGGTAAATAACTTAAGTATTCTCTTTGGACAAGACAATGTGCTCTGAATACATTTCCAACCATCAGACTGAAACTGGGGGTAGCTATCATAAAAGGAAATGAGCATGTACCCTGCAGTATATTTCTAAATTTATGATAAGCACAAATACTGTTGACATGTTTCAAAACTCACTTTGTTGCAGTTTTTACTGTATTAGACCTGGGGACATTTTACCAAGCTGTATGGCTAAGACATCAGCAAACAAACGTTGGCATTCATTTGTAGCCTACCAGTTTTGGCCACTAGCAATCTGTAAATGGCTTGTTAGCAATCATTTGTAGCCATGTTTCTGGACACCTGGTTAATATAAGTTCAATTTTCACTCTCTTTGTAGCTCTGTTTTTGGTCTCCTCCAACTTCTGAGAGGAACATCTGGCAAATTTAGTTATAGTTTTATCGAATTTACTGACATTACCGCTAGATCCGATGTCTTTGGGTAACAGCAATGTTTCAGTGTCTGATCATCATTAATAATATGGTTTACAGTTGTTTTGCCAACATTTTAAACATCAATCTATTCGATCTCACAGCACAGTCTCTGAAGGCTGTTTAACATATTATTAGCCATGATCAAATTTCATGTTTGTTCAGTTGTCTGACAACAGAAAACATGTTTTTTTTCAAGAAAAACACTGCCTTTGGATGTTGAATTGCAGGGTGAAATATGATAGGTATTTTTTACTTTGCAAATTTGCACAAGATAAATGGCAATTATTACAATTTTCTAAAGGTATCCAGGTAATATTAATTCTGTGCGAATAGGGCTTTTGTCTGTAATTTTGCGCCGGTGAACTCTGGTTTTATCAGTGCTTTTTAGCTAAAAACAGCCGCCCGCTGTGACTGGGAATGAGAGCCGTGAGACTGAACCACAACAGCAATATTGGGGACAACAAAACAATGAGTTAAAATAGGCTGAAATTCTCTGCAGAGCTACAGGAAACTGCAGATTTGGGTGGTAATTCTCTGGGTTCGTCACTATGAGAGACACCATTCACATTACACATTGTCATTTGATCCAAAAATATTGATTAGAGCAGTTTATATTAAAAAAAAAAAAACTTATGAGGACTGATCTAATGAGAAATAAATTCACATAATTTGTGACAGTGCGCTTATAAAGCATGTGTCTTTACACAAAGTCCCCTGAAATCAGTCTTGACTGCCTAAGAACAATCTGGGGACAAACTAATTTAAAAAAGAGAAACCATATGCTGTTCTGGTGCCATAAAATAAAAAGAATTAATTCCCCTGGCAAAATGTTCTAACTTAAATTAATGTTTTAATGTATTTCATTTAATTTGTATCCTTATAGCATAGAAAAGGATTATTTTAGAGGACACAGAACAGGACATTTGTCCAGCTACTGGTGTACAGGAGGGGGTGAGATAAACCTCGGGTCAACTAGGAGCTAAAAGAATGTTTCTGGCAAAAGAAAAAAAAAGTCAGTGCAATCCAATCCATACTAATCAAACAGATGAATACGAGCTCCGTTCAGAAGTACGAGTGGCAACAAGTCAAATGAAAGAGGATGTAAAGTGCCTCATGTCCAGACGCAGCTCCTCCTATACATCATCCTCCTTCCCAGGCCTTGTCAGAGAAGGTCACTGGAGTTAGCACCCTCCAGTGGTGACGTTACAGCTATTTTCTGCTGTGTTTTAGCTCTTTTTAATGGAATGTTTGCCTCCAGCTATCCACAGCATGGCTAATTAATCGGAGTAATTATTTGCTTAGGCAGACAAAGTGCGCGTTTTGTCTGTGTTCGGCAGTTTTCGACAGGAGAACATTGTGTCCGGATGAGGGCACGGGGACTGGAGCACGATAGCCGGGGGAGAAAAGTAAGGATGACGACTCATTGATGCGAGTGCTTTTTTTTCATAATTCTTTTGGTGTATGTCTGCGTGTGTGTGTGTGTGTGCTGGGGGAGTGTGTCACCTTTACTAGGATTTGCAAATTTGGAGCCAGAGAAGTCTTGTGGTCTTTGGATGACACTAATTAAGTATCTGTGTCTTGAGTGTCTTAGCCACACTGAGGCTGCAAAATTCATCCCAGTTATCCTTTTAGACTGGTCAGGTTTCATGAAGAAATGTTCAGAAAAAAACGTGAATTTTCAGAATCTTGGGAAAATTGAACCGGACAGTGACCATATCCCTTTCCCACTGCTCGAGAACAGCAAGAACAGAACGTCCTGCTAAGGTTTTTTTTTTTTCAATAATGAGTGAAGAATATGTACAACATGGGCACAAAACCAAACTCAAACACATACTGAAACGTGTTTAAGAAGTCAGTCACACACACACACACACACACACACTTGGAAAAGATTCTGTATCCATGCACAAAACATAACAATCCTCCCAAATTCATGTGTGCACAGGTGAACCTCGAAGAATCAAACACATACACACACACAAATGGGACAAAATATGGCAAAAATGGTTCTTCTTTTTGAACAAGCAGTTCTCGAGACCAATAACTAAACAAGGAACGAAATGTTTCTGTTTGTATTTCCAGTACACATGAAAAACTTAAGATTAGAGAAATTAGACCGATAAAGGTTAAAAAATGGCAGCTTTTGTATGAGATCCAATTTTTCATCTTCTCTGGAGCAGCAGGACATTTTTTTGGGAGGTAAGAACTGCGGGCCATGAACAAAAGCAATTAATTAGTTACCTGTAGTTGCAAATCTGCGTGCGTGGATTGCAGAACCGTGGGCACGGTTTAAAAAGCAATTTGTACAAATCTATTTGTAAACCAAGAGTACAGATTTACATAACTCTTTATTATCTTAGCTGACTCCAGGGGGGCTCTGTACTGACACACAGGAACTATGATATTGAGTGATTCTGCAAATATGACAATCTTTTTTTTTTTTTTTTAGAAGTTTTGGCACACAGGATGGCAGAAATGTGCTGCTCTGTCAGCATTACTGGCTCATGTAATAAAAAATTAAATATATTACTAGAAGTGTGTAGTAGATAGTGACAGTGTGAGCACATAAATTGTGAGTTTTGGCTTTACATCACAGATGATTTACTTGCACAGTCAAAGTTGGACTTAGACAACAATATCTCTAAAATTGTACAGTGTATGCACAATTTTACTTTCCACCTCGCTACATAAAGGTAGAGTCAGGCACGTGAAGTTCTTGAGTTCCTGGAAAAGCTTTGTGGGTTTCACGAGAAGTTACTGTGGTGGAGTAAAGCCTTAAAAATGTGCATAAACAGAGGCTGAAGACGCACACATATGAGGACAAGAGCAACAGTCACTGGGTGTGAGTTTGGGCAAACTGGTCAACTAGGAAAAATGGGGAAGCCACTAATGCTTACTTTATGCACACTTGCACAAAGCCAAGGATATAGTTTAAAAAGCCTTCATTGTTTAGGGCATGTCAAGATTAAAAATCTCAAAAGAACACAGCCACAGTCCTTGTAAGCCAGCATCATCTGAACCCATGACCTTCTTGATGTGAGGTGAAAGTGCTAACTACCTTCTTGGTTGTACTGTTGAAAAGTTACCTTCTCCACACGCTTCATCAGCTTGTGACGGCACACAAGAACAATTTCTCTGGCTCAATCACGGCGGTAAACGAGACTGACGCGCCCGTATATCCCTACCCATTACGCAGCTTTATGTATCAATGAGGAGAAATAAAAGCAGCATGAACTGTACATTTAGCAAATCTTAGTCAGTCCCACATAAACAAGCAGTCACACACACAAACACACTAACATACTCGCACTCCCGCTCCTGCTTCTATTGAACAGGCTGGGTCCTTCGAGCGCTCTAAATCTGTTCATCTGTCAAAGTGTCAGAGTCTATGCATCATCCCAGAGTCTTAGGAGCACACACACACACACACACACACACACACGAGACAGAGAGCATCTCTCAGAAGCAAAGCAGAAGGCTTTACCATATTTTAAATGAAGCAGGCTTGCAGAGATATCAGATTGCTCTCCATCTTATGGGAGACGGTCGCTGCTCTTGTGTGCGTGGGAGTAACAAAACATAAACTATTTTCAGGGAGCCTGTGGAGCCTTACTACACTGCCTCTTAACACCAAACAGAAAATCAAAGGAATAAGACAGATTCATGTTTCTGGAGTAGTCAAAGTCATACTGATGATGCTGCGCAGGAGAAATTTATTTACCTTGTTCATACACTCACAGCAAACTGAAGACTTGGCAAAGATATTATTCAGCTTCATTTTCTTGTTGAGGTGAATTCTCACAAGCAAGTAAATGTGTCACAGCAGCTCGACATTAAAGGAGGGAAAAAAAATACATAGAATTTGTTTTTGATCACAGGCAAATACTTCTCTCTGTCTACCTTGGCAAGTTAAAGTTTTATCTCTCTTCATCAGAACTCTCAAAGTTAATTTCTTAGATGTGGGAACATGGCAACATCATCCCATTACAGTCAACAGGGGGTATTAGATGGGTTGTTAACAAGCCAGCAGCTTAGCACGTTATCTGAGACACTTTATTTGGAGTTAAACCAAAAGTGACAGCACAGGAAACATTAATAACCCCTCCTTATTCCACAGGATGTATGCCAACACCTACAGAAATATAATATGATTGAAGGTAAACTCCATTCGCTGACAAAGACCATAAGTTTCAGAGTTGCTACTGAACAGAGCACTGCAGGGATGATGTATTCTTGCAGGTCAACCTGGAAATCCCTCTGTGGTGAAGGAAAGTTAATGATACTTACATGTTTTGTTCAGTGAGATAATCTTCACAAACACCACTGCAAATGGCAGAAGTAAAAAGCTAATATTAGGCCACTACATGACAATCTCTTAAGCTCAGGTCTTATTTAAGGCATCTAATGCGTTGGACTTTGAGATGAGGGAACCATGAGTGATTATATGCTAACTCATTTACAGGTTTTAGGACTCTTTCCTGCAGCACTCTATGGTATTTGTGGTGAAGATGCCATGCTAGTGTATTCCGGGAGTCCGAAAAAGCCCATTTGTCCGACAGCCTGTTATCCAGAAATCAAACACCCTTGCGTATTGAATTTAATTTATGTCAAATATGTCAGTTAATTTATGTACGTAACTAACCTCATTTTGGCTCTGTTTACAGGCTTTAGGAAATCTGGCCTGTGATGGGAGACTTAGGTCAGCAAGTCTGCAGGAAAACCTCTCTGGCAGAAATCTATCTCAACCCAAACCATGATTTTCCCCCCTCAGCCTAACCTAGCAGGGCTTTCAGTCAGAAATCCTTGAAGGCTAACCTCTCCATTGTATAAAACTGGCATAGCCCTTTAACAATGACATAGTTTGGTCACTGCATGGAAATCAGAACTGTTCTAAGAGACTTTCTGCATCCTGAACATAATAATGCCCTCATGTCATTGTTCTTAAAGTAACCCCACTTGTAAAGCACTTGAATGCTACAAAGAGATGCTCAGCGACCACAATTGCGTATTCCTCAGTGGCCTGAATGTAAATGGGAACAGTACACAGTGTACGAATATGATTATGGTTCGGAAAAGGGCACAGAGCCTCCGTACAGGTAAGGGCAGTCATACTGTGGATGCAGCTATAAACAAAAACTGATTCTCCTGCTGGTTAGAGGAAAAGTCATTTGCAATATTACACTGTCAGTGGAATCACAAAAGCACATACACCGTCTGTTCCTCCTCTCGTCTTTCTGCCCCTTTGTCTCTGTCGCTCTCTCTCTCACACACACACGCGTGCGGGCACACACAAACGCGCAGAGTTTCTGACGGCCATAACTCAAAGGTCATGGACGCCCTGGAGCGTGTAGTATCTTACCACACCTCAGTGGTCCAACACAGCTCCCAGGTGAGAAGGGATGCTGTGGGCTCAGCATGCTGATGCAAGCACGTCTCCGAAAAGACCAGAGCGGAGCAAAGTAATTTGTTTGTGTGTCATTGTCTTTGATTGTTGGCGACTGTGTGTGAGCACTTATGTGTGTGTTTCGATACTACATGCTTTCCTCTCTTTCCTGCTCCGGTTGCCTTTACAGGCAGACAGTGTTATGGCTGCCGCACTTAATCCAAATCACCTTACTCACAAGCATTTGGTGTCCCGACAGAAATCACTGTCCCCCACTTAAATATCAGCTACGAGACGACTCGAGGATCTGTGCACATTAGCATTCAGCATTTAACATCAAATGATTTTTTACAATTGATTAAAATTGTAAACACGGATGCTCGGAGATGATCAAATGGTTCAGAACAACATCTCTGGAGCCCCAATTGTGTTCCCGCCAACCTTGGATCCAGTCCTCGACAAAATGGTTTTGTTCCTGTGTCCCTTGCTTAAAAGAAACTTTTTGGGGGACAAATGAAATTGTAGACAAGGTATACAGCAAGAAAGCCATTAGGTAATTGAACACTATAACTCAACGTGGTCCCTGAACAACAATTGTCCCATCATAGCTTAGCAACCGTGACTTGGCACAGCAGGCCTATCAAGCTTTGGATTCTTTCACATTTCTCCACCCTAATCCATAACGTAAGGTGTTAAAATATCCAGCTAACTAACTCATTATTTATTGCAGTGACTTCACAATTCATTGTTTTGTAGGGTTAAAGATCACATTGGAAAAAAAAGCCCCATTCATGAGCAGCACATCCACTGTTTGTAAAAGGGTTATTGTGGGCAACTGGACTCGGTTACAAATGCCGTGACCTGGATGACTGACACAGACACATCCGCTGTGTGGTATTTTCCCCTCTGGAAACCAGTCTTGAACTACACCAGATTGTAGGCTAATGTTAGCAGAGCTGTCTTGCTCTGTTGGATTTGGGGAAGTTTACACTCCAGCAGCCCCAGCCAAACTCATTACTGGGGAGAACATTATGTTCGCTAGACACGCTGTTTGAAAATAAAGCATAAATAAAGCATTTATATAGCCTCTCAATATTCCAAGTTAAGCCGAGAGGCTAAATGAAGTTACGTGAGAATGACAAGGCAGGCATAACTACACTATATACAATACAATAACAGTGCAGTTTCTTAGTTGGCACATCTTCTACCCCAGTGCCAAAAAAAGATGGGGCGTTTTGGTCTGACGAGTCCACATTTCAAATTGTTTTTGGAAATGATGGACGTTGTGTCCTCTGGGCTAGAAGGACCATGAAAAGCTAACTTCAAAAGCCAGCAACTGTGATGGTATTGGGGGTGTGTTAGTGCCCATGGTATGGCTGGCTGTCACATCTGTGAAAACCCAATTAATGCTAGAAGGTACGGGTTTTGGAGCAACATATGCTGATAAAATCTGCTAGTATCAGGTCACTATGAAGTGCTAAGTATGCCAGTTATTACTGTAAACCTCAGGCATTATATTAAATAGTTGCCGGAGCGTCCATAATGTCACCTGCAGGTTTCTTAAGAGCCTTTTTGAAGCTTCGAAGTGAAGTCTGTCATGATTTCGGCAGTGCCTGACTCAGCCAACTCGCAGCGAATCCAGAAACGGGCAAAGAGGTGGAGCATGAGTAGAGCCGACGTGGCTGAATGAAGCGGCTACCTAGCAGCTAGCCATCTGTGATGGCACCCACAGTCACTCAAAGCGGGCCCACCCTTAATTGTGCATATCTTTAAGCCTTAATATAACTTCAACAGTTGTGTTATATAAAAATTCACCCTCGTACAGTTGTCAGAAAGGGAAGAATTAGCTGTAGAGACCAAAGCCGTTTTTTGTACCCAGCTGTAAACTTGTTTATTTCTGCTGTAAAGTTGGCCATTTTAATCTGGAAGTCTAGAGGGAGCCAGCCTCAAGTGGCCATTTGAGGAACTGCAGTTTTGGGCTCTTCAGAGTTTTGTAAACTTTTTCCTAAATCTGTCTTTTTTGTGTCTTTACAGTTTATTTTTTGCATCTCTGCCTGGCTCTCGTACCTGATCTTTCCTCTGTGAATTATCTCTGGATCCCTCTCACACACAGTCATAATCACACATTGTCCCGCGCTCACTTCCCCTCACTCCTTCCCTCTCCCCTTCACCACCTCCTCTCGCCTTGTGAGTAGTAAGATGAGAATGTGCGTTTGAGGGGGGGGGGGTCTAATGTCAGCCCAGGCCATGATCCGCTCGGAGGAGTTGATTTGCTGCGGCTCAGCGCCCCAGAGGCCGATTAGCATTCCGCCGCTAACTCTCCAACTCCCTCATAGCCTACTGTACGGCGGCACGACCGTAAACGTCTGCCTCTGCCGTTCTCCCCTTTCTCTCTCTCACTTCCTCATCAGAGTCATTCTAGCCACCCCGTATGCCAATAATGAGCTCTACAAATATCACTGCTACACTCACTCACGGCTATCCCGGAGCAGCCCTATTGGATTGAGCAAAGCGCCGTGCCAGTATGGAATAATTGTCAGCAGGAAGAAATGGTCCTTTTCCCTTCCACCTCTGAGTGTGATTTCCTTATTGTGACTGTGTGGTGACTGTTGGCTCACCCCTGGGACAATAAGCTCAGACGGGGCTGAACTTGTGGCCGTCTTAGAACGCTTGCCAAACTCATTGGCATTGGGGCCCTGTGTGCAGCTCCCGAGGTTTGGTGCTTTTCCTCTCACTCAATGAGACAGCCTTAATGATAGGTGTGCTAAGGCGGCGCAGCGACATCGATCGGGAAGAAATAACCAGATTAGTCCCTCATTGGGTCTGGGAGTACGGATAAGCTTCAGAACTGGGTGTCAAGATGAATTGGACCAGATATTGAAAGATAAACGACAGCTCAGAGACTTAGATGGAGTTTTGACTGCTAGTGCCAACAAAAAGCAAAGAAATAACAGTCAATCTGCAGGATAGACCTTTGAATAAAGACTACTTTCAAAAGCTATTGTCTACCTACACCTGGATACAATGTTTGTGGTCCATCTTTTCCTTCCTGTAGGCACAAAACAAATGCTTAAAGGGATAGTTCGGCTTATGTGAAGTGGGGTTGTAAGAGGTACTTAGTGTATTACCTACAGCAGATGCCAGTTGGTAGGCCTCCAATTAGGAGAAGAAGAGACAGGCACCAGGATGGAAGCTTAACAATATGTTTAATATGTTTTCACTGCTTTACTTTGCCACTAGGCAGCCTTTTCTGGCCAGAAACCACCATTATATGAACCAAATATCACTCTCTCCAAACCAGCCAAACTCCACAGCTGAAATCAGCAATTTTACTTTGCAGAACACAGGAGTGGCTGGTCTACTGCTGCCTCAATTTGTTGGCTTGTTTGCATTATTGTGTGACTTTGGTGAATCAGAACTACCCCTTTAAATTACTGAAGTCACACAATAATGCAGACAAACTAACACATTGAGGCAGGAGTAGACCAGCCACTCCTGTGCCCTGCAAGCTAAAATTAGTGATTTTGCCTGTG
This sequence comes from Lutjanus erythropterus, assembly GCF_056507025.1. Lineage (NCBI taxonomy): Eukaryota > Metazoa > Chordata > Actinopteri > Lutjaniformes > Lutjanidae > Lutjanus > Lutjanus erythropterus. The sequence continues at coordinate 7,780,551 of NC_139339.1, read as the reverse complement.
GAGTTTGGTTGGTTTGAAAAGAGCAATATTTGGCTTCAATAACAGGGACTTCACATCAGAAAAGGCAGTCTTCTTTTACTTATTTAAAGTGGCAAAACTTCTTGTTGTTGACCCTGTCCACAGCAGTTCACTGCTTAGCCTCTGTGCTGGTACTCAAATCTGCTCCTATAGACTGGGGGAGTGCTGAAAGGCATTTACTGCAGGTAATATACAGACTATCGATTAGTACCTCATATAACCCCACATTAAATAATCCAAACTATCCCTTTAATGGATATTATTTTGACGCCAACTCCTTCCGGCTTGACTTGAATGCAGCTCTTTGGATAAAGTCCAAAAGAAAGTGCATTTATCTTTAAGACATCATTGCTCGAGCATGTGGCAATTCACCGTCACTTATGCGAGACATATATCTCGTGGGTAAATTGATATGGAGTGCTCCTTTATTGAACTAAAGCAGGAACAAACTTTAGGTTTATTGAATACACCCCAGGTGTTCAATAACCGCCAGACCCCATCAGACGGCAGAAGCTCTCTATTGAGCAACACAGATTAAGTTTCTTGACTTAAGCCTCTCCAGCTGAGAACAAAGATATATACCTGAATAATGTTGAGGGGAGAGGTTTAATGAAAAATAAGATAGAGAAGAATGAAGAGAGAGGACATATTGGCATCTTATTGGCATCTTGCAGCGCCTGGCCATTAATGTATGCTTTGACATGGTGGATGGGATGCATAGGCTCAGACAAATAATCCTAATAAAGAATACAAATTTACAAATGCCAGATTCAAGCAAAAGTGCTCAATCATCTGCTTCCCCCCCTTTGCTTTCCTTGCGCAGGTGCAGTATGAGTGTCCCAGCATTGTGGGCAGGCATTAATTCACCTGAGCACTGTTGCTTTATTCTTTCATACATCAAAATAAAGAAGGGAGTGTGTCTTTTTTGTCTGCAAGTGTATATTTACAAATGAGCGCTTTTAATTTAAAAGAATGACCCAATTCTCAGGTGGTGTCAAAGACATGATGACTAATGCTTTGCCTGGAGACTCGCTGCAAGTGATTGGTTTTCTATTGCATCAAAATCAGAGATTCATAGATCATGATAAAGTGGTGCGGCCGGGACAATGCTTCATTAATGGCCAGAAAAGGGACGCGGGCTTGGGGAGTGTTTCTGAAGTAACACCCTTTTTTCTCATCCGCAGCTCAATAAGGCTGCAAAATAAGGCCGCCTTCAACTTGGCAGAAATTTGAAGCAAACACGAGGTGAAGGGCAAATTTTCAGCAGAAATGGCAAACTTTTACTTCGGAAAATACACAAAGTAGCTGCAGAGGAACAGTTCTGCTTGGGAGGGTATGAAAGAGTTCAAATGTGGCTGATTATTATGCTCTTAAAGGTAAAATTCCTAACTAGAACCAGGGGAATCAAGGGTTCTTTGCCTTGTCCCCATTTTGGCTCTCAGTCTCCCACTTGAAAGTCTTTCAGAGTTCTACCAAGAAACCCAACATAAAGGGTTCTGTGAAAGGTGTTACTCAGAACCCACTATGAGAAGTTCTAAAGGGGAGCTATGGTGCAATGGTTCTATCCAAAACCTTTCCATCTTCTAAGGAAGCCGACAAGAACCAACCAAGTGTTTTAACTAGAACCCATCCAGGAGGTTCTGCAGAGAACCCTTTTTCTATTATGGTACAACACCTCTTTGAAACTTTCTTCAACAATTTCAACAATCCTTGAAGAACTCTGGGGGTTCTACCAAAGCCTCTCCACCTTATAAAGGTGCCAACAAGAACCCAACCAGGGGGTTTCACCACAAACCCTTTTATATTCCAAGGGTTCCAAGTTCTATGGAAAACCATTTTATGTCATGGTTCAGATCCATTTTAAAAACTTTCTTGAACTCTTTCTTCCAAAAAGGGGTCTTTAGACGCAAACGGTTGTATGTGGAATCTCAGCCCTTTTGGAAGAACCCTTTTGGAACCTGTATTTATAAAAGTGTACAGGACAGTCCTCTTGCCCGCCTTTTTGTGGTCATTTTATCTCTCGCAGCAGCACGGCTTGAAATCCTTAAGGGGAACCCTCTTTGGCATGATCCGTGCCCCTACTGTCTGTATGTGTCCTTAATAAAGACGCTTTCCCCACTTCCTACCTACTCCCCTCTGATTCACAGCTCTATTTACAGTTCCTGCATGGCCCTGCCAAATCAGGGGCCTTCAAATTGGGTAGTTAAAGGAGCTGCGGGCGGAGAAGCGCATTTTATCACCAGATATGACCAGAAATCAATGCACCCTCTCAAATGGCTGTCTCTTTATGGACCGTCAGGGAAATATGAGTGGAAATGGAGAAGCGGGAGGGCAGTGATGTGATATAAGTGAAGGCCTTCATTCAGAGTCTTGCCTCCCGGTTCAAAACAGACATTAACACGAAGGGTCCCATTGGTTAAAACTCCCCTCTCTCTGAGTCCATTGTGTGCAGTCGTGCAAGATTTTATACCTGATTACTGGACATAAAATCTCCAAAAAAAAGAGTTCACAAAGTTGAGTTAAGCCAGAGTGTAAGTGGCTTTCAGAACATTTACAAGCAAGCTTATAATGTGATTATAACCAGATAAAGAGCATTTCACATCACTGCAGCTGGTGTAAACACCATATGAAGAGATAAAACTGTGCCGGCTTGCAATAGGAGTGATCAGAGGGAGGGCTCAGAGTGACCAAAGCCATGAAGCAGGGAGGAGAGAGCTACTTACAACTCTGATGCAACCCTTTTTATTGAATTTAATAGAATTTAATTTTAGACTAAAAATATTGCATTAGAATTTTAAGTGCTCTTTTCTCCCGCCTTATAACGTAAATATCATAACCTGGTTAACTCTGACAAATTTAGGTTTAAAAGTATACATAAAAACAGATTAAAACAACTACAGAAAAACACTTTCCAGTATGTGGAATGACTGAGTAACCTTTGCTACGAATAGTTAGCAAAGGTTGTTTTCATTTCATTAAGGTTAGGGTTCCTTTATCAATATGCTTAAAATGATCATTACTTGGTTAAATTTTGGTCATAGTTCCAGGAAAATAATGTTCCCACGATCCCACAATACGTTGACCCATCCAGCCACCACAACCACCTTCCTCTGCAGACTCAAATTAGTATTTTGCTTGGCAGTTGTTTCCTGTTTGTATGTACTAATGACAGTGGTAGCACGCTGTCAGCACTTTGGTGAGTTTTTAAAGTCAAAGCAGTTAAACTCACATCAATCACACGTGCCACCTCTCCACATGAACACCTGTAAAGTGTTCATGTACTTAATCTGTGCATTGGCACTGCCTAAACGCTGTTACTTCACGCCTGTGGAACAGGCGCATCGACTCAGCGGCAACCTCCTCTTTATTTAGAGTCCCGTCTCCCTGGTTTAGACCCAAGGTCATTGCATCACGCCATGGACGCTGGCTGCCAACAAAGTAGCCTATCAGTCATCAGCCTTAATGAATAGGGTGCAGTGTAAAAATAGATACAAAGACACGCAGTCAGAATGCAAGCTTTCACAGGCAACGGTGGCATTGACACTTGGCAACTTGCTCCCCTTATTATCAGTCCACATAGCTGTGTCTGCTCATGTCCAAGCGGTTATCTTTAGTTTGTTGATGGTTATTATAGTAACCATGTTTGCTGCATGCAGAATGACACCAGCCTAGGAGGACACATGCAGTAAAGTTTGGTACAGTGTTCTATTGTTTTCCTTCCTAAGTTTTTCTTCTTAAGGCCGTGAAATTAATATTAAAGGCTCAGTCTGCTTGGTCAAAACTTTGTCTGTTTCACGCACAAGTCGTTTTATTTTATCTCTTGTGTAAATTAATTATACCTGAGGTGACACTCAAGATGCACAGCACATACCATAATCCCTCCATTTTAACCACGTGAGATCACAAATACTCATCTGACACACACAGCACGCAAAGGCACTCTGACCATCTCCTTATATTCCAGTGCATGTATAAATATGTATCTGGGTTCTGATTGAGTACAACATGTGTGCACATGGTTGTTCATTTGCTCTTGTGGGGGCAAACTGTCATCCATCAATAGAAACTCTCTCAATTGAAAGTATGAACTGCTCATTTTGATTTTAAAGATGAACAGATAATACCAGGCATACCAAATGTGCTCCGTTGGACCTGTAACCACACCCACCAGTGATGTCATGGTGTACCGACACAGCCTGCACCGCTGCATCCCAGCGGCATTATGAGATGTTAAACCACTGAAGGGCTTTTGTGAGCAGGGTCTAGATTTGATTGTATCTTGCACACAAGCACATAGACAGTGTGTGCTGTGTGTAGCGACGCAATAAACTTTCCTGCTTCCAATTTCAGGCTATTACACTCATTGGCAGTAATATACCAAGACACAGGTTTCAAAATACTTGTTTGCAAGAAAACTCCAGCAAGTAGCTTTGATAAAAATCACTGATACTGTTATTGGGGGGCATTGGCTTCTTTGCCCTCCAATCCTGATGCAAAGCAGGAAACAACTGTTATTAAACTTATTAAATTTAAGTTTTATATCAAACAAAGGGCCACAAATAAAGCTGTAGCGTATGCTATATTATTCTTAATACTGAATTAGTACGATAAGGCATATAAGGCGTTTTTGTTGCTCTGAACCTGGACTGAGCTCCCCCTTCAGGAGGCTGGCCTTGTGGGTAACTTGTGCATGTGATGTAGTCTGGTGAGTGTCTCAAGGTGAGTGAGAGAAATACAGGCACACAGCCACATAAAAGTGCTTTATGCAATAGACAGGGATGGTTAAGTCTCCTTTGTCTGCCATTAAGTGTGTAGATAACTTCAGGTTGCTACATAAAAGTCCAGTTGTTTGCTGCTACAGAAGAGAAAAAAAATGGTCTGGTCTATGAAGTCAGGCTAAAGTAAATTCAAATAGCCAAAAATCAGAGGTCCACCAACCATGGTTCAGAGCCAAAAATGTTAATCAGTGAATCAGGCTTTGTGGGTAGAGCAACAAATGTGTTGGGCAGCACCAACAACTGCGCTGTCACGTCTCAAGAAGAGAAAACAGGAGTATGTGATTTTGAACCCGAATGCAGACTGTCTGAGCAGGTGCAGTTCAAACGAACAGAATTGAAAATATAAAAGCTCATGGATAGTCAGGCAGTCTGCTCACCACATCATCTAACACTACATACATTTTCTGCACCCCCAATGTGGGTGTGGGCATAAACTTGCCACTGGGTGCCTGTTTCTGGCAGCATGCGCCACATCTGCTATCTGTGCTCTCAAATTCCCCCGTTGGTAGGGGAAACACTATCAACCTCTGAGTTAGCAACCTACACGCTGAGAATGGCAAACTGGCACCTGGGTCACTAACACTAACTTACTTTTTGTTTTGCAGTGCCGTTTTAATGCCCACTTGCAAATATTCCACCATAACAAGTTATCCCCCAATCCTGTTTTGCAGGGGCGACGTTGCTACATCCTGGGATTGACGCTCCCCAAGACAATGATGATTAGCTTAGAGCACCAGCACTTTGACCCAGAGGAAAGATAGTTAAAGCCTACAAACTTTCTCTGTTACAAAGATGAAGCACAGGTAATTATCTCAGTCAGACCCAGAAGCCAAAAATTACCTCAAATATCTATGCAATAATACACTGTTTATTCTACCTGAGCCATAGGGTTTAAATGCAAGAACTCATGTCTGAATGCAGGTGAATTCTAACCACCTGGCAAATCTCACTTCTGGATCCAGAGAGTAATATTCCCTGTTGCCTGCACGAGCACTGCAGCCTCTGAGGATCAGCTGTGTGCTGAAATAGTGTCCTTTGACAGCGTTGTCGCTTCCTTTACTAAACCCAAATTGGTCCTTAGGCTTTAGAGGTACAGGGCGGCAGATGGCCTGCCCCCCTCGCCGAGCGGCTCCACCAGCTTGGGCTAGCACACATGTTCCCTCAGTGCAATTAAGTCTAGCTGACCCCTCAGAGCCCCCTGCATCAGCGGGGTGTTTCCGTCGCGTTCCTCCATGCAGATGCTAGCACCGGCGTGCTCTATGTGCAGACCCTGGCTACGCGTGTCACACTGTGCACATATGGCTGCTCCGTGTTCAGCATGTTTAATAATGCTGACATGTTTTAGGAGACAACATTAAAGGCAGCAGGAGACCTAGACTAAATTGACCATCCGTATGACAAATAAAGCTGTTAGGGCTTTGGTTTGCACGGTGCTTGAGGTTGTAAGCAGTGCTCAAATATATTATGGCTGAGAGATGTTGTGCATGTTCATTCTTGTGTTGTTTGTTTGGTTATGCATGGCAGAAAGGTGCTTTGTTCACTTACAGCTCCTAAATCAAATTCTCTTTTTTTGATTGAAAAAACAAATCACTCACCATTTGCAATCTGACTCCTGGAACGGCATCTCTCTCCCCTCTCTCTCCTTGTCCATATGTACAGTAAATATATCTCTTTATTTGCATGCACAGGCTGCACTGAGGCATGACAATAAAAGAAGCAGCTTAATATATCAAAAATCTGTCTGATTTATTGGCATCTGAAGTGTTTGCTAGCAACAAAAATCATTCCCATGCCAAATAGTCTTTGTAAGGCTTGACTGCTATTTACTGTCATGCGTCTCATTTTAGTGTTATGGGTGATTATGATGGGGAGGCCTGTGCAGCCATATATTAGCATGCGCTGAATGAGCTGTGGGACATGATGCCCCGTGACTGTGAGGTAAATGAAAGCTGCTTGCTTATGCAGATGCATTTACAGCCCAACATGAACTGAAAATAGCCTGGAACATTATGCAGAGATGTAGTGCCATGTAGATATCCATATATTTGGTGTATTTATGATTTATCCATCAATCCTTCCCTCCATCCATCTTGTGTAACGACACATCCTTACCTATCAGTCTGTGCAACGATCATACTCAAGTTTTTTTTTTTTTTTTACCGGTTCCACTCAGTAAATCCTTCTATCTATTCTGGCATCCATCTAATTTGGGATATGCAGAAGTTTGTCCCTTAAACAAAATATTTCCCTGAACTAAGGGGTTCACTCAGAAGTGTTTGTCTCAGTGTTTAAAGCAGGGGTTCCCAAACTTGGGTTGAGTTTGTTACTTAGCTTTTCATTAAGGAATTATTTAAGCCTCAAGTGTAAGTTTAAAGTTAATAAAGAATCACAGTTTAAATTGGAGTTTAAAGTTTTGGTGGAACAGAATTCTATTTAATCTGGGTTTAGGTAGGTTTAGAGAAAAATTAAACTGAGGTTTAAAGAAATGTTTAAATTTTACTTTTAATCTTAAGCTATTTTAAAAGTATAGTGCAACATAATTTAAAGTTAAACCATGATTTAATTAGCTTTAAAAATGTTAGTGTAACCCAGCCTTTGAGATTAAGAGGTTCCCAAGGAAATCCTTACGATGATAATATGCAACTATTTTTTTTCCTATGGCATCCTTAGAAAATTTAAGGGAAACCTTAGCTTAAGTGGTTTTATGCAACCGGGCACAGAATGCATCAGTGTGGCTGTCAGTCTGTAGGTAAATCACTGAGGTTCCCACTGTCCTGCTGCACAGCCCCGGGTCAGACTGGGCCGTATCTGCCCCTTTCATCCAATTAAGAAATGAGTTAAAACCCTTCACTTGTGCTGGGACAAGCTGACAGACGCACACACATAAACACACACACACACACAGGTGCTGGCCACAGCATCTGCCCCATCACCCACGCTATTTCTTAATTTAGATCTCAAGTAGGATAACCGGTCAAAACACACATACAAACACACTGAGGGATAAATAGACCGTCTGTCTCCCTACTTCCCCCTCTGTCTGCCACATGGTGCAGACACACATCAATTGATTCGGCATCTCTCTTCCCGTCTCTTTCTCCCTCTCTTTCATACACGCAAACACACACACACACACACACACACACACACACGAGCATGAAGTCCGTCCCTTGGGGATGAAATCACTTACACACACGCACACAAACACGCACACAAATATCGGGTGGCTCGTTGCTGGAGTGGACAGGCCTTTGTGAGATAACGGGCAAACGCAGCCTGACAGGCTCGGCTGGGCCATTATTGAATTGCAGTGAAGACTATATTACTTTAGAGTGAGATAAAAGACTACATACAAGACGGATGGGTGGGGGACATCAAACAAGACTGTGTCCGGATTGTGCCAGGAGTAATCCGGCTGAGGGCAGCGCTGATTTCCCCGAGGCCAGGTGCCATTTCTCCTTGAATAATTCTTATGAGGAATCCGCCGGCTGCTCCGCCTTTGTGCCGTTATTTGTATCTTCTCCTCGATTCCCTCCATCATATCCTGTTTTTTCCCCCCATCCCCGCTCTCACCCATTCTTCTATCTTGTTTCTTGGATTGCTGTTGCACAAAACTCCGATGTTATGATTGGAATTCTTCAAAATCGTTTAACTTCATGTGGTGCGCCCTCGGCCGGGGGATGTTTCTCGACTATGAATGGAGAGGGAGGGCCCTCGGGGGAAATACTTGTGATGGTGTTTGGGAGGTTTGGCCTAGAATGCAATATGGATCGCGGCAGAAGCCATCTGATGTTGAGGAAACATTTGGCACCTTGTGTCATCTGCTGAACTTGTTTGCAGTCAGAGGCGTCTTTGATCTCCAGACAAAAACATTGTAAACAGATGCTTTGTGTTTGCTCATTCTGAACATCTTAGGCTGCAAAAAGGCTGACAGGTATGATGATGATAATGTCGTGAAGCAAGGTGATCATTACTCACTTCAAAGGGGAAATTAACAACTATAAAAACAATGCAGAAATCACTATATGAAGCACGACTAACAGCTTCCCTCTTTTCCTCTCTTCTATTATCTGTTGCAAGGTGATAGCACTCTTTTGTAGCTGGCAGTGCTGAATGGCATTGGACTTGACAGTGATGCTGGCATGTCATTAATCAAATATATATGCATGGAAATCATCTAGGCGCCCCGCCATAGGTTACGCTCAGGTGGCAAGGAATAAAATAACTGGGGTGAAAAGAGGCTTTTTCCACCAAGATCCAATACAATTCCCACAGAATTAAAAAAGGAGGCTCGCCTCAACATAAATCCAGAGACTACATTAATAAAATATCAATGCTCAGTGATATGGGAAAATCGATCTATTTGAGTTGGTTCTCAGAATTACAATGCGCAGTTGTGGCAATTTAAGAATCTTCAAGTTGTGGACATTTTTGTAGGGTGTCTTCTGAGGTCACAATCTCTGTGTTTGCTGCGTCAGAATGCATGCAAGTGTGTGCGGCCGATGCCCAACTAATTCATGTATTGATGTATTCAAGATTGTATTGGGTGCTAATACAACCAATAACGCAAGTCCAGATAAGCTGTGACCACCTCAACGCAACACTGACACATTTAATATGATAACATGAGCAGCAAGAAAAACTCATACACAGTTCTGTTATAAACAAAAGAAAGTGTAAAACCACTCCCAGGGGACTTTTTAGGGGTCAGACATTTCGAAATAACTCATGAGGGATGAATAAATGAGTTTTCGGGAGTTTTAGGGAAAGTTTCGAGCTTAGTTTCACCACGCACAGCCTCGCACACAGACAGGAAACGGAAAGTCTAACTCCCGAACAACCTTCCAGAAGTCAACTGGAAGAAAGTGAGTATTAGCTCATCGAAAACATTTCATTTAGTGTTCTCAGAAAACACTTAAAATGTCGTGGCCTATTGGCAGTGTAGCAGTCATAGTATGCATCACTGTCATGACTGGCTTGTCAATTTAAACAACATTTTCAGGCATTTCAAGTTATGAGACCAAACATCCTTCTGTTACTGCTTCACATTAAAAGTATTCAACTAGCCAAACACAGCATGGCTGTTATTGCAAAGAGGAAATAGGAAACGCAAGGTTTTTGTCACATGAATGCTAACTGTTATCAACAATGTTTTTGCAAGGCAATAATGAAACAAGAAGGGGCAGATTTTGACCCCTGGAACAAGAAAGATACAGCAGGGTTTAACAGGAAGTCGTGAAGTTGGAGAGGAGCAAGAGGAAGCTGGGGCATCAGCCAGCGTCCACCTCTGGAAGCCTGAGTGGAAATTTTTTTTTATTAAGGGATGATTGATTGATGATCTGGCCTACATGTTATATCTTAAGTACAACATCTCTGCATGATATTTTGCACGGAGTTCTGAAAAAGTTTGTCATTCGCATTTACCTGAAAGGCTGCAGTCCCCTTAAATAACTGCAAGTTCCCTTTACACAGAGCGGTGTGACATTCACACTGCATTCTGTATTATAGTCCTACCTTTCTACCTTGTGTACTGGATTAATTTCTTAATTCATCCTGTAGTTTGTGTAATTGATTATGAGCTAAATGCGGAACGTCCACTGTCGAAGGACAAGGTAAATACATTGTTGTTCTCTGATTAAAAACGGGTCTGGATTGAGTTTACTCCCTCCCACCAAATGCTGTTGCTGTTCGAGGGACAGCCCCATTGTCTTATTTATTTGCTGACGTGATCCACAACACGATAATAATAATTAATTGAGGTTATTAATTTTTAATGAGAGACCTAAATGGTGTGCCCCAAGGGCCTATAACCTCTGGTTTTAATTAATATGCGGTGGGTGCACATTAGGCTTTCAATTAAAGTGGGGGGAATGGCCAGGCAATCACTGAGCGCTTTTAATCCATATGCTCATCAAGGGTCCAAGTCATGCCTTTTTAATCAAGCACTCCAGACCTGAAAAGAGAAAAAACACATGTCTATCCGTCATTCAGTGGGAATGGCTGGAGTGATTCTGGACTTCAAGAAAAAGTGCTGTCTTTTAATGAGCTTGGCTTAAGACAGTAACGTGGCATGAAACAGCGAGGGAATTCAGAGAGGAGGAGGAGAAGAAAGAAAGTAGAATTCTTCAAGAGGAGCTGGGAGGAGAGGTGGGATTAATGAGATGCAAATTAGTCCCCATTTGTTCAAATGCTGACAGCTGAAGCGTCGCCTTGACAGGGGACACTGTCAGTCCAACAAGCCCAAATAAACACTTCTCTGTTTTACCACCCAAACAAATGGCTTCCCCGCGCCAAGATGTGGCACATTCTGCTGGCTTGCCGCAGGTGACTCGATGCCATTCGTGAAAATGAGAATCCTGTGCCACAAGGAGACGCGTCGTATGCATGTTGGACGAGCGTGTTTGTACATCTTGTAAAACAATACCCCCACACTGCCATCTCATCACGACAACACACGCCTTGGCTGAATCACTTAATAACCCAGGTGTCCTGGGAAGATGCTACGTGTAAGTGAGTTCAGTTTTCTCAGGTGCGACTGGGCAATATTTACCCTAAAAGTAGCCCCGACAGAGAAAGCCTTTATACCAATCAACAATGGTATGTGGATAACATGACTGTTGACGGTATGGATTTTTTCTAACCGTGGCAAAAAAACGTAACAAATTTCTGCAAGATGTTGAATTACTTCCCAAAAAATTACATTTTATTGGTCTTTCCTGAAAGATGCTGTCATAAGTGTAGCACAGCTCCTTTAAGAAACAGGGCAGTACGTAATGTGGTCTAAATGTTGCCCAAAGGTAGATGTTGAAAATTTGGGAGGTCTGGTCTTTTAAGTGGTTTAATCACAAATGATAAATAAAAAATGAGGACAACTTTGCATCAAAGAACATCAAAGTGTCATAACTAGAATCACAGTACGTTTGTCTGATTTAGTGAAGAAATAGAAAGAAACTGAGGCCGTGTGGTGACAGAGAGGGAAAAAAGAGCGAGACTTATAGACAGAGAGGAGGTCGACAGATACATAGACAGGTAGACAGAGAGATCGGGGGGCGTTGTGCAGCAGCTAATGCACACCAGCAATTATGGGCCATCATAATCACAGCATCCAGTGACAACATAATCATAGCACAATCAGGTGGCGAATCAGAGGCAATTTGCAAACTATCTCTACAACTTGGAGGGGCTGGCGAAATTCCCCATTTGTGTGCAGCAGGCTGAGAAAGCTTAATTATCCTGATGAGGGGGTGGCAGAGAAGGGACCGGCGACCCCCGGCACGCTCCAACCCACCTACAAGACGAACAGTGGCCTCGCATCGAGGCCTCGAGACACCTGGCAAACCGGGTCCGCGCACGTGTCTGTGAATTCCTTTGTGGTGACACGCTGCAACAAGCAGGTGTCAAATTGATCCTGATTGAGAAGACAAGAAGAGCAGATGCACCAGTTGTTGGTGGTAATTTTTCCTGTGATTTCCCCTCTTGTGAGCGTTTGTGTGTGTTTGTCTCCAAAATGGGTTTACAAAATCTTAGAAATAAAAGTGATAACTAGAACCATAAAGGGTTCTTTGGCTTGTCCCCATAGTAAAAATTTTATAAAGGTTCCAATAGGAACACTCCAGAGGGTTCTACCTTGAATCCAACAGGAAAGGGTTATGCCTAAAACCATCTGTAAAAGATTTCACCCAGAACCCAACAATAGTGTGGTTGTTCCAGCAAGAACCTCCACCTTCTAAGGGTGCTAACAAGAACCCATCCACAGTTTTATCTAAAACCCACCCAGGGGGTTCTACCAAGAACCTTTTCATATTCCAAGGGTTTTATCTAGAGCATGCTCAGGGGGTTCCCTGGAAAAATGTTTTCTATTCAAAAGGTTTTATCTAGAACCCAACAAGAAGGTTCTACTGAGAACCTTTTTTTATATATTCCAAGGGTTTTATCTAGAACCCACCCAGGGGGTTCTACTGAGAACCCTGTTATATTATGTTACAAAGAACCCTTGGCAAACTCTTGACAAGAGAGTTCAAGGATTTCAGCAATCCTTGTAGAACCCAAAGTCTTCAAAAGAACGTTTGATGAAGTCGTTCTTCAAAAAAGTTTTCTTCAGAAGCAAATTCTGGGTTCTGGGTAGATCCTCAGGCCTTCAGTCTGTAAACACATGCACTTAAAGAACGGTGATGATGGACTCTGAGAACATCACTTTTTTTTTGCTAGAGAGGCTGATTATCTTGTCAAGTTCTAGCTTCCAGCCAAGATGTGAACATATCGATAATCTCGGAGTGAGACTTTATAATATATTCATGTATGGGGAATGCAAAATTTAAAACCTACAAGCAGACAAAAATAACAGAGAACGCAGAGAGGGCTCACAAATTTTTCTGTGTTCAGTGAAAAAAGAAATACCTTTGGGTTATATTATTAAACTTAGAAATGAACAACAAGGAAACTGAATTAATCTCCACCAAGAAGGGGAGCCAGATAATTCCAGTTGAGCAAATTGAATTGGAATGTAAATGTTAAAAATGATCCACATGCTGTCCCTGGGTTCCTATGAGCACCGGCTCAGAATTCAGTCTGCTCCTCTCCCTCCGTTACTCAAATATGTGGATAACAACAAAATTAATTATACATATTAATGCTTGCTTGCCAATTTTTCATGCGCATCTCCCCGAAAACGGCTTTCTTCAAAAAGCACCCGTCCAGAATTTGAACTAACTAATCTCCAGTTGCCTGGGGAGAGAAAACAAGCGCTTTGAGGAAATAAGTTACATTCTGTTGCGGCGTTTACACGTGTGGCTGAGCACAGAACTTCAGAGCTGGCATTTCAATCAGGAGCCATCAGAGGCATCCTTGGCAGATAAGAGGAGCTGCACAAGCCCCTGTGCTCTAAACTCTAATAGTGTGTTTACGCAGGAGATACACTCTGCATACAGTAGAACAAATCGGGCCTACACTGAGGCCTTACACAAAGGCTCAGTTCTTACTGGCCTATATTCTCTTCAGGAGGAGAACCCGTGTGATGTTTAAACAGTAAAGAATGAAAACTTACTGTACTGCCACCTATAGAAGTAACATTTTTTAAGGTTCGGCATCATAGATTGCAACCAAGGGAACACCTTACAAGGGGTGGCAAAGGAAAATAAGTCAAAGACCTCATCACGAAAGGTCACAAATAATCATTTCTTTCTCTTGTATTGTTTCAGATGTTTTATTGAGCCAAAGAGAGTCATGCATTTAGTATACTGAGGTGTCAGTTCTCATTTTCATATTATAAAATAATTATAAAATACTGCACATTCACAGATCTAAAGCAAATTATACGTTTACACTGGACAGTAATTGGACTGAGGGGACAGTATAAAAAATAAACCAACTAAAAGTAGAAGGTGAGAAAAAAGGAATCTGTGTCAAAGAGTAGAACATAACTAGTCTAAGAACTATGGTAATCTACCTCTTCTTCCCTCTTAGACTTCCTCATTTTCTAAACCCCTCCTGTTCCACTGCTTTCTATTCTAAAAGTCTCTTTATTCTTTCTTTCTTTTTGATAAAATATATGATATCTGTTAGCTACAGTGACCTTAGTTTAGCACAAAGGCTGGACATAGAGGGAAACAGCTCGCCTGGCTCTGTCCAAAAGGTAACAGTAATACCAAAGGGCAAATACTGAGCTTGCAGAAACAACGTGGAACAGAAATCTTGCACAGAAAGTGCAAGGCTGTATCATGATCTAGGGGTTAGTTTGTCCATTCTGGGCTACGGTAGAATGCTGGTGGTGCAACCAGAGGACCTGTGCCCTCTGAACATGTAAACAATGCATTCTAAGGTAATGTATATACAACAATTTTTATTTTCCAGTGTTTATACACTGATTAAATACACTACACCTCTTCTTTTAGCATGTACAAAATCAGTGGTGTAAAAGTGACATGTTGTGCTTCTGGCTGGTTTTGTGCTTGGACTATTTCTTACTGTCACCCTTGAGGTTGCCAAGAAAAAAATATTTAACTAAAAAGGTCATTAGCAAAAAAAAAAACTGTCACAGATCAAATATCCGCTCACTGTATTCCAAATATTTTAACCAGGTAATCTTTGTAAATCAGGTGAAATCGGTAACATGTTGCTGTGTTGCTCTGAGCAGAAACCGAGCTTGAGAAATGACACACTGACTGCAGAGAGCCGGTGCAGCCCCCCCACATGCTCACATGATGCAAACATATTGGATCGTCACAGAAGAGAAAGCTAAACCAAGTGCATAATTTAGTTTCGCTGCCATTAAGTTCTCATTAAAATTGTTAAAAACCAGCTTTGGTGCCATCTTTGGCAAAGGACTGACTATTTAGGCAGAAGTGAAAATCTGTGAGATTAAAACTAGTGTTTGTCTTATACTGACATAATAACGTACATCATGTGAGAAAGTACCCTAATATAGTAGGGACAGACAAAATGACTCATATGACTCTATAACTAATGCAAAAAAAGAACTAAATAAAGTTATGTCTTCAATGGCATCAAGGCCGTTTGCTTTTGCTCTTCAAAACTCCTTTGTTATGTCAGATATATTTCCTGGATGGCTCCCAATATCCTTAAGGCTTATTGGAGAGCTGCATCCACACAGCTCGCAGAGGACACCCAAAGATAACAGGAAAAGTTGGACCCCTTCCTAAAGTCAGGTATTACTGAGGCTAGCTGCGCTGTGCACTGGGGATTCGTACCCACAGCATCACAGGTTTATATCACCTGGCGTAAAGATTCATCGGCGTGATCATTGGAATTGACTTTTAAGTGACCTGCTCGCTATAAAAATGAGGCTAATTACGCCGGAATGGGAGAGTGTCACCTTTGTGAAAATATCTCATCTATTGATGCCTTAATTTTAATGACACGCATGACCTTTGTGAGTCACACCCTTGAGCTAGACAAATACAGAAGGGAGATGCTCAGACCTCTGGGATGTTCCCTTTGGAAAACCTCCTACAGTACCCAGGTCTTTTCAAATCCGCTGTAGTCTACCTACATTTAAATTTCAGACTATTTTAATTAAGAGTTACTGAGTGTCTACCTAAATAATCAATTGCGGATTATTGTGAAATATGATGTTGTCGACAGTGATGAATGTGTGAGGAGAGCAAAGGAGCCGGTCCACTAGTGATGCTTATTTTATACAGAGTCATTTATGTTTATCATGACACGTCTTTGCATAAGCATGAGCGGCTTTTTAATATGATGTGTTGTTGTCGCCATAAAAACAAAGAGAAGGGGGTTTAGTTTACCAAATGTGTGGCTGAGGGCAACAAATTATACTTCTGCAAAAGATATTATAAGCCTGAGCACTGCAGAAAAATAGGTCAGCTGATTTGGGGATGTTTCTTAAAATCTCATTCTTCTTGGAATTAAAATAAGAGAAACAAGAGAAATCTACAAAATAACTTAGTTATCTCGGTTGAAGTCTTACTGTTTTAGATATCTGACTCTTTTAAAGATGCTGTAAGCAATTCTTAAGAAAGATACCTGATGACTAAAGAAGTAGTTGACAACCTCAACTCCCACTTGAAAACCTATAGATGCAAAAGCTCTAAATAGCAGAAATCTTTACAAAAATCTATGATTATCTGACAAATATGACTGTGTTAGATTTCTTTCTAAGTGGATACCGGCACAATTATTTAAGGGTTACAGATAAACTTTAGTTAAATTAGTTAAAGATTTGACTTGCCACAGAACAAACAACAATAACAAAAAATGTTACTTAAAGGAAGGGCAATCTGCAAAAAGGCATCTAGTTTACAACACACTTTTGGCTTATCTGATAAAAATAACAAAATCAATTGAAGGGTGGTTTACATAATATTCTAGCAAATATCTTTCTTCATTTCCTGTTTGACCTCTTTTGCATGAACTGATCTCAATCAAACAGAAGCGCATCCAGGTCTGAAATCCATGACTGATACGTGAACATACTGGACATTAATGTGGACGCAGAACTGAGTGCCTCTCTCACTAACTCACTGAGAGAGAGAGCAAAATAATTAACGGTATGCAGATGACACACAGCTATTCTCTTTAGTAAAATGCAACTTAATCTACCTTCACAGTCTACTTTAGATACTCTTAGATCGTACTGTTGGGTACCAAACTCAGTACTTTTAAAGGTTCCAACCGAAGTATGTTGGTGCCATTGAGTCCTGATTCATGTTAAATCAATCACTGCCAAATTTCACAACCCGGGGGTGCATCTGAGTGAGAGAGTAACTTAAAAGTATAGACAGACAGAGAGACAGACTTCATCACCCTTGAGCAACTTTCCAAAACTGCCACAGACAACCTCACTACAATATCTGTAATGCAAAATGCAAAGCTGAGCAGGGCAACACATCTACCTGAGAAAACACCTGGTCAAATAAAAAAAAAAAGACTGGCCTCAGGTATTGTTAGCATGGCTGCAGAAAACACAGAAGAAGTTGAACCCTCCGTGGGCAAGGAAACATTAAGAGAACTATTGAAATCGAGACATTTGGACTCATTTTTTGCAACTGAAATGACATTGTCTTACTACAGAGAGAGTAAACAGCTGATCAAGCGCACTTGAAGAAAGAAGGTTATTGTTTCTTTTTTTTATTACTGCTTCATTCAAAGGTCTCCTCTAATGTTGAAGCTTATCTTGCAGCTTATCTTATCTTGCTGCCATAAGAAATTTCTTGTCAGAGGCAGTGACTTTATAACCAGACAGTACGTCTGTCTGCATGAGTCGCTGTATTTGACAACGTGGGAATGAGAACAGGCTTGTCTCATCCCATCCTACATTAAAACACGCAACACCTCAGTGTTAATGTGGTTATCTGTATAGATAATTAACCATATGCAGATGATACACAGCTATTCTACTTAAGAGACATAAGATTCGGGTACCAAACTCTGTACTTTTAAGGATACTGGCCGCATTATGCTGGTACTACGGAGCACCAATCCCCATTAAACAAATCACTCTGGCACCGAAATTTAGCACCCCTGCAACTTCTCCAAGTCACGGTGAGTCAGGGCAAATCGCAAGACACGGACAACGCTCCTGTTCAAAAAATAAATTTAAAAGCTGAAGAGCGTGCCACGTTCCATAAACCGAAAGCCAGGTTCGCCACAACAAACAGCAAGCACAGAGGAAGCTGAACCCTCCGTGGACAAGGAAACATTAAGCGAGGCATCAACTTAATTTACTTCGTCAGGTGTTTAATTAGGTCAGTGGTTCCTAAACTTTTTCTGACATGCGAGAAAAAAAAATTCACACCCTTGCTGCCCATATTTATTATCTCCCATTAACAATAATTGGGGATGCAACTAATAAAAAAAAGGATCAAAGTTAAATTTGAATGAAATAAAGGTTTGCATGATAGCATTAGCAAACTGATATTTGGTTATTTCTCCTGGACACCCCCTCAATTTTAATAATAATAAACTGAAACACAAATTTATATTTTGTTATTACAGATAGAGCAAAGTACTGGAAGTGGCCTACTTTTGAACTCCAGGTACCCAACCCTAAGAGATATGGCCTTTCCCAAAAATCCGACTGAAACTGCCCCTTGCAACACGGACTCTTTGAAGCCAAATCACTCAGTTTACTGTGTATCATGTTAAAATAGGTAACGTGACCCTGAGAACCTACTTTCTTGATCCCTTTGATTTAAACTTTATATCGCAGCCTTTCTGAACGGGTCAACAGTCGAACGGATCATTGTTTCTTTTTATTACTGCGTCACTCCAGGTCTGCTCTGTATGAGCAGCTTATCTTGCAGCTTATCTTATCTTGCAGCCACAAGAAATTTCTTGCCAGAGGTAGAGACTATATAACCACCACGCAGTGTGCACTTTACTTCTGGATTATGGCAAATGCTGCAGGAGCACAAACAAAGCCTGTAGAAAGACACGAATGTTGTCAAACAGATTCAGCGTACAGGCAACTCAAAGTGCGGTGAAGCTATATTGGTTCATATATGTGTACGAACATGAGAAAATGACTGCAGTTATTTTGGCTCGTTTGCCTCCTCTTCATTATGCAGAGTCAGGAAACGGGAGTGAAAAATGGGGAAGAGAAACCGCAGGAGTTCCTATAAGTTTGGAGATCAGTCTGTCTGAGCTGTCACACATACAGTACACAGACACACTGTACACACACTGAGAATCTGTGTGTGTTGACACAGCAAACGTCTGTACTGTCAGTCGGGGGGGAGAACTAACTGATGGCTGTTTTCTGGCAGCGAAAGAGAATCCCAATCCTCCGACTTGTGCACAAGTACACAACTGTAAAACCAGCGGCGGATCGGTGTTTGGGTGCACGAACGTTGTGCACAACACTCCGGTGGTGAAACACAGCTTACCTTAATATGGTCTCATTTATGTGGCTACATGCACCATTACAACAGCTCAGCTTCCTAATAAATGTACAAGCCCTCAGCCAGTGGCCGCTATCGTTTGAATGACACTTGCGTGTTCAGGCAGAAATCACATCTACCCCAGCTAAATTGACGTGGACCAGTTTTCCATATCAGAGGTGCTCTCCAGCAGTCAAGTGTGTGTGCGTGTGTGTATCTGTTTGTGTGTATGCGCGAGATCTCATTTCTGTATCGTTTCGGTGGTCTGATGCGTGCGTGGGACTCAAGCCCACAGCGGAGAGTCAATCTGAGACATCTATTATGCACTTCATCAATCTTTTTGGACTCTTGACATTTCACTAGCTGAACAAATTGTCAGTTATCAAAACTCAATTTCAGAAATGACATGTCGAAATTCACTCCCCTCCCCTCCCCTCCCCACAAAACCCCTCCTCCACTCTTGCTCACTCTTCCTCTCCCCTCTTTTTCTCAGAATATACCTCTTTGCATTTACCTGCATGTCATCACAAAGAATTTTCTGCACACACACACACACACACACACACACACACACACACACACACACACAGACGTAATCATGCGCATGTATATATGCGCACACTTGAGAGGACAAATGAAGTTCAACCCTCACCTCCCCCTTCCCTCTACTCCCGTCCCCACCTTTCCCTATCGCTTAAATAGCTTAGCGATGGTAGTTTTGTATGCAAAGAGTTAACGGCTGTTGGAGTTAATCGCTCCTGGGCTACCCGCGTTCCTGTGAGCAGATAAGGCTGTTTATAAATTGATTTGGTTATGCTTCATTGATAATAAAAGGAGCCAGGCTTTGTTTACCTAACAAAACACACACACAGACACACACACACACACACACACAGCATGCCTTATTTGGATCCCTGCTGAATGTGTATGCATGGCATGTATGTGCCTGCATACATCTGTGTAGGTCTAAGACTTAAGAAAGTTGGGTAACACTTTATATTAACTTTCATTAATAAATGGAAAATTGATAGTTAATTAAACTTAGTGAAGTTATTTTACTTTCGAACAAAGAAATTCAGTAAGCTTGGTATCTGGCAGAACCTTAGTCAGCTGTCTACTTTGAAGATGCTTAAAAGATGTTGCTAGGGCGACATATAATCACAATTTAAGTCGCTAATGTTGGCAAAAAAACTAGCTAACCAGCAAGCCAATGATAGATGTAGATTAGCTAGCTAGTTAAGTTGTTTTCATTAGCTAACAGACAAATGTCGTTTTTAAGCTATTGCTGCATACTTATAGTTAGTAAACAAAGCTATAATATATAACATTTATGCATTAAAATGTCTAAAAACGCTATTTATATTTCATACATTTTTTGAGTTGTGTACTTGTATTTTCCCAAATGCTCCCAACAATGTTCATACTAACAGAAATCCATCATTTATTCAAGCTGACGCTGTGTTTCCAGCTAACGGTTGCTAGTTGCTAATGTCAGAGTGAGTTTGTGTACATGGCCAAACATTAAGTGAATAAAACTTTAATATTACCTCATAAACAAACATGACTTCTGCCTCATGTCATGTCAGCAGCTATGGGTGGTTGTTTTAATGTTAGAGAAACCCCTAGTGGCAGAACTAATACCTTAACTATTAACTTTAGTTCAATTAATTGTTAATTTACTATTTATTAATGATGATTATTATAAAGTTATGTGTTTGTGCGTGAACGAGGAAGGAGAAAGGAAGGAAGAAAAATGTAGAGTAGACAAGAAGAGTAGGCCAAGTGGAGTGACAGGGTCAACCTTGAGGAAAGGATATAGGGAGAAAATCATTAGAGTAAAGTAAAGGTGAAAGCAGGCAACACTGAAGGGGGCCTAATCCTTGTTCACTCCCGCTAATGAAAGTCATCAGTCACATCCCCATGCATACTAACGACGTGTGCAAGCGCAATGACACATGCAGAAAAATCTCACACGCATGCACATTTTCACATGCGTGCCCGTCATGTAAAAAAAGCACGAAGCATTTGTATCTCATTCAAACAAAGTCTGGCTCACCTGCAGCGTGATTCCTTCCCCACATGACCAACTGGGCGACTCTTTGTTTGTCTTTCCACAGATTAACTTTTTGGAAACATCTAATCTCACAGACGAATCTGTCACCTGCTTCGTTTGGTGATGTCACCACGTGTGCGATAAGCTATACCTTTTTTTTTCATTTTGTGAACACAACAAATACAGTATTATTAGCTCTGACAAGCCTCAGGGAGGATTTGAATTTAAGTCTCATGCCTTCCTTCCTGTGAGTAAAGACAGGAGAAATAGAACGAGACAAAGTTTTAATACTGTACTGACTGTAATGCTGTGTAAAGATTAACAACTGATACAAATCAGAAAACAGCCAAGCTTTCCGCTCATATCAAAGTGGAAAAACTAGGCTCTTGCAGTATAGACCTTTTTCTTTTTTACAGCAGACATTCTGACTTGTCATAGTAGGAAAAGCACAGGTGTTACTAAGAGCATTAACAATGGCCCCATTATATCCAAGTGTCCCAGTAAGCCATGACAGACAGTATGACAGTGTGCCAGCATGTACAATACCTGGATCCTGAAACCTGAAGCAGCAAAATGAAATTCAGCCATCATTGATTTTATTATTTACACCTGTGCATTCCCTGCTGTGACATGTCAAAGTATCTCCTGTGAAAAAGAGAAAAATAGTCTTTGGGAGCGAAGTTAACTTAATGGCACACAGTACTTTGCAAATACGTAACATTAGTTCCTAACCGTTTGCAAGTTTTATCATCTCTCTGAATTAAGCCACCTGCTGAAATTACTTTTCAAACCCCTGCAAGCTAAAATATGAAATTGTTAATGGCGTTAACTCAATTAGTGTTTTTGTAACAAACCTGAATCTGAGGGTTAAAATTTTGTCCAACAAGCATTATCAGTTTTGTGATTATAATTTGTTATTTCACAGTTACATTCACAGACTTCATTCACCTTGAGGAAACCAACATCTACAACAGGTAGATGCTGTTTGTTGATTCAACACAGTATCCCCCATGAAGCTTATTGGCAAACTTAACACTCTGGGCTTGTGTACCACACTTTGCAACTGGATATTGGACTTCCTCACAGACAGACCCCAGACAGTTTGAATTGGCGGTCCCACCTCCTCCACTCTACTGCTCAACACCGGAGCCCCCCAGGGCTGTGTGCTCGGCCCCCTTACTGTTCACACCATACATCCACGACTGCAGCCCCGAACAAGGAGAAAACTAATGAGAAATTTGTGGATGACGCCGACATCATCGACCGGATTTCAAGCAGTAAACCAACAGTCTTGCAAAGTGGTGCAGAGAAAAAATCCCACTGCTCAAAGTTAGCAAAGCCAAGGAGCTGATTCTTGATTTTTTGAAAAAGTTCCTTATTTCTTTCATGTCTGTCTATCTATCTGATCTTAATTACACAGAACCATCTCAGAGGTCGTCCTCGGAAACTGTTTGGAAAAGGGCAGGCACTTTCAAAAACTACTTGGCAGTTCACTCGAGGAACAATCTATTACCATCTATGATTGACTAACATAAATAGACCGTATGATGCAGTCAAACTTTTGCAGGCGCCAGCTGAGAAGAGCAAAAACATCGAAAGAAAAGCCTTTATTAGTGTCTTTTCATTCATTGAAGAAAAGTTTTCTGATATAAGTGATCATCAACATCATGACACAGAGGCTACATCAAAATGCCGTTTCATCTGATCTTTGAAGCCTCGCAAGGTGGATTCTCACGTGAACTTTTCCCATTTTCTCACATGGTAAAGCACCAGCAGGTCATGCTACGTCTGAAGCACTCTGAAGCCTGACTCTCCTGTCGAAGGAAATTATTGACACTATGAGTGGTTTCATTTACGAGGACACTAACTAAATAGCATCGCTGAAATTACCAGATGCAGGTGAATGACACTGCCTGAGTAAACAAGCTAAAACAACACACCATCTGCAGAATTAAAGTGAAAACTTTACCCTCCTTGGGGACTATCCAAAGTATCACTGCCCATGTTTACTGTTGCTGGTGCAGCAGTAGACATATCTGGGGCATTTCTGGAGTAAAAACATAAAATCTGAGCAGAATCAATACTAAATGGCAGCTGAAGTGAATCATATTAAACTGTAGTTCATCACTGGTTCTTTACAAATGCATCTACAGTTTTTTTAAATCAGATCATGAACCATTTATGCATCTAATTTTCTGAGAGGCAAAGACACACACCCCTATAGTGCCACGTAAGGAAATAAAAAATAAAATGTAACTTTTTTTATTCCAATTAGAGATGGACAATATCAGAGAAAGTGGGTAGGACAGGTTTGGCATATTTCTTGCAGGTATTAACCGGCTATGATTATACCAGCTGCATGTGAAGTGAACTCTATTTAGTGCTTTTCAATCTTCCTTCAAGCAGCCACAGTGTGAAATTTAATTTAGCGTTGCATCTGTCCACGTAACCTTGACAAGTTTTTGGAATCATTTGATTAGTCCCCACCATTTAAAATTGGTCTACTGATTTAATGACATTAGTGTTCGTTTTTTAAAAACAGCCTTACTCACAATATTGCCTATGCAATCATGCATATATAGAGGAGGATAGTAGTCTAAGGACAGACTGTTACACTTACTGTGCAGAAGGAGGTTCAGTAATGTTAGTTTACACAACAAATCTCCATTCAGACAAGAGGAAAATTCAAACCACTATCTTGTACAACTAGCCAATAGCATTTCATCACAACCTGACAGCGTTGTAAGGACACAGTGGGTTGTTATTTAGCTCAAGTATATTATGCAGCAAAATATATTTAAATTTGTTTTGCTATGTTTGTGGCAAATTTATTTCCACTGAAAAAAACCCTGACCTTTCTCTGACACTCTCCTTAGAAGCACTCCCCCTTTTACACTAAAAACTGGTTGCATGGGAGGTACAGTAGATTACAAGATCAGTCGTTCTGCTCGGGGGACACTACTGTCACAAGATTTATGATGATCAGGAAGCTCATCAGAGGAAGAGAGGAGAACGGGGAGAGAATGAAAAAAAAAGAGGAGAAGAAAACATTGACGGAGAGGAAAAGTTCCAATAATCATAAACATCCGGCTTGTATTCCCAGAACAGTAAGTCCTGTGTGGAGCTCATTAGCATTCAGCGGACCCACCAGATTACTCGGGGCACTCTGTAATTTGCAATAAAAAATAAAGATGACGCCAAAACAAAAACAAATCTGAGCTGATACAAATTAGGAGGAGCGCGCTTGGTTAGTCTGTCAAAGCAGTAAATTTCCCTGCGCCGCGTGAAAAACTCAGGTCGCTGGGCCCGAGCACAGGCGGGGGAAATTAATGAGCTGTCTGTTTGTGTGACTTTATTCCCCTTGTATCTCCACCATTTTGCCTGGACAGTGTATCAATCTGCCTTTACGGTAATGATGCTTCCGTGCTGGAAAATTATAGCATTAAAGTGATTGGATTCATTTTGGTTGTGCAAAAGGAGCATTCTCCTGGGCAGTGGCGGACACAGAGTATATGAGGGGCAGGGGCAAAAAAAAAACAAAACAGTTATATGTGGTGGGGCAACTGTGCACCAAAAATATTGATGCATTTATGGTCAAACTGTTCTAATCCTTGCTTTACATTATCATTGTTTTAATATCTGATTAGACGTGCAACAACTACTACACTTCTGAGATAAAACACACAAGTATTTTACCATTTAGAGGTACGTGGTGGATAACTATTTTTCTAGCTTGTAAGGCAGCCTATATGGCACTATGTTTTCTCCAGTGGAGGGGAACCCTTCAGGGCCTCTAACCACATCTTTTCCAATGGAAAGGCACATTTTCTACGATGGATGATACCCTAGGTTAATCATTCCCAGAGACTGGGTTGTGACCCACAGTTGTATTCGGAAGAAATTCTGCAAATTTAAGATTTAACTGTGTGTGCTGTGTTACTGATGAGTGGGAAAAAAATGAGATGCCCTGTTTACTCAGCCTCCACACATTTATTTCTCATTAAATAAGTATTTAAAACGTGTATATGTTTTCAATAATACAAGATAATATATGGTGATGTAGAGATGAAACAATGGTCAGAAAGACTGATTTCTGCAAATACGTCTTAACTCAAGATTTAATCATAAGAACTATTGTGAATTGATTCATTATAATTTGTCATATTTAAAAGGTGGATCCCCTGAAAAATAAGTTGTGTAGAGGACATTTTTACCATGTTTTGTCCACTGGAAAGGGACCGTGGAGGACTCTTCACCATGTTTTCTCCATTGGAAGTGAACCATTGAGGACACTTAACCTCATTTCTGGATTGGAAGGGCACCCTAGAGGGCACATTATCTACCATCGGGGCGTTTTTTTGAAGTCACCCCCCTCCTCTTGTGTCCACCAGTGCTTCTGATAGTTGTGCACCCAGAATTGTTTATTTCTCTTTGGAATAAACTGCAAACACCCGGCTTCCTCTTAACTGTTTTGCATGGTGAAGACAAAATTTCCCACATACCGCCCCCCCACCCACCTACAAGCTTTAAAGAGTCCCTCTTTACTCTGGAGTTGTTATATGGGACATTTATCACATCTCCACAGTCGGCCTCAGCTGGTTTATCAGCCGAACCAGTGATGTCACCCAATCCTAGGATGTTTTAATGAAGCCAATCCTTTTGAGGGTCTCTCTCAGCATGGAGGCTCCAGCTGCTGGCTGACACCCCGATAAGCCAGACCTCTCACTCCGGCACCTCGCACTCCTCATGCTGACTCATCACTCGGCCTTTCAGATTAAGAGAAAAGGTCTGGTGGGTGACGCCACATGGGGGCTGAACGCCAACTGGCCCATCTGAAAACCCACCTAACCTCTGTTTACACTGATTGAAACATGCTGATATGGGAGATACCCGGTGGAAAAAAAAAAAAAGTTTGAATACAGACCAAAATAGGTTAGGGAATGAAACGCTTGCTGATGCTGCACTAACGTGGCAGATGGGAAATGAAATTGTCGGCTCTTTCCGCTGTGTCCCTCTATCTGTTCGCCCATCCATCCATCTAGTGATCTATCCTCCAGCAGCAGAGAGAGCAGGGTTGGGAATGCAAGCCACCTGAAGCTTTTAGGTCAGCTCTCATGGGACATCACCCTGCATCCCCGAAGACTGTGACTCGGTTACAGAGTCCTAACCTGGCAGAACCGCTGACCTCTCTTTGTCAGCGTGCTGTGCACGGTGTAAAACTGAGGGATTGTCATACGCCGGACAGCCATGTCTCTGCTTGTGTATGCATTAAGCAACTCTCTGATACTTGTAACTGTGGGGGAACATGGGTGCTTGTCTCTCAGAGCTGCATGCTAACCCACTAAGCTGTTGTTCTCATCTCTCCTCCTGTGTTTCACTGCAGGTCGATAAAGCGGACATTATGGGTGACTGAGGAAGCAACAAACTGTTGTAAATATGAAAATAATACAAGACACAGACAGCTACTGTACAATAACAAGGCAAACTGTTAACAAATGAGTCAGATTGTGTGCAAGACAACAAAAACTAAGGGTTGACCTGAGTTATCTGTGGTTAAATCTGGCCAAAATACACGCTGGCTTTCACCCACTCCTGTCTTCAGCTCATTATATTCTACACTTTCTTCATCAGCTTGTTGCCAACTTTGTCTGTCGTTTGGTGTTGGGCAGTTAGGGTGTGATTGGGTTCTCAAAGCTTGTTGGCTGAAAACAGCTGCTCGCTGAAACACCAAAACACAAAGATAAGAGCGGCTGAAAAGCCATAAAGCAGAGAGGAAGTACAGAATCTGGGGTTTGTCTGCTCTGGGCAACTGTAGAAACGTCCGCAGAAGTGGGCTGGCACCTTCTCTAGATTTAAATGGCTCATGATAAGTTACCAAAAACACCTTATTTTTAGATGATTTTACATTAATGAAATCATACTTATGAATAATATATTCAATCTCTGCCATATTCTGCCAATAAGTCCATGTAAATCTTACACTCTGGGTGTTTAACATAAATAGATATTGATCAGCGGAGCTTTAATGATGGTAATTTCACACTGATCTAATAGACAGTATCTGATTAGCATATATCCACATGTAATACTACAGTGCTATGTATCGTGCTACAGTGTCGATATGCATTCTTTTTAGAGTTTGTGTGTCATCCATTTCATTTATTTCCACACAGCTCTGATACGGAGCTGACTGAAACAGTTGGACAGCTCGTTCTGGCATTGTCACCTTCACATAAATCCCTGACATGGCTGTCTGGAGATATTTACAGATAGAGAAGGCGTCGGGGGACGGCAAAGTGCTGAGATAAACCTCCCCTCACCCCCACCCATTTTTATATCTGAACCCATAAATATAAACATATACATTCATATTTGCCAAATCGGTATAGCGGCTGAGATGCATGGCTGGCGACAGGAGGAGGAGACGCAAGAAATAATCCATCATGCCCAGAAACTGAAATAGCAACCCTAAACCTCAGTGGACATCCCGGGCTGTGTCTTCTGGCCTGAGAACAGGACTGCACGGATGCTTTCTATAGGACCCTTGAGCTGCTCAAAGATTATGGGATGAGAAAAAAACAAAAATACCCCCTTCGTCTGTTCTCCAAGCTTGGCTGGGGTTCTTATTGCCGACTATGTATCCATTACTGCTTTCCTCTGGTGCCCCCGCATCAATACGGCCCAGAGAAAATCTGGTGTGGCGGCACCTTCCATTGACAAAGCGTGTCTGGGTGGGTCGATAGTGTATTAATATGGGACAATGGTGCTAGCCACGTGTGGCTCACACCACTAGGCCATATCGGAGTCTCTAGCACGCCCAGTGGCTGTGTGAATGGCCTTGAGCTCCACTGGGGCAGTGGATGCTTCTTGAGTGTGTGTGTGCGCGTGTGTGTATCTGCGCTAGGGCTGTTTTCAACCCCAGAAGTCCCAATAAGTGCCAACCAGACCAAAGACAGAGAGAAAGAACAAGGGAGAGAAACAAGGCCCATCGCTAACAATGCTGCTATTTGACTGGGAACATGACTGAAAGACATGCAACAGAGAACATGCCTATTAATGGTTTGTGGGTTCAGGGACATTTTTGCATGAAAACAAATTTGAGCCTCAAGTTTTTGGGCACATCCATAGAGAGGTCTAAAGTTTTCACTCTAATTGGCAAGTTTTAAGGGTATAGTTTATGAAAACTACAACAAAAATGAAAATAATGTTATTTGTTAGTTTTTTCAAAGGTAAATTCGAAACTAAAATCAAACTGCATTCATCAAAAACCAACAAAAAAATTATTAAAATTGACAAAAACAAAACATCTTATCTTGTTTTATTTTTTATGCTTAAATTATTTTGTCATGACTCCTACAAAGTCAAAAAAATGACCAAAAGTATATGCAATCCACTTTCAAACCTGGATCCCATTTTCTCTGTTTTCAGAGACTGGTTCAGTATTGAGCAAGACCACTGCAGCAGCCACGAAACGGCTGGAAACGTAATCCTTGGGGGCAACTGCACACCGTCAAAGTACATCCGCTAGAGGCTCATTTATGCGCCCTTTATATATGAAAATATACATGTCCATTTCAAATGATGTAACCGTCACAACCCATGTACTTCCGTGAGTTTTGTTAAGCAATACCCTCATGGCTGCTGACAGTACTGCTCCGCTTTGTCTGTATACGTAAGCTGACAGAAAATGTGCAGAAATACGGGCAAAAAAACCTAGAAGGCTGCGTGCTTGTTTTGCT
The DNA here is from genome assembly GCF_056507025.1 of Lutjanus erythropterus. NCBI lineage: Eukaryota > Metazoa > Chordata > Actinopteri > Lutjaniformes > Lutjanidae > Lutjanus > Lutjanus erythropterus. The sequence continues at coordinate 7,751,606 of NC_139339.1, read as the reverse complement.
CCTGACAGGCTCAGGTCATATGACAACATTATGTAAAAGATCCTTACTCATAGACACCTATTTGTTAGAGTAAGACCCTTTTTGTTTAATCATAAAAGTATCATTTTTTTATTGCCAAAGCAGTAAAACAGTAATTCCCCAGTAAAATCCCCAAAACTGCCTTGGTTCATATTTCCACTGTTCCCACAATCACCAACTCTGGTTTGGTCAAAATAATTCACTGAGCTAGAAGTGGAAAATATTGGCAGAGGAGCGAAAGGGAGGTTGGATATCACAGGAGGCAGCGGGGAGAAACAGCATGAAAGAGACAGAATATTTTCACCTCCAGCTCAGAGGATTAAGACTTTATTTTGGCCACACCGGAGTTGGTGATTGTTGGAACAGTGGAAAGATGGGCCAAGGTTTTGGTGACTTTTTCTTTTGTTTCTGTCAAGTGTGAATGAACTGTGTTTTACAAGGATAAAATTATTGTTTCTGTAAATGGAGTCTGTTGGCCTTGGCAAGAAGGCTAAAACATTTCTGGTTAAACAAAAAAATGATTTCACAATCTGTGGAGATAATTTCCATAATGTTGTCAGACACTCAGAATAAAGCCTGAACATGTCATTGGCAAAACAATTGCTTTTAGCGAACATACATTAATAGTGTGCAATTGTTTGTTGCGATTACATTCCTGATCTGTTTCGTGGCCACTGACTGCAGTGCTCTACCTCAATATTGGACCAATTTCAAAAAATGTTGTTCCTATTAGTCATTTAGACACAAAAAAAACTTAAGTTATCCTTTAAAACACAGAACTCAGTTCCTGAAGTCCATTTATTTATGGGCCTGTCGTGCCCAGTTGAGAAAGATCCATGCAGCCATGTTCAGTCATCAGCAAGAGCTTCCTGTGGCCTAAATAGGCTTTGTCAGTTCAATTCATTTTGTGTATCCACACCACTGTGTTGCTATTAGATGAAGACGTGTTACGGTGTCACTTTTGTCCTTGCTTAATTTGGTTAAAAGGAAAGGAGTAAATCATTTTTTATCACGGGGTCTGCGCAAATTCTGTGAAATCTGCATATGTGAACGCACATACGGAAATCTACAGAGGCTCTCATCAGTTTCTGTAAGCTTTGTGCTTCTTTTTCTGTCAAGATAATTTTAAAAGAGTACAGACGGAAAATTATGCAGACAGCAGGCCAGTAAACCACGACTGACACTTTAAACCATTAACACACATGTTCAGCCGCACAGTTAAATGTCCTGTCTTGTGTGTGCGCGCAGACACACATGCGCGCACACGTGTGCGGTTTGGTGATTTACTAGTACAGATGAGGCCCTGGGAGTACCTCTGCCACCACAGCACTCAAATCAAAGCTGTCAACAGGGACCCTGGAGGAAGGGAGGAATCAAAAAATATCTTCTTGCTTTTCCTGCTCACCATGACCTGTGTGTGTGTGGAGACGAGCTGGTGTGAGCGCATATATCTGTGTGTGTATGTGAGAGAGAGAGAAATGTGTGAAAAGATGGGCGAAACCTATCAGCTGGCTATGTGGGAGATCGGCAGGATGCCCGATTCACCTTCTCCCCCTCTGCCTGGCCATTATTCCTTGGGAAATATACGCCTTTGGATGCACGGTGGCCAGAGGCTTGTTTACTTGCTAAACAACCTTGGTAGCTGAGTGGCATTTTCAGTGATGCGGCGAGGAAGATTGACTGTCTGCCGGCGCTGGTTGGGTGTCCACGGTCCCGATGCATTCTTTACTATCTCTGCCAGCTTGCTCGCCTCCCATTACATACCAGCTCACCTCACAGGCAGAAACACACAGATGCCATTTGTGTACTCATCTGTGAGCTTACATACACATATGCAAATACTCATGCACCCACAGACACACACACACACACTCCAGCCCATTTTCATCCAAATGAATTGGCTGTTCCACACGTGCATGATATCTATCCCACCCCTGGATCCAATTTCCATGTTGATGAAACTGTGAATTTACAGTATAAATGCATCTAAACATACTGGCGCGCGAGGTGCCTATTATAATACAGCTGATGAGTGATTGCATGGGTTTTACCATGCCATTATCATTGTAATCACTGTAATCATTTGACCCTCTTTTAGCCATTTCAGTGAATGTGCAACCTTCATACCTGGCAGTATCTCTGTGTGAAGCGATGCAGGAATGACTCGGGGAACGGCGCAAATTGATTTAGGGAGGCAGGGGAGAAACGCCTGCCAGTTCGCTATCAAAGTTCATGCATTGTATTTACCCGAGCCCGATTACCTTAACAAGGCACATATATCACATAATTAATCCAGAAGATTACCATCAAAAATCCATAAACCAGTAACATGCTTCCTTGCGCTCTGCCATTAATTATATTTGTGGCGCTGAAAAGAAGAAGAGATTGAAAACAAGACAAAAAAAAGAGAAAGGGGGGGGGGGGGCTGCACGAGATAGAGAGGCAGTCACAGACCAAAAGGCATATGGCATTTTTAATAAACATACTGATTACACTGTAATTCATCACATTATCAAGATAGCTTTGCGTTACTGACATATTTTTATGACCACTGCGAGATGAACATATGATCACTGGTATGAAGATTTAAGTCATGTTATAAGGTATCATAATCCTGACCTAATGTAAACATTAATGCTGGGTAGCACCAATAACTTTTAAGCCTGAGTGAATTTTGGCTTGAATTTAAATTGAATGTTTTGGTTCAACAGAAACTGAATCTAGGTTTAGATTAAAATAAGGTTTAAAGATAGGCTTAAATTTAATTGTTCTTCATTTTAAGCTAGTTTTAAAGTTTGGTTCAAACGTAATTTAAAGCCTACTATGCAACATTTTTCCCCAAAAATGCATAATTTGTACAACAGATCTGCACCAACCTATTTTCTCATTATTTTGCTGCGCTTGAGACGCTTTACCAATCCAAAACATGACACTCAACAGTCATCTTTCTGGTGAGTTTACCGACAGCAACTGACAAATTCTTTTGATTCTTCCTTTAAAGGTAAATTGTGATCCAGTATTCACTTTAAACTTACACTTAAAGAGGTTTAACTTGCAAAACAGCAGATGTTTTTTTAGATGAATTGAGAAAAATAATCAAGTTTTTTGCAGAACCGTCAGAGATCAATTTAACCCGGCCAAGTTTTAGCTAGGTAGCAAACAAGATAACATTCTGTTAACTTTCTAACTAGCAAGAAAACACAACACAGAACCGCTGACTGTACCTTGTCCTGACAGCTCTCAAATTCTTTTATTTTGCTCCATATTTTACTAAATCAAGATGAGTTTTTAAATTGCGCCGCAGAGCTCTGCTTAATTTGAAACCTGGATCTACTCATTTTAAACCTAGTTTTGCAAAACTCTGATTAGAGTTAATTTTATTTAAGTTAATCTTGTTGGTGCAACACGGTCTAAGACCTGCAATATGCAGGTTACATAGAAAATATAAAAACAGTGTATGGTGACATGTATGCAGCACATACTATGCTCAGATTCAAAAATCAAGGCTGACTACTCTATTACTGATCAATTTTTGTCAGATTGCATAAATTCCGTCTCTGCTGATTGAGGTTTCAAGGCGCAGGAGTCGATTTCTAAAGCCCATTATTTTCTGACTGACGGATATAGACATTGTCAGCTAGACATTTAAGCCTGCAGGCATCACTGGAGGATGGCGCTGGGACCCGTTGCCTGGCTTTGATTCCATCTCACCCGACTTTCTCTCTTTTCTCAGATATTTTTTCCTCTTTTTTTTTTTTTTTTTTTTTTTTTTTTTTTTACCCATCAACGGAGTCACATTTCTGTCTCAAGGTGTACGTTAAAATAATCGTACGTCTGCCAGCGTGTGTAACATCTTTATCAGTCTTGGGTGTCCGGATGATTTTTGCTAGCCTTGCCTATGGCGTGTTCAACAAAAGAGGGAGCACCCTGTCAAAAGGTCAGCCCCCCGAGCACAAACAAGGAGACAAAGCAAGACATACAAGTCAAAATCTTCAACAATGGGTAGTGATTTTTCCAAACTATTTCTTATTTTTAAGATCTTGGACCTTGAACCGACTGTTTAATACATCAAATTCTGATGGGTATTCTTCAGATTTCCATTTTTGTCTTGCCAAAAGTGCATCTTTACCTCTTTTTACTCTTCTCACCTGGTGTCCCAGTTTCACATACCCTCTCTGTCATCTCCTCCTATATTCTTTTCTCCTTTTCTGTGATGCTCTACTCACAGCATCTTCCTGTCTGATGCCAACATCTGACTTTTCACCTTTGTGGATGTTGTGCATCTCTTTTTCTTCTTCTCTTGTCTCTCCTCATATGTCTACTCCCCTCCCTCTGTCTTCTTTCTGCATGATGGTGATGGATGGGCCCTATGGATGAGTGGGCTGTGAGAAGGGCTGTGATGAAGACTGGCCTTGGAGGGGAAGAAAGTGAGAGTGAGAGGTGTGTGTATGTGTGGGGTGGCAACATGAAAGAAAGGGGAAAGTAGGGTATGCAGAAAAAAAGGACAGAGAGACTGTGAAAAGCAGTGAGAGGTGGAGCAGACAAAGGGAACAAGATGGGGAGAAAATAAGGAGAGGAGAGGAGAAGGAGTGGATGAAGATGATGGGTGCAGGCCTGAGGCTGGCGCTGCTGTTAAGGTTAGGGGGGTGTGCTGACCCTGCCCTGTGCCTGGGGCTGTGCCTTAGATCAAGTCCTGGGCTGATCCAACACCAGGTGATGAGGTGAGGTGGAATTGGGAACACTGCACATCCTGCAAAGACCAAACTGTATTGACTTAAAACTTGTGCCTTTTACAAGTCAACAGGACTTTAGAAAAGACGCTTTTAGATCTGGACTGCATGTTGATGTAGGGGGTTACAAGATTTTACCATTAACAGAGATGTGTGACTGGTGTGTATCATCACAGTAGTCACATTTTTCACATGTGCGTTTTGTTTCTCTGCTATTCACCTTCCCTGGTCTTGAGTTGCATACTGTTGTAGTACTTCAGATTGGCTTTAATCTCGAGAATCAACTGCATTTTTACTCTGTTTTGTGTCTGTCTTGGACAAAGAGGACTCAGATTTAAAGACCATAACTGCTTGGATATCACTAATTTGCCAGTGCACTGTCAGATTTATTTGTTAACATCATCACAGGGATTACTGATTCCTGATTTGAGATTTTTGCTACCATCACCAGTTGTCACCTCTCCTCGCGCCCTTTCACATGCGCTCCAAGAAAATGAATGTAGGAGACAGGAGAAGAAGCTTGTCTATTTGGCTCAAACTAGGCTCTACCTTATTCTTATCTATTTTGTTATTTTTGCCTATGATAAACAAACAAACAAACATGATGCTACTTTCATAGCGGCAGCACAGCTCTGGATGAGGTAAAGACTTGTTTTGTGACCACTTGACCAATCACAATGAACACAAACACTATCTTAAATCTAAAAGAATTGTCTTGGACAGGAAAATCATATGTTATATAAACTTTAGATCATTCAGAAATGTGCAAAAACAAAAAAAAGAAACACAAATATACACAGAAAGCCCCCCCACACACACCCCTGTTCTTTGTAGGGCACAGCTTTTCTAAGAACTAGAGATATTTCACATAAAAAGATATCATCTGATTTGTACAACGCACAATAACGGAGAAGAATGCTTTAATACTGAATGAGCAAATCTGTTTGACTCAGTCATATATCTTTACATCCCATTGCATCCTACACATAAATGCAGGGATCTTGAGATGATAGCTGAATTGTAAAGGCCCATGATTTTCTACTAGCATCATAAATACGCCACATCCCATCCTGTCAACGACGTAGCCCATCTATCCCACTTCCTACTTACATTCTATTACCAGGCAAGGAAATGAAGGATCCCTTGAGAGACCCTAAAGGGGATCCATTTAGAGGGGAGGGGAGTGGTGCGCTGGACGATTTTTGACCCCTTTCACCCGCCTTGAAGCCTGTGGGGACTGCAGAGGCTCGCATAGCTCTGTCACTGACAGAGCCCTGGGGTCCTGACACCTGCACAACGCTGCGACGTGACAACCAGAGACAGAGGAGGCCAAGAGTGGGTTCCTGATGACAGACCTCCACAGAGTCCCACAGCTCCAAGACCGGCGAAAAGGGTCAGCAATAGGGTAGATGGGAAGGTGATGCTGTTTAAAAAAGGTTGGAAACATTCACGAGTTTGTGGGACATACATGTCCCTGACCAAAGCTCAGTCAGTAGCCCTATGCTTCAAATTATGATGCTGTAGATACCCTTCTAGTGTTAGTTTTTGATTGTGCAGAGGCAGTTCAATGGGGGTGTGATCCCCCTTGTTAGGAAAATGACCAAAATCCATCCCGCTTGTTCACTTGCCACCCACCCTCACCATCCCCTCGTAGAAGAGAGAGTACAGGGCTGAGGGATTGTTTAACTGAATATGTTATACTAGTCTACTTGACTCCTATCCTTAATCTGATTGAGGTTTGTGAAAATTTGAATCTGTGACTGCGACCACGGTTCTGAAATACCAGCAGCCTAACTGTGCCCTATACTGATAAATCCATGGCGCTGTCCGTGGTGCTGAAGTGACAGACAGATATGTAATGGGGCCTTTTTCCCTCAGTCTTGCATTTCTGTCAGTTTCATCTTGGCTTTATAATATTCTCAAAAGGGATGTTTCCAAAAGAGTTGCTCATGAGTCGGTTCGCTTGTGACAGGTGAATGAACCTTACTTACAGGAAATAATCTTCTCATCACTAGATTGCCTGCTGAAGATATATATATATATACATATATATATTTATGTATATATGCAATGTCTGGGTCGTCTGTGGTGCTAAGTCCAGGATGAATTATTAGCATTAGCATCCCTGGTGCTAATTTGCCATTTTTAGGTTGCTAGCTCGGAAGTTGTTGTTTCTCTGAAAATGCAGACAGCAGATGCTGCGTCGCCGACTGAAACAAGTCACTCAATGCAGGCTTATACCCACAGCGTGCCTCCAGTGAGTCAGACTAGTGTTCATGAGATAATGCTAGAGAGGCGCTTCCAGAAACGAAGTAAAGGGTCACCTGCAGCATTACAGTTTGAAGCACTGACATCTTGGAGTGACAGCGGCTGTTCTGACACACACCTAAACCAGGAAACGTATTTGTCAAGCAGTTTGGATCAAAACATTTCTGCTTTAGAGCAAGACTTAAGAGTCATTTATCAAACTTCCTACACACATTCTTGACAAGGAGTAGAAGATCTTTGAAAATATGTTCTATTACCTGTTTTAAACCACACATAAAGATGACATTCTGTATTTTTTCTTTGTATTAACACTGTAGATTCAACACAATCAAAAGACGGAATAAGCAACTTTGATGCCGCAAGAACAAATGTATCACTTGTAGGTGTATGACTAAAAATATATTCCTGCCAAAACTGATAAAAATGATATACCCTAATTGCAGTTCATCTGCCTCTTTAAGTGGCTTACACCAGTTGAGTTCAATTACTGTAGCACTTTATTTTGTGACATTAAGCCAGTGGGCCAATTTATTAGAGACAAGAGAAGTGTTTGTGTGGCTGTGCGTGTCGCCGTTTCCATCAACTCCCACTAAAAGTCCACGTAGCCTTATAGCTCTGAACAAACATCTATCAGTGGTGACAGGCCTCTGCCCCTGGGCTTTAACCCCGGCACCCAACTCGAGCTGACCTGTCCAATCTTATCTGGCCCCCGAGAGCCCTGTTTGCCTTCATCTCAGAGGTCCACCCCCCACCCCACCAACCGTCCCCCCTTCCCCCATCCTCTCTCCTTCCATCATCATCCGCTAACTGCCAACCTTAATCTGTGGATAATCCCATCTAGCCCACACCAGTAATGGCTGGAGGGCAGTTTTATTGTTTCTGGAGTCTTAGAGGATACAGTAAACTGACTGACTGAGTGTATATGGTCACTTAACTATAAAAAGATAATGGAATGACATCCAACCTAATTCTTCAAACTGTAGCTCAATTACTTTTGCAGAAAATGACTTAAAATGGTGCCAACGTTTGTGCTGTCAGGGTAGAACATGGGATATTTGCTGACATCCATGAGGACTAATGAATTCAACATATTTTAATAATATAATGTGATTCAATACTAAGCTTACAGTTGCTTTGAGTGAAACAATGGCCCAATACATCCAGTAAAATATATAAATTCTCCTCATGGTCCATGTATTGGCAGAGGACCGTAATAGATACTGTATCAATTATGATGAGGGTCAAAAGTGCAGGCTGCTAACTCGTATGGTATAGGTTTTGGAAGAGAAAAAGCTAATTAGCATTGTAAAGTGCATCTAGAGCTTGTTTGCGCATAACCTTGCAAGGCATCGCATGTCTGTTTGTGTGCTACACAAATAAATCAGCTAATTGAATATGCAAAGAACAGCGGTATATCAGTGACAAACACAAACACAACAAGAAACAAAGTAGGACGCATCGTGAGCAATTTATTAAACCCAATGATACACAATGTCCATCAGGGCTGCCAGCGGGAAACACTGAGGCAACATATATCATAAAAATCTATGAAAAAGACCACAGAGAAAAGCTGGTTAACAAAAATGGGAAAAAAGAGGATTTGTGATTTATGACCCACCCCACACTGCCTCTGATTGGTATGACGAGTGATTGGTTAGGGATATAATATCAAGTCAAGCCAATCAGAGGCAGCGTAGGGCAGGTCATGACTTTGCCCCTCCTAGGAAAAAAATTTGGTATACAGCCCTATGTGAGATAACCACAGTTCAATGCGAGATCAACAGAGATGCTGATTAAACGGCATGATTATTGCACAGGTGTGCCTTGGACTGGTCACAAAAGACCACTCTAAAATTTTTATCTTCAAAAAAAAAAAAAAGACGTATTATTATGCACTGAGGTATGGCTCTTTCACATATGGCTGCAGATACCCATTTCTTTCACAGGAGGGCAAAGCCTGGACCCTCCTTACTCTGCCTCTGGTTGGGTAAGAATATCAGAGTAAACCAATCAAACACTCCTCATGCCTAAATCTAACCAATCAACAAAGGCAACAACTACTAGCCAATCAGGGGCAGAGTAAGACAAGTCATGATTTTGCCCTCCTAGGAAAAAATGTGGTATCTGCAGCCTTACGTGAAATGGCCATAGTTCAGTGCCTAATAAATTGCACAGTTTAGAGTGGCCAAATTATAACAAATTTGTGTACAAAAATTTAGAGAAATAAACCTTTTCTGTGAAGTCTTTCATTTCAACTCATTCATTTCAACTCATAAAAGATGGGAGCAAAAACAAAAGTGTTGAATTTATATTTTTGTTATATGTTATTGCTATTACACCCAGTCTTTCTGAAATATAAAATCATTCTATTTCTAGGGAACAATTAAGGATTATTCATCTTTTTGAAATATTTGTTGTGTTTACAAAATCTCAAACTTGAAATGAACTGAAACCTTTCCTGACAAGGTGATGATTTCCAACTACGGGAGCGAAAGCTACCCAATGTCTTTCCTGGCTGGCTTGCCAGAAATGGAATATAGCAGGTCATTATGGCTTGGCTGCTCCCTGGCTTTTCATAATATACTGCTAAATGAGATGAAAAGGTGGGGCGCCCGGTGACTCAGTGTCACACCATGTGTTTGTGTGTCTGTGTGTGTGTGTTTGTCTGTCTGATCGCCTGAGTGTCTGGCTAAAATGTGGATGTCTCCTTTAAATGGAAGGAGCTGAAATGGTGAAGTCGAGCCATCCCTTCTCATGCTCCAACATGATCTAGCACAGGTAAGCCCATTAGCATGGGGAAAAGGTCACTTTGAGGAGTGGAAATCAAATACAGGGATTTGGGCAGGGCCATTAAGCCACCGGGGCTATTAGTATTCATGCGGTGCAGATTAATGGAAAATATGAGCCCTACAGAGGGGCCATAGTATTAAACTCGATAAGAGCTGATTTGCCCAACCTCCGACATCCCTGTTTTCCCACACCCCATTTCTACTCTTTTCTGTATTAATATTAATGATCATATTTTTTTTTTTCATTTGAAGGCACAATGCTGTCAGATTGCAGGATTTTCTGAATCACCCAGCTGCCACTGCTGTGATTGGCAAAGATGTGATTAATTGTCAACCAGGGGACCTTACACCGCTAGTCATACAGAACACTGTCAGCGAAGCAAACGGTAACTTAATATCCTTAAATGGCGATGATGCTTCACGATAAGGTCTTAAAAGAAATGTTTCTCCTGCTAATCCGCTCCAAGCTCGGTAGCAGCTAGCTGGGATGGTGCATTAAAGTCCCAGTAACTTTGTTCTGGAGGGTGTGACATGATTACGTAACAAAACAAACACCAGTAACTTAATAATAACACTTAATTGCTACTTCACACCTACAATGGCATGTGTGATTCTTTAAGTGTGACCATTACATGAACGCTGCTGCATTAAGATGCATTTGAAAAAATCTGATCCTCTCTGTCTCTTATGTGTTTACTTGCCAACTTTTGCGCCTCGGCCAACAATAAAAACACGTCAGCTTTTTTATTCTCAGTTTTATGGCACTTTAACTCAGGTTAAAATGTATAACAGTAAATTAGAGGCAGTGTTGGGGAGTAACTAGTTACATGTACAGAATTATGTAATTAAAATACAAAATAAATATAATAGTAATCTCTCAAAAGCCTCTAATCAAAATGTTGGTGACTACGAAAGTGTTAAATCCAGAATGTAACATTCATTCTGTTGCAAAGCCATTGGGACAAATTTGCAAAGTGCAACACTGTCAAGGGAAGGCTGGCTTATAAGGAGGCGTCTCTACATCTAGACAGGCTCCATTCATTGGACACTGTGTGCTCAAATTTTAGGTATTTTTGATTCGTTCTCTTGTTTGAATTTACATTGCCTCTTGCCACTCAAATCAATACGTACTGCTCCAGACATTTGTTAGAAAAGTTATCAGAACATTACCAAATGTAATTAGTTATATTACTTTGATGAATTAAAACTGTTACATTACTTATAACATTTTTAACAGGGTAACTAGTATTTCTTTAACCTATTACATTTCAAAAGTAACCTTTGCAGCACTGATAAGGATGTAAATTGGAGTAAGTTCAAAGTATTGACTGACTTTGTATCAAATGCTTTTGATGACTAATTCTGGGAGCCTAAATTACTTATAAAAGTAAAAATAATTATGTCATCTGTGAGTTACAATTAATCAGGAGCTCTTCATGTGTTTTTGAATCAGTGGAAATGCACTTAGCTTTGTTTGTTGCCCATCTCCGACAGACAGAACAGGTTTTTATTGGGCGTGACGAAGCTCAGGTCGTGCAGACTGTATGAAAAGCTTAGACTGTGCCAGTTGCCACTCCTGGCAGATCCCCACCCAACAGTGGCTATGCCCCCCTCCCCCCCTCCCCTCTCCTCCAGCTCCCACCCCTCCACCCTACAGTCGCCCCTGTCCCCCCAGCACACCCCGCCTTCCGCTCCATCTGTCGGCCAATAACCTGCTGGAGCCTGCCATGCCGTTAGCGCACCTGTGCCTGCCACCTCAAATAGAGCTGTTTGACGCACGGAGGCGGCATGCAACCACACACAAGCACACACACACACACACACACACACACACACACACACACACACACACACACACACACACACACACACACAAACTATACCTCCAGACATACAGTATGTTCATATACACTCTGGTCAGCATGCAACATGAAGGGCAGGCCAAAGTTGTCCGCTGAAGGACTTTGTCCAGTTACTAAGTCATCCATTTCTTTGAAACTCAGCAGTCAAAAGGCTGCAGATCGGAACTTGCTTCCTTTTTATGTTCCTCTCAGATACACTTGCTTCCTGGACTGTGACCACAAGAGCACAATGGGACTGCCTAAGGCCACAGTCCTACTGTGTCATTACCTTACACGGCCCATGCTTCCATCCACACGGGGCACACATGCCACGGGGAGACGGCCACCACTTTCCTCATTAGCTATGAAGTAATGGCTGTGGTCCACAGAGTCTTGCCCTCCATTCCCCCTGTGCCCCCTTACCAATATCCCCCACCATGACAAGCCCCTGCCCAGGCATGATGAAGTATCTCTCTGCATCTCCTTCAGCCATCATCATGACATGTAGTGACTGTTTTCTGAAAGTTAAGACAATAAGAGCAAAATACAAAAGAAAAAACACTTAAAGTGAGAGTATTTGAATAGTTTATAGTTTGCATGAAACAGCTGGCTGAATGCTTATTGGTTACTTGTTTCCTGAAAAACAGGCAGCTGAGGAGCCACGTGTCATAGACATTGATTGACATAAAGCCCAGAGACGGATGCCCGTTTCATTACACGGAATGGGCTAAAGTACCAAGGTAGCTTTTTGCCTACTTTGGCAGCTAACCAAGTAAACAGCAGTTAACAGTTAGCTAAGTTACTTTAGCAACAACTAAAGCTATTTTTCCATAAGCAAACTCCGTGAACTGCATCGGAAAACTCCATAAAACACCTCAGCACTGTATTTCCTGTCGTTCTCGAAGCTGTCTTCGCTTGGAGGCTGAGATTAGCTCTGTTGCTTGCTAACAGTTAACAGTTATGGTCTGCTATAAGTAAGCTAAAGCTATCTGTCCATCAGGAAATTCTGCCATCAAATAACCGAGGGCTGAAGCTGAGCAGCCAGAGAACATCTGAGGGAAAAACAGAAACTATTTTATCCATAAAATAAGATCCAGTTTCATCTAAATCGGTGAATAAAGTTAAAATGTTGTGCTACTGCACAGTGAAGCCAGGCCCCAGAATGAATGGATGTCAACAGATTCTCCTTCGATGCTTCGATGGCATCATAAGCAAGAAAGCATTTCATTGGACACAAATTCAGTAATGCCCCCAAATGCAGGAGTCATTGGTTTCCAGAAAAAGACAAACTCTTTAAACATCATTAAAAATACGCAACAATATCTACAAAAACAACTTTTTATGTCATTGTTGGACCAGACACTGCCATATAGGTGATATATAGTGTTACATATGTGATAAAAACACTTTAACATCGAATGTGACTTCATGGGAACTTTAACACACCACTTGTTCCACCTAATCCTATTCCAAGTTGTTAATTCAGTCTGAATGTAGGCCCTGTTTTGGGATTTGTCTGAATTATTTCCACAGGCGACTGAAGACAGTAAAAAGTTTAATTGTTCAAGCTCCTGGATTTCAACTATCTGTATCCAATTGCATTCAGTTCACATACTTTTACAAATTTCCTCCTGTTAATGCAGCCCAACTGGGTCTTGAATGGCACGCCTCCAAAAACAACTGCTTTAATCCTTCCATTCGGGCAGGAGCATGCCGTTCAAACATCTGTCATGCAGTTCAAATGTGACTCAAGCATTTTAAATGACACACACTTTAGAATGACTCCACTTCAGCAGCTTCAAGTATTTGAATCATGTGAAACTTTTAGCAACTTAATCACCATAGACAAAAAACACAAATTAACTGCACCTATTTCTATGAAAATAACACAATCAAGTCCATCATGGTCATTAAGGACCAGCATATGTGAAACAAATGTCTTGTGAATATCTAAATGGACACCGATACCATCTTTCTTGTTATTACATACAGTGATGGCTGCAGTGTTTTGCATTTCATAGTCTGTAGCAAAGTTGGATGTGTTGAAGACAAGAACGACCTGAAAATACCAAGCGCAATGAGTGGCATTTAACTCAATGGGAAGCTGATGCCATAGAAGCCAACTGTTGAATGACAGGCCATTAGTAAAACACCTGTTCTACTTTCTGAGGAAAATGTCAGGACTTGAGATCAGCCGATGAACATGAAAGTTAAGATTCAATTCAAATTAAGGCTCACTGTCAGGTACAAAACGCCATAAGGCCCGTGTGATGATGAGATAAATAATTTTAAAGTGGTGCTCACTGCAGGGCAGTCTCTAGACTGAGTGAAGCTCCTGCACTTGGGGGCATATACTAAGTTTGCATCCAAAGAAATGCTTCCTCACTTTCTGTTCTTTCTGTTGTGGCTGGGTGCCGGCCTCATGGATCACTGTACAAAAACACAACTTAACTTTATTCACTGATTTGGGTCAAACTGGCATATTTTATACAGCGGATATCTCTGTGACAGACAGGGAATACGGTACCAAGTTGATTTAACTGCTGCTAACTATAGTCCTGTTAGCTTAGTCAGCTAGCTGCACCGGTAACTAAACTAGTTAGCAGGTAGCAGCTAACTGTAGTGTCTTTAGCTCATCGATAATATTTTCTGGTTTTCCCTCAAATGTCCTCTGGCTGCTCAGCTTCAGTCTTTGGTTATTTACACATTGCCCTGACAGGTTTTCTTGTTTCTAAAGTAGCTAACCACTAACCGCTGCTAACTGTAGCAGTCATTAGCATGCGACACAACCAGCATCCTCCCAGTGAACACAGTCTCTGAGACTGATGGGGAATACGGGGGAATCACGGCTGCACAGCTAACTGAGCTGACTAGCCAACAGCACTATACTTACCAGTTAACTACTTTAGTAGCAAATAAACCTATCTGTCCATCAAAAAACTTTAATTACCTAGATACTATATTTCCTGTTGGAGTGTTTAGGAGCCAAACTGGCCTCCATCTGTCTTGGGGTGCGGCTGAGCCTGAGCTGGGGTGTGGCTGGACCAAGAATAGAGCTGGACTAGGCCAAGCTCCACCCACTGGCTCCGCAGTGAGCAGCCTCTCAGTTTTAAAATGTAACTCGGTCGGAGAAGGAGAGTAAATGAAAACTATGATCAGGTTCCCAAGGAGAATTAGCTGAAAGTAGAACCTTTATCCTTACAGAAGCTGAATAGAGCTCTTTTCTCATCCTTTCACACTTTCTTAGTATGAAGGAGGAAAAAAAGGCCACAATTAGTCAGCATTAGTCATAAATGAATAATTGATTCAGATTTGAAATTCAGATCAGGTCCCTGGCATATTCCCGCATGGAGGCCTTGGCACAACAAAAAGCCTGTCAGGGCAAAGATGTATGTTTAAGTAACACTACAGGAAGCCTCAACACAACCCCAGAGGAGAGCGATAGTCCCACTCCATGTCAGCACAGCAGCCAAGCACCCTGTACCTCTTGGCAGGCTGCTGCAATGTTTTCAATAATCAAAGAGAAATGCTTTTTAAAGAACTGAGGTCTTGCATTTTGCCCAGGTGTCACTCTAACAGAGCCTGTTGTAGTGCAGACATTTATCATCGTACTTGCTCATTCAATCAGGATTAGCCTTTGTAAACCAAATGAGAGCAGCCTCTATAAAGGTGCTGCAGAAACTCTGCTCCTCATATATTTTCATAAGAAGAAATAAAGCCAAGATTCAAGGTAGAACTACCAGATGAAAAGTGCACACAGTGTATTCATGTATGTGAGATATAAGTACGCTCATACTGCAGATGGGAGAAGTCAGCCTTCAGGAATTTCTGCCAGAAAGGGCTTTCAGGTAAGCACATGACTTACACGAAGGAGACTAGGATTTGACTCATTTTTAGACTTTATTATCTTCATTTTTTTCCCACAGTTTTCTATTGCAGTTTGGTTACATTTTGGCACCAAAAGCACATTGGAAAAGATCATGGTTTGGGTTAAAATAGACCATTAACCACGTGTTAGACAGGCTTTCAAGCGAGAAAGCCCTGAAAGCTAACTTCTCTGTGTGCCCATATAGGTTAAATTATGCGCCTCTGCATCTGAAGGAATTCCCATGGAAACACACTCATACATCAAACCATGTCTCCTAGAAATTATGCTAATTTGTAGCAGCAGATACATTTTAAGGGAAATGTAATTCTGCTCGGATTTAGTTTTTTTTATCAACATAAATTAACATACCTGCCATGTCAGAAAATGTTGATGCTGCAAACATAAACTGCAAAATAATAACAGCAAACATTTACTGAGAATGTATTTTATTTGTTTTCTCATAATATCCATCCAATACCACAGAAACTTCAGATTATTCATCTCTGATGCACTCTCAGCCCTTGGTTAAGGAAAGATTGTGTTCTTAGTCTAATACAGAAAAACTCCCCGGTTGACTTAATGCACGTAATTCGTGTTTACTGCATTAATATTTAACTGATCACGATTTCTCCCTAACCTTAACAGAAGTGCTTTTGTTGCTAGGGACACTGCCAGGGAAAATAATCCAGGCAGCAATTAAGTTTCCTCTCAAAATGTAATTGGCAAAATAAATTAGTAGTCTGTAAAGTTAATTTCGAGGGGACAGTGTTAAAAGATGGAACTTTGGAAGACAGCAAACTTGTTTAGAAAGGTTTTGTCAAACAATTAATTTGTGTACACAGCATATACCTTGTATTTACATGACAAGTATGTACATATACATACTGTTTAGGTACATACACATTAAACAATCTGTCAAACATGTACATAAACATGCACATATAGAGAACATTAAAAATTTCCATGCAAACATGCCCATATACAGTACAAAAAATTAATATTGATTGCCTGCACATAAAGAAGTGTTACAGTTATTTTATACTCACATTTTAGCCCAGTATATACTGCATGTATCAGTCTAATCCAATGATAAAAAGGTACAGTATAATTTTCCATCAGCTGCATGTAGATCCAGTGTTATTTGAATTTCAAGACTTTCAAAGCTCCATTTAAGGTCCAGATTCTTTGGGATTATAGTTCCCCAGAATCTCATTTGATCAAAGTCCCGTTTCTATTTCTGACTCACTTTTTAACAGGGTGGATTTGTTTATGTAAATGAAAAACTTTTCTCCAAAAAAAAAAAAAAGTCTGCACATTCAATTTAAAAACCGAAACTTGCCTGTAGTTACTTATTACTTTGAAAAATGCCTAAGAGGGCTGCTCACTAATCTGTTCCTGACTGTGTGTTTAAAAAAAGCTACAGTAAGAACACTTTTAACGGCACTGGTATGTGAGTAATATTTCCGTTTTTTCAAATTGCTGTGCATCCTCTAAAGTTGCTGGCGACAATTTTGCCTGCAAAAGATGTCTTCTATTCAAGGACCAAATGTTCCCTGTGTTGCGAGATGACCTCTCGACAGACGAGCAATCACAGTAGTCAGCATTCATAAGACCAGTGCTCGGCTGAGCTTGCAGACAGAACCAACAAGTTTTCACTCAGTTTGATAAGACAGTAATACTGAGGAAATAACCTTGCCAGGTTACGCCTGTACACTATCATTGATCCTCCACAACAGCAAATAAGGAAAGCGGAGACAACGGGGATAGAAACGGCACATTCTCCATCTCTTGTGTCCTTTTAATGGAGAAACGGTACTTTTCCCTCTTTGCTGTCCTCAGCGCAATGCTTTTCTCCTGCTTTTACAATTTAATAACTACCTCTATTCCTTATCGAAAAGGATTTTTTTAGGGGTTGCTTGTCAGATAAAGGGCAGGGTTGTCACCAAACTTCTCTTGCTGCTGCTGCGAGACAAAGTCTGTTTACTTTTTTCAGTCATCTCTCTGCTCTGTCAGGGAAAGGAAATGCAAACGCTCTCTATAGAAAAGCTCCCGGGTATTTTCTTTGCTCATCCCTGTACCACATTTACTCTCTTTTTCTCTTTCATCCACTTTGGGTAGTTAAGTGCTCATTGATATTCCGTTGGTCAACATGAGGACCAATAGACTTTTCTCCCATCAGGATTCGGGAGTGGCCACTTGCAGATTGCTCCTGACACCGGCTGATGATAATTTAACAAAGCATGGCACTGATGAAAAGGCTTATGAGTCGGGATGAGTTTTTCCCCTCCTCTCACATCATGTCCGACACTAATTGCTTTTGACATCTTGGTTTATTGTGCAAGTGTCACGGCAGCTTGGTATCATTTCAGACCCTCTTTATCTTCCCCTTTGCTGTTAGATCGACATTGATCAAAATGTAGCATTAACACAAACACGTATACGATCGTGTTAACGAAACAAAAAGAAATGCTGTCGACCATCTAGTGTGGACTGGTGACAATTAAAGGAACATCGGTCAAAATGATTATTTTTCAGACAGCAACAAATAGAAGATAGCTTGAGTTACAGTTAAATTATTAGTTATTAACTTAATTATTAAATTATCAAGTTGTTTTCCTGGTTATCTTGAAAGTCTGCCAGATTTATGGAAGATAAATACTAAATCACTGGAATGTCCCTTTAAAATGAAATCTTCTGCAGCTGCATTATGGGATTTGTAGGATCTGCTGGCTTGTCCTATAATTGAGAATAATAGTGGGGATATCAAGGCCTCTGCTGCTTTGATTCTAGCAAATCTTTTAGAATCTGTCTCTTCTATGTCTGCCATATTTACGAAAGATCAATAATAAATCACTGGAATGGCCCTTTAAATTGACATGAATTGAAGACTGTACATTGTTACAGCAGCAGATTAAATGAGTGGCGGCTTGCTCCGTGTTTATGCACGTATCTGATCAAATTCACCACTTTTACGGTTCCGCCGGATCGTGTTTTTCCAATCTGCCTCCACATCTGTACAGTCTTATTTTCTCAGAGATGCGAGGAGCCTCGCGTTAGATGTTGCTGACCTGAATCTCAGCTGCAAATCTACTTTTGAAATAGCAGCAACTGTGTAAGTTATAGAACACACTTTGTCCCAGTTTGCAAAATGCTGCTGAAGAGCTACAGTATCTTAAAATAAAAAAAATAAATAAAAAATACAGGTAATGTCTGGGCAATCCTCAACCTCCTCACCTCCTCTGTCAATCAATAGTCTCTTTCATCGGCAGGGGTTGAGCTATCATTAATAATAGCTGACACGCTCCTATAGTGGTAATAAACTGGGGGAATCTGGTATGTAATGGTACAGTAATGGCACCTGGGCAGGGTGTTACGCACTCGACAGCTGCTGATGGATAAACCCTAGGTAAATGGATTTGGGCTCATCCAGGGGAGAGGAGCTGCTGCTGCTTTTGGATTGACTCTGTTTTTTTTTTTTGTGAGCTGGAGTGGGTGAAAAGGGCCCGTACAATCGCCGGAGAATGGAGGAGGGCACGTGGAAGAGAGCTTTTCAAATTGGACAGCGGGGCGTCGGCGGACGGACATGTAGATTTCACCGCGGCTGCATAGCAACGAGACGCGAGTGTGTGCGTGAGTGGGGATGAATGAGAATGTGCCGGGTGAGTGCTAACTGGGGCATGTTAAGGCAATTGTCACCCCCCCCCCCCACCCTCCCCGTCGCCACGGTGAAGAATGATTTGCTGGTTGGCGTGCCATTTTATCTCCTCAAAACATAGACAAATGTGGACCCGAGGTGTTAAAAAGACCCAAACTTCTTCCATCATTTCAGAAGCCTTGAAGAATATAGAATTATATGATTGATTTTTAGAGATGATGAGTTGTCACTTTAGACAGTGGGAATAGGAGGAGAGAAAAAGTTGAGCAAAATATGAGAGGTATTTTTACTCCCCTAACTGACAAGCTTGAAATATGGTCTATTCTGGTTAACCAAAAGGAACACATACATTTCTACATTAGAAAGAATTCCCATTATTTCTCTCTGAGCCATGAAAATCAATTCTAAAATGATTGCTTTCAGTGACGATGGGGAGAAGGGGAGAGAAAATAGTTGATGTGCCTTTGGCTGGTCCAATAGATAGAAATAGAGGCTGTTTTTTCCGATTCTATTTTCTCACGAGAAATGGTTGAAATTGGGAGTGTCTAACTATTTCAGTTGTTCTTTCTTCATTTTCCTGTCATCTTTTCAATGCAGCTCTTTGTTTATTTCTCAGCACGAGGACCCAAATCTTAGAGCATTACACGATTTCTCCGCAGTTCCAAATCCCGGGGTTTGTTCCGTTGGCTTAAACCTTTTTTATCACATTATGTTGTTTTTGTAGCAAAACAACAAAAACAGATTCACGCACTTCATTGGCAATGCTCATCAGCTTGTTCTGCATTGTGCCGTCTTTTCTGTTTAATGAAGCATTTCGCAGCAGATTAGAAAAGAGCTCATCAAGTGTCAATTTAACAGATTAAGTAACTTCTTAACCATGATACAAAATAAAGCATTTGCTGTATTGGCATAATTTTGCTTCTTACCTTATGTTTTGGTAACCCTTTATTTACACTGTCATAACTGTCATGTTAGGACACCTGTTATGAAGATGAAAGAGTCTGATGAAAGCAAGTTTTAACATCTTCTGGATGAAATGTGTTTAAAACAGTCAAATACTGTCAAAGGCAATTGGTAATTGGCAACACTCTGGAAAGGGGAAATGCTTCCAAGACTGATCTCTTTCTAAAAAATTCATCAAACGTTCATCAAAAACAAACTTTATAAAAGTAACCCCAAAATCTTAACTACAATGCTATCCTTCAAAAAAGCACCTAAACTCTTTTTTGAATTTACTAACCACAAGGATTACAAACCAATTTGGTCACCAAGACAGTGGGAGGGGCATCACAACACATTGTTTTTATATGGAGCTGATGATAGCAGTAGCTAAAGAGTGAACATCCTTGCTTCCTTCTCGGAGACTGACAGTGGCCAGATTGACCACAGGGAATATAGTACCAAGGTTTACCAGGTTTGGCTCCTGGCACCTCAAGGCTCTGAGTCAGAAAATTAGGTGGCTAGCTCCATGGCTAAGCAGGCTAACTAACTAATGCCAGCTACAGATAACAGCAAACAGTGGTTAGCCTATTTTAGCAACAAGCTAACTGATAACTGTTCATCAGGTAGCTCTGCTAAGCTAAACCAACTTGGTACTATAATCTATCATCAAACTGCCCTTACAACATTTAATAACGTCTTTGTAACAAGTCCAAATGGCACCACTTTAGTTCAAGTCCTGTAAATTCTTCATGACACCGTTACAAAAGCATTCGATAGTCTAATAAACCCCAACGACATCTTTATGACAAGTCACACTCTCATACTGACCAATGCTGAAACCAACCACAACATAAAAAAAAGCAAACTGTTCCTTTAAAGGTTGATGGTGTCAAGTTGTCATAAGAAAGACATTATTGGCTTGATTGATGTCAAGTTATCAAGTTGCCATCATATCATTAAACCGTGTCAACTTTGCATTAAAAGTGACATTACTGACCACGACAACAAGCATAAACAGTCATAAAGACTAGATGTTCATGACATGTGGTTATGGCAGTGTAATAGCAACACTACACACACCTTTTTAAATAAAGTTTCTATAATTGCCTCCAATGTTCTACGTCTATCTTCTTCTAAAAGAAGTTCTGAAAGCTTCATTCTGTTCTGCAAGTCAATAAAACAAAATAGACATTTGTTAGAGCCAATACAACCATCTGTTTGCAGGACACTGCCGTTCCTACACAGGTCAGCGAGAAAAAAATGCACTTTGAGGGGAAAAAGATGCACTGAAGCATGCATGATCCAAGAGAGATGTTCATACTACACTTGGTGCCGTGCTATGACCCTTGTCTAAGAACTCTAAATGACTGTGTTGTGTTTAACCCTTCCCCTCTACAGTGCACCATGTCAAGTGCTTTCTCTGAGGGCAGAATCACTAACCCCTCTGAAAGGCCACTTTCAGGCAAAAAGAGGCAAGAGACTGTCAATTCACTTAACTCCATTCTTATTTCATGAGTGCCGGATAGGGTTTCATAGCTCGGTCCTGCATGTAAAGTGACCCCGTGTTGTGCTTTAGAGGCAAGCTGCGTCTAAAATAAGCAGTTGTGGTGTTGCCTTCAGAAAGCCACAGGAGACAGGAGACCCCTCGGTGATCTCTTCACATTGATACTCTGTCTACCATAGAGAGGCTTTCAAAGGTAAGACTGAGTTCACTGAGGGGGAAATGAGAAGTGACTTTTCAGTGAAGTGCAAGACATTTTGTGTCCGGCGGTATAACTTTTGAAATGAAAAATACTGACATTTTCACAGATTCTGGATTTTTCAGACAAAGTAGATGTAATTCTGAGAATTTAATGAGATAATTGACGTTTTTTGTGGGAACGCCGTATCAGACAGAAATTATTTAAAGCAGCATATTAATTTTGTATGTCTCTGCCTTTACATAACCATAAAATAATTATAGTTGAGGGGGCATCTTTATGGTTTAGAATTTAAGGAGATACTTTGGTATTTTTCAGCTTGCATATTTTGTGTCTATGTGACCAAAGGGTGCAACAGTTTTTAAAAATCTGTCCAGTTCTAAGTGAGAGGCCCACACGGAATCTGCAGCTGCAGAATTCTTTAGACAAATCTGCAGATGTTTTGCCAATGTTAAATGAAAACAGATGCTGCGTGTAAAATTCTGAATGTACCTTGCCAATTATTTATTCATTAATGTCTCTATTTGTATATGTGTTGATGTGGTAACTGTTGAGAGATGAATGAATAATGGTAAATGGTTTTGCAAATTAATGTTTGCTCTCTTTGCTCCACATTGAGCTAGCTAGCTCACAGAGCTGAAAAGAAGCATGTATAGCCAGAATATTTCCACATCTAATTTTGTGAATTAAGGACTTTAATATTTCAGCCTAACCAGAGGGTGATTGTTGGAGGAATAAAAAGACGAGCCAAGACGTTTTTGGTGAGTTTCATTTCACTTCTGTCAAGTTTAAATGTGTTGTATTTTACAACCATGACATTTCTTTGCCTGTAAATATGGTCTGATCAGTCTGACAAAAGCAATATAACGGCTGTTTCTGGTTAAACAAAACACTTCTTATTCTTCAACAAAAAGGTGTATCTCTGTAGGGATCCTTTTACTTAATGCTGTCAGACGCTTATAAGAAGAATCTGAGCCTGTCATTGGCCAAACAAACACTTTTAGTGGACGTATTTTGACAGCGTACAACAGTCCATAAGGATTATGGAGCCCCTTTCACTGGCTGCAGTGGTCTTACTCAATACTGGACCAATTTCAAAAGTTGTCCCCATTAGTCACTTCGAAACAAGAACATGGGAAAATCCAGGTCCAGGTTGAAAAATTCTGAAGTTACCCTTTAAGTTTCAACCATTAATCAAAGTCCCTGGTTTGAGTCTTGGAGACTTTTGCATCTCATTCTCCCTCTTTTCCTGTCAGCTGTCTACTATCCCTATCAAATGAAAATGCCCTTAAAAATACAGATACTGAGTGCAATCCAGGGTTTTTCAAGTCATCCAGTATCAATATACCTACCTGGTGATTGAGTATTGGTTGAGTATCTACGAATATAAATGTTTTAACATGTGTGCTCACGTGTCTACGTATGTGCAAGGAGGACATGGTGGGGAATTAAAATGCTTTAACCACATCTGTCGGAGTGGCCCTGGCCCCATAGCTCATTCCAGATACGCTCATTTGTTAAAGCCGTGGTGACTAACACCCTCAAGGAGCTATTGCTTCTTCACCAAGGGGGCAGCGAAATAAACGAGGCCCTGCCAGAGGATAGAGAGAGAGAAGCAGCAAAAAGCGGACATATAGGCCCCGTTCACTGGTGCATTCCTAAAAATACACTGCTGTCATTGATTGTTGTAGAAGAAATGGAGGTTATATGTGCAGATCACACAGAGATGCAAAGATATACAAGTGAGTAGAGGGCCGATGAACCCATAAAGCTGTTTACTCACACATGCATGCAAACATACAGTAAACATGCACACGGTCTGTCTCCCTTTCCATGGTTTTTCTTGCAGTCTCTAATGCTCAGTGACCCGCCTAAACTGACCCCACATCTGCAATTTGACTCCTCGTCCATGTGCGTATTAAACATAAATGAGATGGACTCAATATCTCACTCATGGCTTCTTTGACACTTAGCCACTTCAGCACCGCAACCTGCCTCTCTGAGCCTCCTTAGCCCATTTCTGCCCCATTTTTTCATTCTTTTCAAAGATTATTCAAGGTTATTACTTCCTCCAAAAGGCCACTTAGGATGCGCGATGGAAATGTGTTGACTCTCTTCGATTTTTGAAGGGGGTTTGAGTGTATTTCTAATTCACTGGTGGCATGGTTCACTACATATGAAGCTGCGGTGTGGCTTTCAATGGACCTGAGGGGAACATATTTATAAACTGGATCCTGAACCAATGGGACCGGTAGGGAAGTATTTGCCTTCGAAAGCATTAAAGTGGAGGGAACACCATTTGTGGTACTATATTATACATTAAAAATTGAGATGGGGTGACTTTGCTCTGCCGCTGACCTCTATCAATATTTAATCGCAGAGAACGGCATCTAGTAAACAATGGAGAGAGAAGGTGATTCGGGCTAAAGGTGAAGGTCAGGGCACATGCACGAAGACCAGAGAACTGCACACTTGGAAAAGATTTGTGCTAGATCCTTCACCGTATGCCAGTCAAGCATGATCCACCTTTTGACAGGTTCGAGCTCAGTATTGGTTGCCATGAAATAAAAATGAGGGGTCACTGAAGAGAAAACCTCCCCGACGAACTCATCTGATCATCAGCCAACCGATCAGACATGAGTCAAAGTCTTCTTTTTTTTGGTCCTTTTAGGAAAAAAATCACAAAAGGTGTTAAACATGTCTACAGCTCAGGACGGGGTATGGACAGGGTTAGCCACATAAAAAAGGTCTGCCTAAAAAAGATGTTTAAGCGTACACTGTATTTTAAATATTTTCACTGTTTAATTTGCCCTTAGCCTTTTCTGATGGGAAACCATGATCATATAAGCCAAATATCGTTCTCTTTAAACCAACCAAAATCCATAGATGAAATCAGTCATTTTACCCAGCCGAACACAGGAGTTGCTGGTCTACTTCTGCCTCGTTCTGTTAGTTTGTTCATGTAATTGTGTGACTTTGGTGACGGGGAACTATGCTTTTAAAGCACAGAAGTCACACAACAAGACAAACAAACTAACTGATCAAGGCAGCAGTAGACCAGCAACTGACGGTTTCTACAGGGTAAAATTCCTGATTTTGTCTATGGAGTTTGGTGGGTTTGAAGAGGACAATAGCTGGTGTATAAAACAATGGTTTCCCATTGGAAAAGGCTGTCTGAAGGTGAAGTGCTGACCGTATCTCATCCAACCCCGTTTCAAACTATCCCTTTAAAACATCAGTCGAAGGCATCTCTCTAGAGTACAGTGCCTCAAGGCGGCTCTGACCCCATGACCCACGTATAATTGATGATGTCATATTCTTCTATGAGCAAATGCAAAAGCCATTTGCGTCAATGCATGCAACTGTGCACAGGCGTACAGTATTACTTGCAGTTAACTTCATCCACATGTCAAAAACATACATGAAAGGCATGACTGTTAAGGCCAACACACACCGGCGGCTTATTACGCGTGTCAAGGCAGCCCTATTGTTTTCAGTGTAAACCCTCATTCTCCACAGCATCAAAACACAAGTCAGCGAGGACAGCTGTGTATCTTGATGAGGCAGTTATGTTTATTGTCTTATTATCCAACACTAGGGCCCTTCTACATTCATCCCAGTTACTGTACCTTAGACTCATAAGTCAGCCTCTTAAATGCTTTGCTCAGTAGAGACTGTGTGTTGGGGTGGAAACAGATTGGAGCTTAAAAAAAACCCCTCCATTGCTAAACCAGTCCACTGTCTTTGGATGGTACCCAATGCAATGTACAGAAAATGTGCCGTGCAGTGTAGCTGGTGTGTGTTTTAATGCCGCGTTTGCAACCAAAATTTCTGAAACCAACTCCAGCATGACTTCGTCGTGGGGCAAAAATGGTGACATGCCTTTGTAAGACACTAACAGAAAATGAGAGGAAAGAGAGATAGTAAATGACAGACAACAAAGATACTCTGCTGAAAGCAAACCGGGAACATTAGCCATGTTCCGTCAATGTATTTTTAGGTGCAGTCTAAAGTATCACATCACAAAAGGTTGATGGAAAAAAAAAAAGCTGCTCTATTAGTTTTTAACGCTCGCTTCAGGTGGTTTTTGTGGAAAAAGAGTTAATGTGGTTAATGGGAGGTGGAAACACTCATTACCAAATACGTTCTGACATAGTGAACATTTAACTCACAAGTGATGAGCCTTTTTTTCTCTGAAAGTCTCTTCATTGCTCCCATGGCTCTACAATACATCCAATGATCACTCCACACAGATCTGATGGAACCTTCCTCACATTAATACATGAAATAAGCAGAAATATCATATTTCTATCCTGTTTTCTGCATTGTTTTTCACCATTCTAGGTTTATCTGGGACTTTTTTGCCTGGAGAATTGGAGATAACTACTGCAACTAACTCCTAATAAAAGCATAGTATTAGTGGATGTAACAAGTATTCACTTGCATTTTCTTTTACTGATTTACTCGAAATTCAGTTAAGATTTGCGACTCATTTCGATGGAAATATGGCCATAGAGGTTTGTGGTTGTTTTCTTAAAATATATTGACTTTAGTAATCAATTCTTGTCACATAAAAACAGCCACTAAACATACTAGACTAGGGCTCATATGTTTGTTAAACAAGAAGCTCAGAGTTGGGTCATAATGAGCAGACATCACAACAAGAATGGCGACACAAAAGTTCAACAACCAGTGTGCTCAGTCATGTGCAATTCCTGAATTATAATGTGCAAAGTTGAATAAAAATGTATATGTATGTATATGTTTGTGTAAACCACATTTACATTCCATATTTCGATGTAATCATTAAATACAACATTTCCACTGCAATTGTTAACTCAAAATATCACAGAGGAAGAAAGCAGCAAATGCAATCATGTTCACTGTGTGCCCATTTCTCTAATGAATGACAGACAAAATGGATTTTTTGGTTGAAACATAGGACTAATGAAGTGAGAAAGAAAGCAAAAGCAGAGCTAACAAAAGTATCGGGAGGAATGTTTTAATGGGATTTACCTCAAAGAGCTGACACTAATGGCACAGCACTGTATTGTTGGCTACCTGTTTATGTTTTATATATTTTTTTTCTACTGATAATGGTTTGCACTGGTCAGGCAGCACTAAAAAATGTTTCAAAGGGATTACATTATTGAAAAAAGAGAAACACTCTTCTAGGGTAAGCCATAAATATACTGGATACAGTATGTTTAGGAAAACCATCCAACACATAGACGTGGATCAACTGGTGTTTATGGTGCAGACTGTCTAGCTCATCTCAGATTAAAAAGGGCCCTGGACTATTTAGCCAGCTACAGTTTGAGCCCAGTCTCCGGTGCGTCAGTCCGTCACACACGAACTGACAAAACGTGAACTCGCTTCTATACGTATGATAAAATTAGAGATCATGCTGGTGGCATGTGGAGAGGAAGAGACAGAGGAATGGGGGGGGGACAAGTTAATCATCTCAGAGTAGCTTCTCCCATCAACTGGCAGCGACTTTAATCAAATTATGACCTTGTAAAGCATGCACTTGTCATTTGGGACCCTAATCTCTTCGCTAATGACTAATTAGCCCCATCACCTGTTCCTCGAAGCTTCCATTACACCCCCAACAAAGCTTTAAGATAATGGAATAAACAAAAGGGGGAAAAAAACAATACTTCCCTTGCCACGCACAAAAAAAGAGAAAAGGTAGACCAGACAGACATCAATCAAAACCTGGGAGATTGATTAGAGACTGACAAAATAGCTTTTGGAATTTTTTTCACCCTCTGACAGGAGACCACTCTTCAGTGCTCTAGAGGACAATAAGGATACACAAATTCATTAGGAGTAATTAACCGAAAATAGCTACCGAATACAGGCGGGAAATGGTGAGAGATTTCAGCACGGAGATGCTGCCCCGGCCCAGCGTGAGGTTAGAGCACGCCGACACCGAGGTTGTGGAAATAATCTAATGGCCTCATCTCATCAATAACTTCACCTTATGTTGGGACAAAGCCCTTTGGACCGGAGTTACAAATGAGTAAAGCCCACTTGTTTGTTTTTGTGTTAGGCCTTGTTATGGATTAACTCATTTGCCTCAATCTGAGGCCGCACACGTGCAACATCCTGGCTTTTGCAGCGGATTTGCAGAAGGGGGAACGGGGAGGCTTTTGTTTGTGCCATCCAGCGCCTGTGCAGCTGCACTACTTGGCGGCAGGCACACAAACAGGCGGCTCCCATTCATTAGGCCTTTTTATATCAGAGACGCTCTCCTTCTGGGGGCCCGAAGCATCTGCCTCCACATCAGTAAGAGGGAGAAGGGAGGAGGGGGGGTGGAGGAGACAGAGATGCACTGAGTGGAAGAAGATGGAGACAGAGAGAGTGTGCAGGAAAACAGAAAAAAAAGAGAAAACGGACAAATCTGGGAGGGAGATAAGAGGCACAGTAGAGTTATAGTAGAGTGGCAAACTGCACTGTGGAGTGAGTGAAACAGCAGCAGGAAGGGGCGACTGATGCGGCGAACCTCATTATTTGGTTGTCTCTCCTCTTCATCGCTCCTTCCTCATCCTCCAATCAGAGGAACATCTGGCTCTAAAGAATAATAATCTGGCGGGGCATTCATGGATCTGACACACATATGAGCGCACACACCTCCGCGAGTTATCTAAAGGGACCCATGGGAGTCAGCGCACACAGCCGCGCGCAGCTGTAATGGCACAGTGTTGTTTTTAACACACAGCCGTAACTGTTTTTACTGATTCGCTATCAATGATAGTTTGACACTAAAGAACTGTATTGATGTCTTCCGGTCAGGATTTTGACTCTCCATCTTTTACACATCCGAGTGGACAAAAATGACCTGTGGAGTTCCCCAAGGCTCCATTCGGAGGCCTCTTCTGTTCAATATCTACAAACTCAGGTTATGGAAAACAACAAAATATGTGACCGTAATTATGCAGATGACATAATTATCAGGGGACTATGATCCCAAAGAAGCACTCAGTAGTCGTACTGAACAAATCAATGACCGGATGGACCAGAATTCTCTTCAATTAAGCAAAGATAAAACTGAAGCAATTGTTTTTGGACCCATAAAAGAACAATTAAAAGTCAGCACTCAGCTTCAGTTGGTGGAAAAAAACAACAACTCACAAACCAAGCCAGAAATGTTGGTGTAATTAATTCTGTATCAGTGATAGGGTTTTTGGCACTAAAGAACTGTGTTGATGTCTTCCGGTTAGGATTTTTACCACACCACAACACTGAGACCGCTCTTATCAGGGTCTTCAGTGACATCCACATAAAGGAAAGATAATGGCAGAATTTCAGTCTTGGTATTATTGGATGTTCATGCTCCATTCAATTCAGTTAAAGACAACGTATTACTAGACAAACTGAAAAACTGTGTGGAACTTTCTGGCACAGTACTAAAAAGTTGTGAGGCCTCTTCTCCCCTAGTTCAGATTATAGAGTACAACAAAATACGTTACCAATATTATGCAAATGACACACAAATGTACATAACCATATCACCAGAGGACTACAATCCCATACAAGCACTCAGTGGTTGTGATGAATGATTAAAACTTGGCGCTCAGCTTCTATCGGTGATGTTAAAAACCACAAACCACGTCAGTAATCTTGGTGTAGTCACTGAGTCAGACCTGAATTTCAACAGCCGCATTTAGATAATTACAAAATCAACCTAATACAACCTGAAGACTATATCAAGAGTTACAGGATTTAAAAGACCAAAAAAGTGGATTACATCACTCCAGTTCTTTACACTGGCTTTCTGCTGGTTTGCAAAGCACTAAAATGGTTTAGGATCAAAAATACATTTCAGATCTTCTGCTACATTATAAACCATCCGGACTTGTCAGGTCATGTGGAACAGGTCTATTTAAGTCAACAAACAAACAAACAAAACTGCACATCTGTTGCAACTCTTAGTTCTTTTAAATCAAGAATTATGCATTTTGTGTTTCTCATTTATTTCAATAAACCACACCCAAGGCTTTTTATTAATATATTAAACAAAACTATAAATGTTGCTATAATTGCTAGGTATGCGCAGACACCGATCGGGTATCGGTTCGATACTGTACTCAAGTACTCATAAAACTACTCCGATACCACGTCACGAAAAGTAGCGGCTCCACACAAACAAACATCTGAAGAACACCTATGATGCAAAGTTGAAGACGTTTGCTGATGCTTACCTTCTTTTTTGGACGCGTCGTCGTCATCATAATGACCGCAGAGACTTTGGAAACTGTCCATAAAATCCCATGTAAGTCCATGTAAAACTCAAATAGATGCACTGAGTCCACCTGCAGACCGCAGCCAGCCGCTGTCCAATCAGTCCTCGCGGGTGTAAACTAGTTGAATGTCTCGGTAAATTAATCCGAAGACGAAGAAAAAACACCGCCGCGCTTTTCTTCGTAATAAGCTGCTACAACTTCTCTTTGTGAACTTATTCTTCACCAAAACGGCCTGACAGCTCAGGACACGCAGCTTCACTCTCTGGGGTTCACAGCGGGGTCAACAAAA
Organism: Lutjanus erythropterus; assembly: GCF_056507025.1. NCBI lineage: Eukaryota > Metazoa > Chordata > Actinopteri > Lutjaniformes > Lutjanidae > Lutjanus > Lutjanus erythropterus. Next base: position 7,721,257 of record NC_139339.1, on the reverse strand, counting down.
CTGATGCACACATGGCCCCACACTCATACCTGTCCCCCCCTAAACAATGACAGGTAGGAACTAATTAGCGCTTAGACAAGAGGGACATGAAGAACAAACTTAAATACTACACATGTAAATGTTAAATTAAAATACTAGGTAAAATGCTGTAAATGAAAATGGAATAATTATCATATATAACAGCATTTATATTAGTAAACTTAATTCTGCAAGTCCATAATAATATTGTGAAATTATTATACTGAAATATACACAGTAAACTGCACAGCTTAATAAGAAACACAAAATCAGTAAAGTAACTTACTACAAATAACCAAAAAAATGTAACTTGTATAGTTAACTATGGTTACACTTGTAGCAGGGAACAGCAACAATGATTTGTTACATTTAGAAAGTGAGCATCTAATGAAAAGAAAACATGTTTTAAAAGTTATTGTAAGAACTTTAAAGGCATTATTAAATACTTGCATCAGTGCTCAGTATCAGCAAGTACATAAGTAAGTACTTGTACTCTGAAAAAAGTGGTGTCGGTGCATCTCTGATAATTACTTTCCTGTCGTATATTATTTTATATTTAACTCTTTATAGTGCCTCATGCCCATTTTACAGTTTGTCTTGATGCCTTTTATGATTTATGTAAATCTTGTTGAAATGTGCAATAAAAATAAGCTTGTCTTGCCTTAAATGAGCTCATGACAAATTAAAAACATGTTATTTTGTTCACTTCCATCAATAAAATCACTGTTCGGTTCAGAACTCAAGGTGTAATGCAACTAGTGTGACTAAATAAAACAAAAAAGTTGCCCGTCTTGCAGCAGACACTGTGGCCTTTGGTTCTTCGTCTTATAGTGATGAATGAGGCATGCCACGTCCCAAATGAAGATATCCCACAGGCCACCACTACTGCTGTAATGAAGCACTTCAAAATGATATGGCCAACCCCAATAGAGGTTGTGCTAAATTTCATCTCATTGAATTTCATTAAAGTATACGCCAGCAGGTGCAAGGACACTGGCTGTCTTTTCTTTCTTTCTTTTTTTTTTTTTCAGTTTTTGTTCGGTACGTATAAATCATGACACCCAGAGGGTACCTGCGGGTTGTCTCAGAGGGCAGAAATAAATAAAACATCAGCTATATCTTCATACAAATCAAATTTGATGAGAAGTAACAGGGGATTGTGTGGTAGAAACAGTTGAACCTGTCAGCAAAGATTGCGTCGGGTCCCATCAGCATGTGAAATCATGATTAAAAAAAAAAAGAGGCACAGTGGTAGATTGATCTATGTTTTCGATAGAACTAAAAAATAAATAAAGAAGATATTCAAAAGGAAATGATTGCAAATGTGACACATGCTCACAGACTATTTTTCTCGATCCCAGCAGCGCCAGTTCTAACAATAAACTGGGCAAAGTATATTTTTTTGTTCAACAGTATTGGAGAATCCATCAGGCTGCCAAAATGCCTGCCAACCACTGTCAACACTGTTTTGAAAGATAGTGGGACATTATGGAACTTGGATGGCAAATCAGCTTCATTATATCCACAATCTGTGGAAATTAACATCCACAATTAACCTTTATTTATTGCGGACAATGCACCCCTGGCCAGGTCAGGCAACCCATTTGCATGACATTTAATATAAAGCATCCTTGAATGCAGAGCAGGGACCTGTTATACGTTAAAAACAGTGCCTCAAATCTAAATGGAAATCGTGCAGGCCATAGACCTAAGAGGAGGAAAATAACCTTGCTTTGTTGAACCAGGCCCAAAGAATACAGATACATGAAAGAGAAGGGAGGCTGTGGATACAGCAAACAAAATGATTACACATTTTAGAGCAATTTCTGGGTCCTGCGGTCATAATCATTTTGTCGATAGCCTTCCAGTGTGCAGGTGCGCTCATACAGATGGTTTTATGAAGATCCATTAAAAATAATTTCGCTCATCGCCAGGCCCAGGAGGGGCCCAACCCAGCAACTGGGAGACAAGCCCAGATGTCTGCTTAGGCTACGGCTGTAACCCACCCCGCACTCCTGATGTGGACCACCCTGTCGCCATGGGAACACAGGGAAAATAATAAAACCTGTGAAGGCAGGAAGCAAGAATGCACACAAGTTCATACACACAGAGAAAGTGTAAACATAAACAGCATCTTAAATGGGATAGTTTGAATTATGTGACGTGACGCTGTATGAGGTACTTAAAGAGGAATACCAGCAATGTACTGCTGTGGACAGAGTCAGCAGCTTAACGTATTTTAGCCGTTTAAACTGATATTGATTTTTTTTTTTTTTTTTTTGACTGGCTTTTTTAAGTGTAGGCTATATTTAGAGCATTTCCACCATTTTACACTGCTGTCAAACAGCCTTTTCAGACAGGAAACTGCGGCTGTATAAACCTAATATTGCTCTCTCCAAAACAACCAAACTCCATAGACAAAATCTGTAATTTAAACTTGGAGAACATGGGAGTTGCTGGTCTGCCGCAGCCTCCATCAGTTAGTTTGTTCCGTTGTATGCGACTTTGGTGAATCCGAGTTGTCCTCTTAAAACTCCCAAATCACACAATAACACCAACAAACTAACAAATGGAGGCAAAGCAACTCCTGTGTTCTGTGAGATAAAATGACTGATTTTGCCTCTGGACTCTGGTTGGTTTGGAGAGAGTGATATTTGTCTCATATATGTCAAAAAAAGGTCAGACAGCAAAGTAAAGCGGTGGACTAAAGGTGGTGGCTGAAATGCATTTTGTTGCCGACTCTGTCCACAGCAGTTCATTGCTTCCACTGTAGGTAATGCACTGATTATGAATAAGTGCCTCATATAAATCTACATCAAATAATCTGCATTATTCCTTTAAACTGAGAGGCCTCAGTGGAGAAAACAAAAAGCAGCTGTTTGCAACTTGTGCAGAAACGGTGGCAGCTATGAGAAAGTTTTGTGGCGATGCAATTACTTTTTAAAAAATAGGTGAGTTTAAACACAAGATTGCTGATTTGACTGTCACTTTAGGCTATTCGAAAAACAAAAATACCTTCTCGCATCGACATGCGCTGCAGTAAAGCAATGCTGCAAAACATGGCAGCCGGGGAGCGAGGAATTTTTTTGACGTGGTTGTCCTTGGTGGCAAACATTTGATGTGTTTTGATTAGACTCCGGTGGGGGGGATTATCAAAGGCTAAGAGAAATCAATGTTCTTTTAATAAAGAGGACTTGGGTGGGAGGGAGACAGACAGTTCTGTTCATGACAGGGCCTGTCTCTGCCTTATCTCCTGCTTCTCAGATCCCCTAGACAGGCAAATATTTTAACTGTAAACACCCGTGGCTCGACAGCCTGCGTGGGCCTCCTGTCAGGCTTTTCCACTTGCTACTTACTCACCTACTCTCTCGCATGACCAAAAAAAATGTGTTTGCACGGATTCAAAACCACACATGCATAAATACACCTGCACACATTGCTAATATACTGTACAATACCTGCTACAATTATCCCACAAAGCCTTGGCACACACATTCTTGAGTTCAGAATGGTGCTGCATATACTAAGTGATACCTGCATCCTCCAGCTGCCATCCAAATCCACTGTCATCCAGATTAGCCCGGACACCACCAGATGCCTCAGAGCCGCCAGGAGAAGAGAGGCGCGGTGCGGTGCAGTGAATTCCAGTAATTAATCCCAGATTACATCCTGTGCCTCTCCATCAAGCGAGTTAGCTTCAGTGTGCAGAAAGGCTCGCCAGGTTGAGAGAAATACAGAAATACAAGGCCAGTATGGGCACACTTGAGTGGTCTTCGGTTGCAAGGAAGTTTGCAAGTAATTGTATTGCAGGTAATGATTTTGTTAGGGATCCCACAATAAAGAGGCTCTCCATTCAAACTAACAAGAAACTCAAATACCTGGGGAACACTGAACTGAGGAAACTCTACTTAAATTACTAAAAGAGGCAGGGGTTCCCTCAACAAATCACTGTTGATAGAAATACAGTTATTTGCTTTCTTAACAAGAGGTAAATGAGGAGATTGATCTCAATCGCAGAAGGTAATTAGCCTAGCTTAGCATAAACACAAGAACACAAGAATAGATAAAACTCCCATTAGACTATAGCACCTCTAAAGAAGGCAATTACAGTATATGCTATAACTATTTCTGGAACCATTAGGAGGTTAACAGATAAACGGCTGTTTGTCAAGAAATAGCTACATCAGCTAACTTCCTTTTAAAAGACAAAGTTTCATTTCTACGGCACTGTTAGTGTTTGGATTAAACAAAAAAGAAAGAGCATGTTAACTGGTGAACTTTGCTGGTACTAGTCCCCTAATTCCAGTCTTGTTTGCTAAGCTAGGCTAATCACTTTAAAGGACCAGTGTGTAGGATTTCATGGCATCTAGTGGTGAGCTTGCAGATTGCAAACACCTTGTCTCACTCTCCCCTTCCAAGCATGTAGACAGATCCTGCAAGACCCCACAGTGGCTGTGAAACTCAGGGGGGAAAAACACAAAAGGACCTTCCTAGAGCCAGTGTTTGGTTTGAATGTTCTGGGCCTCTGCAGAGCCACATATAGGACTAGGACCCTCTGCATATATAAGCAGAGGGTGCTAAGAAGGGGCTAACAGCTAAAATGCCCAATACAGATCTCTATTATGTCAATTAGAGGATGTGCTTTAACTTTCCATCCCAGAACCAGGCTAATCGTCCCCTCTGCTCCTAGTCTTTGTGCTAAGCTAGGATAATCGCCTCCCAACTCTAGCTCCATACTTAACATTAAGATGTGAGATTGATACCGATCTTCTCATCTCACTCTTGGAAAGAAATCAAACAGGCATATCTTCCAAAAAATTGAACTGTCTCTTTAAGGAAACAATATGCGTATACAAGTCTGTCAAATCATGAGCAGGAAATCAGTTAGGCAGTGCTTTACTGACATGAGCACTTTACTTCAGACAGCTTGAAGTGACAAGTTGGTGATGTTGCACTGAGAAAAGTGAAGAAACTTTCTTTCCACTTTTCATACTGCTTGTGATAAAGCTAGCATGATGTTACTTTTTAGCCTCCACATCTCCACAGAGGAAATGCACCAGTGATCATGGCAATCAGCGTGCATCAAATATCATGCAAATGACATGCTGTGTCTTTCTAAAGGATGGGACGGTGAGTGTTGCGGATTGACAGTAAAACAATGATTTACATCTACTGACAAGCTGCACATGGCACATATAAAGAAAACGTAGGGTCTCAGCTGCAAGAAGGGAGATAAAAGCATCCCTTCCACAGTACACTGTATCCCCCGCATACTGAACAGCAGCCTCTTTATCCATCAACTGAGGTTTTTACTCTATCATCAATAAAACTTTGAGGCAATTTGCAGCCGCCTAAAAAAGTTCACGCCACATTTTCATAGTCTGCGAAGGTAGATTTGTTTGAAAAACTAATAGAGCTGGTGCACTCTGGAATGCTTATAGTTTGTCTGACCTTTCCAGCTCAATTCCTTTTCCGTGGCTATCGAATCTAAATTAAATAAATGAACTACATTATACATTAAAAGGCATTTCAATTAAAAATGGTGATCCCTTTGATGCTGAGGCCTGGGTGGTTGATGTGCTCGAGAAGCCACAACGCCCCCCCCAAGAGGCCATGAGAGCCTGTTTACTTCAGATTAGGCCCACAGTCATTCCTCACTGGGGAGGGAAAATAGTTTCTCTGTCAGTCTTGTAATAAACAGAACTGTTTTGCAAACTTACTACGAAAGGCTCCGTCTTACAAAGAAAAATATGTGGCCTATTAATATTGTTGCCGGAGAAAATATGTGCGTGCATTTGCTGCATCACTCTCCTGTTTCTCTTTCTCTGATATTTGATACGGAAAAGCATCAGTAAGTCATCTGCAGAGCTCCGTGCCCCCCGCCCTCGCCAAAGACAAGCCAAGAGCCCTTGAATTAAGTCAATCATTTAGTCGTAACAAATTAATTAAAAGAATAATTAAATCATTAACACATTAAATACGGCAATTAGAAATCTTGTCCTACATGAGTGAATTTGAGTGAATTTAATGGGGGAAGCAAATGGAGCAATGGGGTGTGCCAAAACATAATTTTTATTTAATGCTTTTCTCACAATAACATGCACTTTGGGATAACCCTCCACTAAAGAAATGGTTGACTAATGTTATCTCCTAACAATATTACAAAAATATTAAAAAGGGAATTTACAGAATTACATTATTCCTTCACTGAGACTCCTAAATCTGTAGGATGCAGATTTTATGGGCTTAAACATATTTACATCATGTACATAGCTTTCATAATAACTGGGCTCAACACCACTGGCCTCTATAATGGCTCCAGCCCCTCCCCTTCCTGTTGCCTAGTAACAGCAGCATTCCCTTTAGGAGGAAGAAGAAGGGGGTCAGGGGGGCATTGAGGAATAAAAAAGGCTTCTCTGCCCAAACTGCCTGTTGGCTTAAGGAGCTCCGCAGGAAGGATGGCTCGGCCACAGCAATGTGCCCTGATAGCGAGCTAAGTCATAAGCAGTGTTGTGGAGCTGGTTAATTCCATGCTGTAATACCCTCCATATATCCCCTGTCAACAGACGTGATCTTTAAGTTCCCAACCTGCTGATGAGAGCACATTTGAGTAACGCTGCTGGACAAATCCCGTTATGATGGGATGAAGTTGAGATGATGAAGATGAAGGAGATCAATGGAGTCCTGTCCCAGTTCAGGCAGGCATGGAAGTTTTATGGTCACATGTTCCATATACTGTTAAATCATATGTGGGCCATAGAGTGTAAACAATTTGGTTCTCATTCGACGTGCAAAACACAAATGCCCGCCACAGCATCCTTGCCGGTACACCGGAGAAAATTTCACTTCATCCACCTCCTCCTGCATCAGTATTTAGATTTATGTGAATTTAGAATGTTTATTTCCAGTATCTCTTCACATTCAGTCAGATGTTGTGCATCTCTGCCGGGGGGTTCGTGGGCTCGAGAAAGGCCCGTGTCAAGCTCGCTCAAATTTGATTCAGAGCGGCACAGGAGCAGAGCAACCCTGCCAAACTAACCGCCGCGTCCGATGGAGTTCAGTGCTTCCAGCCGTGCAGTCACAGGTTAGAGTTAGCCAGCTCCACCTGTGTTCATAGAAGTAGAAGTGAAATAATGCTAAGCTACCTGAAATAAGCGAACCCTGACATACAGCACTGTGTCAGGTACACTGAAGCCTCAGAAAAGAATGTGTGCAACGTACACCAGCCACACTATTTATTATAGCATGCACAAACACATCAAACAGACAGAAGAACTGACCGTAAATCCCACCTCTTTTGAAACCTCGGTCAACTTTCTCCTTCTCTGTTTCCTGTACTCAGATATGCTATGTGCTCGGCTTGCCTATGATGAAAAGAAAAACAAATTCTGAATATGGTTAAAAGATGTCGGTGGTGAGCCTGTAAATTGTACGTAAAGTCTTAAGTTAGCTAATGTTAGCAAAACATTAGCTACCTAGCCAGCTAATCTACATCCATCATTAGCTAGCTAGTTACATCTGATGAGAATCTGTGTCATTAAGGGACAGTCAAGACAACCTGTGTTTCATTTGAACTAAATAATGAGGGTATCAGTCAAGGCAAGCAAATAAATATGCATTGTCCTCTTTTGTTTGTAGCTTATTTTTATTTTTTGTACAAGGTTGATTTTCTTAAATAATAAATATTTTTCTTTTTTAAGGACTAAAGTATATCAGCTTTATATTATATTTCTATGGTTCCACTATGATAGGACTATTTATCTTTAAAAAAGAATAAATACAGGAGTGTAAGAAATGTAATCGACTGCAGTTTTAATTATTACATGCCTATGAGTGTATGCATGTATGTCATGCCAGTCCTGCATGAGTCAGTGCCCACATGGGCCCCCCAGTCAAAAAAAAGTCTGGACACGCCCCTGTTGAAGAAGGAGGTCAATATGTAGGAAGTTAAAAAAGGTGATATTTATCGGCAAAAACGTTAATGAAACAGAGACAAATATGAGCCCTGTGAAATCTAACAAAAATAACTTAAGCTGAAGCAAAAGAAAAACACTAATGAAAGCTGCAGCCTCGCAGCAAGCTGCCACGTCCTCCCACCCCTCACTCCACTGACTGGCATTTTACTTTCTCAGCCTCCCGTAATTGGAACCTACCACCTGCCCAGGTAAATACAGGGTGAGCTAAACAAAGATCAAGCATTAAAATCATACAAAACAAACAAAACATTGATGCAAGACTTCTTGGTTACAGCTGACATCACAGTTTATTTATGGGCACACATACATACCAATGAGTGCACCAGATTTAATGTAATTTATTTATCCTCCTACATCTTAACAGCACCCGGACCCTCACTGCTACGAGGGCATGATGATGCAAACCTGTTTTCATATCCCTGACAAAGTGGCTGATCTACCCCACCATCTCAAAAAACTTCACACACAGCATGGTGGACCCTGTCAGATCATAACCTTGTGAAACCCAAATGAAACAAGTGTTATTTATGCAACCTGACTGAGCATTTATCACTGAAATATTGGACTGAAATGAATAACTTACCAGACAAAAATCACTGTTATTGTTGGGGAACAGGGACTAGTGACAAAGGCAGAAGAGAAACCTAGTCTAAGTGTAAAATCAGGTCATTTGCTGTGCTCCCAACACACCACAGTTGACACCTCCAGACTGCTTTAAGGTCCCTATGCACACTTTGTGCAGCAACAGTCAGATAGCGATCAAATGGCTTCACAAGAAAGCCTAATGCAAACGACTTGACAACAGCTGGGTTAGGAAGTTTGGCACGAGAGCAAAGATAGGAGGAAAAAAAAAACTCTGTTGAAAGTTACGGCGGAGAAAAATCTCCCAACATAATCACATCGCAAAGTAAAGTGTCTCTGACAGGGCACGCGCGGCCTTTCACAGGCATTATTCTAAGCCTGAGGTTTTATATTCTGTGAGACAAGCTCAACCTTGCATTATGAAATGTAAAAAGCTCTGTGTGTACGAGGGAAGAGGAGCCAGATATAGTAGTAGTGGCTACGCGTTCTGATTCTGGCAGCAGCATCACCTCGACAGTGAGGCAACATAACTATAGAGCCCTGAGGGCACTCAATACCATCAATGGTCTATTTGTGTATACATATCGGAGTAGAATGGGAATGATCTCCTGCATTGATCCTTTCTAGTCTAAATATTTTTAGAAAGCCATCGATTATATCGGCCGGTATGTTCTGGGAAGCATTAACAGTGAAATGTGACTGCGTCTGAGTGTTTATACATTAGTGAAAATATACAATAAATGTGTGTGTCAGACTGTAGCATGAGGCTACACACTGATAGTTGAATACATATACTTCTTGCCCCATCAAATGCTCAAACCAAAGCTACGCTGTAAATCTTTTTTTTTCAGAGTATTACTCTGTTCTCAACAGTTTCTCACAGTATAGGTGGTGAACAGTTTGCTACTGTGGATTTCACAGTTAGATTTTCAATGCATTCTGTAACACTCGGAGGCTGTGTTCAGTCTTGGTCCAGCCGTGTTCACTGGGAGGCTGCTGAACCAGGCTCTCTTGTCTACTAATGACAGTTAAGTTAAAATTTACGGAGGACATCGCAGGGAAAACGAGAGGCAATTCCTCAATAAAGTAACATTAAGTTCCACCTAAATCAGTGAATAAAGTCATTGCTGTGTTTTTTTGTACAAGTTATAAAGTTGTGCTTTTGCACAGTAACATTAATCAGCATCATCTGCTGTCACAGATACCACTTTCCCCAAATACATTCTAGCCAGCAGGCCTGTCACAATGGTGTTTTGGTGAAGCAGAACAAGGTTTGAGGTGACAAAGATCTTGAAAGACACAATGAAGTACCACACTGTTGCTAGCAAGCTAATAAATCGACTTTGGTGCTCTGCACCGCTGAATGTTTTAGATTTGTTGACAGGTGGATGTCATGACATGATTGACTGAAACTGCTTAGCTTTAGCTTATGTAAGCACTCATCATATTTTGTTTTATAGAAAGAAAAAATAAGGATTTTTCATGTTTTTAATATAAGAATATAAAGCAAAGGATTTGTTTCTGCACATTTTCTTAAACAGATGCACAATCAGACTTTCAGACTCAAGGAGTCTTTTCAGCCGTGTTGTCCTGCCTGGCTACTGACCTGGCACCTGTTAATCATTAGGTGAGTGGGGAATCTTAATATTTCTATACAAACAAAAGCTGCACAAAAATAAAGTTAATTTTAGTAGAGATCAGCTGTCTATGACTTTGATTATCTGTAACTTCACCAATAAATAAGCCACTTACATAGTTTCCTAGCATTTAGTTAGTGATTTACTGGATTTAAGATACTTTAATCCTGTTGGTCTGTTATAAATCTGTTTTTGTTGTATTATTGTTTTATTTCTGAATTGTTCAAATTGCACAATAGATTTTCAACTTTTTTGCCCAGTTATGTCTTTATTTGTCTTTTTTCTTATTTTACATGAACAGCTAAATTACATCATTTAGTAGCATAGTGCCCATGAGGTTACTGTGAAATAAATTACACTACATGTATGTTAAAAACTACTGTAATTAGTCTTATGGTAGTTTTACTGTGGTGTTAAATACAGCAACTACTGGACCATAATTGCCAGTAAATTACTGTTAATTTGACAGACATTTTACAGTGTAAATATAGAGAGCAGCGCAATGAGCCCCTATCGATCTGCCTCTCGTGCACACATTCTTATTGAATCTTCAAAAACATGCCTCCACCTGTGTAATTTGCAAGGTTAAATTGTCACTCTCTGATTGGCAGTGTAGTGGTGCTCGGTATTATCTCCTAACTGCCATTTGAGTCCCACTGGTCCTATAGGTAGTGTCACAGCGGCAAGTCAAATCAAGAAACCAGCACACACACTGGGTCTATATTTCTACACACGGCAAGATCTGCCCAACACAAAGAATACACACAGAGAGTACACTTAAACAGCCTCTCTCACAATGCACACATGCAACTATGCAGACAAATGAGAATACACACACACAGCATTAACAACACCCTCCAGTTTTTCTAAATACTGCAAATGGATGCTTTGAGAAATTGATCTCTCTGTGCGGTTAATCTATTGTTGCCTTTTTAATGAAACTATTGCAAATTAGCACTACCCAACATTAAAATGCATACATAATGGATTCACGTCTAGAATTCACCAAAGAGGCAATGCTCAGGTTCTAATTGCACAGATTTAACTGATAACATAGCATGTGTTGTGTGCAATCTTTCTGGAAAATTGCTGGGTGCCGATTTAGCAGATATCCTGGGAGATATGCATTGCCACGGCTAATCGTACTGCAGGCGAGTTCTGTACCTAAAATCAAAGAGGTTCATATTCAATGAGTTCTAAAACATCAAAGTATTTACTTTGAAGAAAAAAATATAAGATAGTCCTTTTTATCACTGAGCTACTGGAAGTCTTATATAAAGCTAATGGGCCAAGTGTTAATTCAAAATAAAAAAACTAACACCATACTTTTATTTTGTGATACAGAATGCATATATCTCGAATATTAAGCACTTGGAACTGTCATTAACAGCCACAGTTATGCATTTATAAGCTCAACACAGTAAAACCAGGCATATTGTATAATGCAATACAGAACAATGGCTCCAACACATAAATATTACATTGTTTTGTCCTGGCTTTAAACCGTTTATGGTGGCACACTGCAATTCATTGTTTGATTATGCCTCAATGACCAGAAGCCATTTGTGTGACAAAATACTATTAATATGCTTATGAAGGGCCAAAAGGGATCAACAAATTTGAATAACACCCCCTAAAACTAATGTATTCAGCATCTTTGAAGTGTGCTAGCTATACAAAGCTGTTTAGATAAGGATTTTTCTAAGTCCAGCACAGAGTATTTCTAATGCCTGCTTTGTTGCTTCTTCTCCCGAGTCTACTTACTTCATCAATATACCACAGATTATGCTGTCCTTACACTTCTGCCCTAATAAAAATGTAAAAATTTAGCCAGTGTAAAATGGTCTTGACAGTGCACATAGACTATTTAGCCTTGTCTTGGTGAAACAACCCCGTGGCTTCAGCATTTTCAGAACAAGAGCTGCATGAGTCTATGGAGACTCATGAGGGAACACTTCTTTCCATCGCCTGCTTACAACAAAAACACGAGAGGGATGAAAAATTAAAATCAGTCATCCCAGACCATTTCAAAATGCTGTGCATACCAAATAGTCTCAAGTCTTGTGCATTTACAAGCAGTTCTCATGGTCTGACATGATGGATATGATGAAGACAGGGTGAGGGTCTGTTAAGTAAAAGATCCAGGTGTCTAAGTTTTATTTTTAATTTATGAACTTCAGGAAGCTTAGCTGGTTAGCCTATAGAGACAATAACTCCGTTAGGGCCCATTTGAGCGAAATTGCTTGCAGAGGCAAAGCAAATTTCTGCATTGCTTTCACTTATACTGTTTTGCACCAAAATTAACACATACATGCAGGTTTTTTTGTGATCAGTAGTTTGTATTGTTTTTCTTTTGAGCAAAGCAGAAAAAAAATCACACAATCGCTGCATCAAATGTCAGTGTAAAGGCTGTGAGACAGGACGCATCGCATGAAAACAAAGCTACAAAACTATTTGTCAGTACATACTATCAAATTCTGAAGCTTTTATGGGTGTTGAAAAAGGTTGCAGACATTAAACGTCATCACACTGAACGCTACCGATTACATGCTTCAAAAATCATCAAAGTTGCGTTCATTTGTAAAGACTGTCCCATTGGTTTTCTGTCAAGGAAACTGGTCTGATGCCAACTTTTGGGTTGGCCTACAAAAATATTCTCTATTAAACAACACCGACACCGTTTTCTTCTTCACGTCCATTTTGCCACACACACAAATCTAACCACAACCAACAGTTTTCACTGCAGGACCCACAAGTAATCACTACATCACTAAGCCTTCCAGCACCACCTGTTTCAAAAGGATGACATGAATGGAATTTGCTGTGCCACTTTCTGGGGTGACCTGGCAAAAACACTAATTTCTTGGCCAGTCATCACACAGAGCACTCCAGCAGCCAGACATGCAAACACACAAATGTAAATTGGCCTGAATCAGACATTTTAATTTCATGTAGGCGCATTGCACGAATAAACCAACAACATTTTGAGCTGCAGTCCAAGGAAGAGATATGAAAAATAAACAGCCGTGGGAGCCGAGCACTACGTACGACAAGATACAGGCCGAGCATATGTCAATAACTTTGAATTAGCTCCTACAGTGCCGCCTGGTTATGGCTGCAAACCTCATCTCGGATCTGTGTCGGAGAAATCACTTCTCCACCTTTTCTCATGCACTTGCGTCAGTTCTCCCTCGTTGGTTTGCTGATGGACTGCACCCTCGCCATGCCAGGCACGCACACACACTTGCGCAGACCCACCTACACATACAACACACCCACAACAAAAACGTCACGCGACATCCTCGGACGTGACACGATTAAGGTGCACGGAACGGCACGTACACACACACACACACACACACATAACTGCAAGACATCTTCTTAATGTGAACACAATTTTAGTGAGGGGTAATGATTTCATCACGCCATCGCAGCAGCTCATTGGAATGCTTGTCAGATCCCAATCCATTTGCAGTGATGAACCCCAAAAGCATGCACACACACACACACACACACTCATGCACGCACACACACACAGTCACACACGTTTCTGTATTTATCAAGCATATCATTTGTGAGGAGTATCATGTGAGAGGAAATCTGGCAGCCTGATTCATGGCCAGATATTCATAGGGATCGTTTTAGTAGACAACTATGGGTCTGATCCACACGCGCGCGCACACACACCCGAGAGAGGCACAATGTACATCTCTGAGCAGACCATCAGTGGTTGTAAAACTGTAGAGTCGTAATGTTCCCCAGCCTTGGGGGCTTATTAGGAGGCATAAAAGCTGCATGGTACCTTCATTCATATTCTCCATAAACACCCTGCCACATCTCGGCTTTTTGTTGCTGCCTTCCGACTCTGGGCAGTCGGAAAATATAAGTCTCTGCGCCACTATTTTGTGCTGCATGATTGATTTGCAAAATAGGCCTGTACTGGAAATGTATCTGAATAAGGCTAGGATTTGCCTCTGTGTGTAAGTGCAAATTGCAGTGTCAGATCTCCGCGTGGATGTTGTTTGTCAGGCGTAAACTCAGCATGGCGGCAATTTTTATTCCCCCTCTTTACACCGATGTCTGTATAATCTGCAAAAATAGGAGCTGTCGTTGATTATAGTTGAGGAGAGAGAAAAGGACTGGGCAAATTGACATTTCCAACTTAGGAATTCGGGTGTGCAAAAAAAAAGCAGCACATTGTGCCTGAGACTTCAGTTATAAGAATAGAATTATTCATTCCCCTACGCTGTGCAAAAGTTCAGTACGGGAGGAATCCACTGCAGCTCAAGTGCAGACAATTACAGGGGCCAGTGTGCCGTTGTGGGAATCTGATTTTGAGAGTGTATTATCTGGGTTTGAAAACAGGGCCAGGCCACTGAGATCACACCTCTTATCTCCTGCGTGCGGTGCGGCGGTATTGAAGGCAGCCTGAATCACAGCTACAGCCTCTTTTCCCCAATTCATATCAAATGTTTGGTTCAACTTAGAACTAGGTCGCTTGCTTTACATCGCAAGCAGCGAGGAGGCAGAGGAAGTTTGTGTATGTGGGTGTTTTTGGGTGCATAATGTGACAAAGACATAGGAAAATAAAATGCGGATATGAAGAATGGAGATATGGAGTAAAAAATAGGGAGAGAAAACGAGTCTATTGTGTGGGGAATGAGCTACTGTGAAGCTACAAGTCATTTGGTTGCCCCTCCCCCTTTGCTGCCGCCCCCCCTCCTTCATCTCCCTCCTCGTCCTCGCCGTGCAGGAACATCTGGCTTTAAAGCAGCCCAATAAAAAGAGCCACTGGGAGGCGAGGAGTGAGCTAGAGAGAAGGTGTGAGAGAATGTGTGAAGGATAGATAAGATAGCGGAGAGATGCAGCGATACAGAGGCGGCGGAAAAGACAGTGAGACTGTGTAAGAGAGTGCTCGGGGGCTGTCATAACTGCAGAACCGGGCCCCTTCAAATGACATCCTTCACCAAATCATATTTCACACGTGGCTACAAAGGCCACACCACATTTAGAGCACTCCATCCCCTGCAGGGACGGCGACGGCACTCTGGGTCCTGATTCTCCCTCCTTACCGAAAAATGGCCACTTGCTAACCGGGTGTCTACATTTACAGTGTGTAATAAAAAGACATTGTTAAGCTACAACTGCTTTTGCATGTGGCTGCTGTCACTAATTCAAAAGGAAGTGCATTTGCATGTGTATAAAAAGGTGATAGAAAAGGTTTTAGAGTCTGAACAGTCCGTGTTATACACACTGTGGGGACAAACGCATTTGAACTTTGAGTTTTACCAAGCTGCCCCTTTGCAGAACTGCAGTGTACTGTAGTGTAAAAATCATAAAATGCACCATAGTTAGCTGCATAAAAACTGAACATAGCCTTATAAGTATAGGGTCTTTCAAGTCTTTTTTTAAAGTTCTCTTGAAACGGCTAGCAGGGTGCTCATAGAAAGGCGAACTCCCTCCTCTTCCAGTGTGCCCCATGTGGCCTTACTTTGGGAAAAATATGACTGGTAGTCAATGGTGAGAGACATTTTTCAACACATATTTCAATTTAAAAGCTAACTTTACAAGGCAAGAAAGTCTTTGTTTGTCAGTTTTTTGTCATAGCAATTTTGTGTGAAACTGCTTATTGAACTATATCTCTTGTCTCACACAATATACCGCATCAATACCGACATCGCTGTACCTTGCAAGGTTTTCTTGGTGAGTTCGACTCCCAGCACTTTGGGGCTGTGTCACTGCTAACTGAGCTAATGGCAGCTAATGATCAGCTAAGTTACTTTAGCAACAAGTAAAGCTATCTTTCCATCATAGGAAACTCTGTAAACAACCTTAGTACTGCATTCCCTGTTGGTCCCAGCGTTCATCTAGATGACCGGCTGTGGTCACTGGGAGGCTGCATGGTTCCGCTGCATGTTAATGGCAGCTAACAGTCACGGATAGCCACTCTAGCAACGTGTAAGCTACTTAAGTTACATTTACACTTTGGTACTGTATTCCCTGTCATTTTCAGAGGCTGTGGAAGACTGCTGAGCCCAGATCTGTTGCATGCTAATGGCAGTTTACAGTCATGGTTAGCTTTTCTTGCAACAACTAATCAGCTAAAGCTATCTGTCCATCAGGAAACTCTGTAATTAAATTACAGAGAGGTGAAGCTGAGCAGCCAGTGGACATCAGGAAACA